>NC_084979.1:12680480-13295480 GCF_963691925.1 Scomber scombrus | reverse complement strand
ATGATCTCGGCCACTGCTTAACTTATTCTGTTTATCCTAGTGTACATTATGTCCTGCATTGTTTAAGGTCGAGCAGTTTTCTTTTGACACAGAGTTGTAGATGTAATCAGTTTGACAGTTGTAGACGCAAACTCAACTCTTTTACCTTGGATGATGTGCACCACAGCTTACCTGAACCCTGATTAGTCAGAGAATGTCTTAAGTAAGGGGATCAAATAATTTTATGCTACTTTTCTCCTTTCAAAAAAATTAACACCACAGTCGCACCCGAGTGTGTGTAAGCGAGAGAGTGATAGAGTGTGTGGAAAAAAACAATCTCATCAAGCAGGAGGCCGTTTGCTTAGCAAGAGCTGACAGTCTTTGTGTATGTAAATGAAGAATTTAGACTAATGGAGTTGAACCATTTCTAATTTTGTGATGGCAAGAGGATTTTGATTGAAAGTAATTAAGCAAGCTAGCTGTAAAATTAATTAAAGCAAAAGGAGGGGGGGACTTTTATTGGATTGGATAGCGATATAGCTGCTGTCAGGCAGGGGGACAAATGGGGGTGACCTGGATTCTCTGCCCTCCCTCCTCCCACTCGGGACTTTTATGTCACTTTAATCTCCTTAGAGCGGCTGGTGTGCATTTGTTCGAAATAATCAAGGAAATATGGTCAGAAATTGTCAGCTTTCAGATCTAATTTACCTGACAGCCTTGCAAGTGTGCATGCACGCGCAAGCATGCATGTGACAGTGGCAGGTCTTTTTTTCCCTTGCCCTCTCCTCAGCTTTGTGGAAAATGCTTTTGACAGTCTTGAAGCATCTTGGTTGTCGGAGGGCGGGGGAAATGAGGAACTTGGGTGGCTTTAAGATGGACATTTCAATGAGGCGTGTTTGGCCCGGCTTAGCACCTCTGACACTGTTGTGTGCATGCACACACACCAACATGCTTAATTGCCTCTGTAACATATTCAGACTCCGTTTGGACACTGTACCAACACGTCTCAGCCTCCGTTGTATTCAGGTAGCCTAAACGGGCTGAAGCAGATTACAGCCATGACAAAGCCTGTTACAGCTACTTAACCACTGACAAATAAGATTGGCCAATCCTGCAAAAATAGAAATGGAACGTATTGTTCTTTTAGTTTTGAAAAATAATCACATCTATATCATATTAAAAGTAAATGCTACTTTCAGCATATTTTTCCCTTGGAGTTTCATCTTGAGCCTATAATTCAATGGCTGTAATGTTAAAATATCAACCACCTGTGCAATTTGTGCAAAGCTAATAACCAGTCATAAAATAGCCCTGCTAATGTCCTGCGACATCTATATGGCTTTGAGCTGTATGTGGTCCATATTAAAGGTCCACGGGGTTTCCAATGATTCCACAGTGGGTGAGATGCCACTTCCTCTTAAAGCTTCTCAGCACTTGCTGGTGTTTGTGACACAGGGTCTCAGTGTGGCCCTCAGTACCCCCTGAAGAGACAGTTAATTAAAGCCTAGGCCCAGACAACACTGCCAGGACTCTCACCCACCACACCATCATCTGCCCCTTCCACCACCACTCCCCTCCCCAGCTCCGCAGCCGCCAGGGCCTCTGGGAAAGCAGAGCGCCGGGGCTGCACCACCATTGGGGCCCCTAACAGGATTAGGACTCCTCTGAAAATAGGACCTTAGTTCCAAAAGCCTCTCACCCACCTTCATCTGCCCAAAGGATCCCCCTCAATACGTCCCCAGCCCTATCCTCTCCTCCTCCCCCCAATAGACGGCTCCAACCGAGCTCCGTTTTATCAATTAATGTAATAAAAGGTGGAACAAAGAGCTTTCTTTCCCCCACTCTGTAATTAGAGGGGGAGATCTCCTGAGGACTGGCATTCCTTGGGCCCGAAAAAACATGATTCTTCTCACTCCCCCCTCTACTCTGCCGCCACCACTCAAGCGGAACATGGTTCCTCGATGTATAAGGGTGATAATGTAAATGTAGTGTAGTCTGCCAGGCAAAGCCGGCACAACCTATTTCGCAGTAGCTTCATCTAAGTGTGAACAAATGAATGTAACATTTGGAAGAGTGATACATTATTAACTCTAATTGATTCCTTTATAACACTATACATTCACTGTCACCTTCGCTTTGGCTCGCACAAAGACATGCACCCTGAATCACTCTTGTCGCTGGCCCTATTCTAACACGTTACGTGTCACCACACACTGTTAACAAATGTGATAAAACCACCTTAATCGAGAATATCAGGTATGGCGTCTGCCTATGTGTGTTTTTGTCTGTTAATTTGAGATACAGTAGACTTTGCTAGGTGTGTGTGTGTGTGTTCCTTTCTCTTCTGCTTAACTGTGTCTACACGGGTGTGAAAGTAAAAGAGAGAGACAGAGTGCTCGCTTTCACAGCCACTGGAGCTTTCGATAGGAATTAGTTTTACAACATATGCAAATGTTCCCCCTTGAAAAAAAGGGGGTCTTTAAGTGACAGGTTGATATGTGATTAAACGACAATTAGAGTGCTGAAAATAAGTGTCGGCAGTAGGTCAAGCACTGGGCGGCACAGCTAAAAGGTAGCAGACTATCGAGGAGAAAAAATTCCCAGGCGGAGGCCACGAACAGGACCCAAAACAAATTAGAGAGGTGAAGGGGGAACAAGGTTGGCACTGTGTTCCAATAAACCTACAACAAAAACAAGTTCTGTGTTTTGCCTGGATGACAAAAGAGAGAGTATTCATGATTAGCGTAGGATCCTGTTTTCAGTAAGCCAGTGCTGAACATACTGTAGATACAGCCCCCGTGTTTTTCAGTCTGTATTGTGCAGAACCTGCCCTGTTCAGGGACTCCTCCATGTGACAGTGATGTCCTGATTTTAACCTTTAGTGCCCCCAGGCCAGATTAAAACCCACTTCTCTGCCCTAGTGTAGGCTGCACCCCTCACCTCTGCTGCCCTTTAAGTTAAAAGTACAGAGGCATGAGGGATTCTGTGTATTTCTCTAACAAACACGTACACGCTCACTGAAACACACCGTCACACACACAAACATACAAGCAGAGACATAAAAGGGCTCACGCTTATTCTGGCAACAGATGGCCCTGTCCGTATAATCCCCTTTGATGCTGCGGTGGGCAGTGGCTCCTGAACATCTCTGAAGCCAAAGCCTCAACAAAACTTGAGCTACTTTTCCTTTAACTGACCCCAATTGCCAAGGAGCTGTCAGCTGTCAGACCTGGTTAAGAGTGTCTTTACTGGTGGAGACTGAAGGGCACAGGTCTCTCTCTCTCTCTCTCTCTCTCTCTCTCTCTCTCTCTCTCTCTCTCTCTCTCTCATACACACTCTCTCTATCCCCTCTCAGCTTCCTGTTTGTTTTCTGTCACAGACGGTTCATTCCACCTCCACAGCACGGCTGTGAAAGCAGGTTGGCCGCGGTACTCTGACTAGTAGTATAGATGGCACTTATTTCTTCCCCGCTCTTTCCAGAAGGCGAAAGAGTGAGCCTGCCCGAGCTGTATTATTGGAGCCACAGATGGCAGGAGGTGGGCTAAGAGGCTTAGATTTCATCAAAGAGCTCACCTTAATTAATGTCAGTTGTAAGAAAAGAGGGTCTTCTCTTTGCTTGTTTAACCTATATTGTATATACAGAATGGAAATAAAACCACTGCACTGTGTATTCCTTATTTTCTTTCGACTGATCTGAATACATTTTTTGGGTTGTCTTGGTAGGCATCTGTGTTAGTGGATGCTTGCTCATGAAATGAATAAATCTGCTATCTCTAAAGAAAGTGGTTCAGTCTCGGATAAGATAACCCCCCCCCCCCCCCACACACACACACACACACACACACACCCACACACACACACACCACCACTACCACCACCACTAATGGAGTTTTTAAAAGAAGTTGAGTTAGTTTCATTCTTAACACAAAATTATAGAAGGCGCTTTGTAATTTTTGCAGAACAGTAAACAATTTTTTCCTATTGTTAATACTCTTGTAGAGTTTAAACACCTCTGATTAAGTTGAAAATTACTCATCCATGTTTGAGTGAACCACCACTATAAAGCACCTTGCTTTCTTCTTAATTGGGCACTGTAAATAGAATCAAATGTGAACTCATGTCTTAACCATTGTCTTAAATAATTTTCCAGGCCAATGATCGCAGCCGTCTCTTCTGTTTCATTTGGAAAGCACCAGATTCTAACGCAAATGGGGAAACCCGAATTAGTGCTCGCTGCGATTTCAGAGAAATCTCCTGTACCGTTCGATAATGTATTATCATTTGAGAGCTTTGGGGGATAATCATCGCTGAGATTTGCTCACGTTTCCAGCAGGTCTGCTGAGATGCATGTACGTAGCTAATGGGATTGGGCTTTTTTTTCTATCCCTCTCCTGTGGTGTTATGGAGCTGGCAGCTGAACTTGAACGGATGCGCGTGGTGCTGAGTCGTGCACAGGACTATTTCAAGACTGAAATGCGATTGTTTTAATACTTTAATCCACCTGTCCTTGGCATTCAGGATGCTGCAGAAGTCGCCTAATTATTTCAGTGCCCTCTATCCTTCCTGGCTGAAATAAAGTAGAGACAACAACATCTCTCTGTTGATAAATAAATTCATGCTAAAATAATTCTTAAAATGTTCTTAATGTAGAAAAAGTGGTCATTTTATATCAGGAAAATGACTCAACCTCTTTTTTACTCAAATGTCCTGCATGTTAGTAAAGTTCCAACTTTTGAATCTTACTTTAAAAAATGTGTAGCCTAATTGAAATTTTAAAAATGCATGTATGCAAAGAGGATCCGGAATACCCCAAATCACTTTAAAGAGCAAGCCATTACACAACCAGAATTCTCGGAATTGTCCCAGGTTCCAGCCGTGATAGTATGCAAACACAAATATTTTCTTTTAATTAAAAAGGCCTCATCTTGCTGTATCCTCCCCCAAGCCTGCTGCCAGCTCCCAACAAGCCCCCAATGCTTGCATACACATAAACACACACTCTAGTCCTGCTTTTTGCATATCCACACATTCTCGGTCACATACATACAGCCAAATTTGAGCAAAGTGATTATTTTAATTGTGTCCTGGGCCATGGATTCCTCTTGACTAGCCGCTAATCTGTCAGAGCTTGGTTGTCAATTGAGAACCAGGGACACCAGCAGTGACGGCTGCCCAGTTCACTGATAGCCCCCTGAGGGACAGTTAACCCTCACACACCCCCACCTCCAAAAAAAAAAAAACACCCACTCGTGCAGCCTCACTCCCCATTTCTACCCTTCCCCCAGTCTGGTCCAGCCTACCAGAACCCGTGGTGGCACTTAAAGGTGGGGAGAGGGGGTCGGAGGATTGGTGGTCTCTGCATATGTGTGTGTTGGTTTGGGACAGTGGTGGTGCTGTGTGTTTGTGTATGTACGTGTGGTTTGGCGGGGGGTGGCAGCTTGATAGTAATGCATGTTGATGGTTTCAGAGATACTTCATTTCTGAAACAGGGGCCTCATTAACCATAGTCTTCATCAGGCCAGCAAGCAGCGGGCACATTAGGGGTCCACAGGAAGTTAGAGTACAGCAGGAGAGTGCATTAGGGAGGCCTGGGGAGACATATTCCCTCTCTTCCCCTCAGTTCCACTTCCACCTCGTGTGCTTTTCTATATCTTAATGTACCTTTCAGAGGAATTCGGATAGAGGTCAATAATTATGCTCTTTAAATTATTCAGTCGAGGTCCTCTGTAATTGAGCTTTTTAGAGGCTCGGACATTGACAGCATGTTTTACTGCACCACGTTTGGGGCACGGCCTGATGGATCAGTAAAGAGTAACAGAAAGAGTGTGTGTGTGTGTGTGTGTGTGTTTCATTGCTCTCACCACTAACTCACAACTGATGTAGGAGTGATCTTCATTTCTAAAATTTCAATACATGTCAACACCAAATGAACAAATTAACTCTTCTGCTTAGGGAATTTGTCAGCACATCAAGTTTGGATCTCTTTTAAACAGGCCGTCAGTTGTCTGTGGTGGGCATGCTGGTGACAGAGACCTACCAGACTAGCAGCCGCTGTGTGGGAATGTTTAGTTTGGGACACAACCATGTTATTTTTGTTACATCGAGAAGAGGAAAGCACAAACTGCAATGGTAGCAGAAAAAAAATCGCCAAACTTTCTCTACAAAGCCAGCCCCGGCAACGTTTGACTGCACACGATAACATCGTCCATCCACACAACAAGTCCTCTTTCAGCTGCAGATTATTAACACATCACTGAAAGCGGCAGAGAGCATTTCACTGTTGTCACAGGGTCTAATATTTATATTTATCTAGTTGGGAGAGGCATTGACAAACATGTCACACACCTGCAGTTTGGTGTCAGAGAAAGAGTCCGTACAGTAGAGTTTTGTTGGGGCGAGAGGAAGACTGTAATTACTGTCTGGCGATTCATCTAGTCACTGCATAAAATAGTGTTTATCCAGTCGCCCGTGTTTCTGTCATGGCTGAGGGAGGGGAGGGTCATGTTTTGCACAACTGAGACAGCTAGGGCAATCAGGAGAAGAATCGTGACTCCAAAACATTCAGCCTTTCTTTCTTTTCTCTCTCTTCCTCTCTTTGTCTCTCTCTCACTCTCTCTCCCTCCATCTCCCTCTCTCTCTCTCTCTCTGGTTGAGAACTGGTGCCTTAGAAAATGAGATCTCCCTTTCTCCCCCCTCTGACACACCCACACACAAATAAACATAAAAAGCTAATTTGTTAGCGCCCTCATTTCAGAGGCCTGAGCAGGAGAATATTGTTTGGGGGGGGGGGGGGGTAATGCTTGTCAAATGTTGACATGTGTTGCAAACATGGGGCCTTCAGCAGCAGCAACAGCAGCAGCGCTTCGTAGAGCGGCTCAGGCACATTGTCGGCACATGAAGAGAGGATGCTTTGAAACAAGATTAGCCTCCAAATGGCCCTGCCTGCCCCACCACCACCCCCCCATGCATAATGTGTGTGTGTGTGTATGTGTGTATGCATGTGCGACTGCACTAGGATGCTAAATGATCAGATCCATTGAAATATTTGTGGGCCTGTTTTCTCACAGAATGAGTCTGGGTGTCATGTGCTGTATATCACTGTACAGCTGAAGGTGTGTGTACACATTTGTTCCGCTGCAAGGCCCCATTGTCTGGCACATGGTTTGGCTTGGTTTTGTAGGCCAGAAAGCACACATCCCTGTCACTGAGGCTGCCTCCCCTTGGCTTTGGGTCAGGGTGACACTGGACAGGGGAAGGAAAAAAAATCCATCACCCCTACACACTGCCCCACAAAAATGAATAAAAATTGGAAAACAACATGCAAGGTCCGCCTAATACAGGAACACTTGCAATATGCTGATGTTTTCTTTTGCACACTGTGTTTGCTAAATTGCCTTTGACTGCGTGCATCAGTAATGAAACTTTATGTCCTTGTGGAGAGGGCAGCAAGTCCGTTCCAGTTAGGACCGGGACGATTTCTCCTGTCTGGCTTTTGTAAGACTTTTTTTTTTTTCTAATACACGTCTTTATGAATAAATGAAGCCCATGAAGTCATTTTTTCCATATTTGTGTAAATTGCTTTAAAAGCATTTTATCATGTCATAAAAAAGCGCAATTGATCTGCTGGGCTTAGCCCATTGGACAGCTGTGTGTTTTGTTAATGGCCACTTTGCTCCAAGCAGCTTATTAAAAAATTTATATATAAATGCTAAAATTGCATAAATTATTTAGATACAGTAAGCATTTTTTTGTTTTTGTCAGGCAGGGAGGGGCTGTTATCAGTATGGAAATTTACCATAGTATATTATCTGCTGAAATATAGTTATATATCTACCCAGACACATATGTGTCCTGCTCACTACACCCCCACACATGCAGAGGCGCAGGGAAAAAAGTATATATTTTTTGATGACTTCGTTTCAGCAACCACGGAATGTCACCCATATCCTGGTTGATTGTACTTTCGAGTTTTATGATGTTTTTCCATTGATTTGTTTCCCCGGCGCAGCTGCCGACCTCTATTGAGGGACGAACGTAATCAGCGCTGACGCAAATTAGATGGTTATTCGTTTCGAAAATTGACAGAAAAACAATAAAAAAGATGAAATGCTCCCAAATCAATAGATATAATGAAATTCAAATAATCCGAGAGATGAGGTCTCCATGGCAACTGATAATGTGGAAAAGAAAACAATTTAATAAAGGACAGACACGCTTTGAAAACAGATTGGGGAGGGGGGTGGCTGTAAAGCGGGGAGAGGAGAGCAGAGGAGAGAGGAGGTGGGGAGATGGAGGGATAGGGAGAGGAAGGGAGGGAGGGTGGTGGAGGGGTATTTGTGGCTGTAGTGGTTGCTCTATAGCTTGTTTCCCTCGGCGTGTGAAGGATCTGTGTCTGTCCCAAGGACACCGGAATAATTAGAAAAGCTTTCAGGCCAGAAAGTGCAGATTCAGGTTTTAATACACAAAATTATTTCAGGGGCAGTGAATCGGAAAACCATTTGTTGGTGACCTTCCTGAGAGGCCTCCCCCTCCCCGGTACAGGGCAAGATGGAGGCTATGTGGCAGCACTGCCTGAGTTATAGCATATTTGTGTTTTTATAGAGGCATGGGGAATGGAGTTGGGGAAGTTGGGAGGGGGATGTGGGGGTAAATGTGTGTGTATGGTTGTGTTTCAGTGTGTGCACGTGTGTGCATGTGCAAGGGGGGGATGGGGGTAGGGGGCGGTGGGTCATAGGGAGACCTTCATGTTGTGTGTGTGTGTGTGTGTGTGTGTAGGTCTGGCAGGAGTTTGGGCTGAGGGAGGGAGAGAAAAGATGAGAGGGGAGAAAGTGAAGCAAGCGAGAGAAAGGGGGAAGTTGGAGATCCAGCTGTATGTATTTACAGATCAGTTGTCAAAAGGAGCCATTTAAGGGGAATGTGCCCGTTCCTGCACTGTGACAGGCGAGGTGGCTGTTTAAAAAGCAAAAGACAACTATGAACCTGAGAGGGAGATAGTCAAACACAGGCTTTTTCTGTTGAAGACAGACAGAGCAGGGGGTGGCGAGGGAAGCGAGTGGGTGTTAAGTGACTTCATTTGTAGTCTATTTAAGGTATGTTTTACTTGTCCTTGTGCTGTTCTTCCAACATCTAATACAGGGGCTGCGTTCTAGTTAGTACAGCAAGGGAATAATGATTGAGTGCATCGTTCTTATTTCCTGTAAATACAAATGACTTTCCTTCATCTGGCTAAAAACCTATATTTGATTTCAGTCTTGCTGTCAAGGGAGATTTGTTACTGATGCAAACAGTGATAAGAGTCAACCAAAAGCACAGCTCTGTTTCCCTCATTAGCTTATCATGACTTTAAGTACACTTTCTGGTGGCTTTATTCAACATCCGTGTCCTGCTCTTTTAACATCCTATTTTCTTTATTACTCTTTGTCAACGTTTTGAACACAGTCTGGTTGGGCGTTGGAGCCTTGTCTGTCAAGTTGTGAGTACCATTTTTGTGTCATTAGAAGGCTTTGTTTGACTAAAATAAAGATGATCCACCCTCTGTTCAAATGAGACTAACAGCAGGTCCGGGATATCAAGTCTTGAGTGTAGATACCCTTATCCTGTTCCAGAGAGCAATAAATGGAAAAACAAGTCCTAACACAAAGCTTGTTCTGATAATTACAGTTGTGATATTTTAATAGTATAGGATCCAGATCAGGATCAGTGCTTTCCTGCAATATAAACCCTCATAAAAGTTGAGCAATATTTGATACAAAAAAAAAGTGGGATCAAGTTCCACGCAATGTTAATCTCAGTCCTTCCTCTTCTTTAGAATGCAGAAATCTGCTAAAAGATCTGTGCCACTCAGCAGCTGTTGCTTAATACACAATTAAGAGTATATAAACTCTGATACCATGGCGTCATCACGCTCTTATATCTACCTTTAAAAATGAGTTTAACCTCCTTTCTTTCCTCACTTGTTTTTTGGGGGTTTTTTTTAAAGCAAGTCCGTTCAGTTATTAATATGATGTTTCAAACAGAAAATAATTATAGATTTATTTAAACTCTGATAGTCAGATCTTAGCTTCTTTGACTCAGGGGATTCTGTCCTTATTCAAAGACTAGAAGAGATCTGACATTCTTCAGCAGGACAGCTAATATTCTCCAGTATTGATATTGCAATGTGAAAAGTGCCCCTCAAGTAGGAGAGAAACTAGAAATTCCCCACTGTACACTAGCTAAGAGCCTTCAAATCTAACATGCCAGTGTCAATGAAGACTGTTTTCTTTTTTTAAATGAAAAAAAAAAAAAAACAGACTAGAGACCTGAAATACGAGAGCTGATAGGCATCCGATGTGTGTTTATGTGTGCGTGCACGTGCATAATGACGCACACACGGGGCACAAAGCACTGTTATCACTGTCAACAGCAGCAGTTGTTGCCTATGTGTTGTGTATGAGAGAAAATGTGTGCTTGTGCATGCCCAGAAATCTCTCTCTTGCTCTAGCTGCTGGCTTTGAGGGACCCACTGTAAGTCAATCTGTGCATTCATACGCCTGAGAGTGTGTGTGTGCATGTGTGAGCCACCACTGTACTACACTTCAGGGGCCAGGAGCCAGGACCCAGCCTAGCCGAACAGGGCTGGAAAGGGCCGAGGGCCAGCTCCCTGTGCACACCACCCTCTTCACACCTGTCTCACACACACACACACACACACACACACACACACACACACACACACACACACAAACACACAAACAGACGCGCGCAGCTCGTACAGCCGTGCTGCTCGGCACAGGGCTCTCATTGTAGCAGTGACAGGAGGGCGCCCGTTAAGTGGCTCTCTCTTCCTGGGGCCTGTGTGTGTGTGTGTGTTTTGTTCCCCCATGTGGCTGTGGGGTGGAGAAGGGCGATGAAGGACCCCTACTGGTAAAGTGGGTAAACTCGCACAGCCTCGACATCTGTGCTCAGAGAGGGAGGGAGGGAGGGAGGGAGGGAGGGAGGGAGGGAGGGAAGGAGTGGAGAGAGAAGGAGAGAGGGGTAGGGCAAGGAGGGAGGAGAGATAGAGAGTGACAGAGTGGGAAAGAGGAAAAGGAGTGAGAAGGAGAGGGAGGGAGAGAGAGACACAGTGAGAGAGCAGGGGAGAGAGAGAGAGAGAGAGAGACAGAGCAGAGCCTTGGCAGAGAGCAGTTGAGGAGAAAATGCCTTGCTTTGTGGAGAGAATTCTTCCAGGGCAGGAGGGAGAGGTGAGACAGAGCGCAGAGGGCGGTCTGCTGCCAGGTAAGACTCTCACACACCTTCCTCCTCCTCCCCCTCTCTTTTTCTCTTTCCCCCTGACCCCCCCTCCCATCCCATCCCACACACACACACACACACACACACACACACACACACACACACACACACACACACACACACACACACACACACACACACACACACAGTAGTTGAGTGCTACCTCGAGGTGAACGGGTCTGCTACTAGTTGCAGTTGGCATGAGTCAGTTACGCATGTGTAGTGATGTGGTGGGTGGTGGCAAAGTGTGTGTGCGTGTGCGTGCATGTGTGTGTGTGTGAGGGGGTGAGGTAGAGTGAGGAAACAGAGCAGGTGTAATATTAGTTTTTTAGAAAAAAATGTGTAGTTTTTAATTACAAATTCACGTTTGCTCCTACAGTGAACTGAATGGCAGTGACGTGTTTGTTTAATTTTAGTGGCGTGTTGGTTCCTCAAAAGTTTCGTTGTTGACTTTTTGTGCTATGCCTCACATCACAGTTCCACTTTTTTATATTTAACAGTTATGTTTATGACACTCAGCGGTGGAAAGCGAATGCATTTATTCAAGTTCTGTACACAAGTACGATTTTAGATACTTCAGTATATACTTTTTATTACTATTTTTACGTAACATTTACTTAACATTTCAGAGGGGAAATATTGCAGTTTTTACTTGACTACATTTGTTTGACATTTATACTAACTAGTTAATTTGCAGATTAATGTAAATTCAACCAGCTACAACACTAAAATGCTGGTTACACGATAATATATTACTTATATTAATTCAGTTATATAATCTGAAAGGGGGGGTCCTGCATAAACAATACTTTTGATTACTTTTGATGCTTAACGTTTATTTTGCTAATTGTACTTCTGTACTTTCAAAATACCTTTTTTTAATGCATGACTTTTTCGTGTAATACATTATTATTACATTGTGGTATTGAAAGTTCAACTTAAGTAAAGGATCTGAATATTTTATCAATTTCTAATAGCATATAACTTAACTTTATATTAATACTTGTATTTATTATGAAGCCATATTCAGGCTGTTACAGCAATTAAAGGCTACACAAATACACTTAATTTGACTTTTAAGAGGGAAAAATATGATCTAAATATGCTGTTTCTCACACGCTAAAAATAGAAATGATATAAAAGCACCTAAAATCCCTTTGCTGTAATGTCAAGTGCAGATGTTTTCTCATCTCACATGAAATAATCTGCAGTGTTCAAATTGATTTGGCTGTTTAGATACAGATGTTGTGATGGAGAGGTTTGTCATCTCAGGGATTTTCCACTCTGCTGATGTAAACAGTGTCTGTTGTAAAAAGGCTAAAGAGTCCTTTTCTTCCATGTAGAGAGATGGTTGTGAGAGGAATAATCCTCCTCATGTACAATTAGATTTACTCCTTTTGGTTAAATAAATACTGCGTCTGTGAACATAAACACAGATTTACATGCGGCCCTGTGGGTGTCTGTCTCTTAAACAGCCTGCTGCTACAGCCTGGGCCTGATATTTCTTGCTGAGGTCCACGGGAAGAAAAAAAAGAAAAAGAAAAGACAGACGATGCAGAAGTTGGCCAGCTTTAACTTCATGACTGCTGTTTATTTGTTTTTATAACAAATGGAACCAGCTTCCTGAGTGAAAGGTGAAGTCAGAATTGAATTTGGCTTGCGTTACTGTGGCGATCTGGCAACCGCTCCCATGTCCCACAGGACTGCTCTGGTTGCTGTGTGCCGGGCGCGTGTGTTTGTTATTTAACTGGTGTGTGTGTGTGTGTGTGTGTGTGTGTGTGTGTGTGTGTGTGTGTGTGTGTGTGTGTGTGTGTGTGTGTGTGTGTGTGTGTGTGTGTGTGTGTGTGTGTGTGTGTACTATTGCGCTGCATGCATATTGTGTGTGTGCATGTGTGTGTTTGAGTAGTGGGTGGTGGTAGCAGCATTCACGAGAGAGACATTTTACTAAGCAGACATTTCCCCCTCTGTTTTCACTCTGACCTGGTAGGAGATTGATGACTGAATTGTGGAGTACATGTTAACAGTAACTGGTGATTTATGAAGATACTTAGGGTAAGTGAGGCCGCACAGGCTGGAGGGGAAGAAAAAGATATAGCCTTTTAAGTTAATGCAAAAATATAGCCTTTTTAAGTAATAATTGTTATTACTACTGCAGGGGTTTGGAGAGAGGTCTGAGTTAGAGTTGGATGTGCACAAAGTGAAATGTGAAGCTTTTCCTTTTCCGTTGGCCATGTGCCGTCCTTTGTGTGTAGTTTTTTTAACTTTCACTCCATTGCAAGTTTATTATAAGTACACAAAAAATTTAAGTAAATTATATGTTCCTTTTTTTATATAGATAATCAGATAATGAGATGAATTCATTCAGAAAGTGGAATTAAAATGTTTCAATTGAGAAAACTACTTTTTCCTGGGTAAACCACAGTGGAAAACTTTTCTTGGATGAACCCTTGCACTGCAACAAGTGCACTGTGTGTTTTGGCAGCCACGCTTAGCCAAAGATCCCTCAGAAAATCCGCATGCAATTTTAGAAGAATCAGATTCTTTCCCTTTTCTTGGCTCATGAATTCCCTTGATATTATGCACACAGAGAATCATCCTCTCTATTCAAATATGACATTCAATTCACTTGGATGTGATCTATAGCATTTTTAAGGAATAAAGCAATTTTAGGGAATACAGAATAGCGCTTCCTCTGGAAGAGGGATGGCTTTCATTTTTTTTCAAGGCCCCTCTTAGACTGAGTGAAATGTTTCCCCTGTTCGCTCAGGGACGACTTTATTTCTTACCAGGGATTTAACACTCACTCAGTCCCCTCATAAATACAGCGTCCCTCGCCCTTCGCTAGCCATAACTCATGCACTAACTCTCTAGCTAACTAAACTCATATAGCAGAGCCAACACTTGTTTGTCTTTTACCTCAACCTTTCTCTCTCACTCTTCCTCTCTGTCTCTTTTCCTCCTCTGAGCTGATTTATACATGGGAGAATCTTCTCTGACTACCGTCTCACCAGGCTGCTGTGCTGATCCCCTTGGCCCACTCGTGTAGTGGGTTTTAGAAGAAATGTGCATTTGAATATGAGCCAGCATAATCTCCTTGAGGCTATTTAGAGTGAGCCTAATGCTCCAAGAATGAGCGAGAACAACACCGGAGAAAATGCGGACGTCCCTCTCTGCGTGTCACAACACAGCTCAGTTCTCCAAAGAACGAAGCAAGTGTTTGATTTGCCGATGAAAATCTCTCTCTAAGTCAAAGGACATAAAATTCCTGCTTTCAAGGCACCTGTTGAAATCTTCTTAGAAAATAAAAATCTTTGTGTGTGGTTTAGATTTTTGTCTGTCTGCCTTTATGACTTTTTATCCCAATGGTACAATAAAGAGCAGACAAACAGTTGCTGATAAACTTTCAAGGCATTTCACTTTCAGCTGATGAAAGTGCTCAGGTGGGATATTACAGTATGGTGGAAGCCTTTACTGATCTGGTGGCGAATGGCATTTTGGGAGGAGACGGTCTTTCTGGCGTGGTTCCCGTATTGGTTGTTAACAGCCTGCTGGTACCTTCTGTTCTCTCTGTTCAATCCCACTGGCCCAACACTGACAACTCCTCAAGCATCTGAAGACCCTCTGAAGTCAAAATCGCCCATTTTGATGTCTCATGGTAGCACCCAGCGTTTTGTTGTATTTGCGTCTGAAAACACAGGCCCTGCTTGGAAGAATTATCCTCAGCACTCATTGTTGTCGGATGGGGGAGGAGGGTATCGTTCCTCTTTTTCCCCCCCATCTCCCTACTCTCCTTGCTGTCCTTCCTTTCTTTTTGATCTCGCCATCAAATCTTCCCTGTTTTTTATGAGTGACGTTTACCCGAGAGCAGCTAGGGAAATGGCTGGCTGAAGAAGACGTTTGAGAAAATGCGCCAGAGCAAGCTATCACCTTTGATAAAGCCACAGTTCCAGTGGGAGAAGAAGAAGAAAGCCAAAGAGTAAGAGCATTGTTGGTAATGAAAAATGCCATGCAAGAGGGAGCATCTCTCTGATCCCAGCCTGTTAAACTAACTACTGTATAGTACAACAGATACTGCAGTAGAACATCTAGCATTTCTCTGTTTGTTGTACCACAATGAGTGTTTTACTCAGAGGGCAGATCTTGAGCTGGGATACCACACCGTGCCTCTTATTGCACATCAGCTGGGCACCAAGTAATCTCATAATACAGCTCTCACACATACACACACTGAGTCACACAGGTGCTGCCATCAACACTGGCATACCTTCAGCTGTGTCACCAGTTGGTAAAGGCAGGCAAGACACTAGAGCGCACTGCAAAAAGAGAAATAAATAATGGGCAAGTGGAGGGTAGTTGGAGACACAGAGAGCAAGAAATGTTAGCTTTAGTAATTACTACTTCCATAGAGAAGCAGTGGAGAGGACAGTGAGGCAAGCAAGTGCACGAAGGAGGCCCCGTGTGCAGATAATGAAGGGGTATCATTGTAGCTCTGACAGTGTTAATCTTAGAGTGCTCCACAGTGTGTGCGTGCATGTGCATTTGTGCTCTGTGCAGCATTTGTATATACTGTCGGGATGGATGGAAGACGCGGTACAGTGCCGTTGACTCTCGCCCTACCAGTGAGACCATCCGGCCCACCTGACAGTGCAGTTTATCCAACTATTTTTTGACAGTCGCCGCCTCTCACCGCTTCTTAGAACACATTCATGAAACCCCACGGTCTCTCACTCATCTTTACAAAGCACTGCAATCAACTATGAACACCCGGACTTGTCTTCTTTTCACAAGAGGGAGGAAGAATAGAGTAAAGCACAAAAAGGCGAAGTAGTGCAACTTTCTTTGTACCAGGCTTTTTCTTTCCTTTTTTTCCCTCTTTCCATTTGAAGTTGTGAGACACTCATTTAAGCCTCATTGCACACCGACACTCAACACACGAGAAAGTGTTATGAATATGTATCAACACAGCATATGGCAGCAGTAGCGCTGGGATTAGGTGTGTCCAGAAGGTAGAGTGCTGCCGATGCATTATTCTCCATTCAAATTACCACAGTAAGAATGCAGCGGGGAGCTGAGAGGTGTTCACCACCTCTTTAGACGGGGCAAGAGAAGAAGCTGGATCATGCGAAACAGCAGGAGCGGAAGAGATGTGATGAGCACAGTAGTAGGCCATCTGAGTTTCCTTGATTTGGTTTTTTCGGCAGGTTCAAACCCAATGCTCGCTGACACAAGCGTGATTAAAAGTGATATTTCTGACACATTAGGATGCGCACGGGAAGTAACCTCCTCTAAAGCGTTCATTATTAGATGCATGACAGACCTGAATATTTATAAAATAGGTTTTAATAATTAATAACAGCAATCTGCTCCCGTAATTCATCAGATTTGCACTTCAACAGAGTATCCGTTTTCACTTTAAAATAATAATAAGAGGAATATTAATGTTGCAGAAATGTAAAACGGGCAGCTGGATACAGCGCAAATAGGCAAGCGCTCCATGTTCACTTCTGAGGCTTTCCTTTAACCTGTCACTTTTCAAACAAAATTACATTTTAAGCCGTCAACACTGCAACCTTCAGTTGTTTGTGCTCAACAATTTAGTGAGTGGCTTCTCACAAATGTGGCAAGTCATGAAGATAAAGATGCAGGAAACAAAGTGGGTTTGGTGTGGAATGCAAAAGTAGTCGCTGTGGTTTTATCAAAAGCAAATTTATTTGTTTGAGTCAACTTAGCAGCACTTCCTTTTGTATACTGACACCCAAAATAGACAGCAATCTTTTTTCCTGTAAAGCAGCTTTGCATGTTTCATCGTTTCATTTTTATTTTTTCACCCTTATTGTGAGTGTTCTTTTATCACACCTTCAATTTCAGTCACGGCACATTCCTCCCTCTACTGAACTCACAGAAACAAGAATGTTCCTGTTTTAGGTGAAAACGCCACGTTTAGTTCCGCCCCCGGTTCACACTGAACTTTTCTGTAAAGCTCACAGTTTTAGTGCTGTCACCGATGCAGCGGCATGTTTATCCTCACCGTGGATCAGTTTTTCCTGAGTGTGTATAAATGCCAGTGTGTGTATCTGACAGTGTGACACACACTGAACAAATGACGTGACCTGCAGCCACCAGACAAAGAAGAGCAGAAGGAGAGCGCAGAGCACAATGCCCTGCTGTCTACAATCCTGCTTGCAGGCACACAACACATACGTACACATACGTACACACACGCACACACACGCACACACACACACGCACACACACACAGACACACACACACACACACACACACACACACACACACACACACACACACACACACACACAGAGTTAATATTGGTTACAGCCACTTAACATATGTGTTACAGGGTATTGTACACAGAACTACCCTTCCCCAACCACACACGGACACACACACACACACTATAAAATGTCATATATCATTGCAACCCCATTGTCACTCCCTTCCTGCTTATCAGAAAAGCAAAAGATAACAAACTAAATATCTGGCAGGGGACTCACAGCCACAGGGTCTAAAAAATGCAAATCCCACAAGCAGGAAGACTCATTCTCATCACTTCCTCTCTCAGCTCTACAAAGAAAGTATTTTGATCAAAATTTAATTGTGCTTCATAAGAAGGCTGCATTGAACATCTAAACTGTAGAATGTAATAAAAAGTTAGTAAGTATGATAAGCCTCTGACTTTTTCGGGAGCCATGGGTCATTTTTGGACAGGTATAGAACCTGTCCAGGATGACATTTTAACGGGCACCTGTGATTCACTCTAGCGCATATAAAGTCCAAAAGAGGAAAAGTGTGTCAGGCAGAGCAAATGTTTTAATGGTAGCCAGGGATCGATGTTGTCAGCACAGGCATCCTGTCTGGAAATACATGCTTGTTTGGGTTAATGTCACCTCCTTCTTTCTTTGCAAGGAGAGAGAGAGAGAAAAGAAAAAGAGCAAAGGGGGGAAAGGTGGGAGGGGGAAGGAGGTCAATGAGATCTGATGCAAACATTCCAAACCAGGATGAATTTAGGGAAATTGCTTGAAAAACATTGACTTGCACTCTCGTTCACAAGGCCCCCGTATCTGAAAAACAAATTTGAAACATAACCTTGGAAATCAATTAAGAAGTCCCCGGGAGCTTGAGAAAAAAGAAGGATAAGGTCCACCCTTCTCCCCCACCCTCCCCTCCACATGTCTTTTCCTCTTCTCCACTTAGCAGGGACTCAGATCTGCCCATCAGAACACTGCCTTGTGTGAGGAGGCTTTGTCAGTGGGGGCTTTATTTAATTTTTTTAATGGCAGAGTGCCTTATATGCTGTCAAAATGTCTTAAGAGTCTTATTAAAGAAATGCCACAGCTCATTTCCTTGTAATGCAATTCATATGCTGGTGAAAGGGGGCATGTCTAAAGATCTAAACAGCTTTGCTTTTTAGGCTTCACATTAGGGGTTATCTGTGAGGGCTTGTCATTGATTGACATTATCTGGCCTGACAGGGCCTCATATCAAGGTTAACCTCATGGACAAAAGTGCTACCCGCACGGACACACAAACACACTCTCTCACTCACACTTATAGTCAAATAAGGCATGCTCTCCTCGACTTCCTGTTGAGAGGGGTGCTCGTATGTGTGTCGGCTTCATCTGTGTGTGTATGCCAGGTGGAGATTTCCAGACTTAATTGATAACTAATGGAGCGACGTGTGCTGAGTTTACCCTGGAGGATTGACACTGTGTGTGTGTGTGTGTGTGTGTGTGTGTGTGTGTGTGTGTGTGTGTGTGTGTGTGTGTGTGTGTGTGTGTGTGTGTGTGTGTGTGTGTGTGTGTGTGCTCTGTTGAGAAATAGAGGGGGTAGGTGATGGTAGGAAGATGGGAATGACTTACTCAGTAGTGTAACTCCAGATTCTGGTAAATTAAATATGGCCCCAAACATTATGACATTGAGTGACACATACCAGCATGTGGGTTCCTGACCTCTTACTGTAGGCGAGCAGGCCGTTTGCAACAGAAGAAAGTGTATACACTCGTACAAGCACAATACACACACTCACACACATCTCCCCCTCTCCCTCCCAACAAGCCACAAAGGCGAAGAGAGATCCCCGTGACCAAAATACAACTGAAGCAGTTAATCTGTACAGATATTAGCTCAAGGGCCCTTGAGAGGTGCACCGCTGAGCCCCTTCTCCACTGTACTACCCACACTGCCTTGCTGCTGCACCAAGCGCAGCAACCATGAGGGAGGGACACAGGGGTCGTCTGCTCATTTACCATGGCGGATGGCTTATCAAATTGCACTCCTGGTGTCTTGAAACTGAACATGGAAGCTGAGCTTCAAAAGAAAGCTGCAGGAATAAATTTCCCTTGTTTCAGCTCATGGACGCATGGCACATTTGTGTATTTTTTTAAAGCAAGGTTTTTGCATCCTGTTACACAAACCCTTACAAATTAAGTCATCATCTGGTGCCAGCTGGGAGTCCAGATTTGATGTACAATTTTAACAAGTTAGCTGCATGTTCCATGAATAACCCTAAGCAGCAAACTGAATAAAAGTTGGCTGTTTTGGTACGTGGCTGTCAGAATGCTTCTTGTCACTCATGTCAGATTTTTTTTTTCTCCCTTAGACCATTTTAGGCTGCTTGTCCTCTGTTCTGGAAAATACCATAATTACCCTGTTTGTGATGAAGCCGGAGGGCGTATTTGTCCTTAGATTTCAACTTTCCTGCCTGATTGCCCTCAAGTTCAACGTCTTTCCTCTTCCGCGTGCACTTGAAATATACATTGTTTTCTTCAGCCATTGTCCTGTGCAGTCAGTGTGTGTGTTACTGGAGCCGTTTTTGTCCGCCTTTGTCCTGTAGCGTCTTGTTTGTGTTTTGCGGCGATGTGATGGGAGTGTGGCACTTGGCTGAGGGCTTGTGTTTGATAACAGCCCTTGGACGGCACAGAAGTGAAATAGTCCAAACGGGCCCTTCAAGGTCGGCACCCCCAGAAAGACAGCACACAATGTGCAAGGTCACATTCTAGACTAAAAGCAATAAGTGCTTTATTGACAGAAAAAAAACAACAACAAGCAGGCAGATGTGCAACCAACTGATTAATAATAAAATAGATTTGTGAGCAAGGGGGACGGGGAGGAGGGTAGGGGCCAAGAGAGAGAAGACAGCTACGTCCTCACTGTATGTCCGCATGTGTGTCTGTGTACTGCCTGCCTGCACGCATGTACAGATTGTTACAGAGCGAAACATTGATCCTGTAGTGGAGCCTAAAAAATCCATTAGAAATCCAGTTGTTAAAAAAAGAACAAAATGTGACAGATAG
Source organism: Scomber scombrus (assembly GCF_963691925.1). Taxonomy (NCBI): domain Eukaryota; kingdom Metazoa; phylum Chordata; class Actinopteri; order Scombriformes; family Scombridae; genus Scomber; species Scomber scombrus. The sequence goes on along the minus strand of NC_084979.1, from coordinate 13,274,918 downwards.
GTGCTGGTGGCAGTTTCCCGCTTGTACAGTCTTTCTCTTCATGCCTGAATCATTTCCTATCATCACTGCAGTTTGTGTGATCTGTAGAGTACAGTGTGAAAGTACAGTTTAAAGAAGATCAAAAGCAACTCACTTCTCCTGTTCTGACAGTAATCTGCGTATACACTATATCTCATCAGTATCATGTTTTATGACAGAAACAACAGTCACCACAGGTTCCTTTTTTCCATTCAGTCACTTTATGAACAATGTGCCTTTTGTACTGCGCCTACTGTGCTATTATCTTTTTATGAAAATAAGCAGAGGGTATTGGACTGCCATCATCTTTTATGTGCCTTTATCGTTCCTTCTCTCATGCTCTCTTTTTCTCTCTCCTCCCCAGCATGGCAAACCTGCCAAGTGAGTAGAGCTCCAAAGTGGATCAGTCAGTGGCAGATTTAGATTTGAGGTGGGGAACACTAAGTCCCAGTCCCAGTCAAACCTGTTTCTTCAGGAAGACTCTGAGGGACAGGAGGGCTGGGAGATTTCCATATGCTCTGCCACCCCCTTTCCCTCAGTGAACACTTACAGTAGTAATTTCCCCCCACCCTTCTTGCTCCTTGGTACTGTATACCCGCCTTTACAGCCCCCTTTCTAAATCCCCTGTCTGCATAAACTTCTCTGATGTGCCCACCCCCAAACCCTCATCTATCAACTAGTTGGCAATGGCATTGTTTTTAATCATCAGAACCTCAAAATTATTATTATCGCTTCTGATGCGGCAATTAAAACTTCAGGTCAGAGGCACAACGAGCGGTGATCAGCAGCCGAGCTGAGAAGTTTTAATTAGACGATCAGAACCATTAATGCACAAAAAAAAGGTGTGCGCTGGGAAATTAACGGGAACGTCTTAATCAGGGTTAGCGACTCCGAAGAGGAGTCAAGTGAACAGAGAGCAAAAAACAAATCATTTCCGCACCACTGGGACAAAACTCAATTAAATATGCATGCGGAAAAATGGAAATTTCTCAGCATCGGCTTCACCGACTGTTGGAAAACTGTGGCAAAATCTCACGGCGGGGTCGACGACCTGCTTATTGTTATTCTTGTGTAATAAAAATGAGAAAGGGGCCAGATGCTGGGGTCTGGATGTCGTGGCGTAGTTGTCCATCAGTGGCTTTCCGCTTGACTTCCTTGCGGCTGCTGCAGCCTCTCTACCGTGCAGGGTGAGAGAGAGAAAAAAGAGACAGAAAAGAAAAACATTATCTTCCTGCAAGCTGTAAATTTACAAAAATAAAAACATGGTAATTTTTAAGTGTGTCTGTGTGTATGTTTACCTGTGTGGCTCAGTGATTTCCCTAAAACACACGTGCATGCACGCTCTCTCACACATAAAACTCCCTCAAGAGCCACAGACACAAAAGGTTGACTGAGCTACACACAGGGAGCTGCAGCCTTGTTGATTAATCTGCCAAAGTTTCATAAAGTTTTAAGCTTTTTCAAAGAGCTAGAGCATATCTCGGTTACATATTGTAAAATAATCCTGTGCTGAACAGACATCTCCCGGACCCTGTTTGTATTAATTAACTCCAGATATTGCGTGGGGTTTGTCCCTGTGTCAGTCATGTTGAAACTCAGCAGGAAATCTCAGAAATCTTGTACCGATGTTTGATTAGGTGAAGGGATAAGCTTCACTTTTAACAGGTAACATGTACCTCTCTTATACACAAACCTTCCTGTTAGCTCTTTCTTTACAAACTAACAACACTGCAGGGAGTCGGCGTGTTTATGGTGCAGCATTGTATTTTGAATGAACAATAAAGGCGAGTTATTTAATATTCTATATGTCGTACATGTGACTTTACATCTTGCATGAGATGAGTACACGAGCATTTTAGACTCACACAAGCTGCCTCATCTTGTATGTCAGAAAGATGTAAAGCTGTGACCCTGCCAGTCACAACCACTGTTAACTCCCACATCCTTTACCCGAAGCAGCCTTGATTACAGTCTGTGCACGTTCACACAAATAATGCACTTCCAACAGCGTTATTAGGATTTGAAACACCACTTGATTGGGCGTGATATTATTCTGGCACACAAACAGAGACTCTGCATCAAAAACCAACAAGACCTGTGGGGCTTAGAGCTGTGGAAGACTAAGTTTGCCAGTGCATAGGGCTCGAATTGAATACAAGTTGTGTCATCCAGCTCTGAAAAGAAACAGGGCCCGAAGGAACTTTGATGCGCTTCTTTTTGACTGAAGATGAAAAAGAACCCGACCTAGTCCAAATGTATTTAGAATAGTTTCCTAACTTTTTCCTTGGGTTTTGGCCTTATACAGACAGTATATGGCGCTCCTTTGTAGCCCTGCACTGTTTCCAGTAAAAATAGTGTCACAGTTAACATAAGCAGTTGGAAAAATTAGTTTCAGCTGTTGTGTTCAAATTCAAACCTGCCTTCTTTTTTCCAACTCCCAGTGCTTACTGAGGTGTCTCCTCCTTGACAATTAGCACACCAGGCTAAAACAGACTGTAAATAATGTCCGATCCATGTGACAGTGTTGTTTTTCTTTCTGATATTCATTAATAAGGCAGAATGCTTACTGGACTCTCTGGGAGGTGGGGGAGTTGGTCCCAGAGGGAAAAGTTGTTCTTTCATGTAGGTCCCCTTAGATTTTATATCATTGTACGCTATCATGCACACAAACGACTTGAGGTAAACAGCTTAGTGTTACCATAGCAATCCCTATTGTAAGCAACGGCAAAAAGCTGCTGTGGACAGAAACCCTCAGCATAAATAATAGTTTAGACAGCTTCCATAAACCATCCAACCATAGCATGTTCCTCCTCAGGGGCAGCTCCCAATATTACATTTGTTTTAAAGTACGCCTTACTTTTAAAGAAAGGAAACATTGAATATGTGCTTAAGATGTCTGATAAAACAGTTAGAGGCCTGCTTAGATACTCAACCGGTAGCACTTGGTCCTCTACTCACGCTCTTCATTGTTAAACTGAAAATCACACATAAATACTCACTAATGGAAAGAAACAACTATGTAGGGGTCATTTCCTACAAGGGGCTTGAGATTGCAATGCAAAGGAAATCGGTAGTTAAAGCATGAAATACTGAACACAGTAAACAGAAAAATGACCTCCACTGCAACACCCAAATGACCTCAATCTTCCTTGGGGGGGTATTTCTGAAAAAAAAAAAAAAAAACTTGAAAATTTATGTCTTCCACCTCCTAATAGTTTTTCCAGCTGATTTTTTTCTCCAAAATTGCTGTCCTCTAAAAGGTGACCCTTTCACCCCTGCCTGCAATTGTCTAACACTAAATTGTACCGTAATGTGCCGCTGATATATGGCCCCCCTCAAAACTACATAATTCCTGAAGTCATTGTTTCAGAGAGGAAGCCTGCAATGTAAATACAGTAACTGAGAAAGCATGTGTGGGGAGCACGGGGTGCATTGTCTGGCGACGGAGTGATCTGTAAACTCCCTCAAATTGTATATCCTCTAATGATTCCATAGCTTTGCAAAAGAAAATGAAAACAGGATTTTATGTTGCATCGATGTGATTTACATAATGCCGGCAATGGCTCACACATGATTGTGCTTGGCTTTATGGCTGAGGGAAAATGAAGAGGCTCTTGCTCATTGTTATATAAAGTGAATTGAGTCTTTAAGATAGAACTTTGTAACCTCTGATATCACAAGCTTTTCTCCACTGAAATGGTGTGTCTGTAGCTCAGGATAGCATATCATTTTAACCACAGTGTGGCTGAGTTAAGATGGAGATTCAATGCAACTTCACGAGGAGAAATATCTCTGCTGTGGCATGGTGGTTAGCTGTTTTCATTGAGCTTCAACTGTCAAAGCTTAACATACAATTGAATAAAAAAAACAAATCAACAAGTTTGTCCTCACTCTTGGTGATTCTACCACTTTTCTTTGAATAGCATGAATTCTTAATTACTCATGGTCACCTCCTCCTTGCTTTTTAAAAGTTATTTACAACTTGATAAAGATCTGGCCTTGATTTTGAGTCTGGGAAATGCCGTTGGAAGGTGAACTTTGGTGGCTCTGGAAATAAAGTGAAAGGTAACAGAGTGCAGTTTCTGCCCTAAAAAGGCAGCTCTGGATATGGAATGCCACAGGCAGCTGTTCCTGCCTCATCACAGGACATGTTATAAAGATAGCCCCACTTGGGTTGAAATAATGCCACCCATTCCTGCCCCAAAGCACACTCTATCATGCTCTATTGTTCAGAGAGGCCGCACGAGGGAAAAATGCAGAGACTGTGCAGCATGTCAAGTAAAGTGTTAAGTAAAGATATGTAAAACATGGTAACTACATGTTTTTGCATGATGTACCCTGTGTTACCCTGTCTCGGCTGGATCAACAGTAAAAGTCAGTAGAGTGTAGAAAGAGAGAGATTGTGCATTTTTTCCTCTTTTAATAAAGTGAAATAAGCAGCCTCTACAAAAACAGTTATGAGTCTAATCCCACTGAATAGCCAACATGAGAACACGGCTCCAAAAAGCTCAAAAGTGCTCAGCGTTTTCACTCCACATCCTGACAGCTTTAAAGCTGTGCAGCCCCCCACTCAGTGGCAGGACCACAGCCTCTTGAGGTGAGAGTGAAGATAACGTTTCACAGTGTCTCTATAGCGCTGTCATGTGAAGGATTATGTAGCAGTGTACTTACTGCTTGTACTGTAGTAGGGGGTCTGATACCTATCTGCTTGTGGTTTCAGCTGCCAGTGCTTTTTTCTCCTTTTTTTTCCACCACTGTTAAACTCTGAGCTGACCGTGGAGGTGTGACTTAGAAAGATATGTACAGTATCTCTCTGTGTCCTTCCAGTCTTGTGCTGTTATTGTTAAGTGCTTTTGGATGTTATTAATAGCAGCAGTCACCAATGTTCTGTCAGTTTGTTTTTCCATTGTGATGTTTAAAATCAGTACAAGTTAACAACACTGAAAAAATGGCTCATATGTTGTTTCTGTTGATATTGAAAGCATATTGGCAACCGCAATTTTGATTAATCTTGTATCTTTTTTTGTCTTGTTCTTGTTTCCATCAGCTGAAAGGAGTTTATGCACTGAAACGACCTCAGGAAAATCCAAGATGGCCGCCAAAAGGAAAGGTGGCCTAAAACTCAATGCTATCTGTGCCAAGCTGAGCCGCCAGGTGGTGTTCGACAGCAGCTCCCAGAATGCAGAAGGAGACCAGAGTGTAGCAGAAAATAGTGAGCGTGGCAGTTCCCACTACGATGACAATGAGACCAACTTCACCGAAAGCCTGAGCCTAAATCAGAGCCTAGAGGAGGACCAGAAGAGACGCGAGGCCATCGAGAAGTGGGTCAATGGCGAGTATGGTGATGAGCCACCAGCTCCTGAGTGCGGAGATGAGCAGGAGCATGAACTCAAAGTCAGCAATGACGAAGATGGCCCTCCTGAGGGCGTGTACATGGTACAGCCCAAAGGCTGCAGCGATGATGAAGACAATGCAGAGGAGGCAGAGCCCTTGGCAGGGTCTCAGGATGGCAGTTACCATGACGACAAAGATGTAGAAGACAGGCCTTCAAAAACTGACACCTACATGCCGGCAAGCGAGGCCCAGAGTCGCCAAGCACCTTTCTCTGCTCCAGGTACATTGAAACTCTCTATCCTCCTATAAATTTCCTTCTGACGTCCCTGCTTTACTGATTTATACATGCTCATCTTAAACCAACACCACCTTTGCCCTTTAAAACATTCCACTTCATAGTATTAAGGGGCAAAGGCTTAGATAGAAGGCGGGTGACATTGCCACATCCACATAAGCTTAAGTGTGGCCATTATTGGAAAGAGACACTCTAGAGTTACATTATGAATAGCCAGTGACATTATTACCCCAAAGACAGATTCAACTGGCAGGCCATGGGGGGAAAACAGGAACTTGTCAGTGTGTGGTAAACTGTATGAAGAAATTCATAAATGGAGTAGGCTTACAACATAAGGCAGTTTATGCACTCTCCCAGCAGCTGCTGGCCAAGAGCGCATGGCAGGGCCAGGCTAAGCTTCATATTACACCCAGGATTACATATTGAGTCTTTGATTTTTCCTTAAGCTCACTAAACTTAGCCACTGCTTCAAGCTCCTCTATTACATAGAGTCGTAGTTTGCCGTGGAGGAGGGTGTTTCTGTTTTTTTCACAGTTGTCAAATCCAAGAGATCAGTTGTCAAATAAAGTTGAAATAGGGAAAGTTATTATCTTCTCACAAACTACAGAGGGCCCAGTTGTTAGAAGACATGAATATATTTTAATAAATGCCTTAAAACTATGTGCTCTAGTAAATGACTCATAATAACCCCCGTTTAATTGTGACATGATGTTCCCTTGGTATAATTCACTGATTATCAAATAGATAAAAATGGCATGGACTCTCAGCCGCCATTCTAAAGTAGCACAAGTGTGTGTTAAGTGCACAAACAATCTTTTAAGAAAGTACAGTTTACAGTCATTACACTTTGTGACCCTTGAAACTAGACGCAGACCGACTATAGGAGAGATTGGACTTTTTATAGCAGAAGTTAAAACACAGAGCTGTAAATAGGAAAAAAAAAACAGAACACGGTTATAAGAATAGATAAAGCCTGTTAAACAGACACCCAGAGAAAGAAAAAAAAAAAAGCAATTTGTTGGTGAGACCGGTTGTTGCGGTACAAAAACAAGTTTTGTTTTGTGCTTGCTCACCTCAGTATAACAGTTTTTTGCCCTTTCATCTAGGTTTAGGTATCTACCTCAGAGTCATGTACACGTGCTCTTTTTTGTCGTCATTTCTTTTTATTTTCCCCAAGTGTACAGCAGTAGTTTTGGCCACATGCAGAATTGGGGGCAGGGGCTTCTCAGAAAATGAGCCAGGTTTCATGTCAGAGGCAAATGAAGAAGGCTTTGTGGTTTTAATTAGTCATTTTGTGTTTATTTCATGGCCATAAAAAAAAGCCTGTCTCTGTAAATATGTATTTCTGTTGTGCAGCAGGCCGACACCTTTCCCTCCGCTGGCTCCCTTACTACTTTACATCTCACAACAAAGCCAAAGTGTTTGAAGACAGCGGGGAGAGCATACTGCATCAGTTGTAAATCTTGTCTTTGGAGTGTTTTTTTTTTTTTTCGGAGTTGCTCTTTGTTGATTGTAACTAGGGCATCTATATTGCCATGTTTCTGCTCAGCTCACAATTAAAACATTTTCTCTCTCTCTCTCTCTCTCTCTCTCTCTCTCTCTCTCTCTCTCTCTCTCTCTCTCTCTCTCTCTCTCTCTCTCTCTCTCTCCTCTCTCCTCTCTCTCTCTCTCTCTCTCTCTCTCTCTCTCTCTCTCTCTCTCTCTCCCTTTCTTTCTCTCACCGCTGTCTTTCAAAGGCTGATGCGGAGTGCACATAATTATGCATATAAACATAGTGGCTTAATTATCTCTCACAACATCAGTGACAATGTAATTAACAAACATTGCAAGATCAATGAGAGAAACTGCGACCTTCAAAACATTTAACTCCTCACATTGAGGCATCGTGCGGATTTCCTATCAGTGCAAAACCCCAGAATACTTTTCCTAGATAATTTAGATGTCGCATTAGAGCCCTCATAAGCCAGTCAATGGAAAAACCAATGAATAAAAGCTATGAAAGCAATGACAGAGATGCTCATAGCGATGGATCAAAAAGGCTTGACCATGACTTCCATTTGCAATTCTGGGTTCACTGTAAAAGGTTATTGTTCATTTCAAGCTGTTTCAAAGCCCTCTCTATTTACTGCCTGTTAATTAACTAACCAAACAGTGAGGAAGTTTGAAGCTCTGTACAGTTGTGTATGTGTGTTAAATTAGTCCAAACAAATGCATATGTCATTTATTCAAAGCTTTATTAGGATACCACTGTCCATTCAAACAAAACACACTTAAATTAATTCAATAAGATGAACACAAATTGCTTTATAAAACTCTATTTAAATTATAGTTTCATATTTTAAAAAATCCACTATTCAAAACTTTTCTCTGACTGAACTCAGTTCACATAATTATGTACATTGTGCATATGTGGTTCAAAAGTGACACCCTTTAGAAGGTATTCAAAAACTAGATTAGTCCATATATAGCCATTCACATGCACCTTTATCATCAGCAACACCTCTGCCTCTCAGTCCTGCAAGCAGAGAAGCTGTGCCACACTGATGGCCATGTTTGGTCAGCCAAGAGGAGATATAATGCCCATCCGTTATCATATCTGGAAAGGGAAAATGTGGCCTAATTGCCTCAAATATAGACAAGGCAGGTCTGTGTCATGTTGGTTTTTGTTGGCGTGTCAAGTGTCAAGTTTAGGAAGATTTTCCAATGACACCAGAGAGAGTAAAAAGGGTAAAGTCTGATGTGTAAGGAAACAGGGGAAAACATTTTTTTTAAATGTATATAAGGGTTTGGGGAGTGGGACCAATCGCACTTTAACCCATTTGCCATTTGTGGTCTCCCACCTGGTGTCACATGACATCATTAAGAGGCAGCTAGAGAGAAATTGAGTATAACACTCATTTACATGTTCTTTTAGAAAGGTTATCTCCTGTCACTCCCAGTCATAATCCTTTCAAGGCCAATCATTTGCCTTTCATTGATAGCATGTCACATGGCTTCGCTGGTAAATAAAGACACTTTACTAATTTTTTGGGAGAAGGTGATGATAATACCATAAGCAAATAGAATATGAAAAAAGGGATATCAGGGCTCCTATGACAGAAGCTGCTTGTCTCTCTGAAGTGATAGAAATCAAATCTGCCACAAAACGTATAGATGTTGTCTCTAATATGATAATTATTGAAAAGTAATGAAACTCCTTACAGTCACTACAGAACCAACATAACTGTGACAACATTTATGTAAGTAATTATAATTATTTTGCATTTAGAAATGTGAAGATAGGATTTCCATCCAAAGATGTCTATTATAATTTGCCCTTTTTAAATACCACTCCTCGCTCAGAAAGTGTAGTCCTCGTTTCAGTCTCATTTGCTGGTGTGGGTGGGCCTGCCCTAACTTTAGTGCTATATGATATTCTGTGACCTGAGGTGCTCTTATAAATACAGTAGCAGTAAAATCTAGCCGAGCACTAACGTTATCAGCACCTAAATCAAATGAGAAGAATGATATTTTAAAAGTTCACATGTCGTTCTTGTGATCTTGTGCCATGTGCTATTATCAAATGAAAAGGGTGTTAAACTGGTCCAAGAAAGTATAGTAAAAAGTAATTCCAGTACTTGTAGTATGTCACTCTGTGGTTTCAGAACATGTGGAAACATGGTAGATTTGATAAAATGATCTACGGCAAACATGTACGTATTTCCTCTCAAATACTTGATCCATTTCTTTTACATTTTTCATGCCCTTTCGATCCACCAGATACTCTTTCATACTGATCCACCGCGCAGAGCAGCAACCCCAAAGCAGTGAATGGAAATTTGGGGATTATTTTACATGCTACGCAGGAGATGTGAAAAGCAGAGCGTGGCGACTGATTTAGCAATAACTGAGAAATCTGAGACAAGAGAAGAAATATTTGTGTATTAATTACCCTGGAGGTAGGTGGTATTACCTCTGGCCGGCTCATATGTTGCTGATGATAAAAGCAATAAAGCACATTAAAAAAAAGCTTTGGATACTGATCCTGTGACTGTGCCAATGATGATTTAAGAGGGCCAAAAGTTTTACATGCCACGGGTTAAAATATTATCTGGTGCATTACCAGCATGCTTGTATTCTGGGAACATGCAAACTGACACAACAAGAGATTTCTGGAATTAAGACACAACTGTCCTCCCTCTGTTTTTCTCTTTTGAGTGTCTCTCTCTCTCACACTTCCTTTGCACATTTTCCTCTCTGTTCATGCTCTTCTTCTTTATGCAGAGCTTTGTCCCTCCACTGCTTTCAGGCGAAATCGTTTTTTTCCCCTTTTCCCCACTCTCTGACCCTTTGCACTAACCTGGCTGAAAGTTAATGGGCCAGAATTAATCTCCACGTAATGCAATTAAACTATACATTGACTATATGTTGTCTATGTCCTTGGGGAAGTTGTCCAATTTAATGGACTCTTAAAATGTAAGTGGTGTTTCTGTTCACAAATGTGTAAAAAAATTAATGTTTCACCTTTGAAGGTGACACAATTATAATTTTTTCAAATACTTTACACCAAGGGTCATATGATATTTTATGAATTGATATAACAGAAAAATAACGTTACTTAATTTCTAAGAAGTTGTGTACATAATTTTTTTTTCTAAAGCTTATTTATGTTATATTATTAAATATGTTTTTGATCTCTTAATGTAGTTACTAGGATTTTGTTCTCCTATAAGTGGAATATTCATGTAAAGTTTTGACCTCTATAGTTCATCTCAAATCCATTTTAATGCACAACATGAGCAGAGAAATCTCTGAAAAAAAAGTTCAGTAGGCCCTTGGTGCATTTAACCCGCAGATTCTGCAGGACTGACTTATAGTGCAACCAAAACAGGAAGAGCATTGCCTCAGGCTGCTTGTTTGTAGACACCTAAATACAGAGACATGTATAGATGGTGTTGTAGCTTGCTGTGCAGAATCACTTTTCCTGTTGTTAGATTTACTCTTTTACTTTCTAAAATAAACAGGATAACGGCATCACATCAGTTGTATGTAATACTCAGAAAACAGATACACTTTACCACAATGAATAATGTTATAGAAGTTGTTCGCTTAAGTTATCCAGTATCAAAGTAGCAGTGTGTTTGCCGAAACACTGAGATGAGAGAGCGTTGTTTCATTAATTGAGCTGACAAAATATAGTCTACACTTGTAACACAAAGCTACTTTGCCAGATTAATCCATTTGTAACTAGAGTAATTGCTGCCAAATAAAAACCTTAATTATCGCACATACAGTAGACCATCCATCCGCTACAAAGCATAGCGACAGTGTAACACTTGTCAAGGGAGCATCATTCAACATGAAATGAGAAAACCATTTGGTTGACTGATTGAGTGACCTGAATTTGGCTCTACTGATTAACACGTCTTGAGTAAAGGGTAAAGTTGGTTTCAGTTTCACTACTGACATTAAAAAACAAACATACTAATATGAATAACTATATGCTCTTTTAGTAAGTAAAGACTTTGTTATAGTGATTTCAGACAGCACCAACGAGGGACTCTAAGGTTTGCTAAAGTTAAAGCAGCTATAACAGTCCTACCACTTACATATGAGCTCTCTACTCTTTTTCAGGAGAAGCATCTGCCCTGCGAGACTATGCAGCCAACACCATGAATGAGTTTTTGGGAATGTTCGGATATGATGACCAGCAGGTAAGGGATGAGCTGACCAAGAAGATCAGCTTTGAGAAGCTCAAAGCCGCTACCTCAGACCCCTCATCCCTCAGCAGTGACGAGGCCTCACGGCGTGCCCGCTTCTCCAAGTATGAAGAGTACATCCGCAAGCTAAAAGCCGGTGAGACCCTACCTTGGCCCATGCATGCTTCCCCACCCAAACCAGATGACCTCAACTCAAAACTGGCCCAAGAGAAGAGTGCTACCATGCTCCAGAGTTCAGGGCGCCTCCCAGGGGCCGAGGCACGCATTTACTCCTCCAGCCTGGATCACAAACAGCCAGGAGGACCACAGCTGGGCACTCCACAGCCATCCAATCCCTCTCACATCCAGAACATGGCGTCCCGAGCCTCCAAGTATGACTTCTTCATTCAGAAGTTGAAGATGGGTGAGAGCCTACAGCACCAGAATGGTAATACTTACAAGCGACCCTCCAAGTATGACCTGGAGAACGTCAAGTTTCTGCACCTCTTCAAGCCTGGTGAGGGCAACCAAGACATGGGTGGTGCCATTGCCTTTAAGACTGGCAAAGTGGGCCGCCCTTCGAAGTATGACATTAGAACAATTCAGAAGCTGATGCCAGGAAATTCCGAGACTTCACTGATGCCCAACGTCCTCGCTACAGCACCGGGTAATCCTGGGGCCCCTGGTGTCCCTACCATAGGTGCAGCGGGGACCAGCATTGCTCCAGGGCTCACAATGGACCAGGCGGGTAACATAAGCTTCAACACCTCTGACTACCTAAAGTCCAGCTTTTCCAAGACTGACTCCATCACCACTGGCACTGTGTCCTCCGTTAAGTAAGTCTGCCTTATATAACACTATAAAGAACTCAGAGAGCTCATACTGCTGCTAAGGCTACACAATCCTTTAATTTGTTTTGATACTTTATTGAATAGAAATAGATTTCTTGGAATGTAGGAATGTTAGTGTTTTGTCTTGTACAAAGCAATCTTGCCAAATTTTAAATAAGTTGGACTAATGACCAGTGAGTTATGGCCATCTAAATAAAACCTTAAATCTCTCAGAGTTGATATGGTACTTGGTCAAATAGGCCATGCCTTCAAAAGGCAACCTGTCGTAGGTAAACAGTATGGAATATCAAATAACTGATTCCTTACGATTTTAGATTTTCAAATTTGTTTTACATTGAAATTATGAAAGGATGGTAAAATAAGTGAGTGAGTAATTAGTAAAAAGCAAAGTACAATTGCTGTCTGCACCAAAAATAATCTGTTATTTCTTGGCCTTACTGAACATAAATGTACTTCCCACAAAATTTAACTGAAACCTGTGTAATAGGTTTTGAGATATCTAAAACCTCCTTGGTGGAGTTTACAGTAAAGTAATAAAACATTCAGAACTCATGGAGGAATAAATGGCAGCATTTAGCATCCTCTTCAATCAGCTAATAAATCGTATAACCATTAATTGAAATTCCAATCTAAAGTTTACTGGTGTACTGAAAAGATTACAAGCTCAGAGGTCTGTCTTTTAACACTGATAGTCTCTCAATGGAACACCTTGGAGCTAATGTGAAGCTCACATACACTTAACTGCTACTGTGAGTTAGTTAGCCTAAAGCAAAGGTAATTGCTACATCCACAGCAGCCAACAGGAATGTAGTGTGAAATAGCGCATAGCGCCCAATAGATCCACGACATGATGAGTTGCGAAGGCACATGAAGTGTTTACTCGCTGTAGCACTCCGTGGAGACTGATTTAGCACAGTCATCGCAAAGTGACTGACTTCTTTCGTTTGGCTAGGGTGTAACAACTCTCTCTTTAATTACTTTGGAGCCATGACTAACCTCCCGGCGAGTCACAGGGGCCGACTCAACACTGCCTGACGAGTGCACTTTAAAGGAAGCAAACGAGTGGTTTGGGGAGCTAGCCTACAGTCGTGTGCACTACCAGTAGGAAACAGCTTCTAGAGTCTGTTTGATTGGTTTTGACCTTGTCTCTAGTTAGTCAAGACCTATCAAAGACACTGTTCAAGAGCCCTCAGGCACTTCTCCCTCAGGCTTTGGCCTTTGTCAGGTTGGGGCTCAGAGGAGATGCAAGCTTGGCTAACTGACCAAGTCTGGTGGTTGTATACTGGGAGAGGGGTGGGGGTGGGAGAGTGGGGGCGCAAGGGAGAATGTCTGGCAGCGCATCCTCCCCTCTGGGCCAGATTAACCTCAGGTCATCCCCCGTGTGGAGCTGCTCACATGGAGCTAAATGCCATTGCTGAGGGGGAGCAAGCAGAACCAATACTATATTATGACTGTCACTGTACAGACAGTACAGCTATCAGCTACATAAAGGGAGTCACATCACAGGTGACAAAGAGTACACAGCATTCCTCGCCATGCCTTTGTATAGTAATATGATCAATTCTTCTTGATTTCCTGTTTTGACCTGAATCTGATTGAGTTAAAACTGTTACTAAGTTGATTAGCTAGATCCATGTGTATTTAAAGGAGCAGTGTTGTCTTTATCTATGTTTGAGCTGAGTCCAGACTGATAGGAGACAACCTGACATCAGCATTAGAGCCAAGGCCCTTAGAGATTATCACAAAAGACCTTTTTAGAGCTTTTTTTCCACATCCCCATTATCCAGTTTTGCATATGAGCACTCACCAAAATACCCACATAAAAGATTAATGTCCCTTTGCTCCTGCATTTTGCCTTCCATTGGTTGGGAGACCATGCATCAAAGTGTGCTCCGTCTATCCCTGATTCAGACGGCACATGAAAATGCTGTTCTGCCACAAGAAAATGTATATTGATAGTCCAAAGTTTGGGAGCGGCTTGTAAGTAAATATTGTGTCAGTTTGTTTTTTATTAACAACAGGCAGCCCAACCTCACCATTAATCCTGTCTCTTTTGTGTTTGCTGTTGCATTAGGAATGGCCTGCCACCAGATAAACCCGCCAGCGACGACGTCAACCTCTACCAGAAATATATTGCCAGGTATGCAAATCCCTCAATGTGCTACACCAATGAAAAAAAGAAAAAAAAAAAAATATAAATATATACAAACCTTTTTTTATCCACTGATGGTGTGTTTTATTCAGTGATGTAACTAGATTGTAGACTGCTATGAGGATGTTCAGTGCGCAGTGAATTAATTAAGAAAAGACTCCAATTTATGTGGTGAGAGGACGTAGAAGGATGAGGGGTAATGAAAAGGAAATGGTTTGATGGTAGCTTACTGTAACTGTTTGAATAAAAGCTCTCAGTGCATATAGCACTAAAACATTGAGGAGAACATAAGTCTGCGTCTCTGTGCAGTGACTGACACAGAGAGGATATGAGCTTAGGCAGGGTTCTTCTTGCTGTTTATTGTTGAACACACGAGGAACTGACTGAAAGTCAGTCACTCACACCAACAGAGACAAAAACATCAGGGGAAGGGAGGTATCTTGCGTTTCAATGGACACAGAACAATGTCCCCCATTCTGGATTCATTTTGAGCCGACACTAGAAGGTGATTATCACTTGTTTGTTTATTCAGTTTAAAAAGAAAGAAAAATAGCATTTGAAAAGCCAAAGTGGCTTTGGCGTTAATGATTACTTCTCCAAGCCATAACATGAAGGGCACAAATCAAAGCCTTGGCACTGACAGACACACACACACACACACACACACACACACACACACACGTAAACACACACATCCTCTTCTGCACACACAAACACACTCACACACACACACACAACCTCTTCCTTGGACTGATTACATTTTGCAAGAAGATTTAATTAAGGAATTTTTAATGAGGCTTCTGCTGGCACTGCCAAGAACTGTTTTGATATTTGCGCTGCATAATGCATAAAATTTGTCTAAACATCTCGGCAGTTGATGCACGGGGAGGCTGCAGATAAGCCCAGATACAGTTTCAATTTCCGTGTTGGGGTTGGGAAAAAAAGAGAAAGGGAAGAAGAGGAGGGAGGAAAAAAATGGAAAAGGAGGGCTCATAAAAAGGGCAAATGTAGCACTGAGAGGAGAGGTAGAAGCGGGGGAGGGTCCTCTTTGGAGCTGGGGCTAATGAGTACACACTAATACTAAAAACCAGCTTTGTAAACCTGTTTGCACCCAAACCTTATGAAAAGAGGAAAAAAGTTCTTCATCTCCTCAACACACTACAGTTTGATGTTTTAAAGAGCTACCCCGGTAGTGTTTAGTTGCAGTTTTCACTCTTTAAATGCTTTCATGCACCCACTATTGCCTCAGCACTTTGATCTGTGTATCTCTATTGTAACTGGAGATGCGCTGCAATCTCTGTATCGTGGCGATATTAATATTTAATCTGCTGCTGAATAGCAGCGGCCCATTAGGCCCCCTGACGCGGCAAGTGGGAATTGTCCAGAGGCAAAGTGATACAGCTGGGCAATGAGCAGAGGGGTGGGCCATAGTCTCAGGGGAATGGAGGGGGGGGGGCTTTGTGTGTTCATAAGTGTAAATCTGTGTGTGCGTGTGTATGTATGTGAAAGAAGAGTATAGAAATCAATAATGGTCAGGACATATGTTGGCTTTATGGTGTGCACACACGTAGTTCAACTTTTGATTTTTGTCTTTTTTAAAAGAGCCATCAAAAAAGCCCCCTCAACATACATCATCGTTTTCCTGACACACACACACATTCACTCACTCGCACAACCAACTTAAAAAGAGTAGTGCGTTATGCCGTTCAATTAGCTTAATGAACTCAGCAAAGTGATCTGTAAATGCAGCTCTGGGATAATCCTAACAAGGAAAAAAGAGAAAGAGAGATGGAAAAAATATTACTTAGCCCCCTTTTCCCCCTCTCCTCTGCACTAGCAGATGGAGTTCTTGGCAGCAGCAGTGCAAATGTTTATTTGTGTGTTTTCACTGGTAATTGGAGGATTTTAACAGTCATCATCGTCAGGCTTATAATCACCACCGTAAAAGTGACTGTAGTGTAGCAAGCAGCAGCCTTTTTTTTTTAAACTAGCGCCAGACTAAAATCTGGTCTTTGGACTCCAGATGAGAGAGTGACAGGGTTTGGAGTGAAAACTAGACAGAGCTTTTCCCTACATCTCAAGATACCTGACCCTTTTCCTAACAGAGTAAAACTATGATTAACCCGTGAGAATTGTGCATTGAGTGTGTGTGTGTGTGTGTGTGTGTGTCACAGGAAAGGGTTTCAGTGTAATAAGTGTCTCTTACGGCTGCTTTGGAAATAAATGGAGATGATTTGGCTGAAATTGGTGTGACAGACGGGTAAATTGTTGCAGCAGTGTGGAAAGCAGAAGTCAGTTTGAAGGTATGAGCTGTGTTACTTTGAAGGTGAGATGAGCATAATGCCTTTGAAAACCACCTCACCGGTTTTATTTTGCGCTGTTCTTGGAATTTCGAATAATTTCTTCACTAATCATTCTTGATTTGCTGTTGATTATTTTTGAACCACACTGACGTCTTTAAAGCTGTTTTATCATTCAGCTTTTTCATCTGTATGATTGTTCTCTGTGCAATAAGCTCTGATGCGTTCCCAGGTTTTGAACCACTCTGGATATTGTTTTATTCACTGTTTTGTGTAGGGCTTAAAATGTATAACTGTTGAAATGTCCTACAACTTGTTTTCAGGTTCTCTGGGAGTCAACACTGTGGACATGTGCACTGTGCCTACCAGTACAGAGAGCACTACCACTGTATGGATCCTGAGTGTAACTACCAGGTGAGCGTGAGTACTTTATCACTTTTTTGAACATCACCCAAATACACCTTTAATGTTTCTCCTGTTTCCTGCAAACTTTCATATAACCTCAGTGCCTCACAGTTCATATTCCCACAACATGAGGAAAATAAGACAAATTAGTGGCGCTTCAGCTGCCAAGCACTAGTTCCTTGTTCCCTCATAACAAGGTGAGATTATAGTTGGTGGCTTGACACTAAGCATCCACTCTTTTTTCAGGACATGACAAAGGGATGTTGTGATCCTAGGATAGACAAACAGGATAATGTGTCATCTTTTCATAAGTGGTTACACCCAGCCAAAGTTTACACAGATGAAAAGTTTTGTCTCCCTAACAGGCTACGGGTGTTAACACCCATTCAGTTTGCAGGCGTCTTCCAGGCCGTCTTTGACAGTTGGCCTTTTATTACAAGGGTTAATTATAAATATGTTTAAAATATGGCTCTTTTTTTTATCCGTGATCTTTTTTTCTAAAGACATCTGCCACTGTCAGAGGCCTGCCTTTAATCCCGTTTCACGTTATTAATCTTGTCCTGGTCCCAGGAGTTGTCATGTATGGCACAGGAAGGAGAAAAAACACAAAGCAGATCATAGTACAGGCCTCGTGTTTGCTGTAGCATATGGCCTGAGAGAGTTAGACAAACACGGGTAGATTTGTCAAAGATGTCAAAAATCCATGCACAGCCAGAGCTGTGTGTGCTTTTCCTTCCTTTCTTAACAATTTTCTGAATTAAGCCATCTTCAGCTGTAATCTCCTTTGTCTGCTACTGATCAAGAGAGATTACCGCTCGATAAATATTGTTTATGTGGTGAAAAGCATTACAGATCTAAGCTTTCATTTTCTGCATGAATCCACTTCACAGTCTGATGAGACACATTCTTGGAGGAATACAAAGGAAAATAATTTCATGTCATTATTTAGACTGTTAGTTCAGGTTATCATGGCAATTTCCACGGTCAGGTCCACATTTCTCTGTTGCTTTTGCGTTGCGTGGAAACACAGATATGCTTTGGAAGCAAGCTCTCTGGATGTCAATACCCTGAAAAAAACAGGCAGGCAGTGATGAGCAGCCCCTTTCGAAGCGATAACTCACAAAATGTTACATGACACACACTCCTGGAATATTATCCCACTGCCAGCCTCCGGGCGATTGGCTGAGTCTTAACATTCTCCTTTCATGGGCTTGTACATGAGCGAGAGTGTGCATCTTGCCACACTAGTGGGAATCCTAAAATAAATGTAGCAAGTGGCTCCCAACCTTCATCACCACTCAACTGAAAATGAGATCTTTTTCCCAGTCAGCTCTCTCCATGGCCTATTTTGGACGGCTTGATGGATCGAATGTACCATGACCGCAGTTCAACTTATCTTCTGTCGTCATCAACCATTCGATATCAGAATGCCCAAAGCCTTGAACTGAGCGCAGAAATTTTCAGGAAAATAATTAAAGAAGTGCTTAATCCGAAGCATTCGACAATTAGAAAGAAAATCCTAATGATGTGTTTGCTCTTATAGGAGTCAAACATCTCAGAAATATTCAGTGGGAAACAGGCCAAGAGCAAAGCAATGAACAGCTGTGTGAGATCTTCACTTTTTACTTGTGCACGAGAGGAACACATGACACAGAGCAATTACCCTACTTTGTACAGCAATTAGTTGCTTTTTAGAATGGTTCTTTCTGATGTTTTTCCCTCAACTGATATGGATTGAAGACAGAACTGTCTCATTGATTTGCGCATCTCCCGTTACAGTTTCTGTAACATCAGCTTAAGCCCAATTACAGCAGATTTGGTTCCTGCAGGTCTCTGTGGAATGACTTTTCTGTTTTCTCTTCCCGACTCCTGGGTGTGGGAGGGATTTTTTATTTATTTATTTATTTATTTATTTTGTAATTTCAGAAGGAGGGTCTCTTAGCATATTCACTCATCATTACAGGCAGAGGCTGCACCAAAAGCAAGTGCTAATGCTTTAATTAAAAATGGAATCATATCTCAGCGAATTGAAAGGGAAAACGTTTTTTGGTTGGCTTGTTTGTTTGTTTGTTTCTGTTGTCTTCTGTTTTCCCCTGTGCACCGCTGAAAAACCATCTGCATGGAACATAATTTTTCCAGAGCCAGAAACATCAGAACTGTGATCTTGCATGTCAATTGATTCATCTTAATTAAAAAAAATACGTTTTGGTGGAAGGGAAAAATAATGTAGAGACAAGGAGTTTGTGTGGGGAACATACTTGCGTTCCATGTGGAAGCTTCTCCTGCACTCATAAAGTTTCAGAGCCTTTGGTGCTGCATTTGGATAGGGCACAACTTTGAGATATGCAAAGTAAATCAATAACCACAGACCGCGTCATCTTTAAAGACATCCTGGCCCTCTCCATTGCAGTCTGTACAGCCCTCCCCATCTGCCAATTGGCTCCTGCATGTTGCAGCTGCTGCTTCCACAGAGATAAAGTGACTTGTTGCTGATTCTGTGACTGGTTTAAATAAACACCAACCTGTTGCTGTACATTTTCCCCCCTCCCCTTTTGCAGAGGTTTACCAGTAAGCAGGATGTAATCAGGCACTACAACATGCACAAGAAGAGGGACAACTCCCTGCAGCATGGCTTCATGCGCTTCAGCCCTCTGGACGACTGCAGTGTCTACTACCATGGCTGCCACCTCAATGGAAAAAGCACCCATTACCACTGCATGCAGGTATACTACACAGTTCACACATTGACACCTCCCCTTCCACCTACACACATACCCACAACATACCCACAATCGTGTACAGTAGACATACATGCACACACACGGAAACAGACAAATATCTGCAAATTTGGCCACCCATGCTTAAGCATTACACACAATACAAATAACCCACAACTTACTTAAATATAATGTTGCAGATAAATGCATAATTCAACATTGATTCAAATCACACACAGTCCATATAGAGTTTAAAGTTTAAAGTTTTTTGGATTAAAACCACTTATTTGAAGCATTTCAATAATTTAAGGCCAGTTTAAAACCGGACAAACCGAATAAAAAGGAGTTTCAGAATATCATGATATAGATGATGCCCAGATTTTTGACTAGAGCCACTCACTTCATGATGGTTGAGTCGCATAGTTTACCTGCTACTGTGAAGTGGAGTTACAGTCCCACACTTTTTCCATTTACACCAAAGTGTCTTTAAAGAGCAGTTTGGCAAAACGTGTCCTAAAGTAAATAAAAGAAAATCAAAAAGGGTGACTACACGTGAGGCTGCTTTCCCCCACCTCTTCACTCTCTCGCTCCTTAATTGGCATGGATAAAATTCAGTTAGGTGTTTATATAAACTACACATTTTTCATTTTTTAGTACCAAGCAGCCAGATGAAGATTATTCCCCTTCTGGATTTGTTTAATTTTTTACATCTGCTTATTTTCAACGTGTCATTGTGCCGAGAGCTTTCTCACCGGCAGGGCAGCAGAACAGTGGAGGATGGTTTTAGATATATTCTTTTTTAAACCCCTCTAACAGCGTAATTGTTATTAGGACATTTCAGCTCTTGTTTTAACAGTCGCTGAGAACCTGCAGATGTTGGCATCGGCACTCTTGATTTAGGGGGGAAAAAAACAGAGTGGCATTTTTTTCATTGTTTGACTCAATATGGAGAAGTTGCCCGGTTTGTGCGTGTGAAAAGTGCCAGGGATGATATACAATTGCTGCTTTTAATTCAAACATTACTTGTTTTTTCCCCCCTCTGTTGGCTCTGAGGGCTTCTGAGTACTAGAACATTTTAAACTAAAGACCAAGACAGTCATCTTGCTCTCATCTGCTTTCCTCTGCCCCCTCTACCTCTCAAATCTACTCTCAGTTACAGTAAGTTTGTGGTGACTGCATCATAACACTCCAAATATGAATTTCATTTTCTAAAATGCAGCTTTGCCAGGAAGATACCGTAGTTTCAGCTGCCTGTTGTGTGACCACTGCCTCTTTCAGTCACATTTTTCTTTTTTCCAATTGTCACAAAGATAACATTGTTTCCAATTCATGAGGTTTGACTTGAAACTTGTACAGCTATGGTGCACATTACCACAAATTAAAGTTTGTACGTGAGAAAACAACCATCCTCCACCCATTTCTGGGCCACTAGCATTTTCTTAACCACACTGAGCTCCTTTCTCTATAGCTTGTACAGTATATCAGATCTCTTTAAAGCACCGTGTTTTAGAAGTAGGCTTTTTTCAAACCATTCATGCAAACTGAAACTCTCATGTCTGCCAGATCATTTTTTCCGATTGCCATGCTTTGTCTCTGCTTTGCAGGTGGGTTGCAGCAAGGTGTACACCAGCACCTCAGATGTCATGACCCATGAAAACTTCCATAAAAAGAATGCCCAGCTGATCAACGATGGCTTCCAGAGGTTTCGTGCAACTGAGGACTGTGGCACAGTCGGGTGTCAATTCTACGGGCAGAAGACTACACACTTCCACTGCAGGTGAACAGGGCTGACATGGTTAATGTTTTTCAGCATGCATTAATAATAGCTGGATTGTGTAGGATTTTTGTGCAGGATTTTTTTTAAACTTTCATGAAACTTTTCATTTTCTTGACATTTTATGTAAATTATTATTATTATCACAACATGTAAGCGCATGAAAACTAATAATTAACTTTTGAGGCCCATTTTAGCATTAGCATATTAGCAGTTTACAAAAAGCAACAAATCTGCAGCAGAAAAAAATGTTGGCACATTCCTTATTTTAAGATAAATAAATAAAACAAACAATATGCTACATCACAAAAAACACCAAAAGTGAAATCACCTAAAGGCTACCCAATTTCCTGGTCTGCATCATTAGTGTTTCTGAGCATCCCATAATCAGTAAGAACAAAAAAGTTAAAAGAAAAAAATTAATAAATTGAGAATTGCATGCACCACAACATTATTATCAATGGTCAGAGAGAATCATTTGATTGATTCTTTAATCTCCGTTCACGAAATGTATCCCTCTGGCAAAGGTTGCAGGTGGTGATGTGTCAATGAGCTGCTGCTGTGTCACTTAATCTCCTCAGTTATCATTCCTCCATTGTCAAGTATTTCAATCATGTGGACCCTCTCCATGACTCCCAACTGCACAGAGGTACTGAGGAGGCTTTGTAACAAGGCATCCTATCTAATCATGTTTTCCTCCCATTTTCCATTCTTTCCTCAGGCGCCCAGGCTGCACATTCACCTTCAAGAACAAGTGTGACATTGAGAAGCACAAGAGCTACCACATCAAGGATGATGCCTATGCTAAAGATGGCTTCAAGAAGTTTTATAAGTATGAGGAATGCAAATATGAGGGCTGTGTGTACAGTAAAGCCACCAACCACTTCCACTGCATCCGCTCAGGCTGTGGCTTCACCTTTACCTCCACCAGCCAGATGACCTCCCACAAGCGCAAACACGAGCGCCGGCACATCCGCTCCTCCGGTGTCATGGGCCTCTCTTCCGCCTTCATGGCGCCAAAGGATGAGCCAGAGGAATCGAGCAACGATGATCTGATGGACTTCTCAACCATCAGCAGCAAGAACTCCAGCCTGAGTGCCTCGCCGACGACCCAGCAGTCCACCACTGTACCGCACCTGTTGGCCACGCCCATCACTTCTATCTCCTCCTCCTCTCCATCGGGGCACACCCTCAAGCTTACATCCTCGCTGCCCAGTGCGGGCCAGCGTATGTCAAGCCTGCTGTCCCAGGCCCTGCCCAGCAACATGCCGGTGGCCCTTGCTCTGTCCAACAGCGCCCTGGCTGCCTCCAATCCGTTTTTCCCCCTCATGCCCAGGCTACCTCTCCAACCACCTCCTCCGGCTGCTAGCCTGATATCGGCTGTATCTTCTGGGGCCCACTCCATGCCCACCGACTCACTGACCCAAGGCTGTTCCACAGTAGGGGCAGAAGGAGCCATGGCATCTACCCCAAACTCCTTCACCACCTCCTCCATCATGGAGAAGATTTCGGCCAGCAAGGGTCTGATATCACCCATGATGGCCAGACTGGCAGCTGCTGCCCTGAAGCCCTCCAACATCCCAGACGCAGGTCAGTCACTTCACAAACAGTCTTCATTGTGTAATTACTAGGTGATTTTACAGAACCAAATACACAATGGAACATTTTGAGTGAGTAATTTGAGGTCATCATCCTGGTTATCCTGGAGATGAGCATTCTCTGTTTTCACTATTGTGGTAAGATCTTATTTTTTATTCATTAATGAATTAAAAACATAAGATTCATTGATAGCACAGCCCCAAAAATATTTCATTTTCCACTTCACCAACTGAGCCAGTTAAACACACTTACAAATTCTAAACACATGAATAAATTGGTGATCTACTTGGAGACAACAGTGTTTAAATATGTGACAAAAAACAACCTTTTGAACTGTGCGAGTGTCCACTGAGAGTGTACTACATGTACACTAAAAGCCACATCCTTCTTTCCGTGTGTGGACTTGCTCCACTACAGCTGGGAACAGAAAGAGTGCACTCAGAGGTCATTTCTATCACTATCCCACAGCGGAGAGAAAGGCAGAAAAACTGCTGCTTTCAGGCTTAAAGGGACATACCGGAGGCATGGTCCTCTGCTCTGGGCTTGTTATTGTGTTGATCGTTTGTTAGATACCCACAATCCATTTGGAGATAAATGCGCTGACAGGGGAGAGTAGAGCCTGTAAAAGTCTCTTATGATGTTCAGAGTGGGGGCTCATGGGGCTTGTGTCGAACATGTTTCCTCATCATCGGTCTCTTATCTGTGTCTGCGCCCGTTCCAAGCAAATGGAGGTGGAATGAAATTAAGTTCAGAAATTGCAAGAACAAAAAAATGTTTTTCTTTCCGTATCCTCTATGCAAACTGATAAAAAAAAAAAAAAACAGAAATCGCTCAGGCAGAAATGACTCAATGCACCAGAGCTGAGAAAGAAGCATTTTTTTCACTGATACAAGAACTCAGACACACTTGCATGCATCAGCAAAGACACACTTTTTGAATTTCTAGAAACCTTCTATTCCCAGAAAAACATGTCAATATCTATTTAGCATAAACACAATTCACATAAATTTTGGAGGTAATTGCCTTGTCTATGTTAATCATATTGCTCTAAACAAAGCTTCTGAAAATGAGAATGAAGTTAAAGCATTAAATTGATAATGCAGTGCAGAGCACAGACTTGCATTCTGTAGCAGTGGGGCCTCCTGCGCTGAGCCTGAGCAGGTGGGGTGCGGATTGTAAATGGGGCTGCAAGGGGGAGCATCTCCGGATGTTGGGACTGGGAAGGATTACAATTCCTCGTGGTGTTCCTGGAGCAGGACAGGCCCTGGGAGAGAGCTGGGGCAGCTGCTCCGGGGAGCTGAGCTGAGCCCAGGCTGTCAGGCTGAGCTCCACCTCTGGGCTTCCAGCAGGTAGTCTGAACATTGAGAAGGCCCCCACTGAGGGTGGGGCCTCCACAGATGGTGCCTTCACCACCCCTCTTGTTGGCTCACCGAAAGGCTGCAGCTTCTCTCTGCTGTATAACAAAGCTGGTTTGAAACAAGCTCCCCCCTCAATTGCATACTTTATTGTAAAAGTTCAGTTCAGGTACAGGATGGAAAGGTAGCTGTGGTTTTGCTTCTCATATTTGCTTCATAAAATGTGCGAACAGGACATTTGGGCTAAAATGAGGAGGAAGTGGTTTGTGCTTCTCTGTCAAAAAGGTGTGAGAAAAGTCACTGTGTTTGTGGCTATTTTCACATTTCACAGCAGCAGTGCTTATCTTTTTCATTGGGGTTGTGAAACTTCGCCTCTATTTTTAGCGAATTGTTCATTTTTCCTGTTTCTGCTTTCAGTATTATTATTTTTGTTATATTAATGTTACGCTCATTTACCCTTAAGTGTTTTTCCCAGAGATTCAAGCATATGAAGGGTTTACTAATTAGACACACTGTACAAATGATCTTTCACAAGCTCTGTATCTTATCCAGAGTAATTACATGGTGGTACATTATTGTTGGATAATTTCCAGAAAGAAGCTGTTTTGTGTCAAACTCATTTGTTCTCCCACTTTAGGAAGTGGAAAGAAAATAAAACAACTTCATGATGTGAAACAGAACAAGAGACTTTTGCACTTTAATCCACCTTAAACATTAAATTTATCCTCTGAGGCAGTGAAGGAATGCCTGGTGATCATGTGTAGATCATATAGTGAGTGGCTGCTCTTGATATAATGTGCTCCCATTTTGGTCTGAGAGTTGATTTAATTGTCAATGACAAGGCAGGATTTGTCTGGCTAGTTAATTTTGGTTGTATTCTTATCAAGTTGGGGGGAGGGAAGGGGGGATGGACGGACAATTGGTAAGGATTCAGTGACCTCAAAGCAGACGCAAAAATGTTTGACTGCTGTTTTCCTTTAGCCCAACCCACCCCAGCCCCAACCCCAGCCCCTCCAACCTCAGCCATTGTCAAACCGAACTGACACTGACACTTCCCCATCTCCTAGCTTTCAGCTGACAAGGCCCAAGACTGGCTTTTCCACTCCTATTCTGCCTGATATGTCTCTGGGTCATCTTGTAGCAGGGGGGGAACTCTGGTCGGTTTCCCCCTTACGTAGGCTGGTCTTGTTTTCTCCCCAGCAAGAAAAGGGAGAGGGGCCTCACCAGGCTGAGGGCCAAGGGCACACACTTGGTTGCCCATGACCTTGCCTGTCACAATCTCTCAGCACCAGCCACCAGACTCCTAAACAACAGATTTCTTACCAAACCAATCACGGCCACTGGTGCTCTCCAGTTTTAGTGTCTGAGAGGCTACACTAGGGCCTTCACCCCTCCTTCTCACATATTTAAAAAATAAAAAAATAAAACACCACTTATGGCCTACCAAAAGCCCAGCTTTCTCTGTATAGCCCCAGGACAAATTAATATTTCGATCCCTCAGGGATCAGGGGGTGGGGGCCAAATTTCACCTTCCTGTCAGCATTTTTACCCCACGCCGTCCCTTGGTCTTTATTTATTTCATTTCAGTGCTCCTGTCCTCGCTCACAGCATCCACTGAATACCTATTTGGAGGAGAATGTGATCAAGAGGTCACGCTATTTGAACCAATCTGATTGGCTGTCAGCTCCAATCTGACCGACATAACACCGCTGTTCCTTGTGGGTACGCTCAGTGGCATTGGCTGCCGCCCGTTGTCAGGCCAACGAGGAGCCTGGGAAGGTGGGAAGGGAGGGGGGTGGCCAATCTGAGACTGCCACTTTCCCTCAGCATTAGCATCTCACTTAATGACCAGTTAAGAGGCAGGCTGGCAAATGAGTTGTGACAAGTGCTGCAGAAAAAGGAGTCTTTTTCCCTCATATCTCCCGCCTCTCAATCACCATTTAAAAGGCTTGACGGCATGACATAATTTCGCAATAATTATCACTCTGAGTATTCTTTTCGGGCCAGGACAGAAGTCAGATTGGATCTTGTCATAGGGTAATAATGCTGACCAACAATAACATTGTTGTCTCTCTCTCCTCTGCGTCTCTGCTTTGATCCTCAGGGAACGGGCAGTCGGCTTTAGCCAGCCAGTTTAATCTGGTTCAAGTGAAGCAGGAACCAGTGGAAGCCACCACTGGGGCCTCCCAAGACTCCACGCAGGAACACAGCCTGGACCTGAGCAAGAAAGACCACAGGTACACAGCCTCATGGTAAACACAGGGTTAATGCTGTATGAGGAATGTTGATTCTTGTTGTAAATTCACATAACATATTCACAAAATCAATCAGGAAAGAAATAAGATTTCTCTGACTGATAGATGATTTCTACAGTCTTGGCAGCCAGGGTTATATTCACAATTATTTATCAAAAATATTCCATTTATATACAAGTGCATACCAATTATAACATCCTCAACATATTTCTCCATTTTTGTGTGAGAAGGATGTTTACATAAACCTTCAACTCCAATCTTCCCTCCAACTCACAGTATATCTTATTTCTTAAGAAGACAGCATTTTTCTTCTTCATTATACAGGCACACCTTGTGTGATAAATAGTAATATTTACTGTTCTCATGCAAATCTTGACTAAACATTGTTCATTTTCCTTGTTCCAGTAATGAATCAAACGGACACCCTGTACCAGGGAATACATCTCTTTTATCCTCGCTTATGAATAAGGTAAGATCCATCCATCAAACGCCTTTCATCCCAAGACAAATTAGCGGGACACGGAGGAGCCTGTTTGTTTTTTAATGTTTCACCGCTAATAAGATGAGTTTGTATCATTTAAATTTTCCAGCCATTTTTCATACAGTGTAATTTTCACTGCACCTCACACAAATTAATACAATGAAGCAGTAGCTGGGTGCCATGCCAGATATATAGAGATGTTTGTTTTTTGATGAGCTGTTTTGAGCTTGCCATCCATTTTTTTCTCCTCCTTTACACTTTTTCTTCCCCTGCCTCGCTCTGCATTTATTTATAGAGTTTGTAAATTATTTGATTAAAAAGTCAAAGGAGAAAAAACAGGAAGGCACTGCCCTCATTTTTTAGCAAGTCTAAATGTTAGCGTATGGAAATGTACTTTTGTTTGGGGGAAGATTAAAAAGGACATTGTCTTCCATCACGTTGATGATGTAATGACAGATCAGCCTCAATTTCTTTTACTGTCAGCAATTGGACAAGACCTCCTCCCTCCTACTAAATGCTTCCCCTCCACACACTGACACGACACACTCTCCTCTTTTTCAACTTTTCCCTGGGAGAGCTCAACTTCAGAGTCTCCCTCCTCAAAGCAGTCATTGAACCCAGACAGTAGAGGAGCTTGAAGACCTGTTGTCCAACAGCTCTTCATGTCATGTCGGCTTTTGGGGGTTTGATTCAAGTCACAACATCACATAAAAGGGTTAACAGTTGCTCCCAGTGGACACTTGGCAAACATACTTGGCCTGCACTCAAGCAAAAGCCTGGGCATTTGTAAATCTGGCTGTGCTTTTTTGTTACGCCAAGTCAGTCGTGTGTGTATGTGTGTAAAGTCTTGCACACATCTGAACATATGCGAGCTCCCAGTTTACGTATGCTGTGCTAACGCAGCAACTGCCGGTTTGTGTGTTATGTGTTTTGTAGATGTCAGAGGTGAACCCTGCCCTCTTCAACGCCATGAACCTGAAGACAGAGCTGGAGACTGGCCAAGGCAGCGACACCTCAGAGGCAGCACAATATCTGAACAGAGTGCTGAAGAGGCCCATGGCAGACAAACACACTGAGATCTGGAGGACATACCTCCGCAGGTATAAAACATGCAGGAAGTGCGCTGTAGTTTGTTTCAGTTTTTGAATTAATTTTAATAGTGAGAAAAAGGAGTGTTTTTCTGTAAATACTATTCCTCACTGGAAACCCCCTGAAACAAGAAGAATCTGGTTTTGCGGGAACTTGAAATGATTTACTGACAAGCATTTACTGTCAGATAAGGAGTTTAACCAGTTATCTTCTTAGTGTGTGTTGTTGATTTGAGAAGGCGGTAGATTTACAGTCTTCATTCTCTGTCAATAAGGTTTGACACGGATGACTTCTGTGAGGCTCAGTGTGACTTCCTTCAGAAAGTGCACTTTCACTGCCTGGTAGAGGACTGCGGTGCACTCTTCAGCACTGTGGATGGGGCCATAAAACATGCTAAGTGAGTGCCACACTGGTTCTTGATCAGAAAATATACCCTTCCCACATTTCAGTTTTCTGCTTTATTGATCAACATAAAAATGAGCTTCCATCTTGTTTTCAGTTTCCACCTCAGAGCCACCTTGAAAGTGAAGTCGGAGCCCCCGTTCAGTGAGGGCAAGGCCTCCGGGGAGGGAGCCCTTCTACAGCCTGCTGCCCCCGTCTCTATGGCCAACAATTCCTCCATGGATTTGGCGCACCTCACCTCTTCTGGTGGCTACAGCTCCCCTCCTCCTTCCCTGCTGGCCTGGAAGCAGCTGACCGGCAGCATCCCCCAGATGCCGGCCTCGATGCCCAACCTGCCATCCAACTCCCCTCTGGCCACCACTTCTCTGGAGAATGCTAAGCCACAAGTCAAACCTGGTTTTCTGCAATTCCAGGAAAAGTATGAGAACCATTTGTATCTTCTTAAATGACAGTACAGTATGTTCTTTTTCCTCTTTTGGGCAAGTCTTCATTAAACTGCATTTCCCATTTTTATCCATCCAGTGATCCTTGTTTGGCTACTGACTGTAAGTACTCAAACAAGTTCCACTTCCACTGCTTGTTTGGGAATTGCAAGTATGTGTGCAAGACTTCTGGCAAGGCCGAGTCCCACTGTTTGGACCACATCAACCCCAACAATAACCTGGTTAACGTCCGTGACCAGTTTTCATACTACTCTCTCCAGTGTCTCTGTCCTAACCAGGTGAGTGCAGCTTGATAAGTCAGCCAAGAGCTGAATCACCTACTGTCATCTCCCACAGTTTCTAAGCATGAAGTATACTATCTATTAGACTGGTATTTGAGGTTATTTGACTCAAGGCTTTCACAACCGCTGCTACCCGTCTTCCATCTCTGCTGAAAAAGACAGTCGACTCACCCCAGTAATGCCTGTTTATATGTCAATGATGTCATTCTGACTGCCGCATTCTCCTCTCAGAAAAGGCCAATTTAGCTGATATTACCCAATAAATCATTGTCACTTGCACAGTAAACAAGGCTGTCTGGAATAGGGCAAAAATCAGGGGAATGCTTCGCAAATGAAACCTAAATGGCAGCCCCTGCCTGCTCTCATGAGCCCGTATTTGGAAAACCGTTTAAATGAATTCATTAATGTGTCGAAAATCACCCCTCTCACAAAAAGTCCCCCCCTTTCTCCTCCCCCTTCTCCTCCTTCACCCCTCCTCCCCGTAGTCCCCATCTCCTGAACTGAGCAGATCTTATTTGGCCCAGTCCTTTGGGATTTGGGCCTCACAAACAGATGGTAGTGTACAGACATGTTAGAAAGGAGGGGTGTTTGTGGGAAGCCTGGAAAAAAATAAGTCATCCTACTTAAATATGTGAGATGTTCCAAATGACTGGAAAGGAAAGCCCTATGAAGTGTTGATTATGTTTTTGGAGAAACTGGGTTGTGCTCACTATGGACAGAAGATCAAATATTATTTGGAAATCTCTTTGCAGCACTGCGAGTTCAGAATGAGGGGCCACTATCACTGTCTGCGGCCTGGCTGCTACTTTGTCACTAACATCACCACCAAGCTGCCGTGGCACGTCAAGAAGCACGAGAAGGCAGAGCGTCGTGCTGCCAATGGCTTCAAATACTTCACCAAGAAGGAGGAGTGTGGGAGGCTGGGTAAGCTGTCCAAGATAATATTTGTCATCCTGTATCAGTTTTTTTCCCCTGCTATCTCTCTTCTTTACTTTGTTGTATTTGCCCCTTGTTCCGTACATTATCCCTTAACCTCTAAACACTCCAGCTTTTGATATTATTTTGCCAGCAGAGATGTGCAGATTAAAGGTGTCAAATTGAGAAAGATGTGGATTGATTTTTGGTGGCTGTTGCAAGAGGATATTCTCTGTGTTTACAAAGGGTGAGAGACCAGTGTTGGCAAACAGTGTTCTGCTACAAGACGGGTTTAAGAGGCATGAAACAAATCTGCCTCATAGGTTTTGTTGCTGTGTTTTGTATATTCACAATAGTACCTCAAGTCCCAAAGGTAGTCTTGCTTGTACTTCATGAGAAATAACGTCAAAGGGGGCAATCACATCCAGGTTGTTTTCTTCTTCCTTTTGCCCCTGTCAGAAATGAGCAATTAGGTTTGTGTTTGTTAATTATCCGGCTTGTCTGGTTTAGCCTGTTTGTGTTCTGAAGCTGCGCCTCACAGCCACCGCTGCCATCGCACAGAAATGAATTAAAAGTGATCTGTTTTTTTCAGGCGCTTACACAAGCTTTTCAGAACGCAGAAACAAAGCAAACAAAAACAGGCCCTAAACAGCTGTTTTTTGTCCCCAGCCTGATCTGCCAACTGTATTGTTTGGGCTGGGGGAAAAACAGAAAGGATTACCATCGCTAGCACTCCAGTCATAAAGAATTGATGGGTTGCCAGTATCCATGGCAGCAACATTAAACTGAACACTGCTGATGATGTTACCTGGTTTCTGTCTCACAAAAGGCACTCCGTGTCACGGGGGTTACTGTTATTTGCTCAACTTTGCGTGTTTAAAACATTGTGTGTGCAAAAGCTATTTGATGACACAGACGTGTTGTGCTCTTAAACCGGGTGCCATGGTTACTGACATGCTAGCACCTGCCCAGCATGTTACTCTTTCAATTATTTCTGCCTGCTTTTATATAATGGTATTTGATTAACAGGCACAAAACGGAACATTCATTTAATTTGAAATCATAAAGCAATTAGAGCTAGACCGGTTAAAAAACGAGAAAAGAACAGAAGAATAGGAAGCAGACAGGAGTACCATGGAGAACAAAAGGAAAAATGACAATGGAGATACTTTGAAAAATGAATTTAATATGGTAATAATTGTATATTTACTTTGGTTTGCAGGGTGTGTGCATTATTGGCCCACAGAAAATGAGAATTTATTTATGTAAATTCCTAATTGAATAAAGCATGTCAGTGTAATAAAAGAGCTCCACAGGTTTAGTGCACAGAAGCTTTGACTTGCTCAGTGTGACACCAGAGTGATCTAATATTCCTCCCACATGTACACTCCGAAACACTTTGAAACCCGATCCCTCTTTTGTCAAAGCTATATCATGAAATTAAAAAAACCTAAAAATATTTCACTTTGTATTTGATCTAATGATAAGACCGTCACACTGATAATATTGCGTTCAGCACAGTAGCTGCTCTCAGACGCCTCACGAGAAGCCAAAGATAAATGAATCTGCTGATGGAGAGTTTACAGCTGTTACTGTTTTTGTTTTTTCACAGGTTGTAAGTATAACCAAGTGAACAGCCACTTCCACTGCATCCGCGAGGGTTGCCAGTTCTCCTTCCTGCTCAAGCACCAGATGACCTCACATGCACGTAAACACATGAGGCGAATGCTGGGGAAGAACTTTGATAGAGTCCCATCCCAGGTACTGACACAACCTAGGACATATGTCATTCTGATAAGGGTAATTATCTGAAAAGAAAACAAAAAACAGGCTGAACACCTCAGTGAAACTATACCAGTTTATTGAGACATATTCCCACAAAGCCAGATACCTCACACACCCTTTTTCCGATTAAATAAGGAATGTATTTGCTTCATCAGAGTAGCTGTTTAGATCTTGTATCTTTTTATTAAGGCTCATTGATTTGCTTTTTTTAACACACATTTTCTCCAAAAAAAACCCCTAGATTTTCAAGTTCATTTAACAGATAAATTGATTTCTGCTCAGTTTGTATCTTCCCACACACAGTTCTTGTGGTTTCTGCTACAAACAGATAATGAGGGTAGTTTACGATAAATTAAGTCCTTTTCTAACACACACAGAAGAAATCTGGTGATATAAAGATGTAACATGAAATGGGCTACTAAACTAAAGAGTGTTTTGCTGCAAAAGGAATTTTTAAAATCCAATTCTTTTTTCAGGAAATAGAGTAAAAAGTCAGAGTAAAGTTAATTCAGTTTTCTTTTGCAAAAAAGAAAGTACAGCTCATATCCTGTCAAACCAGTCAATGACAAATCACTCATGACATTCTTTTGATTAAATTTTTCACCCTGGAGTATACTTGATTACCAAACTCAGCCTCTGTAGTACACGCTGTACCATTAAACATGTGGTTTTTCTAGTTCTGTTTGTTTTTCTTTTTTTCATTTTGAAACCTTGCTATAACAACACAAGTATGAGGTTCAGTCTTTCAAAATACTGTGGTGTGTTGAGAAACACTTGGTTGTGTGCCAAGAGCCAACACCTGCATTAATGACATGTTATATATCAAGATGTTCGTTAGAAACTTCCCTTTACAATGAGGATTATTTGTTTTCCAGGTGATGCCACTTGGCCAGAGGGCAGATGATATGCAGCATGCTTCTGGCATGATGTCTGGGGCTGTAGCAGCCCACGCTGGTATGAATTCCAGCTTTTCATCCGCCATCATGGATGAGACTGATGATTACATGGACTACACGGGAGGAGGAGGCAGCCCCTTAGGCCTCTCCTCTGAGTCCTCCAACCAGGACCGCAGCTGCACCAGCACACCTGTGGGCAACGATGGCTCTCCAGCAGGTGAGTTCTTCAAGCCAGTACACACATGTATTAAAGTGTCAGCATATCCAGCTTTCATATAGAGAGTTTAGACCAAATTCACTCAATCCACCATCATCTACCATACCCAGAAAACCAGCAACTTGTCATTTCATGCATTCTTAGGTCATGTCTTTCATGATTTAGCAGTTTGACTTACAGTCAATAGCATAATGACACATCAGTCATAATGTACTGTATGAGGTTGATGACAATGCTGTATTCTTATGTTCTGAGTCGTGGACAGTTTGCCTGGTCATCCTCATAAAACATCCATTTTGTACATCAGTGGTTTGAGTTATTGCACTGTGTGTAGCTTATTACATTTTCCTTTGGCCAGAGATCACCCCTGTGGCTTTATGTCTACTTTAGCACTTTTACTGGGTTGAATTGTGGGAGAAAGGAAAGGAGAAATAGCCTATTTTCCTCAAACTTACTTTATAAAAAGATTCTCTGCTTTTTTCTAAATCTGAGCCTGCCTGTGATTTTCACATTTCTCCATGTGTTGCCAGTATTATCCACTATTCTCATCATTGTTGTTTTGGCTGGTGTTCGGGTTACTTGTCTTGAATGGGCCTCATTTTGTATCATTCTCTTATCTTTTATCTTTCCCCTTTTACCTCCCATCCCTATGTGTGTGTGTGTGTGTGTGTGTGTGTGTGTGTGTGTGTGTGTGTGTGTGTGTGTGTGTGTGTGTGTGTGTGTGTGTGTGTGTGTGTGTGTGTGTGTGTGTGTGGTTTGACCCTTGTTTTTGTGCGTGTGCCTGTTTGTGTGTTTTTCCCCTGTTGTCTGTCCTTCGCCCTCTCTGGTCAACCTGTCTCTCCAGGACTAGGCTACCCCGCCACCACTTCTGCTCCTACCACCCCTGCTGACACTAGCGCTACCCAAAATGCACCTCCTTCTTCCCCTCCTGCTCCTCCTCTTCCACCACCACCTCCTCTATCCACTCCTCAGCCTGGCTTCCAGTCCCAGGCCCCATCCCTCTCTCCTGCTCTCCTCCGACCTCCTCTCCCCTCACTCCCATACCTCCTCTCTCCATCCTGTCTGTCATACTCTCTGCTCAGCGCCTCTCTGGGAGCCACTCGGAGTGTTGTCATGCCAACCAACACACCAGCTTTCAGCCCCATCATTGCCACTCCGTCTCCGGTTAAAAATGACGTCCCTATAGTACAGGATGCTGCAGGTACTTATCCCCGGCGCAAACCAACACTGCAGCTGTCACTCTTAATTGAGTCCTGTGCAGCATTTAACTGTGTGATCCAACCTTTCTCTGCAGAAAATCAAAGGGGCCTTCCAGCATGCAAAAAAAAGAACATTCATATAGAAATGATGAAAAGTGCATGCTTACTGAGTAACAGACCAATTGTGTATAATTACTTAACTTACACCCTTGCGTATGCTTCTACTTTAGTATTGCCAGGATTTACAGATAGAGCAGTAAATTTGGTACCTGTAGTGCGAAGTCTGGGCCTTGTTTAGCTTCCATTAACAAGGCTGCATCAGCAAGCTCTTATTTTAATCACGCCTCAAGTTTTATCGAGGCCCACTGCTTCCTGTCTTGCAGAACAGGGATCACATCATTAGCAGTGACCCCAGGGTGTTGCAAAAGGTGGGCGCCCCTCATAAAACAACATTGGAGATAAGAGGGTCGGTTAAGACCCACAGCTCCGCCTCTGTTTGGAGGCTGGAGACACCCTGTAAAAGTGTCATGTTCCAAAGTCAATCTATCATTTTCTCCCTCCTTTAATCATTCTGGGAATTAGGAATAAAAAAAATTGTGGCTCTCTGTGCTTACTCAGCTCTGAACCACTTCTGGCTGAGTAAGGTCGCACATTTCAACCAGGACGATCTCATAGTGTGATTTTCTTGTAGTTTTAGTTTTTGTTGTTTTCTTTGTGAACCAACTAATTGTTTATAATGTGCTTTTCCTCCAGGCAACACCATCTCCATTCCGACAGCCACTGGAGCAAAGAAGCGCTTCTGGATCATTGAGGACATGTCACCATTCGGCAAGCGCCGTAAGACTGCATCATCACGCAAGATGCTGGATGAGGGAATGATGCTGGAGGGCTTCCGGCGCTATGACCTGTATGAGAACTGCAAGGACGCCAGCTGCCAGTTTTCTCTGAAGGTGACCCACTACCACTGCACACGTGAGAACTGTGGTTACAAGTTCTGCGGCCGCACCCACATGTACAAGCATGCGCAGCACCACGACCGAGTGGACAACCTAGTCCTGGACGACTTCAAGCGATTCAAATCCTCCCTCAGCTGCAACTTCCCTGATTGCCAGTTCTCAGGCAACAGCACCCATTTCCACTGTCTACGCTGTGGCTTCCGCTGCACTGACAGCACTAAGGTGACGGCCCACCGCAAGCACCACGGCAAGCAAGATGTGATCAGTGCCGCTGGCTTCTGCCAGTTCAGCTCCAGTGTTGATTGTGAGGTTCCCGACTGCAAATATAAGCTCAAGTGCTCGCACTTCCACTGCACCTTCCCTGAGTGTAAGCACACAGTGGTGGGCATGTCCCAGATGGACTCCCACAAGCGAAAGCATGAGAAGCAGGAGCGGGGTGAGCTGCCATCTGTGTCACCCAAACGAGAAGCAATGCACCACCTAGGAGGAAGTGTGTCGGCGGTCCCTCCAGCCTCTATGGGTCTTTCTACTTCCTCACATGCTGGCTTCCACGGGTTGACCCACACCATTAACAGCAGTACTCCCTCCATGCTCTATTCAACAAGTAGCATTGGATCTGAGTATAACCACTCATACCTGCCGTCCTCCATCAGC
Organism: Scomber scombrus; assembly: GCF_963691925.1. Lineage (NCBI taxonomy): Eukaryota > Metazoa > Chordata > Actinopteri > Scombriformes > Scombridae > Scomber > Scomber scombrus. Next base: position 13,238,867 of record NC_084979.1, on the reverse strand, counting down.
CTGGACAGCTCCCTCAACCTGTGCACAGACACCAGCAGCTCACTGTTCTTCCTCAAGAACGCAGTTGGTCTGGGTCTCAGTGACTCACTGGACCTCAGCAAGAAGATGCCCCATGATGTGGCACGAAGCACCCCCAGCCACAACCCCACACCCCCGCTAGGTCTGCCGGCAGCTCAGGACGACACCACAGGCACATCTGGAGAGGCTGAAGACGACCTGTCGCTAGAGGAGGAGGCGCACGCAGAGGAGGAAGAAGAAGAAGATGACGACGATGACGAGGAGGACGAGGAGGAGGATGCAGAGGAGGATAACTCTGACTCAAATGATGATTCGATGGCGGAACCTGACGGTGAAAAGGACAATGGGGAGAGTTTCAATGCTTCCGTTAACCACACTGATACTTCCCAACTGGATAAGCAAGACGCTGACCCATGAAAGAAAAAAAAAAAACACAAACTAACAGTGACTGTATGAACTGAAGACAAATCCTGTGTACTATGAACAAACAAAAATGAAAGTGGCCTCATTTATCATGTTTAGAGACTTCAGATGACAACAAAACACAACAACAGCGTGGAGAAAATGACGGCCCAAAATGATTTATTATGATGTTTACAAGATGACCAACATTATTAATTCAATTATGCATTAAAAAAAAATATGAACGGAGACACACAGAATTAGGCCCTGTTTTACACACTGGGCAGCAATGTAAAGCATTTTACTACACATCAGTCTTTTTGTGTGCGTGCATGTTTGACTTTAATTTATTTTTATTTTTTTCACTTTTTTGTGTGTGAAAAAAAATTTAGAAAAACAAAAACAAATCTCTCTATATAGCTATATATGTAAGTGTGTGTGCGTGCGTGTGTGTGTGTGTGTGTGTGTGTGAACGGTGATAAACAAAAGGAAATTGCTGGCCCAGACAACGAAGATGAACTGCAGGGCCATGGATATGTAGAAAAAGGGAAGTGAATCACTAAGGGGAAACAGGATTCGTTCAAACATTTGATCTTTTTTTCTGTATTATTATTATTATTATTATTATTATTATTAATTATTATTATTATTAGACACTGAGAGGAAGGGGCAGATTTTTGCTTGTTCTCATATCTCTCAGATGTTTTACTTTGTTTCTCAATGACAAGTGGAATTGACCAGTAACTGTTCGGTCAGTCTCAGCTGCAGTTGGGCGTCCAGCAAGCCGCCAGTCTCAACAGTTCTCTCTGACATTCTGCTAGACATGTTCAACTAGCACCAAAACCAAGCTCAGCCCTTGTAATTTAATCCCCCTGTGGAGGAATCAAGTTTGTGTGTGGATAGTGCACTTTTATACTAGCTGACCATGACGATGACGATAGATAACTCATAAGCATATTTAAAGATATTTTTGTTACCATTTGCATCTTTGCATTACAGTGTCGTTTTGTTGTGTTGTTAGTCAGAAGCATATCGATCTGTAAGCAGGCGAGGTCGTGATTAATGACCGGCGAGTCGGGCAGGGGCGAGGGGGGTGGGGTGGGGTGGGGGTCAGACTGACCAGAGGAAACGATGAGTCACTCAGATGTAGCGGGGGGATGACAGAGAGAGTGTCAGGGAGTGTATTTAATGTTGAAAATGTACAGACCGAAAATGTCTCAACGGCATTTTGTTTTCCATTCACTATGGCTGTGGTTGAGCTCCTGTTGTAACGGTTTTTATTTAATATTTATGTGACCTTCCAATGAGAAATTTTTAGGGTGTTATTGCACTTTTTAGATTCATTTTTACCGTCTGAAAAAAAAAAGACATATATCTTTTAACAGGGACTTTGCTTTAAGGATGTTGTTTTAGTTCACTTTGCTTTAATGCACAAATAGATGTTAGTGTGACAAAGAACTGTTGTTTTGTGATTTATTTAAAGACTGGTTTTTATTTTGCTTCTGTGATTGGACAGTTTGACAAAAAGGAAATGAGTGCACCAGAAAAATAGTGCCCAGTTAAGAAACACTAATACGGATTGTGATTTAAATTAATTTTTAAGAAGTTCACTTACTGTAGTACTAAATTATAAATCTGTCAAAGCCACCTTCTGGTTTATATTGAGGGAATATATACAACTGAGGAGTGGACACACTGATCATGAATTATCTCCTGAGTTTGGCATTGGAAATAAATGATCATAATATAGGGAATAATAATGTGTGTAGATGATATTCCTCCAGATATTGTTTTGAGAAGAAAAAAAAAAAGGTTGTACAGTATTTTCCTCTGTAAAAAAATAACTATATATGAACAAAATGCTCTTTGATGAACAGCTTCCTTTAAAAAGAAAACCGTAAAAAGGAGAAATGAATAATAAAAAGTTAAAAATTCAAATAGCCTCATCATAGTTTGATTGTGTGCGTGACTTTTTTTTTTTCTTTAATTACCCATGGTCCAGATTTTTGGGAAAAAGTTCTTCATACTATACAGTATAGCACTGGCAGGTTCCATTATGATATTTGCAGTATGTAATTTTTCTCCAAACTATGTCAGAAGCTCAAACTCAAATACACTGATTTGAATTCATTCATCAATGTTTCTGTTTTATTTAACAACTCGTTTTTGTCATTTTTATATGTGTGTGTGTGCTTTTTTCCTCATTAATTGAAATTCTTGGTTTATATTTTACTTTGCTGTGGGCATGCCTCGTTCAGACTGAACTGTCTCCCGGGACTCTGCTTCAAAGCAGAGGCGTTACAGCATTTGTTTTGTTTTCTCATCATTTTACTGAGATAGCTGTGGGGGCTGGGAGACATTGTGCACTTGAATTCAGTTTATTTGTGCGTGCGTGTATGTATGTGTGTGTAACATAGCAGGATTTGTAAAAAGTTGGAAATAAATGAACTATAATTATTATAATGCACATGTAGTGCTTGATAGTGCTTGAGCTTGAGGACGTTTTGGGTCACATGTAGAGGGGAAAGGTCACAGCAGTGCAGTCTGACTCTTTTTTTCTATCTGTCAGTGACACTACTGGTGTGTGTGTGTGTGTGTGTGTGTGTGTGTGTGTGTGTGTGTGTGTGTGTGTGTGTGTGTGTGTGTGTGTGTGTGTGTGTGTGTGTGTGTGTGTGTGTGCCTCTACCCCTGAGAGAGATAGATAGGCCGCGGCTGTAAGAACACAGACCTGTGGCTCCGTCCCAGCTGCTCAGAGCTTCGATTCATATTTCATGACCTTGTGCGTCTTTTCCCTGCTTTTTTCCGCTCTAAATTCAACTGGGACCTTTTTTTGTCGCACATTTTGAAAAGGAAGAAAAGAAAAAAAAACATCTGCATTCATGCAGGTAGAGGAATCAACAATATTTGTTGTCGGGGACGCCCGTTGTTCACGCTTGACGTTCTGGTACGAGAGCAAGATCAGAGCCGAGGACCATTAGGGAGATTTAGAGGCCTGCTACTGCTAACAAGATGGCTCTCTGTGTCTTGTTCAGTGTTAACAGGGCACTTTTTTTTTCATTCATTTATTTCTTGCTTTTTTTTTTCTTGCCTTGAGCCATGTGCTGGGTTCTCCTCCCACTCCCTCATGTCACCCAGTGGCCAGTGTGCTAGTTCTGTCTGTCCCCTCGTCTACAGCTGTTCCTGTCCTTTCTCCTTCTCTTCCTTGTGATGTTTTCTTTTTTAATAAAAAAGAAAGAAAAAAAACATGGGTAAAGGCATCACCATCTGTCAGCCAGCTGGCATCCTGTATATAATCTACCAGAAAAAAAAAGAAAAAAAAGAATAAACATGAAAATTATATTACTCAAAAACCAGACGGAAACGACCTCCAAATCCTGCATAGGCTGCTGCCGAAACGACAGATCATTTTACTGTTTTAATTAACAGAGTAAAAAGGATGGTATAAAAAAGTGGTGGGGAAATAAACTGAGATGTATTTCCACTGCTGGAAAAATGTAATATGAAAGCCGCCTGCTTATTGCAGCGTAGTGGATAAACAGAGCAACATTTTAGACTTTGTAAAATATATTGCACTTTTGGACTAAAAGCCATCTCCCGTTAGCATTCAATTTGGCTAGATTCATGAGACATTTTATATGAAAAGTAGACAAAGAAGCAATTTTTTAAAAAGTCTACATGAAGTTGTTGCCCTCAGCACTACTATTCATCCTACTCCTATTGCTTATTTCCACTTGGTTACAGTGCTGTTCATCTTCATTGTGCTATATTTATGTTTTTCTTCTGTTTCTGCATGTCTTATGCAAAGATTGAGCTTTTCACTCAGTGAAATAAAAACATACTGAATGACTTTAGGCTTGTTTTCAGTGTCGATATCTTTTTGAGTCACTCAGAAGAGTATGCCACATATTTTAGCAAATTAATACCTTTTCACAAACACCTCCAAGTTGTATACATTATGAGTGCCAACAATGTGTGTGGTGGATATGCATGCGGGCTGGCCTTAGCTGGCATGCAGTCGGTTGATGTGCCAAGAACAGGTTGAGTGAGAGTGCGAGCATTGAGGAGAGGCAACAGTCGGGGCTGGGAACACACACGACAGGTGTGCACTGCATATGTGGTCACATGATGCCTATAAGGCAGATTAGGGCCCAAACAGATGAAGCGCTGCTTAATGGCAGCTTTTATTAAGTTCACAAAGCGTGGAGGGAGGGGGTGAACAGAGGAAAAGCAGGTGGCTGAGCCTGTGCACTCTTAGATGAAGACAGATATTGTACAGTGGAGTCTGAAGAGGGAAGCCACTGTGGAAGGATTTATGGAGATTTGCCCGCCCTGGACTCACTGCCTGCCTGTTCCCGAAACATGCAGTAATAGCCAGAGAGGGAGAGCTGGAAAAGCTCAGAGAGAAAAATGTGCCAGCCATGAAGCCACAGTGTGATCATATAAGATGAGATGAAACTATAATTACACGTATGAGTGCAGACACTGCAACAACAAAAAGTAAACGTATGCACACAAGTAAAAATAAAAAAGCACACAACCAGCTGTGTAAATGTTTTTAGTTTAGTTTAGAGAAAGTATAAAACATGCACAGATTACAGCAATAAGATTATCAACAAAATATCCATTAAAAAAAACCTCACTGTAATAAACATGACACAGATTTTGGAAAAAGTACACACCTTAAAAAATATGTATAATAAGTATCAAATGACAGACATATGTATGGATAGATGTATAGATGTATGTATGTATCCACAATACTGGGTTTAAAGAAAATGCTGAGACATGAAGATGTGCATTGTAAAAATAAATTATAAACCATAAAGATAACCACAGAGCTATAAATGAGGAGCAACATAAAGCCAGTAGGAAAAATGTGATAATGTATGTAATAATTTTGTTTTCATTATCACTTTATTCTTATTATATTTGACAAGCCAGAAAAGTGAACAAAACTAACTCAGATCCTTCAGTCTCACACTGGCACTGATTGGCTGTGGTTGTTTGGACTCTATGTACTTTAGTTTGATGGCTGCCAACATGAAGGAGCACTGACAGTGCAGTGCTCTGTGTTAGGGGCTCGGATCCTTCAGTAGGATGTGTTATCTTAAACACAGTTCAGTTGAGTAGTCATCCTCCCCTCTGCTAAGGCACAGACTGCCCATTGGTCCGAAGGCCCATTATTCCAAAACCCCAATAATTTGAAAAATGTCTCACTGGACGCAAAGCTCATTAGGCCAATGGCCCATTATTCCAAAAACAAATGCCTATTGCTCTGAAAATACACACTCTGAAGTTGTTGGAGTTTAGTGACTGGCGGCCCTGTCCATGGTGCTGACACTGCCATTATTTATGGTTAGGCTACATCTGACGTCTTTTGCCCTTAATATCTTAGTGTATTTTGATGGGTTAAGGAATAGGGTTACTTAATAAGTTGAGGAATTAGTTTATGGGCAGACTAAAAAGCAAGCTATTTGGAATCGGTATCTTTGCGTCACGTCAAAATACACTAAGATATTAAGGGCAAAAAACAATGGCATGGGTTACTAAAATTTTAGCAACTCATCATTAACCAAGATAAACAAACAAAAACATTGCCTCTATTCAATAACAACAATATATCCCATGAGTCTTAGCCATTTGCCTGTTGTTGAAGCCTCAAGGGAGCTGTTCTTGTTGAAGTCTAACAAAAACATTGTTTTGTCTGTGTAAATTCGACATGGTGCTCAATTTAGTACAGAAAGAGACACACATTTAGCTTAAAATATGAACAGACAACCACAGGAACAACTTTTTTTGAACAGATGAAAGAACCCACACAGTCACATATAACTGGGAAAAACTAAACTACAAGCGGCAGTATTTTTGCTAATTTAAGCTAAGGAGCTAACTTACATTTTAGCATGGCTAGGATGCATTTTTCAATAGCATCACTGGAACAGTTCAGCGTTATGGGAATGATCAAGATACATTTTATGTCTATTTTTTAAGCACTAAACTGGAGGTGGGACATGATTTGCCTAACTTAGCATAAAGACTGGATTCAGGGTGAAACAGCTTAACAAACTATAATTTAAAAATTAGCCTATATGTTTTCAGAAACAGTGTCACCATTCCAGGATTTGTTATTCCAGGAGAAGTTACTTGGTTACTTATTCACAAAATAAAAAACAAATTTAAGGGATCCTAATAAAAGATATGTATGTGTTTATGAAAGAAGAGATATGCGCTTCTTTATATGTTTTAAAACTCTCAACTCCTGATATCAGTATCAGCCTAAAAAATATTGTATTGGTAAGACTCCATACTCCAAAATCTGCCAGTTGACATTTAACAAATTCAGAGTTTATTTCTAACCAAATGTGGCAGGAAAAAACTACGTGCTAACAACGCAACAAATGACTGAGAGAACAAGTAGAGAAGCTTTTTGCATAAACTGCATGACCTGCCTTCTCTTCCATCTTATCTTTGTCATCAGACACAGTCCAGCAGCTTGTTGTTGATAGGCCCCACAGGTATACAGCATAGCATGTATCATGTGTATATGACATGGCTGCACCACTCATTTTACTGCTTCATTTGAAGTTAACGTTTTTGGATGAGATGTTTCCCTCGTCTCTTTCAGCACTCTGCCCCAGTTAGACCTCTCTTTAAATCCTGTGCCCTTTGCAATAGATGTTCATTTATCTATTTTTGCATGTGTATGGGCTTATTTTGGAAAGACCTCGGTCACACGGCAGAAAAGGGGGCTGTGTGAAAAAAGCTGCTTTGCCATTGGTAGCAGCTGTTGCTGCTGAGACACCACTGAGGAAACGGAGAATTGGACACACACTCATCCAATTTACCATTAACCAGACTGTATTGGATGTAGGGCCATAGGAACATGCAGCTTTGCCTTATGTGGCTCTGTTTAGATATGCTGCTCTTCTTCTTCAATGTATGCGACTAGGGTTTGTGGCCATCTTGGCTTCTGCGATTAGGGATCAAAGTGTGTAGAGATTTTAAGACTGTTTACAGACATTCAGCTGCCCTGTATTGTTACATATAAAAAATAAACATTTATTGAAATAAGGAATTATATGGGTCAACAACATGGAAAATGTCACATTTAAGAATAAACGTAAGGGAACATAACAGTCACTGAAATGAGAAGAATTTCCATGTCTGTGGAAGAATCACTATTAAAACCATCCGTAGGAAAGTCTTAGTTGTAACATGAGATACTTTCAAACATCAAACACCGAAGCTGGTCTACAAAGATCTGCAAAAACGAGAGATTTCCATCCGTTTTATATTTTCCACATTTAAATCTAACCACACCAAGAGAACTAGGTTGTTAAGCTTTTCAACATAGCAACCACTGGTCAGACGAGAATTGACTTCATCCGCCTCCATGATTTCATGCATTAACAAAATGTGTAATTATCTTTTAAGATCTTATGCTACGTAAAGCGCAGATCTGCTTCTGTTTAGGCCTACGCTCAGCTACTTTTAAATCAGATATTCTTCTCTTCTGTTGGGCAACACCTATATGTTTTGTTTCTGGCTAGGTAACATTTTCTCCTTTTATTCCATAAACACACCTCACATTCTTTAAATGGTGGTGTATCTCGAAATCTTTGTCTTTCAACACATTTTTTTTCTGTTAGGACATAAAGATAACAGAGCATTCTTCTTACTGCTTTACTGGAACATTCAGTCAGTGTAAACAAACAACGGTGTGGTTATTAACTTCAAAAACCAGACAAACTGGATTCTACTCTGGCCAGTTCACACAGAAAAGAAGTCGAGTGTACCATCCGGAAACTGCTGATCAGATCATACCAGTAATGAACCACATAACCTTTTATTTTTTCTTTAAAGCCATTTTTTGTTTTTTCATCCCTGCAGAGTGGTCAGGGTTTGTTACAGTAAGTAACAAACCCTGACCATGATGGATAATGAGGAACATAAAATTCAGTGAAAACTAATAGAAGTCTATATGACTTTATCATAAATATATAGGTGTTGCAGGTTATTCTTGAGACAGTTTAGATTATGAGTTTAACCTTCAGATCATGAAAATTTAAATTCATTATTTGAGCACCTTTGAATAGAAGTCCAGATGAGACAATACACCAGGTGCTTGACACTTTAAACTTTAATACGTTTGATTTTAAATGAAAAGTGTCTTTGGTCACTTAAGTTAAAATGTTGCTGTCACTTTCAAAATGAATGGTGGTTACAGTGAGTTGGGAACAAGCAAAGTTCCTGTATTTCTTTGAGCTCTGTATGAAATGAACACATTTTCTAAATGTGTGTGTGTTGGGTGGGGGGTGGGGGGGTAATGTTACACGGGAGATGTTATTTGGTAAACACACAGTTGTCGTCTTACAAACACAAACAGAATCCAATGGAAAGATTAGTGATGAGGCCCCTTAAACAGCTTGTGAAAAATGAGCCTCCTGTCAACCCTGTTACATAAATGTTTACTAAGAAATACCAAACATTGTGTTCTATTTGTTTTACTTTGCCTCAAGTTTGCCCATTGCCATAGATTAGTCATCCCGAGAGTTAAACACGACTTTGCCAGTAGAACAAACAACTAGTAGCAGACAGCAACCAGAAACAAGTGCATAAAACGGTTGATCCGGGCTGGCATGTAGCCACATAGCCATTACCCTTCAAGTAGTTTGCTTCAGAATTGGACCAGAGGTCTCCAGAGTTGAGTGGGAGTATTTCATCACTTTATAAGTCTTATCCAAAAGGAGAGCGCTTGGAGCAAAAAAGTCTAATGGCCCTTCGCTCTCTCAGAAGCCAGAGTAATTCTCATTCCACTTCAATTGCCACAGCGCAGCATCGCTAACTGGCAAGTGAGGCCTGCTGCTGCTGCTGCTTTCTTGGCAAACAGAGAAGTTCTTAAGTGCTAAGCTGTAAATTTGCTTAATTTGACGTGAGTCCGAGGGGAATGGGATCGTTTTCTTTCAGGGAAAAAGCCTGGCATATTGGCTGACAATAAGCTGGAATGGTCCAACATGGTGTTTCTGCTCTGCGACGATGCCTGGAACAAACAACGGACAGCGTTTGACAGAGCTGTAAAACCGCTTGACTCTGGCACCGGCATTGTATGACTCATTCTAATGTTAATACTGTGAAAGCCTTTCAACAGTAATTCCTGTTGAGGAAAATGATTATTTCCTTCTGAAGCGGCTTAAAGTAGGCCATGTATTTGTACATACAAGGAAACTGGCATTTATTGAATGTGTGTATAATCAACTCAAACACACCTGCATTAATCTGTCTTAATAAATTCCTCTCATTCTAAGCCACGTGAGAGTCTCATTTACATAAAGAAATGTTTGCAATTTATGGTCACTGGGTGCAGTAAGGGTCACTTATTTCTGGCGTATGACATGAAGCACTCACATTTCAAATAAAAGAGTTTTGGTCACAGATACAGAAGTGAAACTGATTTTTTTTGTTCTTTTTGTTACCATAGCAGGAGGTCAATGCTGCAGTAAATGCAGAAACAGCAGAAAAAGAGACTAAAATAAAAGAAGAAATGGTTAAATGTTTTGGGGGGGTTTTTTCAGAAGGGGCTAAGAGTTCAGGCAATGTAAAATGTACTATTTTGTACAATTTATAATCCATGTTTCATTTGCTACATTATAGCGATGCATTCACCATTTGATGGATTGATTTTTCATTATTCTTTCTCATTTTAAACCACAAGGTGATACACATAAGCATCAACACTGCTGTGATCAACATTTTCTCTCTCTTTGTCTTAAAAGTTAAGAAAAAAAGACTTTGATGATCTTGTTTTTGTTCTACGCAGAATTTACAAACACAAATGTATCTTTAGCAACTAAGTGACAAGATGAAATTGCATTTGGTGAATGATTGTCAAAAGACATGTTAATCTAGTTAGCTGTGGTTAATTAATAATTTCCTACTCTGACATGAGCTTGGACTTTATTCGCTTTATCATGATTACCTTATTTTACTCTGTAAAGCAGTTTTTGCTCTGAAAATATGGGAAATAAGCACCTCTTAAATGTAGCATTCATGTCACTGCTCCCATGTGGTTGACAGCGGCTGGGTGGGAATGAGGCTGAACTTGAAATAGCACGGTTGAGCAGAAATGTGACAACTGTGGCATTTAAAAGACAGCATGTGGTGGAGTCTTTTTTTTCCTTTTTTTTTTCAAGAAAATACTTATGTGTTGCGGCAGATTTAAATGAGGGAGTTAAGTATAGTCTTTGGTTGGTTACATTGTTGCTGAACTGTTGTAAAACTAAAGCATCACAATCAGTTTTATTTCTGTTGAATGACTCTTGAATACCCCCCCCCCCCCCCCCCCCCCCCCCCCCCCACCCCCAACCCTAACCCCCCATGACCATCACGAGCGCCTTTAAAAAGACTGGTTTCAGTATCACAGCTGTGACCTTCATAAAACAGAGCTAGGCAACAGGTGGGCATCATGTGTGTGCTAATCTTCCACATTATGGTTGTTGATAACATACACTGCACAGCCTGCTCAGTTAAAACTCAGTAATTTAATATGGAATACATCAGCAATGTGATATTTGTAGCATGGAAGAAGCAAAGGTTGGGAAGATTCTGCTGATGCTAATTTTAGAAAAAGTCCATCATTCACTTCGGGTTTCTGTTACCAAAAGAATCCTGTGAGTACCGCAGACCCTCCAAAACAAGACATTGGGTGTCCACTGAGGGATTTTGGGATTATTTTTTTTCACTCGCTCTCCTCCTCACTAAGGGCATGAAAATGTGGATTGTATTTCGCTGTGACAATCCATGCCAATTTTGGAGGACAAGGTCAGGGAATGTACAGCCTTCCCCTTTTTCACAGACCATCCTACTTTTTCCATAAATTCTCACACGTGGCTCATGGTGGCTGGAAGTTTGGGCCTCTGGGCAGCGCGAGAGCTACAAAAAGAAGTGACTTAACAGTTGTGATTAGAAAGCTATAGGACTGTGGTGAATTTTCTGTTTAATTTGCACTGAACATTCTGGATTTAGGAAACTGAAAACTGTCACCATAGACCAACTAAACAAATTGATTAATTAATTAAATCTTTTCATTAGCACAGCAAAGACTGGACTGGAAAAACATGGTAGCTGTTTTGTAAAATAATGTGAAATTCACCTATATAAGTTAATTGTGAAATGGCAACACAGATTGTCATCTTAATGTTTTGGGGGTTTTTTAATATTATTTTTTGGGCGGCACAGTGGTTAGCACTGTCGCCTCACACCAAGAGGGTTCTGGGTTCCAACCTGCAGGCTGGCTGGGGCCCTTCCGTGTGGAGTTTGCATGTTCTCCTTAAATTTTCTGTTTAATTTGCACTGAACATTCTGGATTTAGGAAACTGAAAACTGTCACCATAGACCAACTAAACAAATTGATTAATTAATTAAATCTTTTCATTAGCACAGCAAAGACTGGACTGGAAAAACATGGTAGCTGTTTTGTAAAATAATGTGAAATTCACCTATATAAGTTAATTGTGAAATGGCAACACAGATTGTCATCTTAATGTTTTGGGGGTTTTTTAATATTATTTTTTGGGCGGCACAGTGGTGCAGTGGTTAGCACTGTCGCCTCACACCAAGAGGGTTCTGGGTTCCAACCTGCAGGCTGGCTGGGGCCCTTCCGTGTGGAGTTTGCATGTTCTCCTTAAATTTTCTGTTTAATTTGCACTGAACATTCTGGATTTAGGAAACTGAAAACTGTCACCATAGACCAACTAAACAAATCGATTAATTAATTAAATCTTTTCATTAGCACAGCAAAGACTGGACTGGAAAAACATGGTAGCTGTTTTGTAAAATAATGTGAAATTCACCTATATAAGTTAATTGTGAAATGGCAACACAGATTGTCATCTTAATGTTTTGGGGTTTTTTTAATATTATTTTTTGGGCGGCACAGTGGTGCAGTGGTTAGCACTGTCGCCTCACACCAAGAGGGTTCTGGGTTCCAACCTGCAGGCTGGCTGGGGCCCTTCCGTGTGGAGTTTGCATGTTCTCCTTGTGCCTTCGTGGGTTCTCTCTGGGTACTCCAGCTTCTTCCCACAGACCAAAACCATACAGGTTAGGTTAATTGGAGACTCTAAATTGCCCATAGGTGTGAATGTGTGCGGGAATGATTGTTTGTCTCTATATGTGAGCCATGTGATGGACAGGCAACCTGTCCAGGGTGTATCCTGCCTGTCGCCCAAACACAGCTGGGATTGACTCCAGCCCCCCCGCGACCCTCTGGAGGATAAGCGGTTTGGAAAATCGATGGGGTTTTTTTGGGCAGTTGATGGCAGAGACGCTGACAGGAAACAAGGAGAGAGAGACAGAGAAGTATGACATGCAACAAAGGTCCCTTGCCAGACTCGAACAGGGACATCGCGGTTATGGCATGTGCTGTAACCACACAGCGATGAGGGCACTCCTTCTAAATGGTTTTTGATTGGTCTGATATGTATTTGACCAGTAAACACTTCAAGTATTTGCTTCCAGAGTTGAACTTTTTAACTTATTATTTTGACTGCTTTAACTATTGGAGATTTGTGAACTTCTTGTTTTGTTTCTATAGTGGTTTTGTCAGTAGCTGAGCTCAACAAATGCTCATAAGAACATTTGTTGTAACAGCAATAAAGTTACTATAATTACGCTTGCAATATGTAGATTAGGTGTGAGGCTAATTCTCAACTGGATTTTTCAGAAGTCTCCCTTGACTCTACTTGACTAGCTTTAACTAAACTGTCTTAGACGTAAACATTTCAGCATTTTCCAAAAAAGTAAATACCAGTTTTGCCATTACGTAAAAACCAGCGGTTATTAAATGTTTTGTCTTTGTCTTGTATTTACAAGGATGACAGAAATAGCGTGTTGAATTTGCCTTGCTAGCTGAGTACAAGGTTCACTGTCACTGCAAAAAGCCATGAAGAAGAGTTCTAGACTGTATCCCCCATTATTTTCCTCTCCTTTCATCAACCCCCCCCCCCCCCCCCCCCCCCCCCCCCCCTGTCTGACTGGCCGCTAGCATGCTTCAGGTGTTCCACAGTCAGGCCCTGTGATTAGTCTAATTTGCACAAACGCTGGCGAGCACCGCACCTGTTGCCCCTGTTCAGCCTGCAGCCGCGGTCCCTCAGCGGGCTGACAGGCCTTCCCTCGGATAATCCAATCTCCTCACAACAGCGTCGCTGCTTCCCACCAGCGCAGGACAAGGGCATTTGTTTTTTGTGTCTTGACTCCCTTCGTGTTCTCATGGCCACCACGCTTGTGATGGCTCATTATTGGACCATTCATAAATACTGCCAACCAGTACCCACCTCCCTGTTTTTTTTTACAGTCTTACAGTGTTTTTCTTCACCCTGTCTCACTGCCTTCCTTTACCTGCCAATAAGGTGAGTAAAGCTTTTAGGCCCCACGGCACAAAGAGGCACCGCAGTCTTCCACATGACAGCCAACCAGTATCCACGTACTCCATTTGGATTTGAAACAGCGCCAGGAGAAAATCAAGTGACACAGGCCACACAGAGTGGGAGGGTGGAGGGGAGGGAATGTGATCCCACTTGATTGTTGAGAGTTTATATAGCGAGTGATGACAAAGTGCTTTATGACTTTGCAGTGTTTGCTGGGCCCTGCGATTGAAGCCTTATACAGTCAAAGCCCCCTGGTGACCTTGGCTTGTCAAATGTTCTCATTTTCACCAGGAAGCAGCCAGTGTTCAGTGGCTGCTCAGAGCTGGTAAGCAGCTTTTAGAGAGACAGCCGTGGAGAGCTCTTGGAGGTGACCCATGCTTCTTTATTTTCACTGCTGAAACACTATTGAGGAAATGCATCAGTCAGAGAAAGGCTTAGGTCTGCCAACCCAGGGAATTTTAAGCCTATGTAGACCATAAATATATTTTAAAAAACACTACAGTCTGTGAGGCTGTACTTAGCATGCTAACATGCTCACTTTTACAATGCTAACATGCGTATGTTTAACTGGTGGCTTATAATGTTAACCATGTTTGCCACCTTCGTTTCGCATGCTAATATTATCTAATTAGCATTAACACAAAGTACAGCAACGGCTGATGGGAATGTCATTTGTTTTTTAGGGATTTAGTCATGAAATGTTGGCCTGATGGTGCCGCTAGATGGAAAGTTAGGGAATCAGTTACTATAGTTCATCCTGAGGGGTAAATACATTAAAGTATGTCAAATTTCAAAGCAATGCAACCAGTAGCCATCAAGAAAAAAACAACAACAAAAAAAACACATGCCAACCAGCCGGTGGCACTAATGGAAAAGTCAGGGTATGTCAAAAAGAGAAAATGGTAGTGTCTCCAGAAATATTGCATATTCAAAAAAATTAAATTTCAGGACTTTGAAAAGAACATCTTGACATAAGGTTAGCAGATTTTCACTGCAGATGGTGATAATATCAGTCCAGACGAGGATTCCCAAGGAGTAAAGGGATATTTCCAGAGAGGTAAAGCAACCGGTGGTGTTCCAGAGGCCTTGTTACACATCAAGTATTGCATCAGATTGTTCCCAGCTGCATGGCACCTGCTTCTTATCTCACAGGGAAGAGGAAGGAGGAAGATTGCATCCTCATGCCCCCTTTTCCTGCATTGTCCATGACCTTTCCTATGCAAATTTTTATAGGACACACTTCCCCTTAGAGAGCTCCGCTGGAGATGTCTGAAAGCTATGTTGGGTGGAGCTTGATGTTTCAAGAACTGGACCTATATCTCTAGGATGTAAATGATTGTGAATCAGTGTGGAAGAAAACAGTAGCTGGACCAGGATTAACATCTCAAGGAGGAGGAGGAGGAGGAGTTTTTAACCAGTGCAGATTATGTGAGTACAGTGTGGTGCAGACAGAACCATGGTAGCCCTCTGACTGGCTAACAACACTTGCATTGATCCAAGGAGACACTCAGCCCTCTAACCTGCTGAGTGCTCAGTTCTAGAGAACAATAGAGTTCAGAGCGCGTCAATACACTATCCTATTGAGTGCTCTCCATTTAGCAGCAAGATTGATGAGGTTAAGGCTCCCAACCGGTGAGCCAAATGGTGTCAAAACCAAGGTGTTGCTTTGGACCAGGGGTCAGCAACCTATGGTACATGTGCCCACGGTGGCACGCGGGGCCATTAACATGGGTATGTGGAGAAAATCATTAAAAATGATCATTAAAAATGATTTTCTAATATACTTTTTTTTAAGTTAAACATTTGAATGTAAAATATTGTACAATGGTGAATTAAATTAACTGTTTAACTTAAAACAGTACTGAAATAATCAGTTAGTCCCAAAATTCACCTTTGTTTTTGACAGCAGTAGAGCGCATACAATTGGCGTGGTCTTTCATACCCCTCCTCCCCACTCCCTCCGATCTGCTGACAAGCGCAGTATTATAGCGGTAGTGAAAAAGTCGGATAGCTAGCTAGATTTCTTTATTGCTTTATTTCAAGAACAATTGACAATGGCAGAAACAAAAAAAGTATGTTGTCCAAATTTGGATTCATTTCACAAAAGGGCTGTGTTTTGTGCACTCTGTGCTGTGAAAATGTTGTAAAACAGGTGTAATACATAATTTGAAACAAGGCATGAGAAAAACTTGAAAGATAAGGCTGATAAAACTGAATCAATCAAGAGGACAGTGGCCCTGTACAAGAAGAAAAGCAGCCTGTTTACAACCCTGTACCGCCCAGGAGTTGGTATCAAAAACATATTTGCTGTTACCACCGATATAGCCCCGGCAATGGCAGGGAAGCAGTAGGGATTTCAAATTGGTTATTCTATGAGTTCCATTGCTTTATTCACCAGTATCATTTGTGCACAAAAATGTCAAAGTTTGATCTTAATAGCATGCTGGCTAAAGTGGTGAAAATGGTTATCTTGTGGCTCGGCCCTCTTTGACACACCATCAGTTCAGATGTCTGGACAGGATTCACAGGGTTTGCAGAGTGCTTTGATGCAATCAAGGCCTTTGTGATCGGCAAGGAGCAAGACTACTCTGAGCTGGATGAGAAATGGCTCGTGAAATGGAGATCACAGGCCATCTCAACAAGTTCAACCTGCAGCTTCAAGGCATGGGCCAGACAGCACTGGCTCAGGGCATTGAAACCGGGATCTTTTGTTACTTCAAGAAACCTGAAGGAGCTGTCAGGACATCAAACTGGCAGCTGCAATGACGTCAGTATGTGCCAGATTTCAGGACTTACAGCAACATAGCCCAATTTTTATTTTTTTTTCCCAGTAGATGAAATTTGAGGAGTTTGAAATGCAGCAGATAGAACTCAACGCCTCTTCAGTATGGGCAAAACACTGGACACTGCCAACATCGATTAAAGGGGCTCCATTCCGGCCTGTGGGGAAAGCTTGCCAGAGAAGTTTAATTGTCTGAAAAAGGGCCTTTGCATTGATTTTCGCAGGTGGATCCACATATATGTGCGAACAGATATTCTCACATATGAAGTCAATTTTGAGTTCCGCGCACAGCTGAATGACTATGGACAATTCAGAGGCATGTGTCAAAATGAAATTCTCCAAATACAGACCGGAGAACACGTGCCTCAGCAAAGAAAAGCAGGGACAAGGGTCGCATTAAATCAGTAATATATAAATAATAAATAATGTGTGTGTGTGTGTGTGTAGAGTGAAGATCTTTTGGCATGCAGAATCTAGATAGAGAGATAAGCAACAGCAGTAAATAAATAAATAGATAACTGATCATGAAAATGAACTGGCACTTGGGTCTGTGAGTGGCACAAGACATCCAAAAGGTTGCCAACCCCTGCTGTGGACAAACTATGCCTCTCTGCACTACCTCATTGAGAATCAGTGGTAACTGGCTAATACACTGGCTTACCCGGGAAGTGTATTTATAGAGATACATCATTTTCGAAAGGGTATGCAAATTGTGGTGGTTGTTGATAAGACTCTTAAAATGGAGATGAGAATATAAGGGTAGGACAGATGCTGCTTTCTGGACAGAAATGCACTGCAAATCCCCTAAGACACTAAATGATGTACAAGTGGATTTATTACAGTAGGTCCCTATAAATCTAAGGTTGGCCTCAACTCTAGGGAGAGGTTAATGGATTACAAAGGGATGTGGTATCGAACCTCAGAGAAGTTTATACACCTCATCAATATGTGAAATGCTATTGATCATTTAGACCTTGATAAATTAAATTCATACACTTGATAATGCGTGGTAATATTCAGAATGCTCTGTATCAGGAAAAATTGGCTTTTTCAATCTAGCTTTTTTAGGATGAGAATCTATGATGGGACCACTGAGAACGGCATATGAAGAAATAAAATGATGGCTGTGTGTGATTTGAGCTGTACGGTCAATGCTGGGAATCATCAGCAATCCAACATATACAAAGTTGCTCGAATTTAAATGACAACAAATGACTGAAGGTAAGATTCTTTCTTTTACTGGTTCCCAGTATGAAATGTGCACCAGTTCAGTTTCAGTTTCTCAAAACTTTGCAAATAATTTTTTTTAACTACATCTGTAAATACAGATGTAAGCAAGGACACATTCACTTCAAAAGGGGTCTTTACTAAATTTAAGTAGAAATATCTGGCTCTTAAGCTGCTAAATGCTCCAATATGTTCACCAGCTAGTTGTGAACTGTGTCTGTTTGCTATGCGGTGCCAAGCAGGTTCAGAGGGGTTTTTTAAACAGATCTTTCTATGAAATCAGCTGCCTGCTGCAGCAGAACATGACACTATTCTACTTTATAATAGATACAGAGATTCAAATAAGTTACATGCTCTTGCATGACAATAGCTAATGCATGTGCCGTTTATAAATGTTATGCATGGAATTATGTAGCATTAATATGCTGTAGCTTAGCTTAATGACCTGAGCACGAGCATGTCAACACTCCATCTAAGCGTAGCTTAGACTGCTGAAAGCTGAGTCTGAGGGTAAACCCCTTTGATTTGAGTTAAAATGGCATTTTCACTGTGCCACCTTCAGGGTAATGTTGATATTTTGTTGCTGAACTAGTGTTAAGGATCTAATCATCTAAAGCTCCATTTATCATCTAATGAATTCTTTTGTTTTCGGGTCTAAGCATTGTGTCCTAAAAGGCGTGCTAGTGTGACAACACACTTTTAGTTAGTTCAACGGGTTATTTTCAAACACTTGAATGACACTGGTTCCTCTTTTAATGCAAGACCCAGCAGATACACCCTGATCACATCAGATTACTGTGAACAATCACAGCGTACCTTTTGTCTCTGCAATAAATTATAGTACTTCTATTTCCTCTTCCTCCTTTCTGCCTGTCTCACCCTGGTTCAGTGTTTCTGTAGTTGGATAAAGCAACAATGAATAAATAAATAAATACAATTTCAAAGTAAAATTAAGTATATAATGGCCATCTTCAGTGTATTTAAAACAGAAAAGGAAATGCTATTTGAGAAGGTACAACTGCAGCTACAGAAACCAAAAGACGCACTCACAGTCCGCCTACAGAAAAGACAAACAAAACCTCAAAGCTTTAATGAATACCAATGTCACTTACTCATTTCAAGAGGCAAAGCTGAAAAAAAGGCTGAAAGTCCCTGCCATGTCATGCTTTCTGAAAATTCAGAGTAGGGTAATTCATGATTCCACATACAATATGTAGTACTGTAATATTCTCATCTGTATCTGGTGCTGATACATTTTCGACTGCTTAGGAGATATGACCAAAAAAAACAACAACTGACAAATCAGGAACCGCAAATATTATTGTCAAACTGTATAATGACAAGCTTTGTTGAAGTTTGGAGCACTTAATATTCAGACATTTTGTATTTTTTTCAAATTGTGAACAAATGAGTGCTGGTGTAACTAGATGTATAAAGTCATAACCTGTTAACCAAGTATGAATGATTTTAATACTAGCAAACAATATTTTAAGCTTAACAGAAAAAAATATGTGATATGAATGTTTGCGATTAAACACAACTACATTCACACAAACAGAAGATGAAGACAACAAAGGCATAATTCACTTAAAAGACAACTTCAGTGTGATTTTATTGTTATTGTACATTTTTCCTCCTTTTAATGTTAATGAAATGGATGGGAACACAAATAAGTTACATTTTACTGCATTAAGATTTAAAAATCACAACTCTTTCCTTTGCTGGAAGTCAAGTATTTAGCTGTGTGTGGTTCAAATTGTACTCTGATGTAAAGCTGTAACTGAATGCAGGGAATGAGCCAAAAACAAATCTCAGAAACACTCAATTTATCCTGGTGTGTATTTTGTGTGCAGCTGGTTTAAAATAAATATAATGGAGATTCTCCTTGAGATAAACCAAATTTATTACAATTGTGTACATTTCTAACTGCGATCATAACTTCAGACAATAATTCAGCAGGTTACAGCAAGGAATGAGTCTACAGTGGCTAAAAATCAAAAAGTACACCTTCTGATTATTTTAACCAACCTTATTCATCCTTACAAATTCATTTCTAACAGATCAAAAATATAATTTACATACTGCATTATTGATGTCTCATCATTTGATACTTTTATCATAAACAAAATCAACATAACTAAACAGTCGGTTTGGTTAGGACTGGTGTCACACAGAAATGTCCGGTGCCCCTCTACCTTTTCTGTATTCCTATGAAGGCCATGTGAAGGAGGTGGAAATGGCACGAGAGCTGATATCCCTTCTTCTCACTCATGGACTCTTCTTGTTAGCTGGAGACAGAGTGAGTAATTCAATAAGTCAAGTATTCATTTATTACTTTCCTTTTCAATCATGGGGCAATTCTTTAAAACTTCCCCCATCCACCTCCACACTGAGAAAAAAAAAAGTGATACAAGTTCTGCAACTTCCATCTGTGGCAGCCGTTGTTGTCTTACTGTAGCCTAATTACAAAATATTGGCGCCGTTTTCTGTAAAGATTACTCACTGTGGGAGGCCCTACATAATTTGGACCGGAGGGTTTGTCACGGAAAATAATACAATGCAACTGGGCTTTCTGTATTAGATTTCCGCTTTTAGCCTCCTTGACATTTCAAGCTGCATGAACTAATACATCTGTTATTTGTTGATCATTTGATTATTAACATACTTCACAAACCAAATCAGCTGCCCTGCTGGAGACACAGATACAGCACAGCAGACAGTCTGGGTTTTCTCGCCTGCCACGCACAAACACACTCGCAAAGATGCACAAATTCAGCCCTCAGTGAAAGAGGAAAGCGGGGGAAAAACATTTATCTTCCACTCCTTTGAGCGTATGAGCACTCTGACACCGGCATGGAACAAAGCCCGTCATCACATTCTAATCTCGAATTTCAGGGCTTTTATTTCACCCAAATGCCACCCTGCTGGCCTTGTGAATTATTGACAGACTGACACCAATGCGAAAGGACACATAAAAGAGGCTAAAAGCTCGAGCCCTGGAAGAGCTTGTCCTCTCCTATTGCCATCAACTGGGAGACAAACTCTGCTAATGCTTCTCTGGAACCACACGGTAACTTTGAGATTGAAGAAGCAACATATGACTCCTGACCTACAGCTGCACTATAAAGGAGAGATATTCTGTGCAGCGCTGCCTCTTTGGTCTGTATAAGAGCATTAGTACAATTACAAGACACCAAGGCTAAGCTGTGAATTATCTGATCGAATCATGAAAATTAAAAGCGGTAAGTCACACACGGTTGTTACTGCATACTGCCTTTTCATTCTGATTTGACTATTGCTCGTCATTTCCCATTTCAAAGAAACGTCACAACATGGTGCTCAGCTTGGCACGCAGTCATTTAGTTTGCATGATGAAAAGTAAATCGAGGTAAGCCGTGTGTCGACTAGACATTCAAATATTTGTCAGTTTTGGGTCTTCTCACGCTCACGCCTACTCCTCATTTTGCTCAAGATTAAGATATGACAGACACAAGCGGAAACAGAAGTGGATTTGAAAAAAACAAAACAAAAAAAAACCTAACAGTATGAGTGTCGGCAGAGGAGCAGAATGTAAATAAAACCGTCAACATGTGAGGAAGTGTTTGGAGATTGTTTTTGTGTGTTCTGCTAAAGGTCTAATCCACCTCGCTCTCATTGCTGGCACCCTCGGGCCGCCTCAGTTTGTCCACCTGTTCGTTAATCTGTCCGTCCCCACCTCGCCGGTCCTCTGTCTGTATGCTTAGACCATCCTCCTCCTCCTCATCTACATGGCTGACATCATCCTCCTCTTCCTCCTTCTTCTCCTCCTCCCCCTGCACCTCCATACGGACCTGGTCTTTCAGGTCCAGGGGTAGTGTTGCCCCGAGGCCAACAGTGCCGGTATCACCGTTGATACTGAGGGCTCCATCAGGCCCCCCCAGTGCATCCTGGGGGCTGTGGAGTCCATCTTTGACAGGGGAGGAGCTGGCAGACTCGTTACTGACAGGAGAGATGTCGCTGCTGCTGTTGGTATGGTTGGTGGATTGCGAGCCGGATGCCGAAGCTGGTTTCAGGGGAATCTGCCATGAGGGGATCTTAGGAATGGCGGGAGTGGAAGGGAATTGTTTCCTGTCGGGAGGGGAGGGGGGCAGACAAGAGGGAGAAAGAAAATGAGGCCTCATCAAAAACCTCACTGTGATCAAAATGTGTGAAAAGAGCTTTCCCACGATGTAATCAGCTGTAATTGGGCAACCACAAATCTATATATAGCTTCTTAAGTCAGGTGCTGAGTGAGAACATATCCTCAAGCTACTTTACATTTTAGCATGCAGCCACACACTAAGCATCCTATGTAATTCTCGTAATTACAGCGGAGAAAACTTATTTTACCCCCCCAAACTGCCAGATGTTCATCACACCTGGTAAAGATGCTCTAAGATTTTTTTAATTACATCCACTGCAGCTTTTAAGATCAAAAAGACAATGTTGAATCATAATGGGATCAGCACTTCTCGGTGGTTAAGAAAACAGTTTGGAGATGATTTGGATCATTTGAAAAGGACGGGAACAAGTTTAGAGACAGATGGTGAAACAGAGCCTTTAGTTTTTGTTGATTCAAGCCTTTGCCAGAAAATTCACTGCAAGAGTCAGGGTGAAGTCAAGAAAGTAAACGACAAAGGGATTGTTACTCATTAGAATGTACGAGGGGAACAAAACATCCTCAACTAGACAGTTCTGAGGCAATTTCATCTTAGCCGGTTTTCTGATGTACACTCTTACTTCAGGCTTCATTATAAACACAGATACATAATCATGCATGCTAATGGGCCTGACTGAACAGGGTTGTGCCTGACTAGATTGAGGAACAGAGATGGAAAGAATGAGGGGACGTCTAGCAGTATACAATGAGACTTTTAACAGTAAATGCTTTACAACTTGTATTAATATGTGGCAGATATCAGATTTTATCCAGACGACAAATGGCTAAAGTATTTTAGTTCATAGAAGTACCTTCTCTTGATATGTTTTCATATTTGTACTCATCAGATTACTTAAGTTGCATTTCATAGGAGCAATTATGCACATGTGTACTTATCTTGCTTACCAATAAAAGCATTAAAACACAGAAGACCAGCTGATGCTTTCAGTATGCTAATTGGCTGAGGCAAGTTGTGAAGTAAAAGAAATGGTGCAATCAGTATCATAACCTCTTGTGCCTGTGAGATTATACCTAAAAAACATTTGAGACGAATGTTCATGCATTAAGTGCGCGAGTAATTTGGAAGAGCAATGTGATGTTATGTGGTCTCTTGTTTTATTCATTCATATACAAACACAGACCCTCAGGCCATCTACAGCATGAAACAGTACTGCAGTGTAAAAGTGGGTATGAAAAGATCCTGAAGAAGGCTCATAAGTTCACCTTGAGTCAAGATTTTTTTGGTCAGAACTTTTAACCACATCTGGCAGTCTTCTTCAGCAGATGGAGTTAATTTAATTATATCGATATGTCTAAGTCATAGACCAGATGTAAGTTGACGGCTATCCCTGAAACATACTTCAGTCAAGTGAATACAACTTAGCAAAGACCACTAGACATGGTTGAAATCTCTGCAAAAACTAGTAAGTGTACCCTGAGTTAAGGTTTGTCAAATTACTGATTCAGAAGTCAAAGATGACCTCTCATGCTCAGCGTATATGCTCTTCCTGATAAGCCACACAATAGGCTGCTTGGCTTTTTTCAATAAATCTACTGTAATGATATTGTAATCTTTATCTGTGTTTTAACCTGACAAATAGTTGCGTTTCAATCTTTTTTCATATGTGCAAACTAAAATAATAAACAAAAAAAATGTAAGAGTAATTTAAAAAAGCAACATTAAGTGGACAGTTTAACATGTGTTTTAAAGTCAGGTGTAAATGAAATGGGGCCAAAATCTTATCTGGATAAGAGTGCATGTAAATACGGCTGCAACTAATGATTATTTTATTAGTAATTGCTTGGTATCTATATACAATTTCAGAGAATTGTGAAAAATATTGATTACTCTTTCGAAAAGCTAAAGATTCAACTTAAAATGCCTTGCTTTGTCCCAACCAATAGTCCACAACGATAAAGATATTCGGTTTACTAACAGAGAGGACTAATGAAACATAAAAACTAGTGAAAAAATATACACTTTTAATAAGTTGGAACCGTAGAATTTTAACATCTTTTCTTAAAAGGTGGCTCAAAAAGATTTATTAAGTAATCAGTGCAGCTCTAGATGTTAACAGATGGAATGTTTGACACTTGAGTTAATTACATATGAAGTGGAGAGTGCTTTATTCCTGTTTAACACCTTCACATGGTTCAAATGGACTGTATCCAGGACCTCGAAAAAGCTTGACAACAGTAAGCCCTGTGGCCCTTCAATAAACACACACTCACACACACAAACCGACAGAAACACGCACACCTGTGACGGGTGGGGGTCTGGATAACTTTGTTACCTGCTGAGCAGTAAGCCCTTCAAAGAGACGATCTCAGTTTTCAGCTCTCCAACTGTTTGGTTGTCCAGGATGCGGTTGGTTGCAGATGATGACTATATAGGAAAAATACAAGGGAGACACACACAACAACTGTCAGTGACACACACATGCACGGTTCAGGTCACATGCAGGGTCACACCATAAAGTCAATACGTGTCTTTTAACGACTCCTCTATTCTCACTCGGCACATATGAAATGATAAAAAAAAGCTTTTGTTTAAAAAAAGGAAGGTAAACAAATATGGCAAATGCAAATGCTAAAAGCCACATGTTCTTATACAGTCAGGTCATCTGTCAACTTTACAACCTCACAACTGCCTACCGCTGGTGATGACAGAGGACAAACAATCCAACTACAGTCTTTATGGACTTCATTGTTCAGAAAGTCTAGTGAGTGTGAATCATGCTGTTTTTACATAATTTTCCATACTATCTAGAAAAGGTTAGGCCAGTGTCCAGTGTTTTGGATAATGACTTTATCTTGAACAATGGCCGCATTCATGAAGGCAGACCATAGCTTAGCAGTTTGTTTTGTTCTTTTTGTCTTTTATCAAAGGCGTGTGTTATCACACACACTGGGGCAGCATGAAATGCTAAAGGGAATAATGGCAAAGTATTTGAATAACAAATTGCTGCCCAAAATCTGTCTCTGCAGCACTTTTTAGGGCTAGGCAGGACATTGACAGATGGCGCTGTAAAATGATGAGTTTTCATAAAGGCAGAGAGAAGAAAATGCCATGGCAACAGTTGAATGTGATGATAAAACTGAATACAACTAATGCAAAATGTTGTGGACTGTTGTCTTACTTTACTTTATAGCAACTTAAATGGAAAGAAAGGGCCAAAGTGAAGTGGAGCAGAATTTGGTAACGAGGCAACTGAGGAGTTGCAAGATGATTAAGAACACAGTCATTATATCCACATTACTGGTGATTATTCATCAAAATCTCAATGTGTGAATATTTTGTGAAAGCACCAATATTCATCCAATACCGCAATATTGATATCGAAGCATTTGGTCAAAATAACATCATATTTGATTTTGTCTATACAACAAATGAAACCATCCATGAAGGCAACGCAAATTTTTAGTTTAACTCCTCACGGACAAATACAACCTGTGATGAGGAGTCATGAGTAGGCATTGCTTGGCTTTAAAGAGCTTCAAGCCAAAACTGTTGTGAACCATCGATGTAGATAATTGCTCCCCATTCTTAGTCTATCCCTGAATAAAAAGCACCAACATGTGCAAGAACAGGAGGATAGACTGATGAGACCAGAGGGAGGAGAGGGAGAAGACAAGGGAAAAAGTGGGATAAAAGAAAAGTAAAAACTGTAATTAAGACTCTCCTGACTCACCAGAGGAAGCTTGTTAGGAAGCATGGACCCCCTATCGAGGGGAGAGGGATAACTTGGACTCTTTCGCTTGTAATTAAATCTAAGAGAAATTAATTGAATCACATCTGAAAGGGATCAGACTCATTTACAGTGGAAGGAGGGAGGCAGAGGAGGAGAAGTGAAGGGATACAGAAAAGGAGGCGAGGGGGGAAGGAGGGTTTTTTTTTTTGGCTCTTATCAGCTCCTAAACCTCGCTGATAAGGAGCCGTGGTTTAGAGGTGGTGCATTGGAGGCCTGCTGAAGACACTCTTATTACAGCCGTCACCTCATTAGAACCATCTTAATCCCTTGCCTCCCCAAGGCACCCGTATAATAAGGCTGGATTCTGCTTCTCTCTCATTTTACATCGAAAAAAATTAATTGCTGTATGGGCTGAGCTGAAAGACTTTGGAGGCACAGAATCATCTTCAGAAAAAGGCAGATTGCTCCAAATAATGTCTATATGCTTAAATCACTTGAAATGAGAAAAGAACAGTGGAGTTGTCAACCGCTTTATACATAATGTACATAATATGCATTATCTACAGAACAACACCATATACTATCTCACATCAAAGCTTGTCACACAACACTACCTCTGACATATATGTCTTATTAAGTCTGAAGAAACCTAATTAAATGTTGGGCTAGTGCTGAATTTCAGCTTTGAGATACATTATGTCAGTGTGTATATACACACACACACACACACACACACTGTATGACACTCTTACTGTTAAGTGCACTAGGTGCTTGTGTGGAGGCTGAGTGGTGGGGTATCAATGACTGGAGAGATTGAAAGTGTGCTGAACCTGAAGTGCTGACACATATTTAACAGACCGCATGAATGTGTGAGATGCGCTGTTTTAACAAACTGCTGATCAAAATATTTAACCTCTGCAATGATTTAGCAACTTTGATTATTACAAAAGCAACATCACTGAGATTCTGCCAGGTCTGTGGATATACAGCACATCACACACATCGGTTAATATTTCACTTTGCAATGCAGAACTCAACAACTATGATGATTTCTTATTATTATGTCTATAGTAGTAGTACTGCTACTATACTGTATTTGTCTTTGAAAATGTGGATGTAAAATGTAATTATGCAATTTTAGCTGGTATGCAATGATTAATTTTCAGTGTCTATATTTGCAGGCACTTAAATGATTTTCTACTGTGTAAGTTTTTACTACATGATTCTTTACATGAAAAAATACAAATATATTAACCCATTTAAATAATGTTAAAAACTAAAATGTTTCTCTGCAGAACCTTAAATATTGTGCATGCGTCTGGAATTAATTTTGTATTTGATTTAAATGTGTATATAACAAAGTTTAACTGTGATTCAGCTTTTTTTCAATTTGCTGGTTTATATCACATACAGATGAGGCTTTTCTTGGATCCTTTCACTAAAGTTCTATATTTCATATGTTCATGTCAATTTCCTTTTTATGTCACTAATTTGAACAACCTGTCCTTTAGGTTACATAATATAGTCTGATGATTTGTGCTTTTACCCTGAAGAAGGCATCATGCAAAAACGTTGTTTGACTTCTACCATACTTCCTGGTATACAGGTGCAGGGCTCTAAAGGGCTCAGTGTGGCCTTAACATTGAAGAGTATAATTCTGCACTTGGCACTCTAAACTGGAAAAGGCTTTATCCACGAACAAACATCCAACAAACAAATGAACCAACCAACCATAGCCAAAATAACACAAAGCTCAACCGATGAGAGATATGCCACCTATTTAATTATCAGCCACCACTACACTGGCTAGATGTGTTTTACAGCGCACATACTGTAGATAGTAAAGATTTCCTCTAACTGGTTTAAAAGCCTTGTAACTAATATGTCTCGGGTGGGTGCCTGGGTGTGATAGGGGTCGGCCTCTTTCTGCTGGTTAACTAAGTGCTTCAAGAAAAAAAAGAGAGAAAAAAAAAAAAAATATATATATATATATAAAAATCAACTCTAGCAGCACCCAAGGACGGCAACGCATCTGGCTAAATGAAGATAAATGCCTGTGGACCATTAGCAACAAGATAAGATCTTTAACAAGCCTTGTTTAAGAGTGTCTGAAGGCAAATTAATTCACAGTTACTCTGCCGGCAGACAGTGTGTTTTCGTGTAACGCATGTATATTTATGATGGAATTAGTTTCAAAAGGAAGTCCCCAGAGGAGTGTTTTTGAGTGGAAACACTGGTACAGTGCAATTGATTTCACTCTATTTATGCACTTTCCCACTGGCAGTTCGTCTCGCGTAACCAAGGAGGCGGTTTCTAATCTTCTATGTAGTATCCACTAATAAAGAGAACGATCAGTGAGTTGAGACAGCGGGGCAAACACAGTTAACAGGCAGATTTGTAATGATAATGGGGCAGAAATAGACTTAGCTGTTTAACATCGGGGATGAATTATCCTGAGGCAAATCTATCCTTGTGTTAGGCGTTTAACACCAGTGGTAGAATACAGCAACATGTGAATGCTGTTAAACTGAGAAACTGAGAAAACTGAAAAAATAGAGAGATGGTCCCAGGCCCTAAAGTCTGGAAATGTGCAGCATCAGCGTGTGTTCTGAGTGTGTGTGTGTGTGTGTGTGTGTGTGTGTGTGTGTGTGTGTGTGTGTGTGTGTGTGTGTGTGTGTGTGGACATGAGTCAGTCTTCCATAATGACGCCCCTAGTTTAGGGACAGCATACACACTACGTAATTGACCGGTTTCCAAACTACAAGAAATGTTTACTTAGCAGCTGAGGAAACAGAAGTCTCCATGTGTTTCGGGTTAAAGGCACATTTCCGTGTTGAGAGGTATAATTGCTAAGCGTGGCGCACTTTAAGCAGCGTGGTGAGGCAAACCCTGAAAGCCGCAAACGGTGAATGATAAGTAGCTCGCCAGCTCCAACATGTGTTTTGTATCAAACATCCCGGACCTGAAAACAATTTCCCAATTTCCCCCATGGCCAGAGACAACAGAGGGCCTTGTGCCGACTCACAGGGAAAATTTAAGATCAACACTATAACTATAAAGCAGAGTTTATGATTTGTTTAATGGGTGATTTGATGTGAAATATACTTTTTATACACTCCCGCTGTCCAACAAGGCACTCATAGCAAATGAAGTAGACACTTTTTAATCCAATCTGTGATTTAGAGATGACGAATGAAAAGAAAAAAAAAAAACATCCCATGTTGTGGAGGGAACTCATTGTTTAAAGTGACTCAATCTGTCTGACAAAAAAGAAATCTTCAGTTTCAGAACAGCATGGGGAAAGTCAGATTATTGCTGTTATGTACACTAATATGAAACAGGGCTGGTTTCTACACCGCTCACAGACACTGCATGGCTGAAAACTTGAAACAGCACAAATGAGCCATGAGTCGTCAGTTTTTTGATGAATTTCATCCACGGAAGAGATTCATATTTTTCTTCCTCGTTGCCTGTGCCGAAGCAGATGTGTCCGCATATGTTTTCCTGCAGTATCCAGATGCTACAGTGAAACACCCATGTGCTTAACAAGCTGTGGACATAAAACATTGTCTAAGATTGTCTCTTCCAAGGCACTTTTTTTTAGAGCCCAGACATCATAAAGCGATTTATGACAGGCATTATAAAAAGCAAGCAACATTTCATTCCCGCACATAAGTTTTTAGAACAATCACTCAGCGGGATTCACCTAAACACTTACAATTCTGAGAAGATTATGAACACTGTCTATAAAAACCAAGGCGAAGAGGAATGACAATATGGTTAAAGATTATGGTCCCATGATGAGATGCACCATACTTTTTTGCAGCTTGTATTCTGATGATATACAGTATAATAAGCCTGTCTATCTTAAGCAGTTATGACCCAGGGCAGCACAACAGAGTTTAGTACACAGAGGCCCTGAGAAACCTTTTCTCTCTCCTCATCAATCTAGAGATTTCAACCCAGCAACTTTACATTCACTGAGCTCTTCTGTAATTTTAAAGTTACTGCCTGTCAAGCATCCCGCAAAAACATCAATCACAGCGTAACAGTCCTTAAAGGTGCAATCCATAACTTTCATGCCAAACTAGAACAAAGCTGGACTTATTACCAGCTTTGTAATATTGTTTCATCTCAGTTGTTGGTTTTTCCCTAGAGACATATTCACAAAAAAATATTATTTACTTAAATGATAATGTGAGACAAGTATGACTTGACAAGTCAGGATAAAATGTCTCTATTTTGGAACATAAGGAACATATCGAACTGCGTTAAATGTGCAGATTTCAGCTTTATATAAATTATAGTCAGAAAAGAAGCTAAAATCCAGTTTAATCCGGTAAATCAGTGAAAGGAGTTGATGCAAAAAATTGAAGTGAATTGGAATGGTAAGCAGAGGTTTAACTGAAGCACTCATATTCCAGTAAATTTCAAATTGCAAATGCTGGTAAGTGAGGGCTGCTGGGTTGATGATGAGGTGGTAGTTACCTCTGTTGCAGCCAGTTCCTGAGAGAGCTCCTGGATTCTCTGCTGCTGTTGGATCAGGAGCTCCTGGAGGGAAACCAGGGTCTGCTGCAGTTGGCTGACTGTGACAAAAAGCAAAATAACAGATGGTAAATTTAGCAAACTTCAAACAAACATAAAAAAATTAAAAAAGAGGAAGTAAGATGGTGTGATAAGGCTGCTTCGGTGTGTCACAAAAAAGCATTTTTCTTTCCACTCAACAGAGATGGTGAGACTCAACTTGTGTCACTAATCAAAGCTGTCCTCTAAGAATTGTAATCAAAGCTAATACCTGGTAACTTAGTCCCAGCTTTTTGGTCCGAGGCGCTCAGGGTAGAGGGTGGGAAGGGTGGGAAGGGGGGGCGGGGCACATAGGATGGAGATATTAATCTCTAGTGTCTGAACTTAAATCAAATAACAGTCTCTAACCTTCCATTATCCACCCAGACACTGCCTTAATGCATCTTAAATCCTCAAACGATCAACAAAGGAAAAAACAAGGCTCTCATTTGGGAGGAGGCTGCCAGACAAAATGTCCCCCCTAATCCTAATAAATATTGTTCTTTTTCCATTGACTTTGAAGATTGAATTAGTTCAAGTGTTGGTGTTGAACGAGGGTGTATGATTTCAAATAACACCGGGCACAGTTTGTTGCACCCTGCTTCCAGTCACGCGTGTATTACCAAACAATGCATTAAGTTCCCCCGAGCTGATTATATTACAGAAAACCAATAAACATTCATATAAATCATGGGCGTGTAAAGTGTTAAATCAAGCCTAATAGGATTAACATCAACAGATATTGTGGCGGTCTACTGCTGAGGTTGTCAGGCCAATGGTTAAAAGCCTGAGCTGCAGCCGGCTGGACGGGATGTAAAGAACCCTCCTCTTACATTAACCCAAGCCCGGGCAAAAGACAGAGCCCGGCTTGGAGGCTGTGTTCCTTTTGAAAAACCAACACAGACAAAATATTTGATCTTTCAAAGAAGCTAATATTTTGTAGTGACACCTGTGTTTAAATGGGTGGAGTTGTATCAATATAGGTGGGGTGCTGAAACGTTTGATCTTTTTATGCTTGCAGAATCCTAAAGAATACGAGTTTGAGCAGGATTGCTGGTTGGGCCAAAAAACTATTGTGCAAACAGTTTGAGTTTGTTACCAGGTTTTCTGAAGACGGCAATAAAACTAAAATACCGCAGCCATCCCTGCTTAAGAAGGTGTTACTGTGACAGGGTGTGCACGCTAAACCAAGAGCTGCTCTATTAGTGTCTGATTCCACCTCACCACAAAACAGCTTATCCAGATGTGTGGGTCAGTCTGCCAGCCTGTAATGCTGTGCCTCCTGAATTACCATTGGCACCACTTTTTCAGCCACTTCAGCCAAACAGCTAACAATCCAACTCTTTTCATGTCTCTCCATAAAGTTGACTCCTTTGTACTGTTCAGACACTTGACAAAAATGCATAATTTCTTATCCGAAGTTATCACAGATATGAAGCCAACAATAATGAAGTCAGGGACTTTGGCCAGGCATGAATCAGAAGGCGGCTGTAGCTGCGATATGTGTGTGTGCATGTGTGTGTGTGTGTATGTGTGTGCGTGCGTGCGTGTGTGTGTGTGACAGAAAATCAGAGACAAGATGATGTGTGAGGCTTGCAGCTGCTGTGAGGAGGGTGCACATTGTGTATTCAGTAAATTATTCAGTAAATACCTCAATATAATGTACACTACATATGTCCAGGCCAGTCTCTGTCTTTAATGGCCAGCTGGTCACCAATATGGCTCCCACCGACAAAGAGTGCCCAAACAGCCGCACAATTCCATTACAGCCTGGGTGCGCTGAAGGAGTTCCAAGATCCATTCATTAATTGTCTGTGTGAAGTTGTAGGCAAATCATAATGGGAGTCAAGGCCCCTACTCTCGAGCTGGGGCTGGCGAGAGAGACTAATGTAGTCCCCATTCAAAAGGATACATCACCTCATTGCGCCCGGCACTAGAGAAATACATGAACTTTAACAAAAGGGGGTTCAAGCAATTGGCAGCAGTGAGGCATTTGGTCACTATTACTCAGTGTGCAGCAAGGAGAGAGGGAGCGAGAGGAAGAGGAAGACAAAGAGAAAGCAGGGGGAGAAAACTCTCAGTGTAATTGCAACCCCTCTCCCCAACTGTTAACTACAACAGTCATTAACTACAATAGCAGCTTGGCTACTGCAGTCATAGCAAATTAGTTCCCCACACTGGCTGAAGAAAAGACCTGTGTTTTTTTTCCACTGCAGTCTCACCTACTCGCTGCAAAACACAAGAGGACTCTCACTGTGAAACCCTGTCTTTACCTACAAACAAAAAAGGGTTTGTATGTTGGCAAATCTCCAAAATGTGATAAGTAGAGCAAGAATGGGCAGTGAAATAGCCAGAGGAAATGTGTTTGCATAGTTGGGAGAAAATGACCATAAAAGAGCATATATTTGTTAATCAGATTCAGGGTGGCACACCTCGCACGCAATCTCACACAATTGCTGCCCTCCACCTACCTTAGCCAGCCAGAAAACAATAGCATGGGTGTGACTGGATGAAATGATAACAGCCATATTTTCATTTACACTATGTAGCTCCGTGACAGGAGCTGTAAACTCAAACACTTAATTTGTTTTAATTTGGAGATGAAGGAAAAATACAACAAGGGATGCTTGTTTTTAAACTGACAAGATCATACTGTTGATTCAAGTCTTTGTCTCTCTACTGCTCGGGGGTAATGATGATTCATACAGTTTTTCTACCAAACCTGAGATTAATTTGGCAGCTGGCTTTTTGCTTTACTAACTTTTGGCATAAAGAACTCCTGCAGTGAAGTCTTTACTTTGTTTGGTTATCTCATACAGACAGGTGTACACAGCTCACTTCCGCCTCACTGTGACCTTATTACATTTAGAAGGGAATTAATAAAAATCTATTTTGATCTAACAATAATTCAAACAAAAAAGTCAAACACTGACCTAAATTATGTCATATGCTATTAAATGTGTAAAATCTCATGATAGTGACTCAGTTGAAGTTTTGCTTTTAATGTTTGATTTCCTTCTGACTTTACTGTTAATCCACTATGTTCCTTTATTTAATTTGTTACATCCTGGGGTGTCATGAAAAGAACTTTGCAAATAAAATGTATTATCATTATAAAAATATACAAACATATAACATACACAAATAAAACTGTTTCCAGTGTTTTTTTCTGCCAGCTCACTTCTCTCAAATGGGGATTGGTAGCTTTAAGGTGAAAACACACTTCAGTTCGACACTACTGCTAACAAGACCAAACTTTCTCAGAGTGCCTCTCTCATTTACGCCTCCCTGGATTTTTAATTATACTGACGAAGAGCTCGGAAAGCATCTCTCTCCCTGCTACTCTCTCTCTCTCTCTCTCTCCGTCTCTCCATGTCTGACAGCCAGGTTGAGATTCCTCACCTGTCCAACATGGGAGCCGCACCTGTCACTGTGCACTTAATCACACTAGGGCCAGTGCTGAGCCCAGACGCCACACAGTGCCATGCCGCACGCACATCCGGCAAGTACACACGCGCACACATACATACATATGCGCACACAAAATTAAAATGAACTTTCTCGCCACCAACAGGGAAGAGGGGAGATGATGATGATGGCGGTGGAGGTTTGGATAGGGGGTGAGGATGGTGCAGGGGAGGGGGGAAGGGGGGGCAGGAATGGAAGGGGGGGTGAGACAGGATGGGCGGAGGGGGAGAAAAGTTGTCATTTCCCAACTCCTCATTAATATTCCGAGGTTAAGAGCTTTTCAGCGAAACGTAATTAATTGAGCCTGAGCCTGACAGTAAACAAGCAATTTCAAATTAAAGCGAAATGACAGCGGCGTCATTTGTTAAAAACGTGCGGGGCCCCCCGATTTTGGCGACAGATAAATGAGGGAAAATGTTAAGGAGGGAGAAAGTGATGAAGATATTAATCTTCA
Source organism: Scomber scombrus (assembly GCF_963691925.1). Classification (NCBI taxonomy): domain Eukaryota; kingdom Metazoa; phylum Chordata; class Actinopteri; order Scombriformes; family Scombridae; genus Scomber; species Scomber scombrus. The sequence goes on along the minus strand of NC_084979.1, from coordinate 13,204,663 downwards.
CCTGTCTGTGTCAGCGTGCCACTCATTGCCGCAATGTTGCTCTCCATCCTCTGCAGATGCTTCTTGTCCTCTCGGCTGCCCATAATGAGGGGAAGGATGTATTTCTGCAATTAAAAGCACGGCACAATATTACAGTTCTCTCTAGTGGGAAGGAACAGAAAGATGAGCAAAAGACAGGGGCACCTAGACTTGGCAGAGGAGGGTCAAAGGCATTATTTTATTGGTCTAGTGCTGATTAGTGTCCAAACAACTGATTCAACCCTTTCGCAATCCTCTTTCTCAATTTGTTGACATTTCATAGATTAAACCTAAAAAATAATTAATTAACGTATAATTAAAAAGCGGTGCTTCAAAACATAATACCAATAAAATAAATGAATGAAGGCATGAAAAAGATTGCGAAAGAAAGAGACAAAAAACATGATGGTTGACAATGAAAATAGTTCAAAACCATAAACAATGTCATGTTTATCATCTCTCTGCCACTGAATGAACAGAACTTTACCAAAATTATACGTATGTCTGACAGCTAAATGAGGATGTTTGTTATCCAGTGTGACTGTTACCCACATCAGCAACTTGTGAGCGTCTCACTGAATCCTTCTAATGTGTGCGTAGAGCAGAGCTAACCACAGGCAATCGAAGTCCATGTGACCCCAGAAGACCCCACTGAACTTCAAAATAATATATTTTCCCCTTTTTTTAAAACGTTGAATAATATTTAATCATATTTCATTTAATCCCTCGCAGCCAGTTTGCAGCTCTCTGTTGTCCGAGCCAGGTTTTCTCTCCAGCTCAGGTGGCAACAGGCCACACCAGCGCTAGTAATAAACACTTTTTAGAGAAAAAGATTAAATGAGTGTCAACACGTGGTAATTAATAAGTGGGTTGCTGGGAGTGTGGTGTTTACAAGGTGCACCATAACATAAATAAAGTATGGGCAGAAGCCTGGACATATGGTGCGACTGGCGCTACGCTCCAGTGACATGACAGCAACCTGTGCCGTCCCGCCAGGGAATCCCACCTCCCAGGCGAGCAGTGGCTGGCAAACCCTGCTGCATGTAGGAAACAGTGGACTGGTGCAGTGTGTATTTTCGTAAGCTTAAGACTGCAGGTGCAGAGGAATAAGGGACAAGAGACCCTGAATGTGCACGTGCTGCCTTATGAATGGCTGTGTGAAGGAGGATGAAATAATAGGACATAACAGGATCTAAAGAGAAGCCAATATGTCTGACAGGGTCAGGTAGGCATATGCATGTACATGGTAGTGCTCCCTTTCATTCTCTTTCACACAGAGGAGAACGGCCTGTCATCCAGGCCAAGAGCTACTGCTAAAGCTTCTGTCCTCCTCTAAAACGAGAGTAATGGCTTCCACATGCCACTCAGACTACTACTAACAACCACTATGGGATTAATGTCACCAGGGACAAGGGGCCTCATGAGCTCATGTTCAAGGGCTGCTAAGCCCGATAAAAACCAGGGTGATTATTTTTAGGCGGTAGGACGTCAAAAAAATGGTTGTGTGCTGTGTTAGCAACTATATTTTTAAAGGAAAAAACATATATCTGAGAAGAGGAGGGAAGGAGAAGTTAAAAAAGAAGGGGGTTCAAATGAGATCATGCTTTGACGTAAAGCAGGGTAGGTTTAATAACAAGACCAGAGCGATGTTACATAAAGCAGAGGCGCCTTCTATTCTAGCACCGTAATTCATCATAAACTGATAGACTTGCTAAGGCCACCAATTTAAATGTAATATCAGGCAGAGTCAGTACTGACAGATCTCAGGATGCAAAGTATAATACATAGTACAAACGTTACAGAAACATTAACCATAAAAAACAAAGTTGGGTAGGGAACGTTGTTAGAAGGGCAAGAGAAACAGGGTGTTACTTACCTTATAAAGCTGATGAAAACCGAAGGCGATGCCCACCATAATAATAGTGAGGGCACCATAGTCTCTCCATCTGTAGCCTGCTGGACCTGGAGAAAATAATACATTATTTGATCATGATAAAATACAGTAAAGTTAAGCTTTAACTACTGACCACAAACGTTTTATGTGGTCGAAATACGTCAGTCTTTTGGTATCCAGGTTTTTGGAGACTGTTTTCATATGCATGTTTGACATTTTAAGATTTTGGGAAGTACTTATTTACTACCATAATTTGTTGCATAGTAATGGAATTTATCCTAACTTTGACAAATATGAACCGAGACATATTCACCATGATTTATTATAAAACACAAAGAAGTTTTAAGAGTCTGCTAACTGAATTTTATACTGTACAGAAATGAGTGGAAACCAATGGATGCCTGACTGATAGAAAATACATTGACAAAACTCGAGCAAAAATGTTTGCAGAATGGTTAGATGTGATATTAAAGCAGCTGTCGTTTTTATAATAACAATGGATCATATATGACTGCATATACTATGATTGACTTTGGTGTTACCATCATTCCATTTAATTATCATTTGTTAAAGAAAAATGCCTGACCGATTAAGGTAAGGTGTGAAGAGCAAACAGGCGCTCTCTATCCTGCTCTTCCAGAAAGCATACCATTGCCTTCCACCAATTTTGGTGTGTGTCCTAAAAAATATGGTCTGTATAAACCTTTAAACAACTGAAAGAGACAGAAAGGTGACTGAGTGTTAGTGTGTGTTTGTGTGTTTAGAATTTGACTGTTTTGCTGAGTGACAGATAATGTGAGAGCATGTCTTTGTGCAAGCTGTCATCTTGGTAGGCCAACTGTCTGTCAAAGTGGAAATTCCCCACATAAGAGAGGCATTCAACTGAAAATGTCACTAAACAACAAACAGGTCTTGAGGAAATAAGAGTTTTTTTTTCTTTTATTCACTCTGATGGGGCCCAAATGAAAAGGAAATTATAAGAGGCTAGGCCACTAAAGTACACCATTGATATTCTATTACAGGTCTGATTTCACCTAATGGGTTATGTGGTAAATTGTTTACTGGCTTGAAGTAAGTAAACCAGATTGATGTTGCTTCTCACCACTTGTGTGATTTGACATGCAAATCAAATGAGAGACCCACTGTCATATTGGACTATAAGGTATATTTCCAAGGTGAATTCCATTTTATTCTCCTTACTCAAGGGCACGTTTCATCAATGCCGCAGCATCCAGAGATGAACCTGTAACCTCTCGTATCAAAAATTCTGAATCATTCTCCAACATCCATATGGTAACCACATAAATTTGGGTCTTCATCAACATTATAGCTACGATAGCTTGTCACCTATCCCAGAATACTGTGCTTTTGAAAGGCTTGGAAGTCCTTGGTATGGGTGGTTGACCCTGAACAAGCCTCACTGCATCACCAGGGGTCTTCACTTGCTCTTTTCCCCCCTTTAGGATCTCCCATTCTTTCCCTGTCTCTCCCTTTTTCTCTAGCACTTCCACTCTGCCATCTTCCTTTTTTTATTTGGTCACTTAAGCTGTGGAACTGTGGTCTCCATCCCCCGTTTTTCCAATCTCCTCTCAAATTTATTGGGTTCAGTGGAGGCCTTCCTGTCCTTCTACTGCGTGGAAATAGAGATCAGAGTATCCATTACTTCGACAGAGATTGATGCGGGTCTCCGTACACCGTCCCCATAACAAGGACATCAAAGGGAGGTAGCCCCCTCTTTTCGGCGTGACCCCCCATACAAGACTCCCGGCTCTCACCTCATTATGCAGCTCCCTTATAGCCGTTTTGATATAAAACCCCCCACTATGGACGGAGAGGCGCGAGTCTCCCTAACTACATGGCCATCCCATCAACATCACTTTCATTACAAAACATGAGATGCCGGGGGAGTCAAGGACAGTGTGGTAATAAATGAGGGTGGAATACATCTGGAATCATTGTCATATGGGTTAAGCATTACGTGGGCTTCATTCTGCATTGGTAAATCAGTGGACAGCATTCATAACCTCCTGAGGTAATAAAGATACAGGTTGAGGTGTGGGGTCTTGCCATGGTGGAACCCCTTGAAACAGAATGGCAAGGAAGACTTCATGAGCTTGTGCTGTGCAATGTGTCTGAATTCACAACCACAGCAAATGTTACATGATGTGCTATACTGTAGTGATTGTAAAGATCCAGGTATTTGGTGAGCTACGAATAATCCCATTTAGTGGGTGCACATTATTTAAAAAACACGAGGGATCTAAGTTATAAATTAAACACATTTACTCCAAAAACTTTTTTACCCAGGTGCGACAGTGCACATAAATATTAATAGTATGTGTATGCAGTGGGAAAGAAAAGGATGTGTGCACTCACTGTGTGGTACAGTAGCCAGTTGAGCTGCATGGAGTGGATGAGGGGCCCCTAAGGGGCTCAGAGGCAGAACTTCTTCTGTGCTGCCGGAGCGCTGGATGGCCAACTCTACCTCCTCATCTGTCAGACCTGGAACCAAGAGACACACCTTTAAGACATTTGGAGGGGGTACAGTGACTCTGTGTGTTAACGGGAAACACCAAAGGGCACCTCAGCTATCATAATGTATGCTTATATACTTCCCAAGGTCCCCACAACTCTTTTAAGAACAATTTAAAGAAAGTATGACAAATCTCCATTCAATTGTACCTACCCTCTTCTTAAAAATGTATTTTAATTTCATAATTCAGAAATTCCGATGAGAGTTTCTGTTTCACGGCCATCCATCAAAAGAGGAAAGTGTGGAAAGGTTCGCACAATGAAATCTGAAACTCTGCTAGCCTATTAACTGCCACCAAAGGCAAAGAAAATAAGAGTCTGTCCACTTCTCCAGTTATATTTCCCATGTGGAGATTTCATACACCCCAGACAGCGAAAATGCATTATTTTAATTTCTTCATTGTAATGTAAATGTATTACATAATTTTGCAAATGCCAATATAATTTAATCTTCAGATCTTTTTAATGATTTTAGTGATGATTAAATTGCAAAGGGCTCCCTGATGGAGAATCAGAGGGGAGGAGAGAAAAAAAATCTAATATGAACATCTCCTTTTGTGGCAAGAAAGGATTTTATTTCAGGCACCATATGCTGCCATTGCTGTGGGTCTCATCTTTTAATGAGCATCTTAGTCTAAATAAAGGATAATAATTATAACTTCTGATGAACTATATGAACTACATGAAAACAATCAAAACAGTATTAACCAATTTATAGCAAAATATTGATTTTTTTGTATGCAATGAAGTTTTTGATACTGATGAGCACGGTTTAGCTTATGAAGAAAAATCTCCATATTACCATGTTGTTATGTAACACTAATTGTAGGTTACCAGTGTGTCTCTAACTAGCATTTTACCATTACTTCCTTGAGCCATTTTCCCTGTTTATTGACAGTAAATCCCCTTTGTAAGAAAGCCTTTTAGTTGAACTATTCCCTCAGGATCATGAGAATTTACAAATGCTCAGAATAAGCTTCCTCCATGCTTCGAGCAATTGGAAAAGGGCTCAGTTGCAGGTTTTCATGTGATGGTTGTTGCGATTTCATTAATTGTAACTGTTAAGAGCCAGATCCTTATAACTCTGATACTGACCTCCAGAGTGGTCTCCACAAGATACAGTAACACCCATGTGTAGTGTTACTGTTTAGTGTGTAAACCTGTAAAACAGCAGTTTCATTTTCTTAGGGTGGATAGGATATTATAACCAAACTCTTTAATCAAATGATTCCTCATATTTAAATAGCTGTTTAAGCGGCCTAATTATGTGTCAGATCTGACTATCAGGTTGACCCTTGATCTGAAATCCCACTTTAACCTATCCTTGTATCAGCAGCGTAAAAGCATAAAGACAACCTTTGATAATCTACCACACTGCTTATGCCAAGAGGAGGTCCCTCCCGTCACCTATTTAAATGCTCCGAGGACTTCAAATGGCCATGAAAATTGTTGAATAATTGAAGGCAAATATTGGCCGGCCTGTAGTCTACAGTAAGTCCTGAGTGCCAGGAAGTGGTGAGCGCCATGTGCTGAGTTTGTGCAGTCAGACTGCACTGTCAAATAAGCAATAATGTGTCCCTGGACTCCTGATTCATCTGACCACAGCAGACTACATGGTGGCAGACTATTGAGTGAGACGTGCAAGGATCTCAGTTTCACCGAATGAGGAGAAATAAAAACATGCTTCAGGTTTTTCCTTTCACCTTGAAATGCAAAGTCTGTTTTCAAAAATCTACATTTAGGCTGCTATCACGCTTAATGTATGTACATCTTAATGTCTATTGACATCTTTGATGTTGTTTATGCAGCAAATGAAAGGTTTTTCACCTTGCATAAAGATAAAATTCCTACAGCTGTTTTCTAGTCAAATTATAGCTTGCTAAGTTGTGTTGTAGGCTCTGATCTGTTTATTGTTGAGGGGAAGACAACAGCAAATGAAAGCGCCCTTAGATCCAAAAGAAAAGGGAACAAGGTGAAAGTGAGTTTTACATATAAAAGGAAAAGACAAAAAAGGGTTTGTGAAATTTATTATGGGTTCCAAAACCTGTGGAATGACCCCTGGACCCCTATTTCAGATCGACCTGTGGGGAGATGAATTTTTTAAGACATAAATTACACCTAATGACGACACCATAAAAAAGAACAATAATGGAAAGCTATTCTGTATTTCATTATACTGTATTATTTGGTGCACCTGATACACGCAGTGCCTGTTTATGAGTCACCGTATTAGCAGATGCTCAGCCAAAGCATTTGCTTTGACCTTGCCATTCTCATTGGGGCATGAAATTACGTTGCTGGCACCTCGATATTACAGCTATAAATACTGTAAACTGCATATCTGGGCTACGTTTTCTATTGTCTTTCAACATAAACCTGATCGGTATTTATTTAAAGGAAAACCCATTGCTCGTCAGGTTATTTACAGCTTTATTTTCAATGGCTCATATTCTCTGGGCATTTTTTTAAGGGCAAAGAGGCAGCAAGGCTCTTACATTAAATCCATTTCTCCAATTCTGGCACTTCTGGACTTTATGGGTCAAGACCTAGGTCGGACAGCCAATTATAAAAATTGCTTACTAAAATATTTTGGGTGGTAAAAGGTGAATGCTTTTCACTGTCCTCCAAGGCTTGAATTATGAAGTTGTCCTTGAGTGACATTACTTACACTTTGAATATCGTGTTTAGAAAAAAAGATGCATGGCAGGGGTCATAAATAGATGGAGGTCAATGGGTTATTAAGAAGTAGAGTGCAACTTCAACCTGTTTCTCATGCTGTGCTGGCGCAGGAGATTCTACGTGTCATTTGGTTCACTACAACTGCCCTAAATAATGACCACTCTCATAGAGTATTCATTTATGTATTAAAAAAGGAGACTCTGTTCTCATTTCCTTGCTTTATCGCCTTGTACTGATGACAAAGTAGGCAAGGCCTAGGCTAGGTGGCGCCGTGGAGTAATTTATAACCACATCAATCCGTTTACCTTCTAAGCAGGCCTTGGTCATTGTCATTTTTGTCCGAGAGGTGAGTCACATAACCCCACTTACAAACTGCATCCTATTAATATATAGGATGATTAACCTTATCCTTACCCTTACCTTCATACCAGGTATGGTAATAGACCACGGACAGCCTACCTGTGTTCTCTGTGACCCTCGATAACTGGCCCTCTACTCAGGGTGAAATCTATTAGAATTATTTATTCAACTCAATAACAACTGGGACGGTATAAAAAAGAAATCAGTCAAGCCATCACTTGTGTCTCACTGACAAAAAATGTATTGTGACTGTTTCACATGCTGAATTGACCTGTAATATACACACTCTGTGAGTTTTAGTTTCTTAAACAAACTGTACTCAGTTTGGTATCTGAGTGCGCCTGAGTGATGCCTGTTTTGGGGCCACGGTCAAAGTGACATGTTTAAACCTGGAAAATGTTGTTGGAGAATTAGATTTTTTGGTAATTATGTGTGTAACTGCTAATTGTCTTGGCTAAATTGTGATGCCAAAATGGGGCCCAACGCTCTTTAGTTGTTACATCTGTTAATTGTAGAGGACATAGATGGCACAATTCACTAAATGAGACTGTAGCACATTATATTTCACTCAAACACAATAAAATTTACTTGATCTTGGCAAGGAACAAGTAAGGCAAAATTGCTTCAAGATGGCTGTAAGACAGTTTAAATGCAATTCATTTCCCCACTCCTCTGCAAAAGAAAGAAAAACATCAAGGACTCAAGAAGGGCAGCTAGAAATATTGGACTGCATAATTGCCAATTCATACCCTGAAATTGACAGTTGAAGGAAAAAAAGAAAATTATATTTTTCAATGAATATTGAAATAAACCACACTATTATGATCTCTTAGGAAAAAAAAGAAGATGTAACCACAGAGGCATCCTTCAGTGCAGATTAGGGCACAAATGTGCAGTGAAATAATATGCACGAGCGAGATTATTGTGTAAAGATTCTGCAACATGCAATCAAAGTGGGCCCTATTTTCCCCTTCATCAGCTGTCCAGCGTAAGTACTGGCAGCAAGAGGAATCCAATTTAAATTCCACTCCACTGGGAGATGGTATTGTTTCATTTTATGTGTGCTTTGACATTTCTGGCTGTTAATATAGAGTAAAATCCAGAAGTATTTACATAAATATGACATTAAACTGTATTAGAAATTAAGACGGACACATTTGCGGTGGTGACTATGGGTGGAAGAGGATGCTTGAGTTTCTAGGTCAAAAGGTTGAGAGGACAACACAGTATCGGCCCGGTGATATGTGTATCAGAGATCACTGTGGCTCAAAACAGACTTAAAAGAAGGAACAAACTGCCAAACATTATGACTGTGAGTTTTTATGGAGGAAAAGTGGTCAGTTCAAAAGGGAACTCTTGTCAAAACAGAAACTTAAAAACAGACAGATGGTATCTATGTTTTTCATTTAACTCATCATTAAACAGAAAAGGCTCGATTACATAACAGTCTTAATTTGACTCATGATTTGTCACTTCATGACCTATGATTTTTACTCTCACCTTTCAGTTTAGTTTAGTTGTTTACTAAATGACACTCATACTGCAGTTAGATAATTACTATACATTGTTTAAGATGGAGCTTAAAACAGCCTTTTATCTGCAACATTAACATTTTCACATACTGCTCTGGGCTTGAAATTAGTGTGAGGTAGAATACACAGAACAAAAAACAGTTTAATGAACTACGGGGCTGTCGGAAAGCACTTTTCAGTAACAAATCAGGGAGCTCAACTATGAATACACAAGATTTCCAGGTTCGCTTTCGTATGACGATAATACACAAGTCAAGAGTTACTTTATGAACACTGTAGCGTGCTACTCAAACATTCATTGTGCTTAGTGTTTCATTGCTCTGTTTTCTCTCATCTTTACCCACTCTCTCTCTCCCTGATATCAATGCCCTTATGCAAATCGAGAGTTCCTGTTTAGATCTACAGTGCAACCGACTTTCCAAAATAAATCTGCATTAAAGCGTCATACATATTTCATGGGCTTAAAGTGCAGTAAGAGCAAACCATTTTGGATAGCACTGTGGCATTTAAAACAAAGGAGAAAGTAAGAAGAAAATGCGGTGCGGTATGACATCATTTTGTATTGATGAGGCTTTATTATATTTGAGATGACCAACAGAAGATGATGAACATGCCTTAGTTGTCAATAATCAGACAAAGAAATTTCAAAAGATATCAAGAGTCATTAGAGCCACATGAGATGTGTGTGCGAGCAGCCGGCAACCATGGATTTGGTTTCAGGTTACCTTCCCCAGTCATAGAGCTTTTAGGCTCACTTTTCACTGTTTGGCTACTCTAATGCTGGAGGCACTGCAGAGGTACAGTCCCTTAAGTACACAAATGTTTTGCAAGGAATTAAAAAATGTTTTAAAACAAAACAAAACAACAAAAAAACCTCCACTAAAAGTTTATATGAGGTCCAGTACATATTGTCATTGCTCAGCCATAGCATAACACTGCACAATTCCACCTCCGCGTAATATTGAACCGATTTAAATGAGTTCAGAGTAATAAAGCTTTTTCCAAATTTTTATTGCACAAATGTTCTACCATGTGTCAGAAATAATTTCTATGAATTGCAAAGAAATTGAAGAGCCAGCAAACATTTCTACCATCCCTGCTTAGAAAACCTCCCTGTGTCACGCCTCAAATTTACGATAACAGTTAAATTAAGTAAAAGGGTTAAAATGCTGGAAGGCAATATTGATAATTCCATTGAAAATGCAGAGGGAGTTTGTCAATATTAATTTTCCTGAACCCAAAGGAGCATCCCAACTGGTGTGTCATTTATTCACAGGGCCTGAATCATGCACTCTGAAGCTAAATCGACCCCTATTAGACCCCCCAGGGCAAAGAGATACAACCACAACCTCTGACCCTCACAGACCAGTTTTACAAAAAAAAAAAAAAACAGGGCACAGTTTGTGCAGCTCAGGCCAATCACTTTTTTTCTTTTTTCCCCAAACAAACACATATAGTTTTAAATCTTACCATTTTTAGATTCTGACAAGCTTATATTGTATTGTATTTTGCAGCATTGCATAGCACATAAATCAAAAGTCTCTCACCTTTTTTCTTCAAGAAGGCTTTTCTAGTGGCCAAGGGACTCTGACGTACTTTTGGGTTCTGTAGAAATTTTACAGCAGTGGTAATCTAGGAAGAAAGAAATGCAATTTAATTCTTCATAATTAGATAATGTGAGAGGAAGATGATAAGGTCTGCAGGAAAGTGATGCTTTTAACAGTACAAACAACAGTCTAGGACTTGTTTAAGAAAAAGGTTCGTTATGAATCCAGACAAGGAAAAAAAAAACATAAATGGATTCCATTTCATAGTTGCTTCTAAACCCCTACACCCAGCAGCCAGGAGAAAGACCACCTGACCACTTTCCAGCTAAATGTGGAGAATGACCAAATCAGCAGTTATAAAATTAGCCCATCAAGACTGCTGGACAAATGGAGTATGGAGCTTAATTTGCTATTACCCTCTTAAAGACAAACTTCCATTCTTAAGTGCGCAGTGGGAGAAAATCTATACTTAATGCAGAGGTGATCATTTGTATCTAATAACTTGAGAATCCTAGGCTGAAAACTTCTGTAATTCTTCCAGTTAAAAACCTGCCATGATCAAATCACCCGGCCTGAATGTTGTAATGACTTGAAACGTTAATGCACTAGAACGTTAAATAGCATAAGAACATCAGTAGTTTTAAGTGCACTGAGTTCATCGATTCTATTATGTTTTCCTTCGAGATGCACCTTAATTTTCCACCCCCAGTATGCATTTCCAAGAATTGGGGTGGAGGGGAGAAAAAAAATCTTCCTCAAATGGCATTAATACATAAATTTGAAGTGGGCGCCATGAAGTGGCGCCTCCTAAAATAGATAAATATGTAAGAACACAGAGAAAGGGGAAACACACTGGAGGGGAGGTTTAGATGACTTATTATCGCACCTGTGGTCCCCATGATTCAATTGTAAAAGTCATCCCTCTAATAGGTTGAAAGGTTTTGATTACTCTTCTTTTCTCTTAGTGTTGAAAGATACAAAGTGATTGAGCGCCCTGCCAGTGGTAATTCGTTTTGGGTAATGCATTGCATATACTATGAACCTGTTTCAATCCAAAAGAATTGCAGTTTAAACTTGTGCAGGGGGGTAGGTGTGGCAGGGAAACTGTGTGAGGAGCGAGACTTCTGTGACAAACACACAGTGCAGTCTACGATCACTGCACAGTCAACTTCATGGAAACTTATGAAAATGAATTTGACTTATCATTGGTGTACGCAGACTGTGATGAAGCTGGGAAGTAACTTAATTACATTTTTTATCAAACACACATTATGAAAATACTATAAAGTATAAACAGACCTCATGTATAAGTCTATATATTTTATATCTGCAAAAGTGCTACCTACACTTATATCTATGCAGTTATGAAACTTCGATTGTGAATTTGATCAAAATGTACCAGAATCATGCCGTGAGATGCCGCCACAATTTATTTAGACACTAATCTACCATTTTACTGTGACACTACCGTGACCTTGATGTACATAAGGGTTACGCAAAGGGGTATGGAATTTCCTGGATCTCTATATGCTGAGGGCTTATTAAAGTCAGTCACCCGGAACCTTCATTGTGACAAGCAGATTAAACCATTTGCATGGTGAACCCCCGACTGATGTTCTGGGCCAAAAGATACAGTCAAAACACAGAGAAAATATCCCTTTGATAACAAGACAAAATCATTCTGCTCTTGGAAATGCTTTCACTGTTCAAGTGAGCAAGCCGACCAGACTACTTGTGTCAAAGGCAAAAAAACAGAGATAATAAACACCCTAAAATCTAATATTCTAATATGTATTTCAGTAAAAAACAGAGTGATGTAGGCCCTGTGAGAGGGGAATGACCTAATGGAAGAGGAATATGCTGAATGAGCAAACCTTGTTTACATTCCCATAACATCTCAATAGCATAATATCGACAAAAAAATTGTGTCAATGTTAATAGGCATAAGTACGACATCTTAGTAAGGACCATAGCTAGCTCAGCGGCAAACTAATGAGGCAGATGTCCATTTGGTTAGCGGTAGATCTTCAGGGAAAGGAAAAGAGCACTTCTTAGCAGATGACATAGATGCTTTGCACAAGTTCCACCCACACATCTCAATCAATTATAACCACATTGCACAGACTTTAGTCTTGTCTTGTTATTGACTTACAGATCATCCCAGTTAAAGTGTTGGGAAGCACACAACTGCGCTTTTAGGGGGGTAAGATGGATAACAGTGCAAAGCATATTTGGGCTGGCATTGTTAACTAAAAGACAAAATAGGTGAATTTTCTTTGTTTAAAAAAAAAAAGTGAATCATTTATGGATTAAACAACAATTAGCCTCTTTTGTAAAGCTTCTTGTAAAGCTCAACCTGCTAATGCGCCAAAGTGCTCCATATTAAGAGCAGTAATCTTTACAAACCAGATAACCAATAAAGTGTCAGGTAAAGCCGAAAAAGAGGCGAAAACTCAATCATAGGCGAAGATAACATTAACCAACACACTTAAAGAGAGTGAAGTTGATGAACGGACAAGATTACAACTGTTATTGGGTTTGAAGTAGACAAGACTCTGCACTGCACTTGTCTGAAAATTACAATTGTGATACCTTAAATTGTGAGAAATGAAAATGAAATCCAATTATATTTGAACCACACGGTTGGACGCTTGAGGGAATCCATGTAACCAGTTGTATATTTTTGCTCTAACTAGTAATAGCACTTAACTATAATATAAGCAGACAATGTATGGATATTTTGCAGGAGTGCATTATGGGGTTTCAGGGTGTGAGACTTTCTATACTGAAACAGCAGTTGTTATTTATTTCTTTTGGCTAGGTGCAGTGTTTCAGTATCTGAAACTATGTGGGTAAATAAAGTGGGGGAAACTGTTTAAATCACGACAAATAAGTATGTCCGTATGCCTAAAAAGAAAAGATTCAAGAGTCTTGATAATATATGCAACTTACTATCCAACAAGGGCTCTGAAGTGCAATAAGGTAAAAATGCAGAGTATGCAACAGACTTTCCCCTCTTAAAGGACAACTGCATGTTGTAGATCTCTGAGACACTTGCAAATTTTAAAAAAGTACTACATCTTACCAGCCCAATGTTCATGATCCATCCAAAGTATCATGATATTGTGAAACAAAACACTGAAACACTTAAAAAGAAATTTCAAAAGTCACATTTACTTTTTTTTCTTTCAGAAAATGTAATTTCTTTGCGCTTAGCAACTCCTTAATCCATGTGATCTATTCCACAAAAAGTTGTATGCACACATTTTGTCTGCAACAATGAAGACTTTCAGAGGGGCATGATGGAACTAGAAGTAGTGTGTGTGTGTGGGTGTGTGTGTGTGTGTGTGTGTGTGTGGGGGGGGGGGGCTAAAAGGAAATCATTAGCAAGTACAGGATTCAGTCTCAGTGTGAATCAATTCATTCCAAATTGCCCCGGCCTGTACATTTATGGAGAAGTGCCCCTGATATAATAACAGACTGATAGACATGGACAAAAATTGTGTTAGGCTAGTGTCAAATTTCCCCCCCAAACACACGTTTGGAGGACCAAAAGCAAGAGAAAGTGAGAGGCGGCGAAAAATGAAGCTCTATATTAATTTGGTGCTTTCATGGATGATTTGCCATCAGGAGCAGCTGTCTTAAATGACTTAACCCAATACCTTCCTGATACCAGAGCCCTGCCAAAGAGGAATGAAGTTTTAATGCAATTATTGTATTTCCTTTAGTTGCCTGACTGCTTGATATGGCCAACAGTGCTTTTTAATCTTTTTAAAAGAGCAGCTTTAAATGCCCTTCTAATTGTGACATCTTTCCCGCCTTAATGTGACCTTTAACAGAGGAAGCAGGGCCACATGGGAGCAGCTATAGGGAATTATTGACCCTGAGAGACATCAGGAAGTGAGGTGCAGGCCCGACCATTTAGCCAACCTCCACATCCACACTCGATCAGACACTGCAGGCTACATCAACAGCACTGCTGAAAGTGAACCTTTCTGACAATGACTGTACAAACAAAAAAACTCCTTTTGTTTCTTGCCATCTTACTTTTCAGCAGTGCTTTTCAGAGAAGCTACAATGTGAGGAAATTACATGAACAACCTATTCTGAAACTCAACATCATCATAAGTAAAATCTGATAAAGATCTTCACCTTCACCTACTTCTGTTTAGACTTTCTGTTGGAACAGTACAGTAAGTAAAAGGGTAAATACAGTGCAGCAGGTTTCTTTGTCTTACACTCTGACTGTGGCCAGTCTTTATTGAATGGTCCTAACTTTTGAAATTTAAAAGGTCAGACTCAACATTTCAACAGATGAAAAAGGGTCATGGAAAACTTCATTGACATTTGCTTTGCAAAGGTTTAAAAATAACATACAGCGCTGTATCAGTGTCAGTGTAGAGCCATTGGCAAGGCTACAATCATGACATCAAAAGCACATTATGCAATTTTTGTACAGGGGGGGTTGGTGGACGGAAATCATGCTTTTTTTCAAGACCACCGCATGTACAGACCAAACTTTCCATTCAGCAGCATTTCCCTATCAGGGCTCTGTCATCACAAACATGGAAAAGTTGAGTAGGTTCAGCGGTAAGAAACACTGGGGGCTAAAGTACATTTGATCCACCAAGGACTATAAAACTGTAAAAATGTGCAGAGTACAGATAATACAGATAATACACTGCAGTTAGGCTATCAGGGAAAAAGAAAAGTTGCCCTGTTTCTTCCTCACTTCCCGTATGGAGATATAGAAATCTACTTTTATTATGGTGTAAAATTAACATTTTAAAATTTTATGCTTATATGTTATGATTGAACAGGCTGGGTATGCATGATGTTGTCATATGATTGCTTCACTTCCTTTACTGTTGTCAATTCAAGTTATGATATGTCTAAAAAAAAGGGTCAAAAGGTGTTTGTGTTTGTGCAGGTTGTATTTTTTTTTAAAAGAAGAAAGATTCAGTCTCTTTCAAGAGCTCGATAAGCAAGAAAAAACCAAAGCATTTTTGTGCAGCATATTTTAAGGGTAAGACGAAGCAACAACAAAGAGAAGTATTTCTTTTTTTCCTGTAAGATCTAAACCTAAGGAGAAACGTGTGGCATTCAGCCAAATCAACTAGCTGGAGAGATACGCTATAAAGCCGAGTCTGACATTTCTTAATGTGCAACTGTCAGTCGTGCTGCCTGGGGTTGCCCTTGCTAAACTAGCGAGACAGATGACTGTTTAGATAAGGACATCCCCAGCGGGGCCCTGAGAACCCCGATGACTAAAGAGCAGCGACTCCTTCAGTGACACCTCACTTTCACCCACTTTGAACAAAAATACTTATATAGCCCACAAATTCCTTTTAATTCAGGTAAAAGGCCCAAACCATGAGTCTGGAGCTGCTCTGAGAGATGAGGGTCATCAGAGATTAACCCGTGGCACTTTAGCAGTGGGGGTGCAAGAGGGGAGTCGCAGCAGAGCACAACAAACTACTTAGCCACCACAAAACATTCCAGCCCCTTCTCAGCTGCAATCCAGTAATGGATACTTCCTCAGCTTCTTGATTGGTCAAAATGTTTTCATACAATAATTTAATTCAGAAACACATTTACAAAGCAGGAGTAATCAATTTTAATTAGTTGATTTTTTTTTTTCATTCGCATAAAATTTAATGTACTGCCATCGATCTCTTTTGTTCTTTAATGCAGTGCCTCTTTCCTGTAATTTGAAGCTTTTCTTTTTTTTCTTTTACAGTCAATGATGACATTCTGTGACAAGCAGCTTTGTGTGCTTTTCAGTGTGGGGGCTTCGTGTTAGCAAACAGTGCACACAGTGTAACTTTAGGTCAGTGGAATATACAAACAAATGTGGTCATAATGTGGTTTATACCTGCATTACAAACATTAATGTGTTGAAAATAACCATTAAGTACATATAAAATGTTTAAAATAAGATACAAATATAGAACCAGATATTAACTACTTAGGCAAATGATCCCTGCTTGCTGACTTCAGTATCTTACAATAAGAATGACATATTTAGGCTTTTTCACTTTTCCACCTCAGAAATGGAAAAACAAACTGCAGTGAGGTGAGTGTCGATGATATTTAGTAAGTAGCTCTGTGTGCCTTTTAGTACGAGTGATGACTGTTACCACACAACACAAAAGTGCGCACAATGCAACTTTAGATGAGTGGAATGTACTAAATGTGTGGTTATGGTGTGGTTTATAAATGTGTTATGTATGAGAAGTTTAGTTTGCGAGCAAGAAGTGTTGCACTTTTTTTTTTTTTACATAAAAAATAACACACCAAGTTATTTTACTTGATGAAAACATTTTATACCATTTCAAAACTAAAAGAACTGCACTTGGGTAAAAAAAACAAAAACAGGTCAGACATATTGAAAAATGTAAGTTTGTATCTGTAATAAGCTGATATGTATGAAGCAACTGGCCACGGCCACATAAACAAGCACAAAGGCTTTTCTTAAAACTGCCGCTGCTCTGTGTGTTGTCCTTCATATCATCAAGGCCCGCCGGCTTTTCACATTCAATTAGTTGATTGAGGCAAAATGCAAGCGGCACCAGCAGCAAAACAACGTGAAGCTTGTGTCCGAGCGACACACCACAGAAGTTGTGTTGTGGTGTCAGGAGAAGAGCCGCCTCCGTCACAAGCAACTTACAGTGACAAGCCAATCCTCTTCTGTTGATCCAAACTGCTCCTCTCACTGAGGCAGCACACACACACACACAAACACACACGCCCTGTAATACACACACTGTAAAGCAACTTGAAGTGAACCACTGCGATAGGCAAATACAGCAGGGAGCTGGGTTGAATTTGCAGTGAGTTGGCATCAATTTTGTGTGCTGTCCTGCCAGCCTGCCAAATTGACTAATAAAACTAGAATAGAGAGGCCAGTGACAATAGAGAGAGAGGTGTCCTTTTATTGATCAAATTATTCCTTCCTGACTACGCCGTGCCACCGGATGAGAGTATGCTCACAAAGACAACCAGACAGATTGTGACATTCCAGTGACATTATAATCACGCGTCAACCCTTCTCCAGTCAATAGGCTGAATGCACTAATCGTGCGTCTTGGATCAGCAATTTCATGGTCTTCAAAGGGGGGCCAGGAATTGGTGGCATGACCCTCCACACGGGGTGAGACCCCTCTTTCCTCAGCGAGTGCCACAGATAGAAGGAAAGGAGAAGGATGGTGTTAACAGGGAGACGCATCGAAGCAGGAGGGGAGCCAGAGAAGATTAACATCGCCATCTACTGGTCAGGAGTGGTACAGGCGGAGTCAAAGAGGGGGAGGAAAGCTTGGCAGTTTACCCTTGCGGCCTGTCTTTCACTGAGAACTGTCAGAAACATTTAGACACACTTGCCAAGACAATGGGCCACACATCTACAGTGGCGGATAAGTCAGAATGAAATCACTATCAAATGGGGGGGTGGTTGAAAGGGGAGGAGGGGGCTTGAGGCAGTAGACCTTGGTTTGGGTTTTGGAGAAAGAGAGCAGGCAGAGTCTGTTCCTGATCATGCTAAGTGACAAAGAAAAATGCTGGCTAATTCTCCTTTTCTGGAGGCGTCCGACTGCCAGTAAGAATCTAACCTCAAGAGTAGGGTAAGTGTAAAAAGTGTGGTGCTGACAGCATCAGAAAACAATAGCCACCCGGGTCACAGAAGTAACAGTTCTCTTCCTTCTCATTTAAATAAAAACAATAACAATAATAACAATAATAATAATAATAATAATACATTTCATGTGTAGCGCACTTTTCATTCTTAGTGAAACTCAAAATGCTACAGTATAACTAACATACAACACAGACCTGGGTCTGTGCTGCCCTCAGATGGTTAGGAAGGCTGTGCCACAAGCATGGTGCAGCAGAGCAGAAGGCTCAATCCCCAATGGTGCGGAGCTTAGTACTGAGGGCCTGGAGGAGCGAGCTGCTGGCAGATGTGAGGATGCGGGTGGAGGTTTGTGGTATGATCAGTTCCTGTATGTAGGGAGGTGCATGTCCGTTGATGGATCTGTATGTGAGTAGCAGGACTTTGGAGTCAATCCCGAGGGAGACAAGGAGTTATATGTTCAGGTTTTTGTGCTGCTCTGAATGTATTGGAGCTTTTGGATGCTCCTGACATTGCTGTAATCCAGTCTTGAGGAAATAAAGGTATGGACAAGTTTCCCTGCATCTGATATGGTTAGAGATCGGTAGAGTTAAGAGACTGTCTTGAAATGTAAGAAAGAGGTTTTGCATTCATGTCTTATATGGTCATTAAAAGTCAGCTGAGGGTCAAACCAAAGCACCCATATTAGTGACGGAGAACCCTATGCCAGAGAGGATACCAACAAGACAGCTAGTCAGATCGACTAATAATTCTTCATATCAAGCTTTCTGAACCAGTGGGGCTTAACACTGGAGATTTCATTGTTATAAAATGTCATCAAGTGACAGACGTATGTGACAAGTGACTTATACATGACACACCTAAAAACGATTCACCTTTCCTGGGAAGTTCAGACAGAATTTTCAGGTTTTGCAGCATGTTGCCTAATGCAAATTGTCAAACTGTACTGCTGGCTATGTATGACAGTTAAATCAGCAGACTTACTTATTCAGTTGCAGTTATCTTTTCCAAAATTCTTACTCGAGGAAAAATAATACAGTAAAAATGAGTGTTTCCCAACAAAGAACCAATTGTATAATATTTTTCCAGAGAAGGCCAAGAAATAGACAGATAATGAATCTACAGAAATAGGTCTTCCTCCCTCAAAATAAGTAATCAGTAAGTAATCAGATAGGAATGTTGCACATCAATGCTGCACGGCACCCATTCTTTTTGTGACTATGTGACAATCAGAGGCAGTGCTCAAAGTTTAGGCGTCGACACCCAATTGAACTCTACATCGACTCACGTGGTGACGGGGGAAAATACAAGTTTTACCCGGCTCTTCCCGAAAGAATGAGGAGTGGAGACAACCTACAGTGAACCACTATAATGTCACACAGGGTGGCGTGTTACAGCAAAGGGGCTGAGTTGGCAAGCAGCTCAGCAGCAGACACGCACCTGTTCTGACATTTTCTGTCGACCTTGACACAGAAAACACATGACAATGCCACTCTCTGCATTTCAAAAGTACAGGGCGTTTGACAAAGCCCCTTCACTTCCCCTTTTCTCGTCCCGATTATACCTAAAACCACTTTCTACACAATATAGAAGGGGAGAAAACCATGACGCAGAAGAAAAGATGAACGGTAGGAGGGAAATAGTGACTTAATACATAACAAACAACAAAATCTGATACTGAGTCATATTGAGGACAACCAAAGAGTGCTCACTCCTTCCACAGGATTGCAGGCCCCCAATACCTTCTTTAAAATCCTAAATTCCAATGTAAACATGGTTTGTAAAAGGACATAAAAGCCTCAGTCTTTCTTTCATTTATTCAGTCTCTATCATCTCATTTTCACCCATTCTTTTGATGTTCATGACAGAGCTAAAATACATCCATCCACCTACTATTTTAATCAAAGAGAAAGCCAAGTACTGGTGCCAGGAGAGCCGCAAAGGAAAACAAATGCACTCTTCCTGTTAATAACTGCATTAACAAGAAGTCGACAGTCTTGACGTACATGCCAGGGAGGGGAGCCAGTCCAGGTGTTGGATAATTGTCAGTTGTGCCAGTGGCTACGGTTGCTTTTTTACTGTGCCAGCCTCTGTTTCACTGCTGGTCTACACTTGTGCCCCACCTTAATGATAGCTTTTAAAAGTCCTTTTTCTGTTGAAGACTGCACACAGACACAAAGAAGTCTTGGCAACGGTTTCTTCATGCTGACTGTAGTGGACTATAGATGAAGGATGCTAAAACCTGTGCCAAGTCAAGTGTGGCTCAATTTTAAAGATGCATGAGGACGCTTCAATTTAAATGAAAGGCACAAAAAAAAGAAAACCCTTGAGAAAAAAACGTATCTGAACTTCGTAACCTTTCTAAAAAACAAGTCCATACACTGTGATTCTGGCAAAGAACCATATATCAGAAACACATCGCAGTAGCTGGGGAAAACAACCTGCCAAGACAGCAACTTGTCAGATATGATTCAAGTGTTTCTTTCATTCAGAGAAAAAACTTTGTTCAGTTGCAGGTGAAGATAACGTCATGCTGAGAGGAGGAGACCAATTCTGAGCATGGCTCAACTTTTCATTATTACACACGGAAAATTTGACGGTTTACTGTCAATACACAGCTGTATCATACTTCTAAAGTTAGGCTAATTAGTCTGCAATAGTTGCTCTATTTTGAGTGGGTTTTAAGATAATTCATCTCAGTTTCTGCTTTTTTTTTCACTTTCATTTTAGCCAAGAGAGTATAGTCCACTATCTCTTTTTTTCAGATTGCCCAGATAAAGCCACAATCTCAGGGCGCCACACACTGAGAAACTCTGAAATCCCATTAGCATTTTGCTTTCATTATTTTTAATCAAACCAAGAAAACCGACACATATTAATTAATATCCATTACCAGTTTTTGCCCCTCTACCAGAGAAGACGTTGGGGGGAAAAGAAGCAATTAACTTAACAAAATAATCAAAAAAATGGTTTCAGAAATCCCTGATAAATGTCATGTGAGGTCCCATCTAAATGTAAGAAGTGTAATACATTCTTGCTGTCATATTCCATTAAACTGCTATTACAGTCTTGATAGAACTATTAGTCACTACATTATTAATAACATTAATGTATTTACATTTTTGGTATACAAGCCTGCTTTCATGCAATAATTTATGAACGCGACTTCAGATATGTTATAACGTTCCCCATCTAGGCTCTTTTGTGTTTATTATTGATTGTGAAAACAGTCAAAATTCCAAGTCAAAACCCCCTTTTACCCTCCCCCCACCCCTTAATGTATTGGATTGGGCTGTTTACATTAAAGGACTGGAATAAAGTGCATTTACATCTGAAGCATAACTTCATAATTTACATTCCAACATTTATTAGAGGTGACAAACGAGCATTTGGTCCACTCGTGCTTTTCCACAATGCAGCACTCATTCAATCCATATAAATTACAGCTGGGCTAGGGAGTGCAAGAGCAAATTATTTTATTATATTTATGCATGTATGACTCTATAGGGGGTTACTAAGACAAACAGGGAATTACTTGATTAGGCCAACTGTGGTTAACAAAGAAAGAAATATGAGTTTGAGAGGCTGGACCAATCAAATTTCAGCATTATTTAAATGTTTGGCCCTAATTCAAATATCTAAAATACACAGATCTTTGTATAAAAGCTTTAGATTTATAAGCCTGTTCTATTTATAAAATGCGCAAACTGCAGATGTTATCTTTGATGCATTTTACAGTAGACCACTGTGTATTTTATATAGCATAGAGAGCTCTTTTAAGTATTGCTGTTTTAATAGCTTACCCTTAGCTAGAACTAATATTATTCAATTAAAATAAACTTGCCTAAAAGGCAGTATTATATTACATAATTAGACAGGGCAGCATTTTCAGAAGTGTAGTTACATATGCACTAAGGGGATCCCAGCATTTGAACAAATATCTGGCGCTGTAGGGGAGCTTGCCGACAAATTAACAGCTAATAACTTACTGGGAAGCCAGATAAAAGGAGAAAAAAATGTTCCCCAAAGTGTCAATTACAAATAATTTTCCTCTGATTTCCATACTTGTGAAAGCATGATATGCTAAAAAGCATTTTGAATGGTGTATCAAAATTGCAGAGGGTTCGTTTATTTTTTTTTTTTAAATGATTTTAATACACTGGATTAATTCAGGGGGAAAAAGCAGAATTCTGCATCAGCAGCAGGATTGTTTTAGGATGGTCTCAGCTCTGAAAGCATTAAGCATGTGGCTCCCACGTGAGAGTGCTTACTGGTCACGACGTAGAGAGACACAGACATTCAGACATACAGACAGACAGACGGTGCAGGGACAGGGGGAAATGAATGGGGATTCAATCAAATTCATGTTCATTAAAATCAGAGGACAGCACAAAAAATAGAAAGATGCTGACAAATCAAAGGGTCTCAGCACCTGAATTACCATAGTCATTTACTTATTAAAGCTAGGATGCTTCCTGTCAATCA
Source organism: Scomber scombrus (assembly GCF_963691925.1). Classification (NCBI taxonomy): domain Eukaryota; kingdom Metazoa; phylum Chordata; class Actinopteri; order Scombriformes; family Scombridae; genus Scomber; species Scomber scombrus. The sequence continues at coordinate 13,181,989 of NC_084979.1, read as the reverse complement.
AGAGCCATCACATTCTCCATTTACGGCGGAAAGCCAGCGTAATTGCTTCTCATACTAATCAACACAACTTGTGTAATTATGCCTTGAAAGTGACATTGGAGGCTGAGAGCGATGTGAGCAGTCTTGACAGCGGAGACATCTCAGATTCATCGGGAGATTTCCAGCCTCGCTGCAAGGAGACAAGCCACTCTCAGACCAAGTTACTCACTCGAGCAGTTTACAACCATAAACACAAAGAAAAGATGATAAATCAAGCTGAAGTAATTACAAAGCAGAATAGAGTATAAAGGAAGCTCAGCTCAATAAGGCCAATTTCCCAAGTATATTGAGGCAAAATGGCTACGCTGTAATTAAACTGGTGTCGTATTTCTATCATTTCTTAAGTAAACATATTATGACAGTTCACCAAATTGTGGGAGAATAGGAAATTACAGCTCTGTTACCATGATGCTTACATTAATATGCTTGCTGAGATGAAAACCCTACAAATAAAGTCCTAAGCATTCATTAAAGTCTATTGAATTCAACTTAATCACAGACTTTGCATGTCGCCAAAATGAACTTTGCGTAAAACTAGCTTCAACATTCTTCTGAGCATTGGAATACTATCCAAACCATATTCCCAGGCTGCATCTGTCACTAGTCACACTGCGGCCCAGCCAGGAAGGTCAGAGCGAGGTCAAAAACTGCAACAAATCAAGCGCTGCGGGTCATGACATGAAGCGCCATCTACATACAATATGTGAATTATTGACAGAAAGTGACAACAGCTTCTACTTCATATACACTCTTCATATAAACTTTACACTGAATTAAAGGAATTTCAATGCTCTCATCAAAAACGTCAAGATAAAAAAAAGGCTATTGCCTGTGTCGGCAATGCAGATCTAAGTCCAGCTCAGCACATAAAGAAGAAACCACAAAATAAATAAATTGTATAAAATGGGTTGGACTCATCTGTGCTCATGATTTTCAAAGAGGTGGGTGGAACTATCCGAAAAAAGAGTCACCAACATCAAAAAGTCAACTGATAATTCTGGCATACTATGACGGGAATAAGCATAATGATTTCATCTGCAAACAGAAACGAAGACGAGAGATTTATGGCTCATAAAAAGTTCAAACGACAGAAAAACCAAAAATCCTTGTCTGTGTCATTCCTCACTCATGACCTCCAAACTTTAGCACATGTTGAAGACAAAGTGAAGAAATAATCTTTTGTGGCCAAATGTGAGAAAAACAACTACAGTCACTGACATAGAAATCAGAAGCTTTTACAGGAAAAGCTTGTGTGAATCACCCCCTGCGTTCAACTCTAATGAGTCAAAAAGTGTGACCTGCACTTAAACAAGAAGTCACAGCCAGAAGCTGTAAACTCATATTCCCCCATCCAAAGCCAGCAACGTCGGCAGGACCTGGAAGATGTGCTCCGAGCATGCACGATAAATCTGACGTGAAATCATAATCATAAAAGCAATTAGCTGACCCTGCGCCACTCGTCCTTGGACATGACAGTGAGAATTCATACAGAGTCCTCTAAGGAGGCTGGCTGCCGGGTTGAGCGAGGAGGGGGAAAAAAAAAGAAAGTGCAACACAGCAACAATAAAATGGAGGGCCCTTCCTGTATCATTAACCACCGAAACAAACAGCGCATGATGCACAATGAACGCTGCGCTGAGAAATAGAGAACTGAGCTTTTATGCTTTACAATGAGAAAATTTCAGTTCGACCACTGAAACAAACTGTGGTCTGCAACTGTTTCACACCTTCGGTCAGAAAAAATAAAGTCAGAGAGATGCCATTTCATTTTAAATCGCTCCATATAAGGCCCCACTGTGCACTTGCAGTTTTCAGGTAACATTCAAAATGAGTTTACTTTTTAAAAAGTAACCATAAAAATAAGAAGATGAATGGTCTCCTCACATGCCATTGTTCTGTGTTGCTGCAGAGCGTGAAACATGTTTACAGTCAATGTGACAGGATACAGAATCTATTGACTGTAAGATGGCAGGTGATCAGACTTTTCTCTTTCAAGGAATCTAAATCTGAGAAATCTCTCCTCATACACCCTCGCATACACACATACACACACACACACAAAAACACACTTCTCACCATCACTTCCCACCCAGTAATTACAGCGAGGCCGAACTAGTGGCTGCCACCTAGTGACCGTCTTCTCCAATAATCATGAAATATCTCTATGGCTCGTGCCCCCACTTGGACCATAACTCTCCTTTACTGCAGACAGCTCCAATAAAGGATTACAATTACAATTAAAGTAATGAGCAAAGAGGAAAAAAGGAAAATATGAGAGAAGGCTCCCTTGACTAACTAAATGGTAGCCTAGTTTCTTGACAGAATGGAGTTACCATACCAGACTCATTACTGGCGCCCATTTCTTATTCTGCCCCAATAATTAATTCGGAGCGTGTTGAAACCTGGAGTCCTCAAAAATTAAAATAATGGTTTTAAAAGTGATGAATGTGAAATGAATTGAAATATGAATGATCAAATAAGAGATTAACTTCTTGTTATTTTTGCTTTATGAGGGTGAAAAGGAAAAAGGTTCAAATCATTTAATATATATATTCGGTTTCAAGTTTTTTTCAAATTGTGCAAGTCATATAATCCTGTGAAGACATCACACACACACACACACACACACACACACACACACACACACACACACACACACACACACACACACACACACACACACACACACACACACACACATAGGATAGATCGGTATTAAAAAGACATATCTTTCCACAAGCACATGTTCCAGGGGGAAAATAGTTCAGGGCAACAAAAAAAACTGAGTCAAGGCCCGAGAGTAACCTCTGACTTCCTGGTATCACAACTGTGTTACATTTCTGTTACACCCACGCTTAAGTGAAAAAAAGAAAAGAAAAAAAGAAATCCCTTTTCAGAGCTAACATATGAGCAACATCTGTCTGCCTGCGATTCACGGAGATCAGCAGAAAAGCTGTCAGGGAGAGGGAGAGGTGAAATAAGGAGAAATGATGCAGAGAGAGACAAAAGGGTACAGTAGCGGTGGTGGTGCCATCCAACCAGGACCCCCACAACTCCTGCACTTAATACGCTGTTCCTTTTTACCTCTCCCCCTCTCTATAGTATGATGGCTATTGCAGAGGGGCTACGGAAATTTGGAGACTGCTGAGCCAAAACAGATCACTTCAAAGCAGCTTATTTAACGCTTGCTAAATTTTTCATCATAGTTGCTTAATATCCTGGGGAAGGGGAGCTTTTGAAGTTGCTGTGAGACCGGGATGTTCTTCATACGATTCTTTTTCCCCTCCCATTACCGCCCTCCCACTGCTGTGCGAAAACCCCCAAACCTAAACACACAAACTCAGACCCCGTTTACATTTATATATGCCCACATCCACACACAGAGGTGGATACAGATGAGTGTACAGATGCAGATGGTACAGATGCATCTCCTGCTCACATAAACGGCACGCTTGCATCCCTACACACAAACGTATACTTTTTCATTCGGGACTGATAAGCGTTAAACGACTAAACAATTTATTTCTACCAGGGTAACCCAAAACAATTATAATCCTATTTGGTGAGGGGTCAACTTTCCTGTAGATCAGCTGCACATCTAAATCATGAGCCCCCCCCCCCATTACAGCAGCAACAAAAAGTTTCTCATTAATTGGCAGAGGTTATTTCTTTTTTTTATGATAGCTGTTGAGACAAAACCAGAGACAAACTCACTCTAGAGACTTGATATCAGCACATGCACAATTAGCTTTTTTTATTATTTGCTCCATACAAACTGATGTGTGTCCAGATGAGATAGACAAAATATTAAAACGTGGATATGAAGGCCACGCAGGTATTCATTTTTTAATTATCTCATAACAGTCAAATAAGGTGGAAAAAAGCTGAATTACTTTAACTATAATGCTTCTTTTCAATCTAATCCCATATCTAGTGTCATACTATAATTTACTGTAGATATTATATCAATTTCAGATCTGACTCTACTTTTTACTTATTGTGTGATCAAAGGGATTTGTACAAATATAATTATTGTTGGGTGGATTTGAAGGCAATAAGAACAGAGTGATAGGAGGAGACGAGTAGTGAGCACAGGGTGTCACTGCAGAGAGAGAGCACAAATACTAGGGAGACACCAGCAAGAGACTGGCAGGGATAATGGCCATGGCACCGATGAGTGGAAGGTGGGAGGGGTGGGAGGAGGGGGTTGTAGATGGAGACGAGGCAAGCCGGGGTGAGAGCCAGCAAAGAGCAGTGCCAGAGGCAACAGCAGCGGCTGGCAGCGACTGGTATACCAGTCAAACATGGAACACACACTCACACAGTCTCTCCCACCCTTTTTTAAATATATCTAACTGCAGGTCCAGACCTGCCCCTCTGGCCTGGATGGTGGCAGAGGCTGTGGCACTGGCCCCTGAGCTGGGCCCTCTTGCCACAGAGGAAAGCCCACACTGTGCAGTGTGCCAGGGCCTGCTGATCTGGGCGAGGTGAGTCAGAACCTCTTAACATGACTGGTGTCCCCAGCCTGACACACTGGCTTGTCTGACATGCACATGTGCACATAAATGTTATACAAACGTGTATGTGCTCTTTCTCTCTCCCCCCCCCCCCCCCCCCCCCACCTTCCCTGTCTCTCTTTGCCCTCCCAACCCTGCCAGCACTCCCTTTCCTCTCATCCAGATAAAATCCTTTCAGACACAAATTTCAATTATTCACCTCATCCAAATAATGCCATGTGACAAGAATTATCCCTACTGTAATAATCCACTTAACTGGGAAAGAGCAGCTCATCAAAAAGAGAAAGGAGAAAAGGGGCTGGAAGTGAAGGTGGTGGTGGGGGGGGACTTGTCAACCAGTCTCGAATCAGGACCCTCATAACAAGAATTTCTTCCCTTTTTGAGGAGGCAGTCTTGAAGCGCAGTGGGATGATGAAATTGAAGTAAATTGAAAGAAAGCCTGGGAGAATGCTCCCACAATCAATAACCCCAGGATTAAATTAGCCTTGGCATGCAGGGATGATGGGGGGAGGATGAAGAGTGAATGGTGGTGAATGACATTGAGACATGTAGGCTGAACAACACAGAACTCCTCTAACCTGGATGCTGTGCCCATACAAGGACAGTCAATGTATATGTGATGTGTTCCATCCCACTGGCCAATGAGATGTTCCTGGTTATAATCGTTGTCATCAGTTGGGCCACGCATGCCATATGAACACTTTACTTTACACATTATTAGAAAGCAACTGATGTTTATTGTCATTACTTGGCTGAACTACTTATGAAGACTACAGTTTGCATAGCAGGCTACTTGAAACTAAATTTTTTTCAGAGCTACTTTACTGAAATACTCCACTCTGGGAACCCGGAATTAGCAAAAACTTTATTCAATTGATACACAAAAGCTTTATAACTACATTATTGTACTGAATCAGAGACGAAATATTTACACACGCTGTGACATTAAAATAGTCTTTTACCACAAACTACAACTTTATAAATGAGTAATTTTTAGTTGTGGGTAGCAGGGAGGTTTGCAGGGATCAGGATGTGACTAAGACATGGTCTATATTTGACAAAAGCATGTTTATAATTTTTCTGTTGGGGATGACCAACTATCCGCAAAACAATTAAAAACACTCAGTCATGAACCAGACTGAAAATCAATGACCTAAATGAAGGGCCACAAAAGTGTTTGGTGAAAGTTTTATGCAAAAAATGATTAAAGCAACAGCGAAACCATTATGACTGCTAAAATAGACGTTTCTGTGTGCTTTTTACTCTCCAAAGACAGGAAACTTGAAGAACTCTCTCATTATGGGCTTGGGGACATCATCAGTGTTGTGGTTGTATGACTGGATGCTAATTAGAAGCCTTTCTTACTTGATCTATCTGGGTAATGTGTGTGATTAACCAAGATTAGATTTGTCGATTACAAAAAAAACAAAACATGATGATAACAACTATATTTAAGTCACAAGATCATAAAAAACAAGCTCAGTGTTCATAACTATGCATCATCAATTGCCAAGAGTATGCAGATTTTCCTTCTAAATACTACAGCAGCTGAATTGTTCAACACTCTGTCAGAACAAGGAGGGCTGACATTTAAAATCAGCTGCTTTAGTCTTTAAAAAATTACATTCTCTGGTGAATTGATAGTACATGGTTAGGAATCACGGCATGTAACATAATTATCAATATTTTAAATCTATTTCAACCATTAATGAGAAAGAACTCGTCAAAACATGGATTTCTTGATTACATGAGTTTAAATTAAATATCGAACCCGCCTTCTCTTTCTCATACGCACTTAGCTTACATCAAATAGACATGAAATTCTTTTGTGACTTTAGTCCACATTGTCAAGTAATTTGTATTAAATACTGAATCCTTACCAGTGACTCTCTGGGGGGAGCCGCTGCATCATCCCCAGGTGGAAGTCCAGGCTGAGGAGATAAACAAACACTTGTATAAGAGTGCCATCTACTGGATGATCGAGGCTGTGGTTGTTTAAGGCAGCAGTTTTATTTAAAGTGAGAAAATATATTTCTACAAAGGGGTAACATGCCTTATAATTGTATCCAACTTTGCTGGACATGTTTTGATAAATGTGCATATATTTAACAGTTTTTAGGCCATTTTAAAGAGCAGTTGGTGCAACCAGTAGTAGTGCTTTTTTTGCATAAATGCTTAATACATTAGATTCTTAACATTTCTTTAACAGACAAAAAGCATATTTTTCAGTGTGTAGTTTTGATTGTTAAATTATAAATTAACAGTATATTAGGTGGTTTCTAAAAAAAAAAAAAAATCTGTTCAACTTAACCAACTTAACACTCCATATTTCTCAGAATTTTTACCTGATTTCACCACCATTTCTGTAAAATGTCCAAAAGAATTAACATTTAAATACCTGCAAATTGACCAGAAATTATCCAGGAAGTTTGTTTAAAACAAAGGACTTCTGAAATAAAGCATTACCACAACAGACTGATGCTGATGAAGCAAAGCACAATAAAAAGATAAAATCTTACAGATCTTCCTTCTTTTTTTTTTCAAAAGCAAACCAACTAATCAGCCTGACATTGTTGTAGAGCACAATACATTCTCTAACATTAACAATTCCTGAATAATTGGATTAATTTACATAAGATAGGTGCATTATGTAAATGTAGGGTTAATCAGCCTTTTACATTTCATTTGTCTAGCCTTCCTCTGCCTCATATAAAGTCACCGGCCACTTCATTAGGTACACCTGTGCAATCTAATTCACATTCAACACAACAGCCCTACCATAATTTCTACTTTTATGAAGTTTATACATTTTCTGTTTTTGTTGATTTTGTCAAAAAGGTGATAATTCTACTTTATGATTATTACTGAGGTCATACTAAGTACTGGTGGCATACTGAGGTGAATTATACTGACTGGTGTACCTAATATTTTGCCCCCCTCATGTATGTAAACGGAGTCTACAAAATATTAAGAACACCATTCAATATAATGCACCCTAATACATCACCATCACCCACTATGACCTTCATAATAAACATAAAGCAGTAGTATCACCTTTCTGACAATATCAGCAAAAACTGCAAATGTATAAGTTTAATAAATATAGAATCTATAGCAGAAATGTTGTATTGGATTGAATTAGATTGCACAGGTGTACTTAATAAAGAGGCCAATGAGTGTAATTCTATGTAATATCGGAAATAGCAAGATATGACCTAGACTAATGGGCATAGGACCTAGGTATTTAAGGATGTCTGTTGCAAATTCTTTAGTTGTTTATAAGTAATAGTTTTATGAATGTTAGCATGCATGAAAATCCTTAATCCAATGTCTTTCCTGCTCCACTGGTCTATGGATTTACATCTGTGGACATAAACTATTCCTTTGACTGTGCCACTTCTGCACTAATAATATGCACATTTTATCCCGTGCAGCAACTGCTTATTATTGAAATTGTCCCTGGAGAAATGTATGAGCCACAACTTTCCAATAACATATGTTCCTTGCAACGATCAATGCAGCTAGTCAGCTACTTAAACCAGCACAATGACCGCAAAGAGCCTTGCACAAACCACCAGGGCTTGTTTGGCTAACAGTGACCTTTCTGCATCTTATCATTAAATGCACATATTAAGACAGAGGCAGAGCTACACGGCCAGATGGATGGACGTGCACTTGGTCATGGCAAATAACTAGCAGGGGTAAATTAAGCAAGCCACGTAAGTTTCGCCAACAAGTGGGAAAGCACAATAACGTCAGCCTGGCCCTTCGCATCCACTGTCAACACGGCCATGTCCCAGAGGCAACTTTTAAAGCGGCTCAAGAGCTAGCTAGCATGCTAGTTAGCGAGCATGCTAACCTTCTCTGGCTAAACACGGGCTAACTGGCACAAATGGTGGTCATTTGAGGGTCACGAACTATAAGCACATTATCAGAGTTCACTGTCATGTCTGGACACAACGACGTAATTGCCATAGTTTCGTAAATGTAGACCTGTGTTGGTGGATCAGGATGGTCGGTGGATGCCATCTTCCTATCCCTCGTTTGCTTACAGTCTTCTCGAGTGCATCACGCTCGATTGCTTTTCTGAAGACTAAACAACACTGAGGGGCAGTGAACAAACATTACTGAGTTCATTGTACTTGGAGCAAGTACAATATCAGCGGAATATAATAATTAATACAATAATAATAAACGTATTAAGTGTAAAACATATTTGAAGGCAGGTTCACATTTTTTCAAGTCTGCCTTAAAAAAACAGTCAGGTGCCCAAATGAAAATTGACACGTTTTGGGGTTTTTTTTGCTGTAATAATTTCTCCTGTTCATACTGACCATTAGAAGAGCCCTTCATAGTGCACTGAGGATGTAAGTGATGGGGGACAAAATCCACAGACCGCCTTCTGTGCAAACATGTATTTAAAAGTTGATCTGAAGCTAATATGAACCTTCAGCAGTCCAAATCATTCAAAGCAAGTGTATCTTTCAACGTTAAACACTTTTTAGTGCCAAAGCCCCTTTTTTGTTACTATACTTAGCTCAACAAGGAAACACTGTCTGAGAAAACACAAAGGGGGAATATGATGCTTTGATGGCAGATATCCACTTGATATGATCTAGCTCAGACTGCTGAAGCCCCCTGTGAGCTTCAGAACAACTTTTGAATGCATTTTTCCACATAATGTGTCGAGTGGACACAATGCAGATTTTGTTTCCCATCACTTACAATGAAAAGTGCATGTGAAAGAGATCTAGCCAGTATGAACTGGAGGAATTACCTCTTTCATTGTTCATATGGAAACCTGATTGTTGTTTAAAGACCCATGCTTCAATAATTTAGAAAACTTGTGGTGTCCTCTACAAAACATCACTAATGTAGCCTTACAGTGCTTTTGTTTCAGGTGCTTCCATGGTGTCTATTTCCAAACAAATGAGCAATTTATTATTATTATTATTAAAATGCAATTGATTCTTATCAATAAATGTATTATCATTATTATTAATATTAGTAGTAGTAGTAATAGTAGGCCTTACTGAAGCTTCGCTATTGTTTAAAGCTGCTTCTATTTCTTTAGGAATGCATAATCAATGTTCCTTCTCGAAAATGGACGAAAATCTAAAGTTAAATAAATTAACAAATATAACGTTTATTTTGAATCAACTAGTGGCCATATGTGGTATTACATGTTTAGTTGACTTGTTCCGCATTGGCTTCAGTTGATAATACATAATTAATGGCACCAAAAGAGTTCTGTCTTTTTAAAATGCAGTAACATTTCTCTAAAATACAAAACTACATATCCCAGAGTCCTTAGCGCCACCACGGCGGTTCCGTATTCGAAACTGCTAAAGGCGAGAGAGTGAGCGACAGCTGCTGTCGATAAATAGTGTCTAAGAAAACAAGAATTAGAAAAAGACATTTGTTTTCAGAATGACAGATAGGAAACCGTGTAAAGTGTGTAATTTCACACGACAGAAGTCGTATGGGCTAGTGGTTCCTTCCCTCGATGAGCTGAAGATAAAAGGTGAGACATTATTGACTTGTAAACGTATCTGCAAAGCTTGAGAACAAATAGAACGCGTAACACAAAACTGACATTGGAAGTTTTTGATATTTTGATCCCCTGATCCCCTATTAACCGGTTATCTTTGGCACTGGTATGTGTGTTTTAGTAAAGACAATGGTGCTACATGGTTTTTTGTGAAAGTGAAACCCATTCATGTTAACGTCGTTTTGATGATATGATGTGTTCAGCACCAATGTGAGCCAGGACTACAGTAATAGTGGTGATTTTGCTGCACAGTTTAATCTAATCCTGGTCGAGCTGTGCGAAGCAACAGTTTCATCGTGTCCATACTTGCAGGAGCTAAACATGAAATGTCAGTGTAGACCTCCCACCTGTCCTGCTCATTCCTTGAATGCTAGTCAGCAGGCGTTGCCCAAATCATTGCACTCTTGGAGAGGAGTTGTGGTTCTCAAACTTTTAACTTTTCATGTCAAAGACTCCCTAAACTGACACAAATTAGACCACGGAGCACCATTTTATAAGATGTTTACTTTTAGATGTTTTATCAATCAAAAACGTGAATAAGTGTATGAAATCCATGATCAAAATAGTCATAAATAATATTATTGTGGTAGTTATGGATGCAATTATTGTTGAAATAAATGTTTGGCTTTTCGCTGTGAAATTCCCTCAACAACCCCTGGGGGTCCTGAGACTCCACTTCAGAACCACTGTTTTAAACAATAAAACCATTATAACATCCCAGAAATATAGATGTATTTTAAAGTCATGTAGCTGCAGATGATACAATGACTGGAATTATGTCAAATTGAAAACCTTTTTTTTTTTACTTTACTAAAAAGTTATAAAGTGTTGTTAGACATTAACGATTAATGTACCTTAATTTTTCTTCATCTTCAAAGAGTATATACACAATGTAAATAGAATGTAAAAATGAAAGGTATCGTAGGCTCTGTTGAAGCTGGTGGTGATTATAACTACAGTAGTTGTGTAATTACAACCATAATCATGCTTTCAGGGTTCAATGGCATTCAGCTGTTATAGTTCCACTTTTCCATTTTTGTTTGTGAATTCAGAAATAGTATTAAAGTTTCAGATAACTAACAAAGGCAGAACTTTAAAAACAACCAGATACAATACTGAAATATGGATTTATAATTGATATAAAATATATATAATTTTAAAAGGCATGCTGAAGTTTAAGGTGGCATAGGGAATAAGAAATACTCACATCAGTGTAGTGTTTGACTAACAGGAACAACTGTGATGAAAGAGGAGGTGACAGCTAAAATGGATGGACTTGTTTGAAGTACAGAAGTCATCGGAATTTGCTTGAGCGGGCTGACAATTAGCTGGTGTGTGTTAAGACTGCCTAAAATATTTACAGTAGTTTATATGCCATTTGAGACTGTCTGTCCTGATAGTTTTGTTCTGAAACATAGCTAAAGTCTCTGTGGCACTCATTATAAAGGATACCTGTTCACATAAGATCTGTAAAGTTTGTTGTTTCTCTGTTCTTTTGACAGGGTGTGAGTTTCTTGGGTTCACTTCCACTGACACGGTCAAAGTGGTCCTAGAAGACGATGGGACAATAGTGGAGGACGAGGCCTACTTTTTGTGTTTACCGTTAAACACAAAGTTCATGCTGCTGCATGAAAGAGACACATGGTCTCCAGTTCGCAGGAGTAAGTAGGTTTACTTGTGTCTGAGGTTTGTCTAAAGTCTGATTCTTATCATTTAAGCAGTGAAATGCACAGCCCTGTGTTTTATACTCATCTGCTTTTCATTTTTCTTTTTTAAAAGTTGATGGTGGTACTGCCTGGATGGCCAGGGATTCTGTGTTGCTGGAGACTGATGCTGTGGACTCCTCCAGTGCTGTAGGACCATGGTGGGACTTGGCTCAGCAGCTGAAACAGGACCTGGCCAGCATCATCCTCATGTCTGAGGCAGACTTACAGGTACCAACATTATCCACCGCCACACCTATCCCAGCTGCACTGGTACAATTAAATAATATGGAAAGAGTCCAATTTGTAAAATATTTTCCTCATTTCACCACTATGACCTGGGTCAGCTGAAACTTCCATTGGTGTGTCTGAGGTAACTGTCGTACATAAGACCACTACAGACACTGAAAAAGCAGAAAGTAACACAGGAAACTTCATTTTATAAAAACCAAAGTATATTTACCATTTTTGAAAAGGCCTTCCTCGCTATATTTTTCACTTCACTGTGTATTCATTCCTTCTTTTGTCCCATTATTTGTTGTTACTTTGACTTTGAGACACCATATAGCTATAGTGTTCTCAAAGTTGTATATTGTTGCTTTAAGTATAATTTGTGTCACCTGCTGTTCCAGACCTTAGTGGATGCCCCATGCCATGAGCTCGCCTCTGCTCTGGGTTTCCAAGTGAAGAAGGCAGAAGACCTCCAGGAGACATTGCAGAGGGTTTTGGACCGCAGGGAGGAGGAGAGGCAGTCCAAGGAGCTGCTCCAGCTATACCTCAAAGCTGTGGAGAAAAAGGATAGGCAGCAAGAAGAGCCAAGTCAGCCCAGCCAGGGAGGTAAGGCCATATTATTATGTGGAGGTTTTTGGTTTTACTGTTTGGAAATATTTACCGGTGATATAAATAAAGATTTGGCATACTTGTAAGGGGTTTCATAGTCTATACTGTTGCTTTCTGACACAGTAAAACAATGTGATAAGTGGCTACTCCTTGGTTATAAAGTCCTTTTAGTTTTATATAAAGAAACTCTACAGAGAATCCCACAGCAACACTTGTTCTTTAGAAAAATAGTAGTATTAATTTATATTGTTTTGATTTAGATTTGGAGTAATATCTTTCAGTGTTTTTTTTACAGTGCTCAAATCTCTTCCTCTGTCCTAAGAATAAATTAGAATGAATAGCTGTGATCAATAAGCATGAATACAACACCCAGAAAAATAATCAAGACTATATTATCCTATGATTGTGTAGCCCTCCAGGGAGGCAATGACCCAAAAACCAGATGTTCTTCAGACATGGGTCAGAGACAGTGTCTTTGCTTATAACACATTAATTGGCTGAAAGAACATTTGAGGGAAAAAATAATATGAACTCATAAATATCTATATTGTTTTTTTATGAGTAAAGGGCAGAATATGAATGTTATTTTACATTTCAGTGCTAAAACATGTTAATAAGCCAGTAATCTGTCTCTTTTCTGTGGTACTGTAGATGAGGGCAGAGCTGTGCTTATGCTTTTTGGTCACCAGGTGGAGCCCTTGTTGCTGCTGAATAAACCCACCTATTACAGATTTACTGTCATACAACAAATGATCCTAAGTGAGAACCTGTTTGTGTGTTATGTGTCAGGCGCTGGAGATGTGGACATGCTGGACGGGATAGAGGTGGACGCAGCGTCTGGATTCATGTCCAGAACACTGATGGTCTTGAAAGGCAAAACAAGCCCAGAGACCAGGCTCTCAACTGAAGATTTGCAGGTAGCCCACTCGAACCACTGATCCACACTACGACAAGACTTCTGCAGATAAAAATACTCCAAATTTTATGCTTTATTTTACTTTATAATTATACACTTCTACTGTATATAATTGCAAATGCCTCTGATGTCACAGTCTTTCTTAGAACTTTTTTAATGGTTTATAGTGAAGATTTTAGAGTGACCTGAGCAAACCTGCATTTACATGTAACAACAATGTGGGGCCACTCTTCAGCTGTCCTATACCGCATTATATTCTCATCACATTTATATTCTGGCGCAAGGCTTTTGCTGTAATATATCAAGTCTTTAATTAGCAATTACATAAAAATGCAAGTCCTGTCACAACACATCCAGACCAAAATAGTGATATAATGTCTTTATATAATTCAGAGGACATTGATTATAGCTAAATTACAGGTGCAAAATTGTGTGTACTCTTATATACATACACAAAGAAAAGAAAATATTTGAAGCACCTTTGAATATAACATAGTCCAATATGCCAACACCACTAAGTACAGCCTCAAAAATGACCATAGAGTTAAATCTACATGATTTATTATAGGGCTGTCTGAAAGGATTGCACTGTCATTTCATGATGTAAATAGGACTGCAACTATAGGATTATTTTCATTCATCTATAAAATGTCAGAAAATTGTGAAAAATGTCAATAACGGTTTCTTAAAGCGCAAGTTGTTGTTCTCAAATGTCTTTCTTTTTGTCTAGGCCAACAGTCCACTACCCAAGATATTTAGTATATCATCACAGAAAATTTTCACATTTGATAAACTGGAATCAGAGATTTCTTTTTCTCACAAAATGACTCAAAACTATTAATCGATCACAGTAAAAATTAAATAGTTGGCAGCTAATTGATCAATCGACTAATTGTTGCAGCTCTAGATGTAAATATCCAAAAATATGCCATTTAAAGGTGCTACAGAGACAGCTGCAACAAACATTCTGACCTGATGAAGATCTTAGTAGGATCAAAACATTGTCTTCATAAAAATGATGTGGCTCGGGGTTAGTGTGACGTTGTTCCCTGTTTTCATTGATACTGCTTTCTAATAAAACATACGAGATGTACATATAATTACTTTCCTTCAATATCCAAAAACATGTCATTTACAGATGCCACGTGGACAGCTTCTGATATCAGGGGGAAAGAAATGAAATTACACCCACAATCAGGGTCTGTCTGGAAAGATGAGCCTTGTCTTATTGGACTCGCAGAATTAATTTGTCTTCACTGGTTTTCAATACATATTCACATTTCTCTTTCCCATGTGTCTTCAGATGGTAGTGACCAGAGGGGTGGAAGCTATGGAGCAGGTACTGGGTTGGGACGGAGCTAGAACATCGGCGCTGGTTCAAGCCTGCGAAGCCGAGCTGACCAGACGTCTCCAGCAGGTTCAGGCCTTGCAGTCCATCAGAAGCATCACACAGCCAGACAGCAGCCAGCACTCCAGTGAAAAAAGTGCAGAGGAGGAGGGAGAAGAAACGCCAGCCTAAGGCCGGTGCAACTAGGCCGAGGCTTCACCCGAGCAGAGACTGATAAGAATTCACACCGCCTGCCTCAGGGTCAGTAGAATATGATTCACCCTGTGTGACCAATAATATCCATGATTATGCAGCACGTGAATGCTGATGATGTTGACATCTGCATCCTCTTTGCATCATCTTTGCATCAACTTGTAAACCACTTGAATGCTTTTGCCCCAAGAGGAGGCAACAGTGATTTGCACAAGTCATGTTTATCAAAGACATTTCACTTTAACCACTGGAAACAACTTTCTACTGGCTTCTTATTTTGATGAGTGCCATGCTGTGAAAATAACCCCGGATACGTAAGGTTTTTGGTATTGGTGAAGATATTATTGTCTTACTGCTTGCTGCCCCTCAAACACTGCCAATTAAAACAGACGTTATGCACTGCATTTTATTTCACAACTTTAAGGAATATAACTGTAAGGAATAAACTCTAGCTGGAAACCTTGTGGATAATTTTGTATCTGCTGGCAATAATTACAAAATTGTGCACTATATTTACTCTCCGCTATTTTATTTGAGTGTCCCAGTCCTGCGTGTGTACATTTATCCACTAATGCCACCAACAATTCCATGACTGGAACAAAAAAGCAATGTCTGCAGCATGTGCACTATTTTCCCCTGACAATCCCACATTACAACGTGCTAGATTTTACTGATGGGAAAATTACAGTTGTACAACTCTACATGCAGATGATTAGTATGTGTCTGAAATCTCAATTTGTTGTTTATTATTGAGTCAAATATTGAATGTCTATTATATAGGGAGTGAATGACACAGTCCTTCAGTATAGGAGGCATAGCAGTGTGTTCTTATTTTGTGTCATCTTGTCATCTCCTGCATAAAGAAACTAATTATATTTTCACACTACTGTTTCCATGTGTTACACTGTGTCCATAGTTTTTACTTTTCTTTTTTTTTTCTTTTTTTTTTTTTTTCTTTTTTTTTTTTAAACCTAGTTTTAAAGTCTGCTTGCAGACTCATAATGTCAGGAAATGTCTTACTTGTGACGAACACTCTAAAATATTTTTTTAGAGAGGTTTTCTTATAGTCTGGCCTGGAAAATGTATACGTTTGGTGGTTAATCAGTAAGCATAAAAATCTTTATTATTATACTATTGACTTAGCCATAGCCTTAAATGATGTGTACCTCAGTGTGAAATGTCATCATTACCTGATGTGGGACCATTAAGGAAATCTCTACATGGAAGAATTAATTATAGAAATACCCCTTTAAACCACAATGAGCGCAGGAACTCTCCACCCATCGCACAAAAACAAAGAAACAAACAGCACTGCTTTTGAGTAATGGGGTGCAGACAGATGTTTTTTCTGAGATATATGCAATGGCTGACATCAGTATATCTGTGTAAAGGTTAACTTTACACAAGTACATAAATGTATTTGTGTGGAGGAGACAGATTTATTTTAATTTGAATAATGAAGAGTCAAGATAAGATGTTTATCTCTTCATACAAGGAAGCCTCACCGAACACGTCTGGTCAACATTATAGGCAAAAATGTGAAAAGCTTCATCTTTGAGTTACATAGAATCAATATTTAAGACTATGCGTTATATACTATTATAGAAGTTACATAGCAGTCTGGAGGATGTGTAATGTAAGACAGTTTACAATGGGTGCAAGTGTGTGTGACTCATTCGTCATATACAAGATAGTCTTTGTCATGCCTGTCATCATCTATCTGATGAACAAAGAATACAAATGATGGTGGATTGGAATTTGCAGAAGGATCATCTTTTTTGTGTGTTGTGGTGAGATTGAGATGTCACTGTGAGCTTGCACTTGAGTTTTAGATACACAGAGGAGTGGAGCAATCATTTAGATCTTCTAGTGTGAGATTCCCAACAAATTCATATGTTGTATTTTGTTTAAACCTGCATAACAAATGTACCTTTTTATACACATATTGAATGGTGATATGAGGGATATTTTTTTAAATAAACTCACCCCTCAAAGTTTTGAAAGTGCTTGTTGTGTCCCACTTTATTTATGATTGAAATTCATGTAGCCTCATGCACAATCTCATTGACAGATCCATCCATCCATTTTCTTTACTGCTTATCTTGAGGGTCAAAGAGGAGCTGCAGCTAGTCTCAGCTGACATTGGGAGAGAGGCGGGAAACACCCTGGGCCGGTCACCAGTCAATCACACATTAACATGTAGTATAGAGACAGGCAACCATTCACACCTACAGGCAATACAGAATCACCAATTAACCTAACCTGCATCTTTTTGGTCTGTGGGAGGAAGCCGGAGCACCCGGAGTGAACCCACGCATGCACAGGGAGAACGTGCACACAGAAAGGCCCCAGCTGGCCAGTGGGTTCGAACCCAGAACCCTCTCGCTGAGAGGTGACAGTACAAACTTTCATCAACAAATACGTCAATGTAATACTTTTCCCAAGTCTCCTTCCTCTCAAGACTTAATCAAAAGCTGAGCTGTGATATAGAACATGAGTTAGAGACTTGAAGTTTGGTGCTCTGAAAAGATTTAAGATACCATAAAATAATGATTTTTTTTTAAAAAGTGTGTGCATTTTCAAAGGCAGAAATAGTATTACTACTAGTATGCAATACCAAGTAGATTTTTTGACAGGGTGAACATTCTGTCATAGTTCTTTACATATAGTAAGTTTACATGGGATGCAGGCTTTTTGACAATGTAGTGATGAGGCATATAAACTGTAAGCCTATTGGCAGCATGCTGCTGCTAGATATTTTCCAACAGTTGGTTAATGGATTTCATGGTGTGCGTAATTCCTGTGGAATTGGCTCCAACTAGGCTGAACAGTGAGAAGTGAGCGGGATATGGGAGCAGTCAATAGTGCCCTCATCTGTCACTGTGTCTTGGTGGATTAGATTATGAGTCAACAGTGTAAGGTAAAAACTGTAGGTTTGCTCTGCAAGCACACAGTTGCCTCGAGGACTGTCTGGGCATTTCATGCTAGAAACAACCCTTATTCCATGTGGTCTGGTGGCTTTCAGAGAACACATCCAACAGAGACCTTATGATTCTGATTGGCTGCAAATGCCAAGGGTTAGGGTTAGGGTTAGGCCAAGTGATGTACGGGTCAGCACATTCTTTGCCTTGCTAAAGTAGTGAATTTAAAACTACAAAGTATGTAGCAGTCCAAGTTAGCATACTTTTTTTAAGTAATAAGTCGACAGAGAAGTTTCAGTGGCTTAATGCTAAAGCACCAGGAAGAAAAATCAACAAGTGCATTTTGTTCTCACATCCACACATTCAGGCGTGCTCTTTTGCCCCTCTCGTGTGGCACAGATGGAGGAAGTGTTGGTGCGTGAATGCAAAAGTGCCAAATGAGAGGTAATTTCATGGGACTGGAGAACCCTTTAATGGCTGTTTTGATAGAGGAGTGGAGCTGGGATTGCTGAGAACAAGCTGCATTATGTATGAAGGTTAAACAACTAGCATTCACCGCTTCTAAGATTCTGCTTCCAGACTACTTTAGGGAATTAATTAATTAATTATTATTATGTCTTTGGCTAGAATTCAATCAAAATGCTTGTCTGATCACATATTAGACCCAGGTTATATTTTATGGTAACCAAACATTTGTTCTAATTAAGACACTGTGTAAAACAAAAAACAAAAAAAACAAAAAACAGTCTGAATTAATAAGTCAAATTGTATTTTGAGTCTTACTTTATTCCCACTAGTTATAAAATAATGAAAACTAAATTATTGCAAAAATGGTTAAAAATAATTGTTCTGGTGAGGTTTTAGAGCCCATAGTGATTTGTTGTGGCATCTCACCAAATAGAGAAATACAACAATGTCAACTGATACCATATCTTGAAGATACCTTGTGCTTCTGCTAGCATCACGGTCAGACACAAATATCCAAGCCTCATCACAAAAATGACGGTTGTGTCAATGGTGACTTTAGTTGCCACAATACTAAAACCCATCAGTCTAAGTTACAGTGAGGATTTAACCTTAATACCGGTATACTTAATCTTCCATCCCTTGTTTTTACCACTGGGGTCAGATTTGAATGCAACGTGCACCTGGTAACTTCCTGTGTCAATACGGCCTGGTGGCTTTGATCCACAAAAGGGTCCATACACTTGTCCAGCTGTTGAAATCTTAAAAAAGGGGGAAAAACAGGGATGTTGATTCATTAAATACCTGACTGAGTGATGTCCAGCCAAACATAAATATTCAGGAGCCCTACATATATCACCCAAGGAGGACAAGTCAGTGACAGACTGCCTACACAAGCATGAGGTGGAATACATTGCTTATTCATCATTTGCGTGTGTTAGATTGCCGCGCTGAAGTCACAGGACTAACCTTCAATGTATCGTATGGACAGGGGGCATCCGGATGACCCTCTATGTCAAAGGTTTCCAAGAAGTCCAGGATTATTCTGTAGCCTTCCGGCAGACGGATGGTGTGGTCACACTGACTCATGGATGGGTAGGGGCTCGGGTAGCCTGGACTGGTCAGAACCCCTGACAGTGTGGTCAACACCTGGTTGTTGCATGGCACTGTTGGGAAGATACACACTCATTTACAGCAAATCCAACTTTTATATGGTCCATATTCCGTCTTCAGTGTTCATTTGAAAACTATCTGCAGCTGCTTAATAAAATATAAATTATAAAGTGTGAAGACGTATGAAAATGTTTTTTGGTTAGAAAAAAAATCATGTCAATTGAGATATGTCCTGGTTACATAAATGATGGGATTCATTTAGAGTGCATTTTTGCCCGGGCAAGTGTGCAGATGTTACAGATAAAAACAAATGAGTATGGCAAAGAGGCGGAGTTGCTGTAATTCATATAATTAGTACAATCTGTAGGCAGATCATCATTTTTGCCTATTCATCGCATGATTTGTTTTGTCACCCTTCTCCTCTGGCAAAGAATAATAATTTGAGTCACATCAACTGGTAATTGTGATTAATTACCTAATGTCAGTACACTATTAATGCTGCACACAGGTATCAATTTTTAATGCCATTTTGAAGTTGCTTTTCCCTTAGGAATCGACAGTAATTAACCTTGCCTTACACCAGCTGGCAGAGATCAGCTACTTTATGCATCAGTATGCCTTTTCAGTCTGAAATTGGCTAGCAGAGGGCCGGCTTTGATAGGATGAAATCCAGTCTGGCACACAATCAACATGTGCCCTGTGTGAAATGTCTGAAAATTGTTTTTTTCAAGATTTGTTCTGCTGTACTGTGAAATATCAAGAGTATTTCAAAGGACAAATTGCTTTCTCTTCCAATAATTAGGTGTAATCATAAGTTTACAACACAGAAAATCTGATCTAATTTTCATCCACCCTTCTCATAAAGTCTGAAATTAGCAGCATTTTGTATTTTAATTGTTCTTATAACCACCTCAACACATTGTGCCAAATGAAAGATTCAGACATTATTTGGTTATATAATCAACAAATGCTGTGGGGTTTTTAAAATGTGTTCAAGCCAACTGCTTACTAATGGCACTTGCTTGCTTGTGTCCCTTGCTTTATGGCCATCAATATGAGCTGTGTCTGGTAGTGAGGAGCTGAGCACAAGTGTATTAAGCTATAGAAACAACATATACCATATTTAAAGAGATCAATATACAGTCAAATGCTATGTGCCAAGCTCTTGACCCTGCACCGCACTATACAGCTTTCAACTGACTTTGATTGAGCGCATATGAACATGCCTCTTGAGCTTTTGCCTGCACATCTCTTACCTGTGCAGGATCTTTTGTTGTCATGGAGAAGGTATCCTTGTCTGCACGTGCAGTAATATCCACCAATGTAATTGTGGCAAAAATGATCACACACTCTCTCCCCGTCTACCTTGGACTGACATTCATTGATGTCTGTAGGAGACAGAGAGGTTAGAGAGTAAAACACAATAAGTATGTAATGTGGTAAGTGAATATTCTCTTTGTCTAAATCTGTGTCTGGACTCAGTCAGATAATGTACGGTGACTTGCTTGGTATATGAATTTTTCAGGAGAGTATACATGTATGTCACCATGAGTTTTACAATTTAAGTGGACACTAAATGACTGTAGTTTGTCTTGATAAAAATGTAATCTTATTTGGCTCTAATAACCATTGAGGTTGAAAGATCAGTTTAGTACGTTTGTCATTTACATCCAATTAAAAATTTGAATGGAAAACATATTAATTGCAAATAGAAAGTTCAGACAGGCTTTTTTAAATGTTATGGTCATCAATAGCAGAATCCCAAACATAAGTGGACAAACAAGATAAACAAGACTAAAAGTCTACAGCCATGCAAGTAGATATAGCTAACATAGCTGCTGTTTAGCTAATATTTATCAAGTTACTGTAAGCATCCTAATATTTGCTTATTAGCACTGAGCACAAAATACAATGAGAGTCATAAGGATGAATGAACTGGTGGTGAGCAATTTTAGATCGCTCATGAAGGTATTAGATAAAACATCAGACAATCAATCCAGGTCATATGAAGTTATCCTCAAGGATCTTTGAATATCTGTTGGAAAAGTTTATGATTATCCATCCAATTTTATGTCAACCTTTCAGTGGCATGGTGGAAAAGTCAGAGGATCACCAAAGTCATTAGGATATATCATCCGATAATGTCTGTATAAATTTGCTTAACTATTTCTCTGAACAGGGAAAATCTTGACTTGCTGGCACAGTTTGAGAAAAAGTTAGATTCATCATCTGGGGACCATGAATGCCTGTGCAAAATTTCATGACACTACAGTCAATAGTTTTTTTTTAGATATTTCAGTCTTGACTGAAGCGATAGATCATATTGGCCAACAATGCAACATGGCCATCCAAATTTGCTGCTCACATGGCTAAACCTTTGCAATGAAAACCATCTGGTAGATGTAAGTGCCATTTTTTTTTAAATGTAAGAATTCAAGTACAGTGAAACATAAAACTCATATTTAAACTGGCCATTCACATTGTAATACATTTTGTTTCTAGAATAAGCCTAAATATATATACATATGAATATAATACAATATATATAAATAACATATACATATAAATTAGATGCTCTCTCGAAGAATAATTTTCCTTTTTTTCTAGTTATTTATGGTGTCCTTTATTTGTTTATTGTGCTTTGGATTTGTCATTATTATATTGTATATGTTGTTTGTAGTATTGAGTAGTCTTGTGTTTGTAGTTTGAATTAATATTTTCAATGTAACTGCATGTACCTATGATGATGTGATCCTGCTATTATTTATCTAGAAAGTCCATTACACTTTGCTCTGTGTAATTACAGCCACCAAAAATGTGAAGGTTTCTTCCCTCTGGCAACAAACATCACTATTTTACATCACCTTCTGAGGTGTAAAATGCTTGGAAGCCAGTGAATCGTCCCTCATTAGAATAGTCACTCCTAAAGACCACTGACATGAGGTTCCCGGCTGACAGGATGACGGTGTTCCTGGGGGTGCTTTCAAAGTTCTTCTCTTCCTCACCACAGAACCGCAAGGTCTCATTCCCCTCTGCCAAAACCTGGTTTGACAAGGTCAGAAGCCTTTTGGTAAGCAAACTACAGAGTCCAGTGCAGATAATGAGAGATGGAGTTTCTCTAGCATGTACCTGAATGTAGTCATATTCACACTGGTGGGAGGGTTCCATGCTGAAGTGGGTAAAGTAGAGTTTAACCCTGTGGCCCTCTGAGACAGTGATGTTCCACACTACATGCTGGTTATCAGGGTATGTCTGGGGGAAGTTGGGGGAGGTGAAGCTGCCATATAACCCTGTCATATTCACACTCAGCGAGACACGTATGAGGGAAAATAGGACAAACACACAGCCCCCACTGGGCAAGATTAGGTGTGATGGCAGCAGTTTCAAGGATAATTTTGCACAAATAAATGCTAACTGACACTCACCTGGTCATGTTGGCTTCACAGTCCCCAGATATTTTGCGTAATTTGGAAAGGTTCACTCTCAGTGACCCAAGGGTAAATGAACCTGGCTGTCCAGGTCAGACGACATTTAGGTAAACAAAGTAGGACCAGCACATGATCAGTGTGTCATCATTGCCCACCTCCCTCAGTCCCAGGAATCTGATGACTGTAAGAATAGTGTATATTCATCCATACACTGTTAAACTCCTTTTCTTACTTTATCCATTTTTAAAGGAGGGGCATGTTTGTTTTTGTCACTTTTGATTTGTTAAATGCATTTATTTTAATTTAAAATATTTTAAAAATATCTTAAACATAATAAGCATAAATAGCAATGTATTTATAAAAATAGCAACCACCTATGACCTGTCAGTGCCCTGTGAAGCTTTCTCACATCTGCTTAGACAGTGATGCTGATCAGACCTGACTCATGCCGTTAATTATTTCAGACCCCACTCTCATGATTGTTGAGCAGCGAGGCTGTTAAATAAAAGCATCAGAAAAATAAATACACTATCCCATCACATTTACCAGCCGAGCCCTTTTTGTGTCCACCTAATTACTGTATTAGGAACAAAAACAGTCAGCAATTCATCAACAATAGTTTCCCTGTGAATCAAACCAGATTGCATGGTGTTTTTGTTTTTTTAAACATCTGATTCTGCTCTGTGCCAAAGGCTTTAAGGTCAGACTTTATTGTAAAGGCTTTTATAATGAGGGAATGGCAGAGTGTTCAGCTGTCTGTTTTGATGGAATACATATATTGATGTTATTCAGAAGTGATGGGGCCTTTCAACCAGCAACAACTGAACGATAAGTAAGCTTATAATAACCAACCCCCATTTTCCCTAACACTAAAGCACTAATGGCTAGTATTTGAAGTGAATTACAATAATTATCAACATGAACATCAATGTAGATTTCCTTTTGCAAATGACCTCTCCTAAAATGCTGCCATAACCTTTTCCTTTTTCTGATTGTGAGTTGGTGGGATGTTAAGTCACTGTGGATTCTGCACTGATGCCAGATGTTCTGCTTTGGATATCATCCAGCTACCAGTCAGGCTGTGACAGTATGCTGCCCCAACAGAACTGACACCTCTATACATTGTTCAGACTTAAGGGTCTAATTTCTGCTGCCTCTGGGAGTGTATTTATTTCAAGCTTCTAGACCTTTACCTCCAGAGAACACAGTGGAATCTTTAAGGTGAAAATTGAGAACGATCCTGGGCCTTAGCCTTACCTTCCAAAGTTGGTTTACGTGGTTTTAAGATTTCCTACCCAGGAGCCTATTATTATTTGGTACAGAGAGATGTTCATCACTTCATCAGTTCTTCTTCTTCATGAAAGAATATATGCTGTTTTAAAAAGGGAATGACGTTCTAAGATTTTGGTCACCTGCAGACTAAAAGTTCTTCTTTACAGGGTCAGTGCCCTCGGTGTTGAAACCTGCTTCTAGTATAAGTTAGGCATACATTTGTGCAAGGACATTATTGTGTTGCGAATACTGTAGCCTCCAGGGGCCACTAGTGTTTTTTGATTTGTTTCAAGGTGAAATCATAGACTTTCTGTAGACTTTATATACAGATACCCTCTTTTTTATTTCCTACACACATAATTGTATGTTTTATAGGCCTGATTGCTGTTTTATCATTTCAGAACTGATTGGTCACTTCTGTTTTTTATCAGTCTTTTATCAGTCTTTTGTTACTTCCTTTTGTCTTTTTTTTGTTTTGTTGTTTTTTTAGCTCAGTAAAACCACAAGACACAAATATACTAGACTAGACAAATAATTTGAAGGGGGTGCAAGGCAATAGTTGTATATGATTCTGTATTAAAATGAAATAATTCAAGGACATTTTTAGACATTATTAATTATTTCCATAATAAAAACTCATAACATGAACAAATGACTCATCCCAAAATAAGATAATATGTGTCTTTATTTTGAAGTATGATGGATGATAATTGGGCCAAAAATAACTATAGCTTTAGATTTGAATTCGGAATAGCAATGAAATGTTTGCGGTGTTTGAATCAATATTATAGTATACCAAAACAAAACTGCACATTATATCAATATAATCACATATAATGTGAGGAATCCAAACAAGAATAGAATAATAATCTGTAATACTGTACATATATCTAATTCTGAACAAGTCTCTCTTTAGGCTGAGGAGCCGAGACAGGCTGACAAAAGTGATAATGTCATTTACAGACAAAAACTGGAGCTGCTCTATAGACGGTGAATAATAGCATGACATGCTAGAAGCCATGGTGATCTTACTGGGATGAGAATGACATTTTCTGAGTCACAACTGGAAGCCCTTAATTCCAGTTAAACTCACTGGGATGGATGTAATACCTAAAACACTTTCTTTGTGACTATAGACCTGGTCACTTATTGCTACCATTCATTCATTCAGGTCTAGATGCACTGATTTCCAACTACAGAAGAAAGTTTTCTATTTATACCATTCCATTCCATGTTTATTTGTCACCAATGTAATGTAATTTTATAGAAGAACTGGGATGCATTAAAAGAGCCTAAGCTGCAGTTTGTTTGGTTTTATTTAAATTTACTAAAATTAAATTCTTTGATTCAACACAATCCAGAGCCAGAATCTGAATGGGAGCTTTATGTACATGTCTTTTGATAATATGTGACTTATATCCAGCCACTCTGAATCCCATCCTTAGGGCACAAACATTCATTTTAAGGCCTCAGGATACAAATAAAAATTAGGGCAAGCGTTGCACACGCGCGTCATGAACAAAGCACTTTTCACAATTGGCAAGACACTGACGAACCTGAGTGGAGTGTTTGTGCATGTAGCATAGATAATTTATACAGCTAACATGCGTGCACACACACACACATACAGCTGAACATACACTCAAAACAGGCACAGTGAGACACAAGGCACAAGGCACAAGGCACAAGGCACATGCCGTTTTGATTTCAGCATTGATGCCCAAGTGCAAAAGGCAAGGCAAGGCAAGGCAGTTTTATTTATATAGCGCATTTCATACACAGTGGCAACTCAATGTGCTTGACAGACACTCTCCTTGCAGCGCTGTTTTCACCTGCTTGATGTACCATGCAGTACCGAAGTGCTTCCTTATAGGAAGTCAGCCAGTCATTAAATAAAAAATAGGCCACTTGAGATCAATTGAAATAAACGTAAGGACAGGGACTGTTTGTAGCAGGACAGTCAACAAAAGATGGTGATGAGGATACAAGAAGAGAGCTTTAAATCAATGTTGTATCAGATCCTTGAAGAAGGCATTAGAGGGAGAAAGGTTTCTTCTACTCTTCTCATTTTGCATAATTTCCATGTATCTCGTTAGTCCTTTGGCGACCTCAACAACATGCTGATCTCTGAGCATCTTGGCCAAGACACAAATTATACTTCCAGACATGCTAGTACACTTTGTGAGTGTATCTACCCTCACTGTGACTCACTGTGACACCCCTCTGCCATCTTCATTCTCACTCTCATCCTTTTTCTCCTTTCTCACTGGCTGCAATCACAGCGGTCTCAACCACCCACATGCTGTAAACTGTAATTAAGGACTTGAATAAGTGGGGATGTGTCACTTGAGCTGAACACTGAGGAACAATATAGAGTTAATCCACTGTAATTTGCTCGTCCACTTCCACAGCACACTACCTGCTGCAAATAACAGATGGTTTAAAAGCAGCACAGGCCAAAATGAATCCCGGTGTTAAATACCCATTGATACATTTGTATGATTTCCAGTTAGTTAAATCAACAACTCTTGAATAAATGCAGAAATGTAAAATGTGGTCTGCATGACCATCCACATTTTAATTCACAGAGTAGAAAAAAAACAGGTTTCAAATGTTGTTGCTTCTGGCTGTTCGGGGGTGTCACTTTTCTTTTCAAACCCCAAACAATTGCCTTGACTTGAGCCTTGAGGCCAGATGTTCATGGGCTAAAGCAACAGAATTGATTGAATGCCGTCAATATATATTAACATTTCTTTGTTCTGAGGGGAGCAGCAGGTTTAGTTTAATGTTTCCATTAACGCCGGCATTGTTTGCTCATTTTGTGTGTGGGTGCAGAGAATACAATGAATTAAACAAATATACACCTGGGAATGTGTCACAGTGATTTCTTGCAAAAGACTCACTTCAATTTTCTGCAGGTTCTTGTCGACCGAGAGCATACTTAAGCAATGGCTTCAGAGAAGATTATACAAGTAAAAACGGGACTTAAAGAATTGATTTATTTTGCTATTTAAATGATGAGCAGCAATGTTTGTTGTAAAGTCCTGCGACAACAGTACTTTTCATTTTACAATGCATAGATTGAATGCTACTTGTGCTTTCATTTTGATGGGAATAATCAATCTTCAAAGGGAAGACACAGGAAAAATCTGACCAAATGATCTGACAAAATAATATTCAATTCGAGAAACACAGGGGTGTTTCTCGAAGATGAATAAAACGTTCATAAAAATTAAATCTTGATTAAACCAGTTAGAGTTTGTTCTGCTTGTATCAGAAAAGTGCAGAACAAGATGGATTGACAAACATCTCTTGCTGGTTTAGTTTTGTGGATGTTGGGAAAGTTTAGAGCTGATTTAAATCCATGATTTAAATTTGACTGCAATATTCAGCAATTTAAAAAGTTACATTTATTGTTTCTATAAATAGTTCCCATTAGCTTAGTTACTTAGTATGTTTTTATTATCAGTTGAAAAGCTTATGTAGGGGAGGCTGAGTACGGTTTTCAATACTGTTTGCATTTTTCTTTGTTACTCACTGTTTGGAATAGACCAATCAAATGTTGATTTATTCAGCTTATATCTGTCTGTCAGTTACCCACATCATTTAAAGATGATCACATATGACATATCAATTACAATATTGATTTGAATGGAAGAAGTCAGATGTTGCAACTTACCCCACCCCTGAGGATAGCTGCAACACGATCAAGGACAGTTGCAACACATTTAATTTCACTAATTAACTTTTGCTTTTGTCTCAATGAGCATAGTATTCTAAAAAACATTATAGGACATATATATATAGTTTAGTAATATTTGGGAATTTTGTCAGTAACCTTCCTCATTCTTTCTGCTTTAAGATGATTTATTCACTGTATGGAAGACAATAATGGCTTACTATTAAGATTATGTACATTTGAAATAATTAAATGATCAAATAGTTATGTTATTACCTCCAATGATTACTTGTGCATGTATAAATGTATGTTATGAATAACATATTTTTCTATCATATAAACAAAGCAATACAAATGTGTATTTGGGTGAGGTATTTACCTCACAATGACTTGTGTATTATGAAAAAAGGAATGCCAGTTTGGTTTTGGGTGAACTATCATTTTAGGTACCCCATAATGGCTTGTTCATATTGACATGACAGAACATCAAGTGCCAGCTAGACACACTGACACACTGCCATTGACACAATGTAACCATGCCATTTAGAAGTCAACAAAACAAGTAAGTCAATTTTGATTATTTCATACTAAATGTCAGGACAGTATTACCAAAATAGAGCTTATGAAAAAATGACTTTCATACCTGAAAAACATTTTCTTTTTTTAGTAAATGCAACTGTTGATGTTGAATGAGTTTTCTGCCTTCCTGGGGAGGGACGGTCTAACTGAGCATGTGTAAAGTGGCATCACTGTAACATGTTTCTGATTGAAGGAATAAGACTTCATTTGGACTTTCATGGTATTTACATGGCTCTAAGACTCTATTTACTGTCAGTGGTGCATGCTGGTAAATGTTTCACAATTTTAACAAATGTTTTTACATGAGAGTGTACTTTTTAGTAAATGTAGTTAATTTTGTTGAAGTGTATGTATGATTTTTTTTGTATGTCTTTGCTCTAAACTAATTTAGATCAGTGTCCTAATTTCACAGATACAACATCCCAATGCACTTGAATACATTTTTTTTTTAAACTACCATTTTATAAACATTAATCAAATGTCTTTATAAATCCACTGAAAGGGATGGGAAAGGGTCGAACTGTTTCATTTAAGGATCTTTGCAATGAGTGGACATCGTAACAGAGCCATAGTGGATTTACAACAAAGTGTCCCAAATGCTAAAGCCACATGTACAATGTATAATATATTACACACATGGTTCCCAGCATCCCTTGATGCTAATGATCCAGAACAGCTCCTGATGAACTGATGCTGAGCCTTTTTGTGCTGGATTTCATTCCTGACGTCAGGCCCATTACTCTTTCAGTTTGGCCAGCATGGCTTTTTTTCACAGATAACAAATACAGTCATTTCCTTGCTAATTCAAACGGGCCCCAGGTTTAGCAATTCAGCGGACTGCCATAAGGCAGTAAAGCAGTCAGTGACGTTGGTGTGAGGAAGCAATGATGAGAAATGGCACACAGGTGCTGCGCTCGCCCCTGAATCCTTTCCTTCAATATGGTGCTTCACCGCTACCGCCCTTTCTCATTCATTATGTTTTAAACAGAATTCTTTTTAAAAACTACTATATTACAATTTAATGCCAACTGAGAACATATTTCTCACAAAAAGACCACTTTTTGTGACACGACTTTCATAAAAATGTCAAGAAATGCCTAAAAAAATATATTCTATAAAGTCCTTGGCCTGCAAGTGATCAACAGTGAATATGTCTTGTAGTAACATAATACAGTATATGGATTTATCATGATTATACCTCATATCAGTGATAAGAGATTATATAATAGTGTGGACAGGCCATGACTCAATAACTCCAGTAGGGATATTAATGGGGGGCTATTTCTTGTGTAATTGATTACACATTTTCAGGTCTGTTAGATTTGAGAAAAATGACGGTCAGCCTGAACATTAAACATGGATTTCCAATATGAGTAATGGTGTTGGCAGCAGCGGGGACTTCACATGCCATTAATAAACAAAAACCATCACTGTCACCCATAATACTGTGGTGACATTTAGGCTCTTAATGACTCATATCACGTCTTTTTTCTTCTTCTTTTTTTGTGTCTCCGTATCGCAGCCTGACCATTTGACATAAGGAGATTTCATGTTGTTGGAACAACTGCAATCAGGTGTATTGCCATCCCACAAGGGCCCAATTGTCCTGAAAATAGTCATAAGCTGCACTACATACAGGGAGAAAATAACATTACTTGAGATCATCATCTGCTGCTGTGGCAACAAATCTATTACATGTGCAAAGTGTGGGCGAAACAAGGACAGTTCTGGTGGCTAACAACAAGGGTGTCACCCTTGTGCTTAGAGACCTATATGCACACATCATACAGGACACTGCAGCGCTTAAACAAGGCAGTCGATATCATCTTGTGGGGCTTTCTTCCCTCCCTGCAATCCTATTCTTCTAATGACACTATCAACAAGAGTGGCTCCCAGTCATGAATGAGTGTGATGCTCAGAGTAAAACCCAAACTAATGAACTGTGCCGGCAATTCCCAACACTTTATCATGTCATCAGGTATTACTCTGATAGGTCTTTAGTAACTATTATACAGAAATAGTAAGTTAAAGATAGAAGTTATGTGACAGTGCATGACATAACTGTAGGGTTGTATAAAATAAACTGTATTTTTCTTACTTAGACAGTTTTTTAACCATAATAAACCCAGTGGAAATTAGTCTTGAGGCTCATAGGCAACTGGAGGATGTCAACCTTCGCTTCACAACCTTGAGACAGACACCAATAATTTTCTTGGACAACACATCCGCACAGAAGGAGTGAAAACAAGTGAAGCCATGAGATTAGCTGTCAATGTAAAGAGTCATTCAGTTGTTCGACGAAGCACAAAATTATTAATGTGTACATGTTTTTCATTGACACCAAAGTACCATAATCCCTACTCCACACTGCACTGTGATGCCTCTTACCCACAGTTTACACAATACTCTGCTTTACTGCTCAACATAACTACATTTCTGTGGTTTGTGTGAAACATTTAGAAGTATGGTTTAAAAAAAAATAAAAACTTGAAATACATTTTGTTCAAATAACATTTTACATCTGAGACTGTACAAACTTCAAGGATACAATATTCCAATCTAATCCAGGATATAAACTGATCTTGTTGTTTTTTCAGCTCTGGAGAGAGTAAAATTGCCTGTACTGGCAAAATATGAAAATGACCTGCTGATCAATTTCAGGTTGATTTGCTATCAAAATGGTTATAGCCCTCTTATATGGGAGATACAAATACAGATATGTGGACTTTTATGAAGTTCTGCTGCGGTTTAAAATCAGAACATTATGCATTGTATTGTGGCAGCTCTGGGGAAAACCAGTTAAGTTGTGAAGTTCATATATTTGTCAGATACACAATGTATTATAGTCATGAGTTCACAGAGTCATCAGCATAGATAAGGCTGGCTGAAAAAAAACTGTAGTGTACTGAAATTAGTTTGATAATCTTAGGCCACGGTATTCTAGTCAGGATCTTTGTTGCACCACATCTTCTTCTCTCCCTGCACATTTTCTATCTTCCTCTTAACTTTATTTTCTCATAAACTATCTCTTTGTTATGGATGACAATGTCAGTTAGGCGGTCCAGCACTTTGGTCCAAACAGAAATGCCTCAACAATTAATGGATGGACTGTCATTAAATGTCATGTCCCCCTCTGGATAAATTGTAATACATTTGGTGAATCCTTAAAAATCCCAACCACACATGATCTAAGATATATAAAAAAAATACTCTGCTTGGAATAATGATATGTATCTAATATGTTTTTTTTTTCCTAAAACAAAATTTAAAAAAATAACACAAAACAATTACCTCATTAAAAAACCTTAAAATTATTAGTTTAGCTCATAGGACTTCGTTGTTACAATCCCGATCTATTCCTTCTCTCTCACTGAAATATCCATAATGAATGAATATGCAAATATTGTTAATTTTAAAAGTTTACCTGCCTGACAAACAATGTCTCCTACGTCACTGTAAAGTCCTGTCTCAGTTTATGTACACTGGAGGCTTCAAGACCTCATTTGTATAAGTTGCATACAATTAGCCTCCCAACTATTTGTGATTTCACAAATCGTGCCCATAGGCTCACCCCTTAAACTTAGATTAGTGAGCATAAAGAAATGTCCCCCCTTCAGCAGATGACAAGAAGAAAAACATGTTTTTGAGTGGTAAGGCATTATGTAATGTAATGTAATCATTACATTGATTTATTAGAAAATACATTGAAAACTATAAATGACTTTCCCATCCATCTCAGCTGTACTTTGTGTTTAGTGCTAATTAGCAAATGTTACAATGCTAACACATTAAGCTAAAATGGTGACCATGGTCATAATTATACCTGCTAAACATTAGATGTGATGTTAGCATTTTTATTAAGTATCCAGACTTGTATGGAAAGTTTTGTTTTTTTAGTATTGAGGCAAAAAAATTTCAAGTAGTAGTTGATATCATCAGAGCACTAGTTTAAGACTTCTCACATTAAACTGATAAGATGGCAAAAAAAATGTAACCCTTGATTTTCTTTAGTATTTACATGTAAATGTTAACTAAATCCTTGAAACACTGTGTTTTACTTTACACTGTTTAACACCACAGACCTGCTCTGCTTCACCAATAGATCCAGAACAAAAAGGGTCACTATAGTAACCAACGTGCTGTATCCCTTCCTCACACTGGTGACAGCTCATTTTCTGAGCCACGGCTTTAGCACTGAAAGAGCAGAGGGCCGTATAATGATCAGCTTTTAGTGCTAGCATTGGGCGGCTGAATAAGCCATCAGGGATCATTAGGCCCTGCTGGGGAAAACAATCTCTCTATTCCCGTTGGTGCTCCCAAACAGGAGAACTCTTTGGGAAAAATACATCAGACACTTCAGCTTGTGTGTTGTGTTTGAATGATCTCAGCTTTCCACGGTCAAAGACATCAACATTACTGATGATGTATCTCCTTACGACTCCTTTATAAATAATGTAGTATCAGGTAATCTGTTTACACCAACAAGTCTTTACTGAAATAATGATTTTAAAAAAACACAGGAGGCAGCTACTGATGAACAACAGGAAGACCACAAATCAGGGAACTTTCAGTTGAATAGAGGAGAGTCCCTCCTCAAAGGCACTAATGATCTCTCAGCCGACTGATGCAAACCTGCCACGAACACAGAGAAACAGGTCCATTATTCCTGCTGGGCATGACTGTTCCCTAGAGCATTTTAAAATATTTTTTTTACTTATATATTTCTTTGACTTCAAAATGCCTCAGTTAGTCAACCTTACTGCATTTGTTCAGTGCTCTGGATACGACCCATCTAAAATGTCACAACTAAACAAATTGAGCCTGGCTGACAGAGATGAATAAGACTGCTGCAGGCACTGTGTCCACAGTCGCTGGGTTAATAAAGTACAAGATCATGCCTACGAACTGCACAGAACTTCCATCTCCATTTTTCAAACAAAACATGTACTGCATGATATATTAAACAAAAAATCAGAAAGTTTATAGAATATGTTCCCTTTTGCTTAGCTAAGCTGTAAAATTAATGTTGTTCCATATTTTCAATTTACTGTGGTACATATTTAATCAGTCACAACACAGTCTATTAACAATATGTCAGCTGCAGTAACCTGAATCAGTAAAACATTTCATCTCAAAAGATCATCCCAGCCCCTTTTATGTAAATCAATTTTGTTGGCATAATAGCTCTTTGTTGATTGTGTCTGCTGTGCACAGAAGAGGACACAGCCTTTCTTGCAGCGAGGAATCGCCACACAACCTGCCTGTTCACACCTTTCTTCAGAAGCATGAGCCGAGCACTAGGTGTTAATTTGGCCTGTTTTGACTGGACAAGGACAGTTTAGGGGACTGTTTGATGCTAACCGCTTCTAAATGTTCACTAGTGCAGGATGAAAATGAGTTCTGACACAGTTGTGAAATGCACAGACAAATACAATGATTGTGTGGAAATGACACATCTTACAATCAAGGTAAAATGAAGTACCATATGTATTTGTGGGTAACATCTTTAAGAGGATAACACTTTGGACATTGAATATATATGCTGTAGATTATTTTTAGATAGAGTATGTGTAGTATGTCAAGCTTGCTGTTTAAAAGAATCAACTAGAAAACATGACCTCTGCAAACACCTTAATTACCATTCTAGGTGATGTGGTTCTCGCTGTTTGTCTTCCACTTCTGGCAGTGAGAGTAATTACAAAACCACTGTCAACATATGTTTACGTCATAGGCTCCACTGTAGCCTACTCTATAGCTAGCACGGATTAGCACACTTTAAAAGAGACAGGAGGAGTAGGCTAGCTTACCTGATGCACCAGATGGTCCGTTACACAGAACCATCTGAGAAGCTGTCTTTGGGAACTATTTGGAAAAAAAGCAGGCACTTTCAAAAAATACTTGGCAGATGATTGGATGAAATATCTATCTATCTATCTATCTATCTATCTATCTATCTATCTATCTATCTATCTATCTATCTATCTATCTATCTATCTATCTATATATCTATCTATCTATCTATCTATCTATCTATCTATCTATCTATCTATCTATCTATCTATCTACCTATCTATCTATCTATCTTACCTTGAAGGCAGCTGGATTTGCGAGATCACAAGGACACGCAAGAATTCTCATAGGATGATGATTGGTCTAAACCACCTGTGGTTGGAATGACTTCAAGCACAGATCAGCTGAAAAGAAAAAGTAATGGCAAGTACAATGTTGTTACAGCATGTTTCACAACATAAACTCTGCATAAACGAAAGGAAAGGAAAGGAAAGGAAAGGAAAGGAAAGGAAAGGAAAGGAAAGGAAAAGGTAATTCTACTTACTGTTCACTGTGAGCACTGCCATATTCTGTGACAATGGGTGTGTTTCTGTTAACGAACTTGGGTTAGATGAATCTTGCCTGAGTATCTGACTTGTAATTCCAACTTGAATGACCATTGCAGTTTTCCATATTGGAGGCAGTTTTTTTCTTAGCTCTGAGTACAATGGATTACCACATTAATCAGTATTGTGTGAAGTTGTTCGGCAAGACCTTGAATGTAACATTCATTTATATGTAAAAGTTCCACACTGCAGGTTTAGAACTCCATGAATGGACTTTTGTCCACTAGACAGACACACAGCTTGTTTTATATAATCATCTTAAAATGTTAGAGCAAATCATTAAGCAGGAACTGAGTAACATTAGGATTCATTTAGAGAATGTTTTGGCCATCTGATAAATGTATGTCCAATATCTTTTTTCCATATAGCTCTGTTTTGGTCTATCTTTAGATATTCCTCTTTCGGAACTACCTAGTCACTAAATGTGTCTGTTTGATGTTGGGCAGGCAGCACACAGCAGGTTTTGCTGCAAATAGCTATTGCCTGCTATTGATGAGGTAGTGGAAGTGAACCATGTAGGCAAGGCAAGGCAAGGCAGTTTTATTTATATAGCACATTTCATACACAGTGGCAACTCAATGCCCCCCCCCCCCCCCACACACACACACACACACACACACTAATAATAAAAACAAAGTACAGAAACATAGAAAGAGAGAAAAATAAAATACTATGATAGAGCATTAAATATAAGGTTGCAGCATAAAATAATGATTTGCTTTAAAATCATTAAAAGGAGTGCAAATGAAAGATTAAAATTTAAAGTGCTTTGAAAGAGCTCAATCATAAGCACAGGAGAAGAGAAGTGTTTTTAACCTGGATGTAGTAATTTTGTGGGCCATAAAACCAAAACAATGAGCTGAAATAGGATAAAAAGTTCTGTAGAACTACAAAGTTGAATAACGACCCCTTTTACATTAAATATTTGATGAACTGACATATAGATGAATGTCACTTTAAGTAAAGCCTAATGTTGCAGATGAAGATCCTTGATGAGAATATTCTCATTTACATGATTGCCATGTATTGAAATTTGATGTTGTGTATAATATTTTCAAGTCTAAGTTGTTCCCAGATCTCTAGTTTTGCATGGAAAGAAAAAAGTTGACCAACACGAAATAGCCATACATCAGGAACAATATATCATGATGTACTACCAGCTGGATTCATACCATATATGGTCACATAACACAAAGTTTACAATTATTTTCTGCATTTATGTATTCATGGC
The DNA here is from genome assembly GCF_963691925.1 of Scomber scombrus. Lineage (NCBI taxonomy): Eukaryota > Metazoa > Chordata > Actinopteri > Scombriformes > Scombridae > Scomber > Scomber scombrus. Next base: position 13,145,800 of record NC_084979.1, on the reverse strand, counting down.
TTCACTTTGAAGTTGTTTTTTTCCTCCTGTGAGGAGAACCAACAAAACCAAGTCTTTGTTATTTTTAAACACCGGCACATATGAAGTCACATTTAAATTTGAATTACACAGTTAGGCCCGAGCACTCCTTTCCTCCTCCTTCAGATCAAAAGGAAAGCAAATAAAATGCTTTGCCAGCAGGCATCTGCTTTGATGTTGCTCCTCTGCATGCTCATTTGAGCTCAGGGGCATAAAGTCAGAAGTGGACAGCACCTCTACTGACATCAAATTGTTTTGTGTTTATAATCTCAAGCTCAGAGATACTGATTGGTCTTTAGAGTAGGGACCAGTGAGAGAAAAAGTAGATGTATTTTGTTTTTTGGCATTTTTCTTTAATTGGTAAAATGATTGTTTCTTTTATTCTAGCATAATACAGTGTAGTTATTTCTCCCACAAACTGTAAACCTCAATATTTGTCATTCTGATATGGCTCTTTTCACTGTAAGAGGGAGAGATGCTGTGTGATGAACTGTAATCAAGAAAGCCCACAGGAGCCTTTGTCTGTTTGCAGAGCAGTGTTGCAAGAACCGTGTAATTACATTGCTTTGAAATTTGTGGAACTGGAACTCACCATCAAGTGGTGTTTTCAGGGGATTTCACATTGTCTTGTACAATAAAAACGAGGATGCATCATTGAAGAGCTTTTCTCTTCAAATGTCTTCAACACGTACATGACAGCAAAAGGGGAAGAAAGTGTCATCACCATGGCCTATAATGTTCCACCTGTAATTGAATCAGTGCTGTGAACTTATGTTAACTCATGTCTCTGCACCTGCAAAACAAGCACATTTATGAGTCATTACCTCCTATTCATCCTGTTCAGGAAGATGATGAGAAAGTAGTTGAGAAGAGTGTTTAGAACCTACACTCAACTTTGCCTTTCCCTCTGCCTGTGTAGGGTTTCTATAGACTCTTATAGGTTATTTAAGAACATTTTTTGAGCCTTTCATTTGATTATTACCCAGAGACAAACCTCTGCTAAGCAGTGGGTATTAATTACTGCTGACAGGAAATTTCAAAGAGAGGGGCTATAGTTGTATAATATTTTAAAATACAGTCTTGCTATTTGCCTAGGCAGATCTTTGTGGTATAAGTCTTCATTACAACAGATGGTAAGTGACAAGTTAGGCTTTTGCTTTTGGGTCAAATTCTGCATTACTGGTTTTTCATTTCACTATACAACACATATAACAAGCCACTGATTAACTATCTAGCTTCTGTGTTGTGTATGTCATTTGCTTTTGCTCATTTGCATTATTGGCCATCTACAGTATTCACGGTATATAGTCACAACAATAGAAACCTCTACATATTTGAACTCACTCAAACAGCTGGATATTTCCCCTGCATGTAATTTACAACATAAATCCATCAGTTTACTAATAGGGATTGGGCATCCAGCTTGAAAGTCAATATTTGATTGTGGAGTACCATGCTTTACCTCAGTGAGTGGTAAAAAAAAAAAAAACACACACAATGGCCATACATGCCAGATAGGCTGTGAGTGTGTGTGGTAATTGTAGTGTGACTGATTGGGAATGGCGCCGCTGGTAGTCAGCACACGGTCTTGTTTGCTGCAAGAATCGAAAACCAGGTTCATGGGGTCACACGAGGAACACTTCATTATCTCAACATGCAACGGCAGCCTTGTCTGTGCTTTCACTATCAAACAGTGAGGTCAGATTCATATCAAAACTACAAGCTTATTTTGTGACCTGCCCTGATCTTTACCAAGCTTTCCTTTTGAAAATGTGTTTTATTGTACAAGAGGCAGCTCCATTTACTGTAACTGTTGCTGCCAACAAACAGCATCATTCAGTTAATTTGAGGTAAGCCTCTGATGTATTTACTTTCCTATCTACCTGATTTGTTTAATGACCTGTGGTAAGTCATTGAAGCATCACCCCCAGCATGTGACTAGGAATTAAAAAGGACCACTGTCTGTCTGGCAGCTGTGTTTTTAATTCTTTAACATTGCAGACTGGCTCCACCTATCTGGGTTAACATATATTTATATATATTGTTATTTTTTTCAAGCAGTAATGCATCAACACCCTGATTCTGATTTAATTCAGTAATCCAGTAAGATATTCTTTATCAATAAATCATTATAATAATTTCAATTAAAACATCTAATTATGTCACTGTCTACCTTACATTTATTCTAATTTCAGTTTCTTCATTGATATGTTAAATGTTTTGAAATGTATTGAAATTAAATGTATTTTTGTGGCCAATAAACTAAAAAGACAATTAATAATCAACAAATAAAAAACAGAATAAGTACACTAACAATATTATGAATGTGGATTTTACCTGTGTTACCCTTCAAGTGCAGCGATGAAAAACGTGTGTTTGTACCTTCAATGTGCCATTTACAACTGTGATAGTATAGTATATGTAAAAATATATTTTTATAATGACTCCAAACCCCAAACTATTTCCACATGTGATATTTGTGATATTTAATGATAAAAATAAATACAGCCATCAATTTAAAATGAAATCTAATGTGGGAAATATGACTTTCTCTTTTTCAAACAATTTACAAAAGCAATTAACTGTTACCATCTCAAATATTATATCCATGCTTTATTATTGACCCTGAAAGAAACTTGCGTACATAAATACATACATTGTATACATAATTAAATACAGAAATAATTAATATTCAAACAGACACACTGTCTTAGTGAAGTCCATCGATGCTGCATGTCTGACAGGTGCAGATGATATGTACAGCTGAGGTCTACTACAGTTTATGTGGAGCTGGAAAGGAAGGAGTACGGTAGGCAGGCAGAGCCGGGCGGTTTGGGGCACTGTTAGCAGGAGGTGAAAGTTTTCCAGAAGAAGTTTTTACAGGGGGCTTTGCGGTCACGCTGAGGCAGCGATAGCCTGTTGTAGACAGCCCTCTCCTCCAGACGAGACTCCAGCGGCTCCTCAAGATCCACAGGTGCCGCTTCCCCCGGCAGCATGTTGGTGTCCAAAGCTCCATCCAACAAGCCAGACACCAGCTTCAGGATCAGCTCCTTGCGCTCTTTGCTCAACTCCTGACCAAAAACCAGAATAGACAAGAACATATTATGAAGTGCCTATAAAGTGATGGAAAATGTGAAAATTCAATACTTTATTGAATCAATTTATTATTTTATGTATTTATTTAATTTATTATTATTTACTTTTCAGTTTAAAACAGTATGGATTAGTTGGATGAATAAAAAAAACAAGAACATATTATGAAGTGCCTATAAAGTGATGGAAAATGTGAAAATTCAATACTTTATTTAATCAATTTATTATTTTATGTATTATTTTATTTATTATTATTTACTTTTCAGTTTAAGACAGTATGGATTAGTTGGATGAATCACAAAAATTAAATCTATTTATTTTTTGTTCAAATGCAAATTAGAAATATCATGCACTTGCTGATTTCACATTCAGTCTTTTTAAAATTATAATTATTCAAACCATGAATTGGACAATCTATTAATAATGGCAGTTGAAATTCAGAGAAAATTAAAAGTAGATATGAACAATAATATTTTCCTCACCCTGTTCACATGGATGGGGCTCCTATCCTCAACAGGAAGCACGGCGGCTGCTCTAACGCTGAACAGAACCCCCATGAGAGCTGCTAACACCACCAGGAGCTGCATGCTGTGAGAGGAGTGCAAGTGACGGACCAGAGTTACTGTCAGAGAAGCTGGAGGCTCACAGAGACAAGAGTGAGTGAGAGAGTGTTTTAGAGAGAGAGAGTCTGAGCACCTCAGACTACAGCCAGAGATCCAGAGAAGAGAGGTGGAGAAAGTGCAGTGCAGTTGGTTGAAAGCTGGTCACAAGATTTGGAAACCACTGATGTTTCTTCTGCTCTACCTCCAAAGTCCCTCACTCTTTTATATGCCTCTCCCCCTGTCAACCACTGACGTAGGGGGTGGTGGGTGTATGACGGAGGGTGTATGTGTGCGCGTGTTTAGGGGGAGGATGTGTATGTGAGTGTGGAAGAGGAGGGGAGATGAAGAGGTCAGGACAGAACAAATGGAACGATTCAACAGTTAACCTTTTTGACAAATTGCGAGGTGGTTGTATTCATGTGATTCACCATAGGGAACATCTGCAGTGGGGGACTACGTCACCAGGCTAAAACCAAGTTTTGACACCAACGTGTAACTAATGTATTGACAGTTATGACAGAGAATCTCAAGCAAGACCTCATCAAGCAAGGTGGACGGACAATTCCATAACTCATCAACTGTGCAATATCACCAGATATACTCTGACCGTCCTTAACACTCAAGACAAAATGGCCACAGTTCCTACATTTCTAAAAATAAAAAAATAAACAAAAACTGATTACAAGTGGACTTGTTGTTGATTACCTACACATCCCAGTGTTTGACACTCTACTCTGTCAACATCTGATTCCTTTCACAGTTCTTCTTTGTGGCTCTCTGACACCTGCAAATTACAATCGAATGGTGGTCTGACACTCACCATGACTTGGGGAGCTGTCTCCAGGAAATGCACATCAGCAATCTACTGCTGAAAACATAGTCGAGAAAAAAAAGAAAAAGAAAGGAGCCATTCTTATTCAGCAATTTAGTGCTACAACTATGATGGAGCTGATGCTTAACTTTTCTCTACATTAACATCAGTAATGCAGAAAATTGAATTTCATAAATTTGTATTTGCTTTTCTGAATCAAATGGCGATGGCTGTTAGTTTAGAATAGATACCATAAACAGGTTTGGAGAAAAGACTGATGAATTATTTTACCAGTAGGAGCCAAAGCTTACTTTATGAGTCAAGTTAAATTTAGTTTACATCAAAAGTTATGCTGCTTGTCAAACTAGAATGTGTTTTTAAAAGCTTTTAAACTACAGACAGGTGACAAATTAAAGGAAAAACCTGAATAAATGAGGGGAGAAACATAATGAATTCAGATGCTTCCAAACAGGTGCGCTGCATGGTACAATTAAGCAATTAACATCCAATCATGCTATAAGGCATGTATAAAACTGCTGAGCAAGCCTAGTTGATTATGAGTTTATATCAAGATGGCAAGAGGAAAAGATCTAAGTGACTTTGAAAGAGGGTTCATTGATGAGGCACAGATGGCAGGAGCCTTAGTCACAAAGACTGCTCAGCTGGATGGTGTTTCAATGGGAATAATGACTAGAGTGACATCTGCATTCAGATCTATGGCAAAAACTGTCAGAAATTGTGGTCAACAGCGAACGTTTGATGACCGTGAAAATCACTCATCGGTGCGATATGTAAGTAAAAAAATAAGAGCGGCCATCACTGAGACTGATAATGTCAATGTAAGACATGTTCAGATTGTCAGCAACAACAGTCCATTGACAATTACATCGAGAGGCTTATTATAGTAGGGTGGCAGTGCATAAACCCCTCATTATTAAGAAGAATGCACATTTGAGAGTTCAGTGGTGTACAAATCATAGGCTCTTGTCTACAGAGATGTGGAAAAAAAGTGATTATGGTTAGATGAGTCGTCCCCTCACCATATTCACCAGAATATGGACGATTGGTGATTCAAGTGAGTAAGGGCATGTGTTGCGTACACCAAGGGAACAGTATAGGTCTGAATGCTTGACCCCTAAAGTGAAGATATCTGTTGGCTCTGTTATGCTGTGGTGGTCAGTTTGCGGGCATGATTTTGGTCTACATATCCCCTTAGAGGGAAAGGTCACTGGAAATCAATACAAAGTTGTTCTAAGTAATAACTTTTATCCTATGATGAAACATTTCTATCCTGACGGGAGTGGTCCCTCCAGGATGACAATGCCCCCATCCAAAGGACACGAGAGGTCACTGAATGGTTTAATGAGTAGAAAATAATGTGAATCATATGATATGGCCTTCGCAATCACCAAATCTCAAACCAATAGAATACCTGTGGAGGATTTTGGACTGATGTGTCAGACAGCGCCGCCATCATCAAAACACCAAATGAGGAAATATGTTTTGAAGGAATGGTGTTCATCCCTCCAGTAGAGTTCATAAACTGTAGGTCAATGCTGGGGTGCATTAAAGTTGTTCTGTCAGCATGTGGTGGCCAAACACATTACTGAGACACAGTTTTTCCTGTAATTAAGCACCTGTCTCTACATGCTATATAAAAAAGTCACATTAATGTCTAAAAATTCATTCATAGAGTGCAGTCTATCCCAATTGATATATTGTAGACTGTGGCTGCAGTTCACTTATATTCACACTTATGACTAAGCTGTTTGGATTTAACCAATTATTATTATTGTTAGTGTTATTTACACAATATTCTCAGGAGGTTTGCCATGTACTGTGTTTATATGATTTATATAATAGTAACTTAAAATGTTTAATGAAGCATCATACATATTAGTAGTAGAGTATTATTCACAAAAGTGTAACAAATTAATATCTAAGGGTGCTTGTTTTCTTGTAGAGTTTGCACAGAGACATATGTTAAAGCTTACATCAAGACTTATGTGCCATATTTGTAATTATTGAAGCCTTCCAAGCTGTATAACAGGACTAAATCTAGCTCACAGCTTAAAAGATTTGTGTTAGCTACAGCTAAACTACTGCAAAAAAAAAAGAGTTTTTAAATCATAATGGTCTATATGAGATAAACTCGTCACCAAAACTGAGTACAACATGAAACATACATTCTTGTCCAAGAGAAAGTTGTTTCAACAGTTTGAGAAGTTGTCCTCAATCTCCTCAAGATATATCGCTGAAAAGGCACCACTAACACCACTAACAGAATTTTCTGTTGTGACGTCTTCAGATGGTGCTACTGGCAGGGAACATACAAAACTTATATTTCAGTGTGGCTCGGCTGATATGTTCAAAATTGATTTGCTGTACTTTCAAAACAGTTTTTTAGGTGTCCTCTTAATACACTGCTGATCCAAAAGGGCCCAGAGCCAATCCAAAGATTAGCTGACTATTGAAACGGCTTTACTGGCAATTCAGTGTGTTTGAAGAATCTGCAACAACTAGCCCCCTTAAAAATATCTGCCATCCAGCCCCACACAAGACTTCAAACAGTGGAAAACATCAGCATGACAACTGGTATAGGTGCTCCCAGATCTTATTATTGTGCGTGGAAGTCTTCATTTCCACTACATCTACTTCACATATTGCTTTTAGCACCACCTAGACATCTCTCTCAAGGGACCACAAAGAACACTGACTCAAAGCTCATCTGAGGATTTAATGTTAAATGAGTGTTATCTATTAAGTAAAACTGGACAGGTGAGGAAATCTGTCTCTCGACTTAGATAAGAATTTTAAATACAACTTTATGATATGTTCTAGACTCCCTTCATTGGCTTCATATCCATGTTAGATCAGACTTTAAGGTATTTCTGCTGACATATAAAAAGCCTAAATGGGCATGCCCCATCATAGCTTATATTCCATCTCCACTCTCAAAATGGAGGCCTCCTGGGTTTAACCAAAGTTAAAGGTGCAGTGTGTAGAATTTATATATACACATAGGGAGCAGGTCCTCTTCCACTGAGCCCGCCATGTTGCACCGCCATATTTCTACAGTAACCAAGAACAGACAGACCAAACACTGGCTCTAGAGTGGGCCTTTTGTGTTTTTGTTATTTTTTCATGGTCACTGTTGGTTCTCCTACACACTTGGAAGGGGAGGGACAAGGGTGGTGTATTCAGTGGTTGCAATCTGCAACCTCACTGCTAGATGGCACTAAATCCTACACACTGGTCCTTTAAAAAGAAGTCAGCAGGTGGCAGGACCTTTTCCTATCGGACCATTTTAATGAAATAACCTGCCAGTGTCATACAATTTTACTCTGTTAAGTCCTTTAAATCTGAACTTACAATTATAGTTGCCTTTAATTGAGCTGAATTTACTACGCATACGTTTTTAGCTTTCTCTTAAAAATATTTAGTGAACTAGCTAACCTGATATCTATCAGTAGTTTGTTCCATAGTTTTGGGGTATAATCAGGTGGGGAGTTCTGGTCCTCTGAAATGATGCGAATGCGGAAGTAACTTAAAACTGCATTCTATTAAAAGGCCACCAGGGGGCGACCGTTTTGGTGTCAAAAGGACTTCCGTCTCTATACAAGTCAATGGAGAATTAACCAACTTCTCACTTGATTTCTAACCTCAGTAAACGTTTTCAAAATGTGTTTATGGTCTCAATCGCTAGTTTAAAGCCTCATTCAATGCAGTATGATGTTCATTTGTGAAATTTTGGCCTCCCTGATTTTATATTTGACGATAAAGCAGGGTATGCATTAGGGCGTGGCTACGTCGTGATTGACAGGTTGATTGGTTCACAGGTTCAGGAGGGCGCCTCTTGCGCCTCCTGATGCCCATATAAGTAGAATCCGTGGGGTTTTTTTACCCGGCATGCAACGGAAATTTTCAAAATGGCGCTGCTCAGATCTGAAACTATTCGCTTCGAAGCAGCAGTCCACAAACCAATGGGTGACGTCACGGATGTTACGTCCATTTTATATACAGTCTATGGGTATAATTGACAAAGGCTGCATCCCCAATTTTCTTTCTGCTCTTGCTGGAAACCTCCAATAAATCAGCAGCAGATGATTGCAGTGTTACATCGCAAACATTTAACAAGGGAGTTAGCCATGTAGCCTGGTCCTAGCTCATTAAGGGCTTTGTATGTAAGGAGGAGGACCTTAAAGTAAATTCTGAATTCTTACAGGAAGCAAGTGCAGAGCAGATAAAACTGGACTAATGTGTTTTCTCCTCATAGTTCTTGTTAATAGCCAAGCTGCAGACTTTTGAATGAGCGGAAGCCTCTCAGTGTTTTTTTTCTCGGGAGGCCAAAAAAAAAGTACATTACAGTAAGCAAGTCGGCATGAGATAAAAGCATAATTTAATCACACTTTAGCTATGTTTCTGAGGTGAAAAAAAAATGTTTTCGTCACCCTGTTAATATTAGACCTGAAGTTTAAATGTGAATCAAGACTTGTTACCTTCATGATTTAATCCATGGAGTTAATTTCCCCCAGATTATTGTACAGTGTGTTTCTTTCTTTCTTTTTTAGTCTTGGGGCCAACTAGAATGATCTCAGATTTTAAGAAGTTATTGCTCATCCATTTATTTATTGCCAGAAGACAGGCAATTATGGATTATTGCAAGTGTTTTGATAACCATTGCAGCTCTCTAACCCTCAGTGGATTTGTTCCACAAGCATATGAGCATCAGAGTTGTGTGTGAATCTCTCTTCTATTCCTCTCTCTCTCTCTCTCTCTCTCTCTCTCTCTCTCTCTCTCTCTCTCTCTCTCTCTCTCTCTCTCTCTCTCTCTCTCCTTATTTTCTCCTTTCTTCCTCTGTCCTCTCTTGTCTCTCTCTTGCTGGACCAGCACCTATTCTGGAACGGCTCTGCTTCCCTGACTGTCTGTGCCATTTCTTGAGGCTGTGGATCTAGTTCCCCATCCTGCAGGAGTTCAACTTCACCTCATGTCTGTCTCTGTGAATGATGTCTTTATCCTTCTTTCTCTCCTGTGTGAATAATGTCTTCCTTGTCTTCTTCCGTATATGTCAACGGTGTGATGTGAGTTTCCCCTGTGTGCACGTGTAGTCTGTCCACCTGACAGGCCTCCATGGTGATCAAGATCTCGTGACTCAGGTCCTATTTTGTTCTGGTGTCACCTGGAATCCTCTGTTGGCATCCTCTTCATTACATTCCTCCATTTTTTCCCAGTTAAAGGTTTATTTTTTTCCAGGGAGATTTCCTTATTTGAATAGAGGGTCTAAAGTACAGAGGATGTGTCATTGTTGTAAAGAAAGTAAAGCCCACAAATGTGTGATTTGTGATAATGGGCTAAACGAATGAAAATTGACATATACTGTGGGTATAAACAATGTTAACAGTAACACCATCAAACAGCCCTGTACAGGCAGTATGACATTAGTGTGCTGCATTGTAGAAGGTTGGTAAAATTTTAATAGAAAAACCAGTGTACACTAAGGTCTTACACAATAACTAGAGTTGATGCAATTGAGGGTAAGAGTGACGCTTCAAGTTGCATAACAGACTGAACAATTTAATTAGGACATGGAGCAGTTCCAATGAATCCTACTTTATAAAGATTTATCTGAATATGGATTTAGTCAACTTCGGCTAACTGTTATTTTAATGCGTTCCTTTACACTTCTACAGTAGGTGAAATTGCCATAACAGATTAAAGGATGCCATCTTGTGTCTGGATAGTGACACTACGATTGGATTTCACCAGTATAACAATGTTCAGGATTTATCATTTGCAGGGAGCAGCAGCTGAAATAGCTCTTTTGGTCATAAGTCACATATTGACCTGTAATTCGTGGTAAAGTGACGTAGCAAAGATAAAAGCTTGTAGATAATTCCTAACTTTTTTCCATAGCCAACCAGTGTAAAACTAGCACAGAATAATTTTCCTGTTATAAAATATTTTTAAGTACCACCATTTAAAGATAACGCAATTTGAAACCAGAACTACATGAATTAAAATGTGGACTTACATCAAGTTGTTATTTTGTGCAGAGTAAAGCAGATGCATGAGTAAACACACAAAGACCTCAACCATTTTATGTTACCAATTTATTACAGTTCATAATTCTTATCAAAACAAATACTCAGGTATGACACCATTTTTCAACAAAGATTCAATGTGTTTTTGACAACTAATAGATCACAACATAAGATGTTTGATATTAGCTAAACAAACTGCACTGAAACACAAGATTTTCATTAATTGAAATTAACAGCAGCCTGCAGTAAGACTGAGCATACAGGCTTAATACAGCACAAGCTTACTACCAGTAAGCTAGTCAATACCCAATACTGCAAGTTACAATTGCATAATGAAGTTGCATCTTTAAGACATTTCTTGCATCACAAACGGTTCAACTTCATACTTAATTTAACAAAATTTGAATTGTAACAGTAACATTGAAGTATTTCATGTCAAACTTATTAACTTACTCACAGTTGAGCATGAATTACATTGATTTAATCTTCACTGATATTTTAAAGGGACAATTTTGTCAACTCTTGAGACTCAAGCTTTCATCTCAGAAACTACCTGCCTGGTACGGTATGATAGACAAAGAACGTTTTCTTTTGCAACAATGAACAACCAATTTCAGGCACTATAGGGTACATGTTTGTGTAGAGGACACCATATGCTGAATATACCACCATGACAGATGGCAAGTGTGTATTTTCCTATGAGCACAAATGGAAATGAACCATTACCAATAAAATCCCAGCAATACATTACATTTACTTACTCTATGTTGTATGTAATATATATATATATATATATATATATATATATATATATATATATATATATATATATATATATATATATATATATATATATATATATAGTGTGCAATATATATTGCACACTGTGTAGATGCAGTGAATCCAATAAACAGTACATTGTTTCAGAGTGAGGTCAGATTTGATGGCAAAGCTCTTCCCACTCAGCCTAACCCATTAAACTGCTCTTCACACAATGCTGATAAGACAATTACAGAGAGTACAAGTGAAAAACCAAATACTTGAGAAAAATAAATAAACACTACGAGCTTGTAGGACTGGAAGGAGGAAAAACATCAGAACTTTCTCAGTATAACTCAGCATGTTCCTACCCACTGATCATTAGTGTCCACCTACACATAAAATCAACAGGAGGCGAATCTCTTTAGTGGAGCTGAATGGTGACCATTATTGAGGAGGTGAAGAAGCTGTAGAACAAGGTTGTATGACTGTGGTCTGAGGGCCAGGTAGAGGATGAACAGTGGCATCTGCTGTTGCTGGTCATGCTTCAGAGAGTACCTGTCAATGGCCAAGAAGAAGCTCAGTGAAAAGTAGCAAAACAGTTCTGAATTGTATTAATCAAGTACTTATTGCATAAAAATAAACTATAAACAATAATTTTAACATTTACCTTTCTCATGAACTCAGGAAGGACGAATGATGCTTTGTGAATTTCTGGGTTGTAATACCGAAGTTTCATGTTTTCTCGCTCTTCTTGTGACAATTCGTTCAATGGCACTCGGAAGTTTGTTTCCTGAATCAAAAGTAAACAGAGACTTAAGTGATTTGATAGCCATTACTAATCACAGAGAATCAGCAGACAATTTATTGTTTTTAAAATAAGCTACTGGCATTTACAAGTAATCTGACAACAAACAGACGAGAATAACAAGCACACTTACAGGATTTTTACTGCAGAGCATGAATCCAATTTGGCCACTGGGATAACTTGGAATGGTGCTGTAGGCGTAGTCCACCACAGGGAATAGGGTCTTGCTGAAGGTTTGCATCTCCTTTATCAGGTCCAAATGGAGCCATAGACTCTCTCCTGTGAAATTGAGAGCACACAAAAGGGCATGTTCATTTCATGTCTACCTTTTCTGGCATTGTTCCATCATGGAGGTACTTGAAAGACAGCCTATAAAAATGGGAACATAACAGCTCCAGAGTTAATAAAAGTCATCAATAATAACCGGTGCTTTTTAGTAGACTTGGATAAAGGAGTGTAAATTGTCCCTAGTAGAATAGTTGTGACTTCTCCTCAAGTCAGCACATAACTAAAATACTCAGTGTTTCTACAACTCTGAACAGAAAACTGTAATAAAATACAAAGTTACCCTGGGAGCAAATAATTCCACCCTTTCTCAATGCCGTCTTCATCAGCTGATAGTAAGACTCCTTGAACAAACTCTCAGCGGGACCTGAAACAAAAAGACACAATGTAGAATAGGACTGCCACCTACAACCCCAATTCCAACAAAGTTGGGACGCTGTGTAAAATGCAAATAATAACAGAATGTAATGATTTACAAATCTCATAAAACCATATTTTAATCACAATAGAACATGGAAAACATATCAAATGTTGAAAGTGAGAAATTATACTGTTTCGTGAAAAATATTAGCTCATTTTGAATTTGATGGCAGCAACATGTCTCAAAAAAGTTGGGACAGGGGCAACAAAAGGCTGGAAAAGTAAGTGTTACTAAAAAGAAACAACTGGAAGAACATTTTGCAACTAATTAGGTTAATTGGCAACAGGTCAGTAACATGACTGGGTATAAAAGCAGCATCTCAGAGAGGCAGAGTCTCTCAGAAGTAAAGATGGGCAGATGTTCACCAATCTACGAAAAACTACGTCTACAAATTGTGGAACAATTTCAGAAAAACATTCCTCATTGTAAAATTGCAAAGACTTTGAATATCTCATCATCTAAATTACATAATATCATCAAAAGATTCTGAAAATCTGGAGAAATCTCTGTGTGCAAGGGACATGGCCGAAAATCTATATTGTATGCCCGTGAAATCATGGATGCTGCATCCTCCAGACTAGATAGGGGGAGACCATCCGACTTGTTATCAGTGCTCAGTCAAAAAGCCCACATCTCTGATGGTCTGGGGGTGCATTAGTGCCTATGGCATGGGCAGCTTGCACATCTAGAAAGGCACCATCAATGCTGAAAGGTATACACAGATTTTATAGCAACATATGCTCCCATCCAGGTGACATCTTTTTCAGGGAAGGCCTTGTGTATTTCAGCAAGACAATGCTAAACTGAATACTGCATCTATTACATCAGCATGGCTTTGTGGAAGAAGAGACCAGGTGCTGACCTGCCTGCAGTCCAGACCTTTCACCAATCGAAAACATTTGGTGCATCATGAAAAATACGACAAAGGAGACTGGGGACTGTTGAGCAGCTTGAATCCTATATCAGATAAGAATGGGATAACATTCCATTCCAAAAATTCCAGCTGGTCTGCTCAGTTCCCACCCAGATGTTTACAGACTGTTGTTAAAAGAAGAGGGGATGCTACACAGTGGTAAACATGGCCCTGTCCCAACTTTTTTGAGACGTGTTGCTGCCATCAAATTCAAAATTGCCTTAATTTTTTCTTAAAATGGTACAATTTGTCACTTTTAACATTTGATATGTTTTCTATGTTCTATTGTGAATATAATATGGTTTTATGAGATTTGCAAATAATTGCATTCTGTTTTTATCTACATTTACTTTTTTGGAATCAGGGTTGTATAATAATCTGTCTTTTATAACACTGACAAAGTGGCTCTTACCGACAGGGTCTGAGGAATCAGTTATGATGACGTCGAAAGCATCCTGGTTCTGCTTCATGAATTCGAAGCCGTCTCCAACATGAAGGGTAAGCTTGGGACTGAAAAAGCCTGTGGCCATCCCTGGCAGGAACTTCTTCGACACATTAATGACATCCTACACAGCGGACAACATCAACAATGATGTGAGCAGGCATCACATTAATGAAGAGCAAGAGTAATTACTGAGTATTATCTGTAGAATGAAGCTAGATGTTTTTTGTTAGTGTTGTTGCTCTGACCTCATCGATCTCACACTGCACCACTGACTCCACCAGTGGATGCTTCACCACTTCCCTGAGGACTCCACCATCTCCACCCCCAATGATCAGCACCTGTTGACAGAGAAAAGTTGTCTGTCATTGCAGGAAACGTGACTCAACTCAGTGTAGCCATGCTACAAGTATTATGAATCTCCTCAACAACAAATCTGTGTACTCACCTTCTTGGGACTAGGGTGGCTACACAGGGGAAGGTAGGCAATCATCTCTTGGTAGGCAAACTCATCCCTCTCGGTGCACTGGACCACTCCATCCAGCACCAAGACGTTCCCATAGGCTTTACTGAAGAGAGATGAGAAGCACATTTGAAAACGTGGAAACCCCAGCATGTTTACACGATTGCTACCATACTTAAAATAACACAACAACAATGGGACTGTTATCGAATTTGGCAGTGTTACCTAGCTCGTTTGTTAGTAAACTCAAACTCGAGACAACGTTAAAAAGAAACAGAGTTAACTGGTTTGTTAGCTGGAGAAACTTCTCAAGCTTTGAAGTTGCTCATTCATTTCTAGTAGACGCTAATGGCTAGCAGCGATGTGTAGCTAAAAAGTACCCACCTCTTGAAAACCATAACATCTTGAAATTTGGATTTCTTGTGGTGGAGGACCTCCTCTATTTGGAAGCTGGTGGCTTGCCCAGGCCACAACGGGCTGGTTTCCGTGAACCATCCCTCTTTAATGTTCTGCATGTCAGCTGCCATCGTGTGCCACAAGTAAAACTATTAACGCGTTTCTAAAAAATGTGGCAGTGTGAGTGACGACAAAGATTTGACACTTGGTCGATATCTAACAGCCACCCGTGCTGCTTCATATTATAGCGAATGGACGCTGCTGACGTAGGTGACTCGCCGTGACGCAAGCCAATGGGATTGTAGGGTGTACCGGCTCGTGGGTAGTTTGTTTGACTTCGCACCACGAGCACCGCCCTGTAACAGGAGCCCACGTGAAGCTAAACCATGGTCCTCTGTGGTTATCACTGCGCATGCGCCGGACAGGCTATTATGTTTATTTAATGTTAGACTATTTGATAAAAAAAAAATTTTGAAAAAAGGCTACTTCCCTTTAGATAGCAATAGTAAAAAACCCATACCGTTTTTTTAAAGTATAAGTCTAAAAGTTTACAGTTTAGAATGGTTAGTATTACATTATTTTCAGCACACATTGGCCACACCTTTGGATTTAGGCCTTTAGTTTCTGAACTCTGTATTGTAATACATTGCTGATGAACAATTTCACCTAATTTGAATTGTTTCTAATATGTGGGCTAATATGCCAGCTGTTGTAGACCATGTCATTTGATGTAAATGTTAAAATACATGCTGTCACCAGAGTCAGCTTACAACCGCTTCAATCAAACAGGCCATTATTAAACTGCTGTTTATTCACTTGGATGGTTTGATTTCCACAATGGACCCTGTGGTGAAACTTTTTGTCATTTAGAAGTCAAGAATGAACTGTTAATCTTAACTTATATCCAACATTAACGAGAGGGCCCTTAAGTACATAGACAAAATGGAAATTGAAGAAAATCAAAACCTCCAGAAAAGCTACAGACTGGGCCCTGTATGGCGTTGTTTGTTTTTTTCTTCAATAAATTTTAATCCGCTGCTAAATCACTATCCAGCTGATAGTGCATCTTGCACTCATAGCTGTGGTATTTAGGAGCAAGTTGGCAGCATTAACCAAACCATTAATGCACATATGAGGTCTCATTGAGGACATAGTCTAATTTTGGTTGCTACACTAAATAACATGAATAACAAATATTCTAATTCCGTTTGCTAAACTAAATAATATGTTTGTTTTTTTCAAACAGTAAACTTTTGGTTTAGTTTGTCTGTTTACAAAAGGGTGGGCCCGGTACATTGACGAGAATGTTTTGTCCTGGGGATAAAGTTGAAGCCAGGGGGTGAACAAACTATCCTAACATGTCAGGGCAAGACAAGAATGACTTCAGGTGTGATCACAAACTTACTGCAGTTGACTGTAAATAAATGCAATCTTAACAGGTAGTTGGATAAATCAATGTTTCAGATTTACAGATTTATAGATATCTGTAAAATGAAGAATTGCCTTGTGGAGTGCAATCTGCTCCAAATCATGATCATCATTGCACCGTTTGCTTATCTGTATCAAAGGCACAGTGACTTGTTTCCTCAAGCAGACATGACAACCCATTTCCAGGTTAATGTTAATTTCACTCACTGTTTCAAAACTTGGTGGTGTAAATAATTTTTAACAGTATCAGAAAACATTAATTCAGGTGTTAACTGCTGTATTAAAAAACTATAAAACCTCTCAGTCAGTTTAAATGAAAGTACTTTTCAAACTTGTGTTTTTCACTGTATGGTCAAAAGTAAGTGGACACCCCTATCTGTATGTGTACTTTTTGTCTGGGGTTGTTTTTTGTGGCTTGGACTAGACCCTTTAGTATTGTAATGGGTAATGTTATAATTTTTGTAGTTTGATATTTAATAATCATATTTGGGTGTCCTGTTCAATTGTCCACATACTTTTGGTAATATAACCAGTTTTGCTGGTGGGGTGAACCTAATGAATACATCATGGACTGGATCTTGTACTGCCACACTTTTCAAATAAATGTTAACACTTGTAGTTCCCTGTGTGACTTGTCATATTTCACTGTAATAACATTTTACAACACATTTCCATCATTGTTCACATATCTTCGAAAGAGACATCAGCCGTTATTTCACTCTTGGAAGCAAAAGGTATTCCTTTGAAACATTTGCACAGAAAAAACAATCCCCGAACCACTGTGCCATCTTGCAAGTTTGGATGTTTGAGGTTTCCTGCAAGCACTTCATATTATCTTAACGCTAGTCGTGATCTAAAGAAAGTTTGGATCCTGAAACTGCATGATGTTGCTCTAAAAATGTTTGATTAAAAAATATGAAGGCAAAAACTTTTTTCTACACTTTGAAATTCATTAAATATTTCTCTTCCAAGATGTAAAAAAGAAAAAATGTCTCTGCAAAATGAAAAAAAGTTTGATAACACTTTACAATAAAGTTCACACAATTTTGAGTAGTTACCTAATCACATTTCAGTGAGATGAGTATATGAATAGTTAATGATTAGGTATTGAGAAACGATGTGAGGAATGAATCAAGAGTTACGTGATAATTAATTGTTAACAAGTACTTCCCTAATAATTCCTAATGGAGGAGTATGTAGTAGATACAGGTTTACTAGAGAACAGATTGGGAGATCCTATACTAATCAATCACAAGGTAATGATTAATTCATGAACATCTGTGGATTGTTCATGAGTCTTTACTGACTAACACTGAACCAGCTTCTGAGCAGAACAACACTAGTGAGACTGATTCATTACTAGTTACCTAATAATAAGTTACTGTTTTTGTATAGTATTGTAAAGTGTTACATAATACTGAGTTGTTACTACAGTAAGTAGTCCCCAATTACTTCATCATATCCCCCTAAAGTAAAGTTGTAAGTTACAAATGAGAAAGTAGTCCCTCATTACAGCAGGATTCATGAAAAGTGTTTTATTCATCATATTCAGACCACATATACATTAATATTCACATCCATGTCATACTATGTAGTATTGTGTAACAGTTTAATCATGCTAAGCTTAAAGATGTTGTCATCAAGCTGTGTGAAAAGTCAATACCACGTAAAACAAACTACTTTCACAAACAATATTGAATATTTACAGATTAAAAAGAAATATCCAGCAAAATAATAAATAGTTTGAAATGTGTTTTGAACTGTAGAGAAGCAGTACACTGGCATTGTACTGACATTTGTCACACTGGGGTATACCTTCACCAATCCAGTAACAGTTATCTGAATAGATTTGCCAAGTGCGTTGACCACATCAGGACAGACACTGTGGTAATGTGAGTCACAGAGTGTGAAACTGTGGTAAGGTGAATTTAATGTTAATAAATCATTATGGTTCTTACTATAATCCATAAAGTCTGCAGTTGTAAAAGTTAATAAGCTTTCATAAATGGATTTTGGTCCAGATTCCCTGCAGCCCTTTTCCAGAAGGTAGGTGGTCAAACAGTGTATTGGTGAGGTCCCCCTAATTGATTAGGGGGACCTCACCAATGGACTGTTAGCTATAGCTAAAAAGTGCCATGCTAGAGAAGCATTTCCCACAACCTGGCAACCTGAAAGGCTTATTAATGCCTAATAACTGATCCTTTATTAGTGAATTATTTATTAGTCATTAATAAAGATAATAATTACAGATTATAAAGCATTCATAAATGGTGCCCTAAGTGTCCCTAAGGGAAAGTGTAAGAACATTATCTTGGCTTTCCCTGATGCATGCAGCTGATTTTATTTATTTTATCCTCAGGATAAAACAGTTGCTGTTTTGTCTGTTTACACCAGGGCCAGTTTTGTGTTAACAGACAAACAAATGTTTACAGTCTGAACAAAACTGTCAATTAAGCACTAATGGACATTGGCTTGTCATGAAGGGCACAGCTATAAATTAGAACAGGAACCACTATCAGCCAGATAGTGCTTGATTTGATTTGATGACAGTGAAAGTTAGTGACTGAGGGAAGGGAATGACTGACTGGAAGACCAGCAGCTGAACATGGTGTCACCGTTGGAGAATAGAATTTATTGAACGTTCTTAACCAATCATAAAGAAATATATTCATATTCATTAATATATATAATAAGCTAGCTGTAAGCATCTGAACATACTATTGTGTAATGAAAAATGTGGCAAGGATATAAAACTGATTCATAGGTGATGCCAGTTTAATCTGGTGTAGGATTTTTATTTATTTTCTATTTTGTTCAGACCGGTTGTGGTCAAACTGTTTAATGCATTTTGATGTTTGTTAATGTGAAATCAGGTTGGTTTGGAAACTGTGAGCAGTTTAAAAGTATTTTCAGCAATTTAAAATCTGTAATTCAAATATTTTTTCTCTCTCTGGATTGTAATAAAGATATTTGTTTTTGCTCTATTTTGACTCCCCAGATAGGGATCATGATGCTGAGAGACAGAATGTTCCATGCACGGCCTCACAGCAGCCTCCAAACTCTTTCAACAGAGTTGAGCCAAGCCTAATCCATCAAAAGCACAAATTATGGTATGAATTTATTAGCAACTGAAATCAACAAACCATTGTTGTGTATTTTGTTAGATCATCTTCTAATAATGGATGTTAGAAACTCTCTTTTAACCCTTTATAGGTCACACCAGGAATTTAAAAAATAATTTATTTGCTTTTCCTACCTCTTTTAGTCCATTACAACATAAAACATGGATTTTTTTTCTCATTGACCCTAGATTTTATGTTTTACAGACCTCTACAGACCTCATTTGTTCAAAACTTTAAAAAAAAACCCAAATAGATTTTGTTTTTGACTAGATATCATGACACAAAGTGACCTCTACCAAATGGTTGATTAGACCTACAAAGGGTTCAAAGATTTGTTGATTGTTTTTATTCCCCCCAGTCTTAGAGTCAGTTCCAGTCTTCTGCTCCTTCAATGGTGGCTGCGCCAGCCTACATTGCTGACGGTTTTCAGTCCTTAAACTGCTCCAACCTGCAGGCCTGGCCTGCCACCTTCTCATCTACTGCAGCCCAGTGTGACCTGCCCAAGCTTCCAGGTTACCTTTGTCATCAGTCACTCCAGCCTCAGCTTGTGCCTATTGCAGGACCCTTAGCCTTCCCTCCTCCAGGTCCCGCTATGCCAGCTGCTAACTTATGTGGACCTCTGCTACAGCCTTCGTTGTCAACCCCAGGAGATCATGCCCAGCAACAGGCCAAGGCACTCTGGAGTGGAACTTCTTTTTGTTTGTTTTGTTACAGTTTAATGTTTTACTGTTATCACTTGAGTAGTTATTTCCTCTCTGAATTAAAAAAATAAATCTAAAAAAAACAAAGTTTGTGTTTTCATTTCTCATCCTGGTATCTTATACAGTGCTTTCTTCTCCCATACAGTGTGGAGCATCACACTCCTTCAGCACAGATACAACTATTTGGAAGTCTGTCTGTCTAAGAGAGAATGTCTTTCCATCTACGATAGAGAAATGTTAACAGCTGCTTTCCTTCATATTTATTCAGGAAGGTGCAATCATCTCTTTTTCCAGGGAGTATCACGTGATCACATTTAGGCTTTACCACAGTTATTTACAGTTGTTCTATTTTGTGTATATGGTATAGGGATAGACATATTGCAAGTTATGCACAGCTAGTTGAACCCATATAATCAAAACCTGAACAATGCATTGAAAACTGCACTGAACTTATATAATGAGTTCTTAAACATATTTTATATTTAAACATATATTGTAACTAACAAGATAATACAGAGTGTTGGATGACTGTTTCAAGCTATGAGGCAACTGTTCAGCACTGTAGATGTTCACCTGCTGAATGTCACTGATATCAACACTTTATTATATATCTGCTGGCTGTAGTTTATCCACTCTTTGGCTCAGTTCATTCGCTCACAACGCTGTATAGCCACAGAGTGCAAGTGGGTGTTAGCAGCTGTCATTCCATGAGCAAAACATCTGGATTTCGAGTATTTTTATCCAAAATGCCTTGGTTTACCCTGATCTTGAGCCTGTAGGCTATAAATGGTTCAATCATTAGTTTCACTTTAATTTTAGGAGGAAAATCATTTGCAGTTTGCTGTATTACAACTACAAAAAGCTCTCCACACATTATACTACTGTTATAGTTTGGAGTGACACACTGCTGATGGAGATTGGACATGTGACGGAAACATTAATACCACCATGGTTTAATTCTTCTCATGCTATTGCATCACTGTTCATGCAGTAGTTTACTTTTCTTTTTTTTTTCAGGTGTAACCTTTTGTTTCAACTGTAGACCTGTGTTTGTCTGTTGACGCAAAACAAGCCCCTGGTGTAAACAGACCTAACAGTGGCAGTTTTGTCCTGAGGAAAAAGTACACAACCAGCCACATCTATCAGGGAAAGCCAACAAGATTGTATGACACTTTCCCTTAGGGATAACCAGGGCACCATTTGTAAATGCTTTATAAACTGTAATTATTGGAACGGTAACTTACAACTGATTGATAATTTATAAGGAATTAATAAGCCTTTTGGGTTGCCATGTTGTGGGAAATCCTTCACTAGTATGGTACTTTTTAGCTACAGCTCTTTAACACTACAACTACCAAGTCTGTCCTTTTGACAGTTTTTGAATTTTGCAATGTCATAACTTTGCTAAAATAAAGCCCATCTACCTGTTGTACCCTGACTTCTCCTACATATGTGTATATTTTATTTCAACTCTGCTTTTATTAAAATGACAAAACACAAAGGAGGTCTGAGTATTTTTCCTGTTGGCCTGTATGCATGTACTTTCAAATAAAGGCAAATAAATGTCCAAAAATAAATCAAAAAAAAAAGAAGAAGAAGAAATTGCTAAACAATCCTGACAACAAAAATACAGAATATAAATCTACAATGTTAACAGGTGCCATGGTGTAAGGTTTTTTTTTGTCTGATGTCCAGTGTTCTTTGTCTTCTCATGTCAGTTATATGACTTTAAGTAGTGTTTAGTGTACCAGGGATACAAAATACTGCCTGGAAATTTTGTAAGTGTTTCGGCAGGACTGGGGAGGCCAGACCCCTTGGGCTCAAGCATCTTTCCCGCCCTTTGGATGAAAATAGTTGTTCCACTGATTGATTGGCAATCGTGACTTGCCATCCTAGGGCCCATGCTGGCTGGCTTCTTGATGGTGCTCCTCCGGCCTGTGGGTTCGCCTCCATGGCCACGCAGGGAGGAAATGAATTCCTTTTGAGAGGATCAATCAGGTAGCCCTTAGTTACTTGCTGGTGCGAGAACGCCCACCCAACCTTCACCTTGGGAGAGAGGGTTGCGCAACTGACCCCTGCTGCAGCCATCGGAACTGTGGGGTGGGAAACCACGCCAACCCACAACCATTCTAGCAGAATTCATACATAAAAAAAGTAAGAGCAACCATTTCAATAAAATAATAATACATCTTCAAAAATAATACATCATTAAATAATCTGTACAAAAAGAATACGGAGTATAAATCTACAATGTTTATTGATTAGGGGGACCTTAACTTTATAGATTATAGTAAGAACCATAATGATTTTGAGAAACCTGGATATATTTTGGAATCCACATTTAGGACTGCATTTCCACTCAATAGAAACATGCAGCAATGTTATTACCAAAACATATTAGTAAATGTGTCTGTCACTACCTAATAGGTTATCATGTTTGCATTTATGAATGTTAATACATAATTTATCAAGTTCTTACAATTCTTACAATAATCTATTAAGGCTATACTAATAAGCTGTTTATAAATGGATTATGGTCCACATGTGCAGCCCTTTTTCAAAAGTGTCAGACTGTCGATTCCTCATTAACTGAGGCACTAGCTAAAAAGACACTTATTAATGGCTTATAACTCTTTAAATTATAAATTAGTAGTAACACTATATTTACCATTGGTAAAGACAAAAATTGCAGTCTATAAATCCTTAAATGGTGCTGCATCACAAAGTGGTACTGACCTGTATGCTAAGATGCATAATTACAGAAGTTGAGAAGTTAAGGTTGTTACTAATAGTTTTACACATTACTGATGAAAATAGGCTTAATCAACATCAGAATACATTAATACAGATATTAAGTGTCAACCTCTGTATTAAAAACCTGTAAAAATTGTCCATCAATTTAGTGGTAGCATTTTTCACTCCTGTTTCACTGTATGGCCAAAAGTATGTGGTATCACAAAGTATCGACATGCTTATTATGTGTACCTACTCTTTGTGGTTTGGGCAAGACCCCTAAGTTCCAGTTGCATACAAAGATATTTTATATGCAAGGGAAGGCCTTTTCTGTTTCAACATGACAATGCTCCCGTGCACAAAGTGAGATCCACTTATACATGGTTCTCAGACTTTGGTGTCAAAAACACAGAGCCCAGACCTCAACCCCCTCCAACACCTTTGGGATGAACTGGAACACTATGAACCAGGCATTGTATAACATTGTAACACTTCTGTTCTTATGTCTGAATGAGAACAAATCACTGTTTTTTTGCCAGCACTCCACAGCTATTATCTCACCGTCAGTAGAGAATGTTCTGAAGATCTTAAGAGAGGTCTGATGCTGATACTGCTCTACCAAAATGAAACTGATTAAAAAAATACGGGCAAGAACTTTCCTCTAAAATCATCTTTAATAAAGAGGTCTGTGGTTCCACATATTTACAGGGAAAACTGTTCACAGATGGGAAAAAATACACTTTGAAATTCATTAAATATTGAAATAGTGAATTTCATTAGCAAGAAGGAAAGGAGAAGAACATTGTTTCTGAAAAAAAAAACAAGTTTTAAAATAATAAAGAAAATAATATCGAAGAGTTTATCTTTTGGGCCAGTTATGCCGGAATCCTCTGTAGAGAAAAAAGATACAGAAAGGTTAAATACTGGGATGATTCAATTTGTAAAAGCAAAACAAATCCCTTCTTGTACTGTGTATTATATATGTTTACCGCTCAGATCTTCCAGCCAGGTACGACATACTTCGGTTTCCAGGACCACAATTTGATTTTTGTCCTTTGGGAGTTTTCTGTCAGACAAAAAATTTGAATCCATCAAACACTAATAAAATATATTTTTAAATCAACAAATGAATCAACAAACAAATACCTTTTTCTTAAAATCGTGGCTTTGCCGGTTGGGATCAAACTGTGTGTTGTCCTTGGGCTTGTTACCTGTAAAACAAAAAGGGATGCACTAATTTGAATACTTTTATTACATAGCTACAACAACTGTGAGTAAATGTTAAGAAATTATGATTTCTGCAATGTGATGAAAAAGAATCTCATATGCATACCAGCAAACACTTTCATGTCTGATTGACTGTAGTTGAAGGGCTTGAAGGTGTCTTGGGGAGGTGGTTCTGTCTTCTGGGGCTGCTCTGCAGATTTCATCAGTTTCTTGCTAGGTTTGGGAGTTGACTCTCCAACCTCGCTGGCGGGCCTCTCTCTCTTCTTTGCTTCGCCTTTTGCATATTCCTATTGAATTTGGTTGACCACATTATATTATGTACAATACTGAGAATAAACACTAAACATTTCATTCAAAGTAATAAGATAAACTGCTGGATGGCCGTTTCCAAATCTGAGACAAGTTATATGTGTGCAGTGTTATACTAGTAAGCAAACAGCTTTCTTTCTATGAGTATGTTTAATACTTTAATATAATGGGGTTTAAATTGTTGTGCTGTAAACTTAGTATATATAGTGCATAATAGGGATGTCCCGATCCAGCTTTTTGCACTTCCGATCCGATACCGATATTGTAGCTTTTAGCATAGGCCGATACCGATACCGGCCGATCCAAGCATGTATTAAAGATTAAAAATATTTACTTATTTTGTTGTTATACTCATGTTGAAAAGGGTTTTACTCTTAAGAACAACTAGCCAACTTAATTAGGTTAGTTTGAATAATCCACAATGGTTGGTAATGAGAAGCTGACCTGTTTATTCTTAACAGGGTTAAATAAACACAAAATAGACAAAATAATAAATAGTCAATTAACCACACAAACTGAATTGGCATCAGTGCTCTGCTCTTGAACAACAAGAGTGTAAACCAAGGCTTAAAAAGCCATCAGTGCAAACAATATTGTAAACTGTATTAAAAAAGCAAAACACACAAAAAAGCTGAGTAGAAAATAAATAGTGGGACGCTGGACAGGTCGCTAGGTGTGCTGAAAAACGCGGACCGGATTTGGGGGGAAGTTTTGGAGTTTTGAAAACAAACTGGATCGGGAGTCCGGATCGGGATTTTCCCGTGCAGGCCGATCCGATATTGATATGCATTTTTTTGCTAATATCGGCGGCCGATCCGATCCAAATATCGGATCGTGACATCCCTAGTGCATAAAAGAAAATTATAAATTGATATATATATCAAAATTGAGCTCAGGTGCATCCTGTTTCCACTGATCATCCTCAAGATGTTTCTACAACTTGATTGGAGTCCACCTGTAGTAAATTCAATTGATTGGACATGATTTGGAAAGACACACACCTGTCTATATGAGGTCCCACTGTTGACAGTGCATGTCAGAGCAGAAACCAAGCCATGAAGTCAAAGGAATTGTCTGTAGACCTCTGAGACAGGATTGTATCGAGGCACAGATTTGGGGAAGGGTACAAAACAATTTGTGCAGCATTGAAGGTCCCGAAGAGCACAGTGGTCTCCATCATTCGTAAATGGATGAAATTTGGAACCACCAGGACTCAAAATGAGCAATCGGGGGAGAAGGGCCTTGGTCAGGGAGGTGACCAAGAACCAGATGTTCACTCTGACAGAGCTCCGAACCTTCCAGAAGGACAACCATCTCTGCAGCACTCCACCAATCAGGCCTTTATGGTAGAGTGGCCAGACGGAAGCCTCTACTCAGTAAAGGGCACGTGACAGCCCGCTTGGAATCTGCCAGAAGGCACCGAAAGGACTCTCAGACCATGAGAAACAAGATTCTCTGGTCTGATGAAACCAAGATTGAACTCTTTGGCCTGAATGCCAGGTGTCACGTCTGGAGGAAACCAGGCACCTCTCATCACCTGGCTAATAGCATCCCTACAGTGAAGCATGGTGGTGGCAGTATCATGCTGTGGGGATGTTTTTCAGCGGCAGGAACTGGGAGACTAGTCAGGATCGTGGGAAAGATGAACGGAGCAAAGTACAGAGAGATTCTTGATGAAAACCTGCTCCAGAGCGCTCAGGACCTCAGACTGGGGCGAAGGTTTACCTTCCAACAGGACAACGACCCTAAGCACACAGCCAAGACAACGAAAGAGTGGCTTTGGGACAAGTGTGTGAATGTCCTTGAGTGGCCCAGCCAGAGCCCAGACTTGAACCTGATTGAACATCTCTAGAAAGACCGGAAACAACTGTGCAGCGACTCTCCCCATCTAACCTGACAGAACTTGAGAAGATCTGCAGAGAAGAATGGGAGAAATACCCCAAATACAGGTGTGCTAAGCTTGTAGCTTCATACCCAAGAAGACTGGAGGCTGTAATCACTGCCAAGGGTGCCTCAACAAAGTACTGAGTAAAGGGTGTGAATACTTATTTACATGCGATATTTCAGTTTCTTATTTTTAATAAATTTGCAAAATGTTTTGCTTTGTCATTATGGGGTATTGTGTGTAGATTGATAAGGGAAAAAAGGACTTTAATCAATTTTGGAATAAGGCTGTAACATAACAAAATGTGGGGAAAGTGAAGGGGTGTGAATACTTTCCCGGTACACTGTATACTTTTGGACCCATGTCACCTCAATTCAAGATTGTATAAGCCTTTGATTAAAAGAAATGTAAAGCAGTGACATACCTACTTTCCTCAATATTATATTAATCAGTGATGGAACAGTCTGAAGTGGAAAATACAGATTTTGGCGCCATCTACAGTTTGAAAGTTTCACTTTACCTCACACTCTGCAACATTAAACTCTCACATGCCTGTTTGTGAAACATTTTTAATCTGTTGCTGTCAGTGCAACGATTGCCATACAAGATGTGTAATCATTCAGTCATCAAGATGATGTTGTGGCACGGTATCTGCAATGTATTAACTAGTTTAATCAATCATGTAATACTGACTTAATTAAATGTTTCAATTTTTTCTTTTAAGTCAAAATGTTCAGGTCTACAGTGGTAGTTATCCAGTAAACAGTTCAGTGCCAATCTCACAGAAACAATAAATCTTCACATATGTATGTTTTAATATAAGGTTTTATATGGCCTAATATTTTACTACAATCACAGCACACAGCGTGGATGGACAGCGTCAGTGTCACCTCACTGAGGGTTCACCTTCATAATAACTTTGTAATTACAACTCTGCCAGATGAGGCTTGAAACAGATTCTCTGGCCAAGACACATTTTCCTCCACGTGAAGTTTCTCCTCTGTGTGATTGGAGCATGTCAGTGATATATCTACACGTATGGTTCCAATCAAGAATCTTATACTGCTAAAGAATTCTCCATTACCTTACAAAAGGTGAAAAAACTGTTATGTCTTAACAAATCATGTTTTATTGCAATATTATTTCACTGTAATTAGTTGAGATTTAACTAAGACAGTTAATGATGCCACAGTTTGAGAACAGGATGCAGGCAAAAGAGAAAATCAGTGATGCTGGAGCCCAATCACAGCACACACTCCTCAGTGTCCATCATAATATCAGTTTATTAGATGCATTGGAAAATCACAAAGCTTTCTTTCAAACTGATATCAGACAAGAGAACCTCACTGCCAAAGTGCAGGCTGAAACTGACAGCAAGCCGGTACAGCCAATATTTGCCTGCAGTTGGCAAGTTGACGAGTGTTACTTTCAAGTGTAGCTGCCAACACTTCTGACTATGATGCATGCCACCAGACGGTGCCAACGTGCTTATTTGGAGGCGCTGTTTCAGCAGACAGTGCCTTAAAACCAACTTTACGTTTAAGCCATTATCACACAGTGGATTACTGTTGGCAATAGCCACTGATGGCTTGAGGCTCAAGCATTGAATGGCAGAGGGGAAGTTGTGCCATCCACCAGCAGGGAGAAAAGTGAGACTCCAACAGCAGTGACCAATCTCTTTGTTCTAAAGCACTTTTGTCTAACTGAGCATTTAAAAGAGACACAACACCATATGGTGGCAAGAGTGCATATGACTAACCAAGCAGGAGGTTGCCAAGCAATACCCCAGAGAGACACAGCGAACAGGAAGTGGGCTTTTAGGCAGAAAGTAGTTGTTTTTGTTCCCCAGGAGGAAAGGAAAGTGTTTGATGAGTGGAGGACACATCTCTAATGCTCCAGTCCCATGCTGTGCATTCTTTCTCCCCAGGCACATGATGTGACAGATATAAATATTAAAAGGCCACTGCAACGCTGGTGGTGCAGGCTGGTAGCAACGGTTCACTCGCTTGTGAGTCACTGTATTTACGTGCAGAAATACCAGCCACGTCTTAAGAAAATGGGGGGCATTACAGAGGGTTAAACTGGTTATTAAAGCATCTTTAATATGCTGTGCCAGGCTCTTGGGTAAGTATACTTCATGCTTTTCATGGATTTGTACTTTCCCCAAACGGAACGTTGACAGAGTGCAATGCCTATCTGAAGTGGAAAAGAAGAAACTGAAGGACAAGAGAGCAAATTACTCACCGCTGCTTGCTGACGAACGGTGGCAACGTTCTGTAGAGACTCCTGGTAGCTCTTTTTAGCCTTCTTTCTTTCCTCTGTGGGAAGCAACAATAAAATAGAATGAAGCACAAAAGGCTTACAATAAAAAGTGTGCATTTAAATCAAGTCATACATTACCTGCCACTTTCTTCACATGTTCCTTTGCTTCTTCCCTGGCTTTCCTCTTGGACTCCAACTCCTTCTGCTGCTGTTCAATACTCATCAGTTTCCATCTTTTACTGATCTGTAAATGTGAGAGTGCAGCTATGAATATTCAAACATGGAATTAAGAAGATGACAGAAATAAACTTGGAGTAGAAAGATAAATAACTTCATTCTGAGTCTAGATATGGATGAATGAAGGGAGCTCTTTGATTACCTCAAATATTTTTGAAGAGGGGTCAAACTTGGCATTCTTGCTGATGTGCACATCATTGGATGGTAAATACTGAAAACACAAAGGAAGATAATTGAATACTATGGGCCTGATTTACTAAAGGTTTGCATGTATAAAAACGTGTGCAAACTTGACATCACTCGCGAAACATGTGCAAGCTGATCTACTAACGCAGCGCACTGAGGTTTGCGTCTTTCAACTGTGCAAGATAGTACGCGCTGTCCATTTAAGTACGTTTTCTATAATGAATATGAAATGGGTTTAACCCCAGTGTGCAAAATACAGGGAGAAGAAAATGCAAATATGTTATTTAGCACACACATTGTGATTTACCAAACCTGAAGGTATTTTTTCTGACGCTAACTGCGTCTATAAATAATACCTTTGAAGGGCAGGTATTAACCAGCTGTGCACTGCGCACAGATGACTGCTGTAACTGTGGAGAGGAGGAGACGGAGGCACAATGACAGAATACGCACAGGACGGAGTTTTTCCACCTGTGTTAATATTTTTGGTTTTACTAACAGCATTGACAAATACTCTCCCATATGTCGGTTTCTCTGGTTGTTTTTGTTATAACTCAATATATTTGTTAACCTCTTCCACTAGAACCTGATCACATTTCATTTTGCGCTTGCAGCTTTCTGCTCGTCCAAACTCTCCATTAAGACATGCAAAACCCTCATTTAAATACTGCTGTCTCCACCCCGTTGCGCCTGTTTTCATTTACGCAGTAAATCTTAGTAGATCACCCGCAAAACGCACGCAAACGAAACGCGCAATCTATTGCACTGTACACGCAATTTAGTACCTACTATTTGGGATCTTAGTAAATCAGGCTCTATGTGTCCAGTTACATAAAACACAACACTGAAGGTGAATCAATGGTCCACTCTTACCATTCTGAAAGGGTTTTCAAAAGACTCAATGATGCGTCTGGCTTTCATCTGACCCACAGAGAGGGACTCTTCATCATTCTTTGTTTCCAGCTCCTTCAAAAGGAAGAAGACCGGTTACATTAGTCAACACAGTTACATATAAACTGACTGTCTAAATAAACTGAACATTGATCTCTACCTCAAACAGTGTGATTCTGGCTTCTGCAGTGAGACCACTTGTTTTCTGTTCATCAACATCCATTTTGTGCTCATCATCCGAAAAGAGTACCCCTTGTTTAACAGGAAGTTCTGAAAATAAATACATACAATATCACATTACCAGGATAATGTACAACAAAGAGTTGCAATGATTAGTAAGTTAAATGTGGGTGTCTTTTGTCTTCTGTGGTAGAAATGTGTTTGTTATGGACTGTTGATCAGGGCGAAGAAATTTAGGATGTATTTTGGGCTTTGTTAAGTGTTTCCGAAACTTTATTATTTTTTCTTTTAAAGAACAAACTAATCAAGACAATCATAATTAAAATAATCATTAGTTGCAGCCCTAATATAATATACATGAGCATCAAACTTACCATCAGCAGAAAAGTGGGGGAGATCACTCTCAGAGACCCTGGATGTATCATGAGGACCAAACAAGGTAACCTCAGGCTGAAAAATGACACAAAATCACATTAATTTACCTCAGTTCTAACTATTAAATCCAAAAAATGAAAACGCCATCTTAGATGTATCTGTTTTCAACCAACCTTTTTTATGGGCGTGAGTCCTTTCTTCTTTTGAGCTGCAATTTCAGCCTGTGTGATGTGTATAAAACATTGTTACAACACAATTATAGAAATAAGATAACTGATAGAAGAACATGATTCCCCCACTGCGCTCCATCATTTCTCACCTTAAGGAGAGGCATTTCTCTAGCTTCCTGCACTAACAAATGGAGCTCGTTGACCTGCTGCCTCACCAGTGGGGGCACAGGGTTACAGCAGGCAATGATGCCCTGAGGCTCCCTAGGTAGATGAAGACAAAAACACTATGCTGGAGGTTATGAATTAAAAAAAATCAATTAAAAAAAAAATCACTTGCACTGAAGTGAGAGCAACTAAAAATGAATCAAAATTTAAGTGAGAAATCTAATCAACTTACTTGGGCAACTCCTCGGATATTTTGATCATCATGTGAGTTGGCAGCACAAATCTAAAACACAAATGAAACTATTAAATACATACATTAAATACATGTTAAAGAGGATGTTGATTTAATGATTGTAAAGGCAAGGAGAGTGTCACTAAAACATATACTCTGCAAAATCTGGCTCTGCTCACACCGCCACAAATAGGAAAAGAGCTCTAGCAGATTTTCAGAGCTGCAAGTTCATACATTTCCAAACAGCCTACCCGGTGCTTTCATCTTCCTGCCTGCCCAGCTTGTCCCTCCAGGCAAACAGCAGTCTGAAGGCAGTGAGCTGCTGGGTGTTAAAAGACCTTTTCTGCTTCCTTTGCAGCTCCAAATAGGACTCCTCTGTGTATATAGGCTTCACATATTTCTGCACAGGTGGGGGGCACATAGTGAAATCATGACAAATGTCAAAAAATGCAGGAGATTAAAGTGTGCATATCACTGCAATAAAACATCTGCGCATCTACTGGAAGACGAATAATGGAACAGGAGTACAGAGGTTGATGTTTGAGTGTCAGTTTAATCTTTATGGTGTAAGGAGGGAGATTTATGCAAACCTTCAGGGAAATGTCTTTGCTCTTATTCCAGACACTCTGCAGCAGGCCAGGCTGCCCGTAGTTGAAGTCCAACAGCTGCGCCCTCACACAGTCGTAGATGTAAAGGAGGTAGTGGGTGTCTGTCCGTGCATACCGCACCATCTCATCTGCCAATGGGCTACAGGGCAGAGTTATGGGACATATCTTACTATAATTCTTTTAAAGCAGGAAATGTTACAATTACAAATAATTTGAAATACAAGATGGATTTTCCCCGTTACGTGATTGAAAGGACCCACAGCTACACTTAAAACAATAACTGTACATTGAAACATCTAAAAGGCCAAGACATCACCGTACCGAATCCTCCAGTCAGCAAGCTGGTAGCGTTTGTCCGAGTCCACTTTGCAGAAGTGTTTGAGCAGGTGGTCGAGGGAATGTCTGGCCAGGTTCAGGGCTCTACTGCCCTGATGTGTGTCGAAGAGGTTGACGACATACAAGCCGAAGTCCCTCTGGAGCCACTCAATGTCAGAGTCTGCGCCGTGAAATACCTGTTAACAGTAAAACAGTACATTTAACTGAAAATGATGATATAGTGCTGAGGACCCTTTCTGGTAAGTAATTCGACTTATTAAAAAACAGACAAACAAAAAAACCCAACTAATGTGACAGCTCAGAGACAGTAAATATTTGAAACACACCATGTGACATGTTCCCACTTGGATGATTTTCACAGATCTCGTCTCTTTTAGCAGTTTAAGCCCACACATCACACTTTTTTCACAGGTGTCCTACTGTGTGTGAGTCATAGTGGCTCCCACACACCACAGGACACCTGCCAGCTTTATGAGATGTGTTTGAAAACGATGGAGCTCTTAGAGACCTCAAAGGAATTCCAGTTGAAAGGTTTCAAGCTTAAATCTGTACAAAACTCATTATGAAACTTAAAAATGAAGGCAACTGTTTATGATCATGGAATCACGCTTTGAGTAACAAGAGAAGTGACAGATTGGTGGAGACTCTCCCTCCAGTGTATGGTTAGATTAGGCAGAGGATTATATACAATTTTGAAACAATACATTCATAAAATAGTTTGCTTATAACATCCTCCCTCTGGACAAACTTCTCCCTTTTACATTATATACCAGGATAGAGTGCAGGAAATCATTTCAAAAGAGAGCAAATGGTTTGTGGTGCAGATGCATTACTTTGACAATAGCCGGGTCAGTAAACGCCTCGTTCAGGATGTACATCTCACTGCGGAGCTCCAAGGTATCGATGATGAAGTCCTCCTCTCTGGTGGAGATCTGCATCAGACAGGTGATGCCGAGGAAACTCCTGTAGGAATGGTGCTACGGTGGAGAAAACATCAATGCTTAACATCTGCTTACAAACTTGAACCTGTAGGCTTTACTACAGCCTCAAACAAATCCCCACAGAAACAAATCAATACATTAAACACAACCAGACAACATTGTAAGCCTCACAAATGGTTGCATCTGTTGTATTGGATTACAGTACTTCATATAGGCAAATATATATATATTTTCATTCGAGTTCCTTTACCTCAAGGTCCACTGCAAATTCAGACAGTTTGCACAGCTTCTCATTAAGAGCCACCAGATCTTCCAGTGTGTCAATGTAGGAGCACTTTGTCTCAGTCATTGGTTTGTACATCTAAAAATAATCCACAAATGACAGATTTAGTGGAGGCCTCACTAACAGTGAGCTTATCATATTATATGATCAGTGATCACTATAACTTACCTGAGGTTCTGGCTTTGACAGAAGGTTTTCTGCTACTGTAAGATGGTCCAGTTCATATTTATATGGGTGTGCAAACCTACACGGATTGAAATCGTAAGTTAAGACAAGCATCAAGACAAGGGAAAGACAAAATGTCAACATTATAGCATGAAGGACAAGTCTTACATGTCTTCAACATGTTCCTGAGTTCTCTGCTGGTGAATGAAGTCAGCCAGGGCAGCCGGAACATCGAGATCCTCAGGTCTCTCTTTTCGGATTTGTTTGTTGGTGAAATCTGCAATTTGGAGAGCAAAAGATTAAATAGGTTCCAAATGGTTAAGATTGTAGGTCAAATGAATGTTATGAAAACAATATATGGGAAGACAATGACAGGGAAAAGTTTTTCTTACAAGAAGGAAGAGACTTTGTTGCGTTGGGCTTGATGAAGATCTTGGGAATAAAGGGCGTGTTGCTGTTGTCGACTTTTTCCTTGAATTTCAGCTGAGGCCTCATTATATTCTTGGCATGGAGCAGTTTGAACGTCCCAGAACGACTGGAAGAGCTTGAACCCTGATCAATAAAAGTATTGTTTACAAAATGTGTGGAGTATTAGTATTAATATGTATCAAATGTTCAAGAATTAAAAAATTGAACTTTCTACTGCTTTAAGTGCATGAATGCCAGGACTGGCAAACGTTTCAGTTTGAACGCAGCCCAAAAGAGAGACTGGCATCTGCAGTGTACGAGCTCAGAGGTTAATTAGCCAACCTTGCGATTCCAGCTGGAGACAACAATCTTGGGAGTCTGAAACCCTGCAGGCATGACAGGCTGCTGGCCCCTGTTCACCCCGTCAGCTTCATCAAGAAGAATCCCCTGGAAAATCAGATATAAGAGCTCGGTTAGTTTGCAAAGCCCCCTTTGAGCAGAAATCTGTGAAACATGAAAGCTGTAGGTCATACCACTCTTTCGAGGATGACATCGTTTGAGTCCACAACCAAGTCAAACCTCTCCTCCAACCCCGTCAGCTTGTTGCGGTCTCTCATGTGAGATCTGCAGCCGTGGTGCTGCATTATCTGACTCATGCTGGCACAAGAACATAGTGAAAATAATTAATTTCTCTAATTGGGAAACAGCAGGTGGCAGTTACTTTACAAAAATACTCATGTTTGCATGTCTAGAGCACAGTCAGACTTGCTTTCAGTCTAGCAAAATTACCTCGCACCCAGCACGAAACAAGAAAATATTGAGCAGCGCAACCACAAACTGTAAACAAAATGAGATCATGTTTGCAGTGTGTAGTCTGGTAGTGTATGTACTATTTCACAAATGCAGTGATGTAATATTCTTACAACCCATTTTTTTGTCTTCATATTCAATGGTAAAACATGTCAAGACCGCTCAATTTCTCTTAACCAGAAGTGCAAATTCATGAGCTGCAAACAAATGAATGATGAATTTGTGAGTTGCACAGACTTCTGGCTTTGAATCAAAAATGGAGCGAACATTCTCAGAGACAGGTGCAAGGCTGACCGAAAGTTGACTTGAAAAGAAGGAACACCATGCTGCAGACTAACCAGTGCAGGAGCTTATCTCCCTGAGTTTCACAGAAGTCCTGGAAGCCCGGGAAGCTTCGATAGAAATCAAATTCATCTCCAGCTTGAGGCAAGCTGGCAGATGCTTTGGTGGCTGATAATACAGCACCAAGTCCATACTGAAGAAGAAAGACAGGATTAACTGTTAGTCATTAAAAATAAAGAAGAAGAAAAAACACATTCACAGAAGAATTAAAGGCAGCTCATGTAAAATGTAACAAATAGAAACAGATATTGATTATTTTGACTTGTTAAACTGACATGTCCATAGTGCTTCGATGATTAGTTGATATTTCAGCACAGAAAATGTATTAATACCACTTTTGATAATGACTTCTTTTGCTTATCTACTAGTGCTTAAAACCATGTTACCATGTGCTAACTTTTTAAAATGACGTGAATATTTGCTTGCTTTTCGTCCTTTAACAGCTAACCACTTGAATAACTTTAGTTATGTGTAGCTTCACAGCTAGCTACTAAAGATAAAAATTTAACTTGAGACAGGCATATTTTTACGCTAGTTAGCACAGCACGCTAAAGAGGCTAAACTTGAACACTTTGTGGAATAAACATCAAATGGTGTCATGGACTTGTCTCAACAGTTAGCTGTGCATGTTTCCTATCGGCACCAAACTTATAAGGGGACCAGAGTGCATTAGCCAACATGCACATCCACGTTGCCAGACTGCCTGCTAGCATCAACTCAAAACTCCACGTCCAACTCGGTTATTTCACTTACTTTAACGAAGGCATCCGCGTCTTTGAAACCGGGACACAACTCAGCTTTTTCATCGTCGTTGTTGTCTGTATTACTGTCTTCACGGTCACTTTTGGATGAATCTTTACTCTTTGAAGAATCCATCATCTAGTTTAGTGTGTGTATGTACATGTGAGCCTCAGGAAGCAGCCGCCTCTCCTTAATGTTTTCTTCTGAGCTGCTGAGGGAGCCACAGTGCCACCTACAGGCACGGAGTGCACGGCAGCAAAACGAAACTGCAGCAACAATGTATGCATTTCGTTGAAGAAATGTTGCTATATGTTTAAATCTAAAAGTGAACACCATAGACTGTATATTGCATTTCTATATTTCTGCAACATTGTAGGTTTCCTTTCAGTCTCACATCCAAAGCAAGACTAGACATTTTCATGGATATTGTCGTTTTCTACTGCATTGCCAGCAGGTTGTGGTGTACCCATTCAATGCAGTGACACTGCAGACGGAGCCCTTATCTCCCTTGTACTAGCTCACCCTTCCAACCTGATCAGAGTAGTACTGCACCAGGATGCTGGCACCATGAGGGGGCAGTGTTGACATTTGCTACCTGCAGCAACTCAGCTACAGCATCTGCACTGTGTTGGGGGATATAGGGAGAGGTAAGACACACCAATCATGTCCTAGCCAATATCTCTATTAGAGCTATCTAAACCATGTCTGTATCCAAAGCATTTGGCAGTTTTCAACAATAAATGTGATACTGTGGGTATACTAATCACATAAATATCTTTCATCTAGTCGCTGGTATAAAAAAACCCCAGAAGTTAGAGTACCATGGTGTTGTGATTCAGCGGTCAATAGCATGTGAAGAGCCATTGCTGAAGTATTGACACAGCAGCTCATTATGGATGATCTGTGGTGTATAGGGAGAAACCTCTTTTTTCTTCACTTCCCCTTGCTATTGATCTCTTCACAGGGTCCTCTCCTTCTTACTATCTTAAAAGCATCTCTGCAACACTGGCTCAATCAATATTTCACAGTAGCTTTCCATGTCATTCCGTTGTTTTAGCAGAAAGTCTGGACTTCAGCAAATACATGCTCTAATGAACCAAAGAAATTAATCAGTATCTTTTGCAAAGATTACCAGCACAAAGCCAACCATGCCTTGATATATTAGTTTTTAGATGATGTATTCTTTTTAATATTACATGTGATGTTAATGTCCAAAAAATATGATCCCCTGTGATGATAATATAATAAAACAATTAGTATATGCACCAAAAATCTTTGGGAATGTGTTCTTTATCCACTGAATAGGACATTACTGCTGCCATTTACTCTCATTTATATGCTTTTTAATAATATTACCCATTTTATAGCTTTGATGGTGCCCCAAGGCACCACTCAAATTCATCCTGCAGTAAAAGACACTAAAACTGCTGATGCTGAAAATGACAGTTACCACTTCAAAAAGAAGAAATCCAGGAGAAAATCCTCAGTGAATTATTTTTATTAACTCGCTCATTTAGAAAACACAAATGCACCAAACGATATCATACATGCACAGCTTCAGCATATCAAGATCAGCTGATGACTTTTCAATGTGAAAACATTACTGCCACGATCTCACGGAGATCACCTGGACATCAAAATACTGAGGAGTCACAACAGAAAGGCCAAGCGTTGTCACCAAGAGCCCTAATAGTGTTTCTTCATCAATCTTTATGGAATTAAAT
Organism: Scomber scombrus; assembly: GCF_963691925.1. Lineage (NCBI taxonomy): Eukaryota > Metazoa > Chordata > Actinopteri > Scombriformes > Scombridae > Scomber > Scomber scombrus. The sequence goes on along the minus strand of NC_084979.1, from coordinate 13,108,287 downwards.
TGTTTTTGGGGTAACTCGTTTATTCATTTTCTGATCAATTCTGCCTTTTCTGATCTTCAAAGTAGCAAGAACATTGGAAAGCTGTATTGGTATAAAAAGACAAGAAGCACCAGTAGATAGTACTAGTTGTATTATCTGCTGCACACTGGCCGACTACCTTGTAACAGGTAGGGTTTATGTCATTGCACCACAAGGCTGTGTGTGACAGCAGCTGCTGAGAAACGTTACTCTCTGGTGTATTTTTAAAATTCTGGGTTTGACTGAGAATTACATTTGGAAGTAGGACACCACAGTTTGGTCTCTCAGTTGGGGCCATTGCTTCCAATCATAACAAAATACATACAGTATATAAAGTCTACTGTATGGAGGCAAAAGAGATCTCACTGGCTTTTGTATGAGCCAACTCTTAATCCTTCCTTTTAAAGCAACACTTGACCTTTGTGCAGAGTTGTTGGAAGAAAAAACAAAACAATCAGTAACCATATCAAACATTAAAAAAAAGTCTAAGTCAAAATCAAAACATCTCCACAGTACTGATACATTACAAAACAAAGAGGTTGGCAATGCTTCTATGTACCCAAGACACAAGTTCATAAATGGTGCAATGTTGTCTTTTTTCTGTTCAATATAATCAATAAATCAGTCAGAAAGATGCATTTCCTGTGTAAACATTTGTTAGCTTAACAATGACATTCCTTGATGAGACAATGTATACAGATTAAACCACACGTAAAGCCACAAAAACAACATAACAGGATTCAAAACTGCTCTTCAGGAAGTTATTAACACTCATTGGCGAAAAAACAAAAAAAACAATTTGTTTTAATATGAACATAATCCCGCAAGCTGCACCACACTGGCCTTGGATTCTGGAGCTTTTACACATGTTCCTTTGCACTGCCAATCCACGGTAGTTTTATATTTCATCCATGGGTTAAACTCGTTGTTTCAACCTTCCATATTGACCTTGTATTAGTCTATTTGAATATCCGCAATGCTTGAGTTGCCTACAGCCCTGAACCACAGTTAAGTACAATAAATGAGTTGAAACTACATTTTTTTCCAAATAGCAGAAATTCAAACCACTTGTCCATGACACCGTAGGGTAAGGGAATAAAAACATACATGCTTGCTCTCTCACTCACTTACTCACCCATACACACACACACACACACACACACACACACACACACACACACACACACACACACACACACACACACACACACACACACACACACACACACACACACACACACACTTGAATATTTCTGGTGTCATCTTGATGGGATTGTCCTGATTTAGTCCTCCCTAAATCCTGATATAGTAGTCTTGTGTGGGTGTCATTAGTGCCATTACTCCTATGCCCTTTCCCATAGAAGCCCCTAAGGCCTGCTCTAATTTATTAAGATGTTTTAATGTCTGCTAAATCATGGCACATATCAAGCTTTCCATTCGTCAAGTCAGACTGTTAAATGGACCCTTGTGTCATGTGCTGACAGATTTCTGATCTATCTGTTCCTTCCGTTTTAGGGCTATTGAAAGGTAAGATGAAGCAGGTCTGAATACCTGAGCAGTGGGGTTTTGCTGAAATACAACAAACAATGACAACACATAACACATAAAAAGCCAACTGACAACAAAGGACAGATTCACAAAGTATTAAAACACAGCTGACCATACATTTTGCCATATAGTGTCTAAGCTGGTGGCTCAATTTCAATTATCAGACTGGCACAGTTGGCAGCACTTTAAATCTTTCATCTTGTCAGAAAACAGTAAAAATGAATAACACATCACAACTTTCAAATCGCTTGTTTGTCACACCAACTGTCCAAAACTCTAAAATGATTAATCTGAGCTATTTAACCATGGCCACTGAGAATTCTCCATTCTGATTGGCTGGCAGGTATCCCTTTATTTCAGACAGAAAAACAGCACATTTCTGACTCGTGTGTATTTGTTGTTATGCGACAGCATTATGGTTTGATAAAATACACTTACTAGATATTTCCAGGGCTTTCAACAATGTTTCACAATCCTAATCAGTTTACTCAGTTGTCACTGAGTTGCTTCAATTTGGTTATGTGATAATCAATGACAACTGAGCTAACTCCAATCACTGAGGATAACTGTGAGATGTGGTTGAGAGCTCTGGAATATATTAGTAAGTGGAATAGAAATTATTTTGTCAAACTGTTGTTCCCGATGTCAATAAATGAACTTTCACGCTCAAAAAGTATTAAACTGCTATTCTCTGCTATATACTATTCTTATAGTTTGACAGTTTTACTTGATCAGTTTAAAGTGAATTTACTTTTTTAAAGGAATAGTTTGACATTTTGGGAAATATGCATATCGTTTTCATTTTCTTGTTGAGACTTAGATGAAACAATCAATACCATTCTCATGTATGTGCACTGACTACGGAGCCTATAAATTCAACAAATGAGATACAGTGTGTTAATTACTAAGCTTCAGCGGTGCTGGTAGGTGATTTTTTTAGTTTTGTATAGAGCCCGGCGAGCTGTTTCCCCCTTTACTTCCAGTCTTTATGCTACACTAATCGACTCACAGCGCTGGCTCTGTACATAATGCACACAGACATGATATGGATTGATTTTATTTCCCAAAATGAAAACAGTTTCTTCAAAGGAGATTCTCTCCTTTAGCCTGATAATCAGACTAAATTATCATTTTGTGTCACTCCATTCTATGGAAGAAAAGAGGTCAAAAGTTTGACAACGATTGATATAATAATTTGATGTTACATGGCAGATCGTTGTCAAGTGGCACAATATCCTCCAAGTCTACCTCATCTGGTATTATACCTTACCTTCAAAACAAAATCAGCAAATTCTCACACCAGTCAATGTTTGGCATTTGTCCTTGATAAATTACTTAACTGGTTGTTGATTAACTTTCTGTCGATTGACTGTTTGATTGATTGTTTCAGCACTAGAGTTGACGGAAATACACTGGCAGTTCTGGACCTCTCCCTCTACTGCTGTATAAAGGCAGATGTAATCTGAAAAAACAATAACTGGTCTGAATCATTTAAACCTTTAAAAGCCCTCAATGTACATTCAGCAAATGGCAAACATTGGTGATGCGAGGTGTTTTGTGAGTTTCAATCTGGGACACAACCAATTTTTAATGGAGCAAATAAAGATGAGAATCTGCTGTATCTTCTATACACTAAGTATCACTGACTAGTGTCTATAAGTGGTACGCCGTTACGAGAATCTCCAAAGGCACGGGCACGGGTGAATGAACATGTTCCTGCTCGCCAAATCAGATGTGGGGAGAAAAACTCAAAACTTACAAAAATACAAACACAACTTCTCATCACGGGTGTCTGCAAGGTACACTGAGATCTTCAATAATAAGAAACTGTTAAGGATAAAATGTTGAGGAAAGCATGTAGCTATCTTAGCAATAACAACAAGAAGGCTGAAACTACTTTGGCACATGAATTGAAGTAAGGCATCTTTATCATTCTAGAGTCGAAAAAAAGAGTTGAAATGGAGCACTGTTCCCAAAAGACCAACAGACCTATGTAAAAAAAAAAAGAAAAAAAAAAGCTCAAGCATTTATTGTTAATTAAAGTTTCTAACAGCACTGCTCTGGTGCTGCCTCGTACCCGCAAACTACACAGCAAAATAGCATGTGGTCATCTCCAAAAGAGAGAGAGAGAAAAAAAACTCCAGCAATTTTCACAAATTAAAAAAATAATAATAATACTGAAGGTTGAAAAACAGAGCAGAGTCTGTCATTGTGTCATGAAGTTGACCTGAATGTTGATATTGCGATGGCGAGGAACAGGAAGAGGGGGGAGCTGTCCACACTCAAGGCTCTTGAGCCGCGGGCGCTCATACCTGCAACACACACACACACGCACACGCACACACGCACACACACACACAAAAATCCAGATAAACTGATGAACAACCTGTCGGAGGAAGCTGACACACATGGCAGCAGCAACAACATCAATCTGAAATACCTGATTCTAATTTTTAGTTTTAGCTCTCTGCTATGCTACCATTAGATGCAACCAAAAACAGATACACACCTTTCAAACTAAATATGAGATGCTTAGTGTTCCAAAACAAACAACATGCATACTGATGTTTCACAGGGGTACTGAAAATGTGGCAAAATGTGTGCTGGCTTATGACTGCAATTGTAAGTAAAAAATGTGCTGAGGGAACTGTGCGTAAAGGGACCCGATGCAGTTTGTGCTCATCACCTGTTTCCCCATCTATGATTTAAGCTAGTCAATTCATTCTTATGGATCATTGGCTACTTTCCAGTAATGATATACTATCCATAACCCCTTTCCTGAAGAAAAAAAATATATTATTGATGCAAAAGAAATTTCCTGAACCTCTTCTGATGTTTCAGAGCCACTAAAGTCTATAAACAGAGCAATCTGTTTTGCCTGTTTAAGGGTTTTGCCTGCATATTTTTCTTTTCAGTATCCAAAGACTCTCTGGAAAATAGTCACCTATTTTTAAAATGAAATTTAAAAGGAAATAAACAATGCAGAATTTTATCTTTCTTACATGCTATTTTTAACACAGAATATCAACAATGCAAATTAGCATTTAGAACAGAAGAAAAAGCACCTCCGGAGTCCCACATGACAACTAGTAAAAGAGGAAGTCAACCTCTGCGACAGAGATGGATTGTGCTGCATATTTCAGCAAAATATAAGCCTGTAAGAGCCCAACAGGGGTGGCTAGGGACACGAGTAATGGTGAGTCAACAGAGGACAAAATATCCCTGTCAGGTTTAAAAAGTGTTAAGTGACTTCATTTTCAACAGTGGGTAAATAAGAAAAAAAAAGTTCAGAAAAGACTGAGGTCGCAGTTAATCCTTATGTCAAACGTCATTCTGCTGTATCCTGAAACATAGTGGCATCAGCATATTTCAGCATTACAGCTGAACACTGAAAACCTTGAAATAACTTCTTTTTTTTCATCTGAGAAAGAATTGAAAAGTAGCAGTCATTGTATCATTTTCAGTCAAGAGCAAGAACTTTTAACTTGAACTTTCTATTTCTAAACACATAAACACAACAACATTATGAAACCCAAACAATGAGCTTACTGAGTTGGTGGATTCGTATGGGATCTGAGGACGGGCCCAACCCTCCTTCGCTCAGCGTCTGAATGAGGATGATGTACTCATCGTCGTCCTCGGGGAGGGTCAAGTCTGCTGTTGAATTGGTTGTTGTGAGTGTGTTTACCTCTTTGTGTCTCTGTCTCCTGTATGACAGCTGAACATGGGAGAGAAACAATGAGGGTGACACAATGGAAATATGTATTCTCTAGTCTCTAATTATTTCTAAGTATTTTGTCGTTCGAAAAATTTTGAAGTTCCAAAAAGATTCAGTCAAAAATCACCAGGAGTCGTCCAGCTGAATGCAGTTAGAGTTTTATTGTCGACAGCAAAACCCGGAGCCAACATACACAGACAGAATCTATGTATAAATGACACAAAGAACTCAAAACTGGGGTCTCTTTTATTCTGTCTATATTGCTGACCCCTGCAAAAAGTTTCATCCCCCTCCCACTGTGGAGTGAGTTTCAACCAATCCGCTTCTTCCAACCCAACATGATCTCACTTTCTTGGCACCTGTCCTAAAGATGCCCCCAGCCACTTTTTGTGGCTGCTCCATTCTCCCCATTCATTTCTATGCTTGCAGGTTTTTCCAGCCTTTAGAGCATGTAAGCTTGGCCTTGAGTTCTGTTTTTTCCCCTCAGTGCCACCCACTATTCCCCACAGCTGCTGTTAGCTGTGTGACCAGTGTTTATCACAGATTTCTTCAAGTTCAATATTACCCAATTACTTTTCCAACTGCATTCTTTTTCTATAGTAATAATAATAAAATAAAAGATAAATACAAAATTGTTCATTGTTAGTAATTATTACCAAAATGTTACACTACAATTCTTACATACGTGTGACAGCTCCAAAGACAGACAGACAAATGGGTGCAGTAGACGAACCCAGGAGCATAAGAAAAAGTTGTTTTCTTTCAGAAAGGTTGTGGTGTTTTGGTCTGGCAGTCTATCAGTGTGTATGCAGGAGCACACACACACACACACACACACACACAGTGATCTCTGGACTCAGGGCATGAATGATGTCAAGAAAAACATTGAACAGAAGTAAAAAAGGCAGCCTTTCCTACCAGTCATGAAAGCAAATGGACAGTTTTGGAATTAATGGTTTTGTCTTCTTCCAGATACGGACAGACTGCACCAGCCTACTTGCTTACACTATTTTACGTCATGAATTTATAGACAAACCCACATTCTTTTGTGTGTGTTTCTCTCTCTCTTCCTCTCCTTTTTTTTTTTACAATCTAAATAGTCAGAAATCCCTACTATAATGTGTATATATATGTATCTTGATGTGTCCAACCATTGTTAACATTTATTATAATTCAGAATCCGATAGTTATTTTGAAATGACAGAAAAATTCAATTAGCATGGTGACACATTGCCACCTAATGACTGTTTCGGTAACAATTTTCTAAGAAAATGATATAAGTAACATACTGTATACTGTATTATTGCAAATTGCTACAAATTAGAAAAATCATTCATTCATTCTGTAATTATTTGGTTAATCAATATTAGGCAAGTGTTTTCCCAACTGGTTTTCATGGTAAGTCAATGTCGATGACAGAAATGAGTGAGCATCCAATCGCAAGCATGTAGCCTTCAAATATTCTCCCTAGATAGGATAGGAATAAAATGACTCCCCCTCAGCTGAAGGTCAGTTTTTCTCTTCACACAAAGAAATTAATTAGTAATCGAGGCGTTCCCTCAAAAAGAGTGCCAAGGATCCTCTTTCTTCTAAAACATGCCTACTAGACTATAAAAAGTTTTACAAATCTTCTAATCTAAAAAGCTTCCTCTGTTGTTCTCTCGGCCTTGCCAGCCGTTATGGCCCATTCACTGCATTTTGGATGATGGATTTTAATTTCTGCTGAGAGCTGAAACTCCAAAAAGAAATTCAAGGAAAAAGAAAAATTGCAAAGACGCCTATAGCCACAAGCGAGGTGTAAGTTTAGCCATTGCACACTGTTTGCCATTTGAATATCTATTTTATGATTTTTTGTAATCTTCTATTTTTATCATGTAGTTACATTTGTATTATTATGTACTATTGCAATTTTGTGTCTTTAGGTGCTTAAGCATTGTTGTTCCATAATTGATTGGAGTTGCATCAAACTCTACAGACTGAAGCTGAACGCATTAAGACCGAAAAAACAGAACCCTACTGTGTGATTACTATGTGGTTTCAGCTAGTCTGAGCCTGTTTAGCGTTGGATTCACTCGCCTGAAGAAGCACTGAACCAGAGTGCTTCACTGAACCTACAGTGGTCCTCATCTGGCTGTCACCACAGCAACCTGAAGATCACTGGGTCTGCCTTACTGTCCTAGGCCTCATCAACAGCCCTCTGTCACTATGGAAACTAATTATCTTCCATGCATTCTGTCTGAGTTGATGCAAAGAGCTAGATTCTATATGATATTTGTATTGGCTTTAGTTAGAACTATTTGTCCCCTCATTGCACTTTGATTCATTTGTGATAAGCCTCAATTTCAGTCATTAAGACAGAAAGAGTGGAGTTTGAATCGAAAATAATGCTAGCTTATAAAAATGTCCCAAAATTTGAAAAGGTGAAGTGGAAAAAGTCAGAGAGAAAAAAATGTTCATGGCTGATGATACAAAATATTTTAATATTTTAAAACACATTTATTCAAACTAGCGATGCCACTTCCACGCAAAATCCTGTTCCTGTGAAAGGTGCATGACATCCTCCTATCAGGTGATAGCATGAAATAATAATCAGCTGCAACACGAAGTCAGATGATTGACTATAAATAGCTCTCACATTTCCAGTTCGTCATTGGAAAGCTTTTGTCCAGTGTGGAAATTAAGTTTTGGCTAGTTTTGTTTTACGAGCATTGACAACATTGAATCATGACATTGACTACAATCATGACATATGCTTATATCATTTGTAGTCTTATGGCATTTTATTTGTGAAGTTATAGATTGTATTATAGATGCACAGAGAGTTGTTTTTTCAATTGTCAAATAAAGAAAATTCTACAAATGCCTCTTGCGGTACTGATTTTTCCTCTGGGGCCAGTTCCCTGCAATTTATTTATTTATTACTTTATTTTATGCAACCCTGTAAGTACACTGGTTGTTAGGGTGCTATATGATATAAAGTGAATAGTCTGATATTGCTTTATGCAACTCATAAGCGCACGTGTTGGGGAAGAATGGGGCTGGCCCAGACGAAAATTGCCAGGAGCAAATTTTGTTCCTTGTCTGATGCTGGATACAGGACTGTTTAATTTGGTTTAATTATTTAACTTCAGTGGAAGAGTGGTGCTCCATTTTCTAATGACTGCTAAATTTAATACTGAAAGTAGTAATACCTCTACACAGGTAAGGTCCACGCTTTCACTCAGCCTGATGCAAAAAGGAATAAACATATCAATGGGAAGTGCAGTGACAAAGTAAAACTCACTTGGTATCCTGTAACTTCTGACTCTGATTCCATCGCCACCACAGGTTCCCAGTAAAGAGACAGCTGAGGGCCATTAAGGGTCCATTCAACATTCAGCGGTGGCTGGGCTGGTGCTGTATGACGTAAAAATAATACATTTGTATATGTCAGCACAGTAACATATTACTATCTCATCATCATGCTACAATTACAATATTATATTTCCTCAAATAATATACAGTAGTCATTAAAAGCTGGGTTTCCAATAATAGCTGGGTTTCCAATAATGGCCGGCATCATGGTTGACACATAAAGGCAGAGAAAAAACAAGGGATAAGCTTGTGGTGCCTGCTATATTATGTGCATACCAGTAAGGCATAGATAGTAGGTACCTGGATGTAACTCCAGTTCTATGAGTGCATACGTAGACCTCTAACCAACCGTCACAGAGAATGGAGGGGGATGGAGGAGATGCAATATCATTTAAATACAGGGATAACAGTGCATATTTTAATAATAGTGACAGCAGCCACGTAACATGAGCATGGGTAACCAGGGTAACCAGGGTAACTTGGCCGAGTAGGCAGGCATACATCTATGAGCATTTTACCTGCAAGCTACAGCTGAGTGGTACACTGCCAACATGTTCTGAGTTGAACTCAAACGCTCAAATTATTGTTCTGCACATCAGAGTAAGTGGATTACTGGTAATGCAGTAACAAAAATCTAACAGAGCAAACTGAAGCAGATCAGAAAACAAGGAAGCTTTGTTCTATCATACAGATGGAATTAGAAATAAAGGCCCATCTCTAATATAAGCCTGCTTCCAATAAAGGCCTGATACACTCTGCAGTTGAGATAAATAATGGCCCTGGCTACTATTTGAGGATATAAGGTATATGGAAATACATATACTTCCTTTTTTCTGCCTTATGTGAAACAACAAGCCAAACATACTAGAAACACATATTAACTTTGCAGTAACAGCTAAGAATAAACTTCCTTCAAACCCTTAATTTTTTTCCACCTCTACATTATTATCAGTGTACATATATTTTTCTCGGGACCTGAGACTTACGTGGCTTTTTTGTGGTGACATTGATTGCAGGGAGGAATGGGCCGGTGCCTGCTGTGTTGAAGGCGCTGACTGTTAGGAAATACTGTGTGTTTCCTGTCAAGCCGCTGACTGTGACTGAGGTTTGGTTCCAAGGCACCCTAACCTTCCCCATGGTCTCTGGTTTGGTGTCATCTTCCCAGTACACCACCTATTTGAGACAAAAAGCATGTCATCTGGGTTGAACCAAGACATATTAAAGTTGCAGACTCCGGCATAATGTGTAAATCAGAGGCATGCATTTTTTATGACATGCAGCCAAAAACAGTACTTGACTTGTATTTGTTTTGATGTCTTGAGAGAAATGTGTTTTTTTTTAAATGATTGCCTCAGGGTGCATCCTCTGAAGAGAGATTATAGCTTTGTTTCACCTTTCCAGCAGGATATTTGATGTGACATTACAAAGCTTTTATTAATTTACTGTCACAACACTTTTGTTCAGCTACTACAGCTAATCCATTAATGATTTAATCTATAACATGTCGGAAATGTGAAAGTTCCTAGATCACAACATCACATTTATCTAAAAAAAACCCCAAAAGTATTTGATTTACAATGATTTAAAGAAAAGCAGCAAATGCTCACTTGTAAGAAGCTAGGAACCTATTATGTATTTTTCCTTGATAACTGAAACAAATCATTATTATCAGAGTTACCACCCAAGATCTTTTGTGGATCACCTATGGATTTATTGTCTAATCCTTTAAGCACTACAATAAATCAATCTATGTTGCATTACACAGCATGTAATATTTAGTTTTACAGCAATGAAAGACTAATTACCACATTTGAATATGCATTTAAATACCAAATAAAGTTACCAGTCCTTCTACCCATTACACTAAAAATAAATTATCCTAAAACTACCCCCACCTGCCTACTTTTCTGGTCATAATTTTTCAGTTTTTGTGTTTTTTTCTAAAATGGCACAAAAGCTTTCCTAGATGGAAATATTCAAACAACTTTGCAAAAGAATAACAACACCAACATCTTACATCAGAGCCCTTTGATCACCCTGATCATTCAGTCAGGGGCATGCAGGCAAGGCATTCAGGCTGTCTCCGTTTTTTATGGTATGAGAGAATCTAATCAACCATTTTGGGTTTGAAATTGAATAGTTCAATATTGCTCTTTTATTCAGGGAACAATGACAAGTCTATTGATTCACATTGTTAAACAACAGTATTTCTGGTGAGGTATGATAGCACTTGGCATGCAGTCTGGTGTAGTATTGTGGCACAGACTATCATGAGGCACTGTATCATAACACCACATAACTGACAGCAACACGAAAAGGCATGTGGACAAGCAATTTTCTTTTGTTCTCTTGAACACATGTTTCAAACATGTTTTTCTCTCGTGTTGGTACAAAGAACTGTATACATTTGGCTGCAACAGTTGCCCAACTGAAACAGCCGTTTCCATGGCAATGCAGAGTTTGGAAGTAATGGCTTTGAGGTACAGCGGGGGTGACAAGCATTTGAATTGCGTTGTGTGTGATTTCTATTTCCATTTAAAAGAGTAAAATGTACCTCATAGCCCAGAACCCTTTCAGGGGTGAAGGAGAGAGCCTGCCAATTCACCTCAATCTCAGAGGCTGAAACACTTCTGGCCCAAACTCCCGCTGGCATCCCACTTGGCTCTGAAAACAGACAACAAGAGACTGAGTATTGCTGTCTTCTTCCAACAGCACAAAGACAAGCAGACCAAATCTCTGCAATTTTTGACATTTATAACTGTGACATTCTTGTTGATCTTTACTAGGATGAATTATCACACACCTATGCTGCTGATAAATAGGTTTGGGTCAGTTTTCTGGTCTGGTCCAGAGTACAAGTTTAAACTAGTTTGATGTTATGGGAACCAACTGAATTTGTCATTATGAGACAGACTTAAAAAGGAATCTACATCAGCAACTGACTAAATCCAGCGTGATTAAGATAATGTTATGTTTATAAATGGAGCTTGATGTTAGCCATGTGCAATTTAGTGCTGAGGCCAGCAACAGATCAAAGGTGGGTGGGTGGAAGATGCACATGGCCCATGGTGTGTTGTTTATTAGAAAGTTATTGTGTTTTTTCAGGGTGATGAGACGAGACATGGCAGAGTTAGTGTCAAAGAAAATGAAAACTACACAATTATGGCAACATTTTGGATTTGAAGCCTATGAAAGAGGTGAGCCAAAAACATAGATGAGCATGTAGGCTTTAAATTACATTATTTTGTATTTTTGCAGTTTGCAGTGTTATTTTTACATTTTATTTTACAAAGATTTCTACATATTTATTTTCCTGCAAGTCATTTTATTTATCCAGCGCTTTCAGCTGAGTAGATGCAATAAAAACCACTTCCAAGATCTTTGTCCTTTTCAAAAGCAGGAAAAGCTTTCCAAAAATCCCACTCCTGTTTATTGCCTTACCTATCTCTGCAGAGTAGATGGTGACCACTGGGCTGAAGGGACCCTGTCCTTTGCTGTTGTAAGTGCCAACCTTGACATGAAATGGGGAGAAGGGCGCAATGCTGTCGTTGCGGTACACATAGCGGGATGCACCGGGGGCAGAAGTGGCCACGTGGGTCCAACTAACTTCTCCAAAGGCGCGGAAAGCAATGATGTAACCAAAGCTTTCACCATTCTGTAGTTCTTCAGGGACAGGCTGAGAGTGAAACACAAAACTATAGTGATATTAAAACATATACAAACCACTCACGTTCAACCCGCTGCTGGGCTGACACAATCACCACCCACTTTCATGGTGTGCATGACCCACAAATTGCTTTTGTGGGTCACCTGATGGAATGAAATGAGGAGTAAAATGCCATTAAAAAAAACCTAAGCTCATTACAGAACGACCGTGCTGCTTTTAAAATGATAAGTTATTTCAGCATTTAATGAAATGAGAAAACTCAAATAATGAGGTAGCTATAGCCAACTAATGACATGTTCAATATCAACATTACTTTACAGCTCCCCGGCTGGTTTACTTCATTGCTACATTTTTGCATTGTGGATTTGGCTGAACAACAAAAATTCACCACAGATCCAAGCATCATAAATGAAAACAGCCTCAGATTCAGTGTTCTGCTTGTATATACATTGCTGCTGCTTCAAATGCAGACTCTTAACTAAGATATTACAATGACTGCAGCGCTAGACTTCATTTGACCCAGAATTTATGACAGAGCAGGGGCTTTGATTTACTGAGAAATATTAGGCACCTCAAAACTAACTGCAGACACTCTGAATAACAGACTGACATAAGACTGATGAATTACCTCCCATGTGATGACCAGTTCAGATCTGCTTCCACCTCCTCCACCCACATCACCTGGCGCTGCGTCAGGAACTACACAACACAGACCTTGTTCACACACCTCCAAATAAACACTTTAGCCTTCATAAAATTTTACATAAAGAAATACTGGTATAATCCCAGACCATTTGCTTGTGTTCAGCCCATAGTATTTGGTTTTGGTATTTTATATCTAATCAAGATGAGAGGAAAAAAAGTGAAATACATTTACTGTACCTGCATCCTCTGTCCTGGTCTTGACTGACACAGGGCTGGGTTCTCCCACCCCAACACTGTTTTTGGCCAAAACCCGAAACTCATACTCCACCCAGGCGTTCAGGTCCACCACAGTAGCTGTCAGTGTGTTCCCATCGATTATCTCTGGGACTAAAATAATATAAAGAAATAATAAATTAAGTATATAAAGTTATCATAAAGGATAATTTTTTACCATTTAATATTTATCCCATCACTTGCACTTTTGCACCTCTTTGCACTATTTATATCCTGTTTACAGTTCATAGAAATGGTTTCACCATTCCTTGTGTATATACCTGAAGACTGTTGAGATGTTATTCTATGTAAGTACATTGAGAGCCACTAAACCAGAGTCAAATTCCATGTATGTGTAATCATATTTCGCCAATAAAGATTATTCTGATTCTGATAATCTCAGTGCCATTATGATGATTGTGAGACTGAGAAACAGTCAGTCAATGCTCAGGTTCAGGGCTCCTAAAAGGTTTGCAACAGAGCCAGAAGACAGACCTGGCTTTCCTTGTGTTACTTACCTTGTGTTGCTGCAAGGTAAAGTAAGGTAAGGTAAGGTAAGGTAATGTAAGGTAATGTAAACAAGACATAAGTATTCATGTTGTACATATGTCACGTTACTGGCCATATGATCTGGGCCTTCTAAACTTTGTGTGCCACGGCCTATACAGTAGGAGAAAAGTACATTTTGTCCATGTATATTTCAATGCATATACAGTATTATCATTAAGGGAAACAAACTCATGCATTTTGATTTACAGAGTATTCTGCATCTCTGTTCTAAATGCACAAGGCTGTGCTATTGTTTTTGTGTTTAAACTGCTGAATTAACATCAATAGCAACGGGGACCCTCTGTTCTGGCCATAGGGCCTTACTGTTGTAAGTAGGGAGTATTTGTACTTGGGCCAGTCCACAGCAACTCTGGTGGATTCTCCAGCTTTTGGCGCAGTCAGACCGAAATTCACTCATTATACATTTCTATGTGGAATGGGGTGAGACACACCCCTTCCTCCTTTGCTTCGTGTAGAGTTTAATCTGATTATATTGATGATACATTTACCCCCAATAGGAACAGGAGCTTGATATCATCAACAGAGACTTGACCTGGCTTAGGCAAAAGAAAATTATTCTGGGGCAGGGATAAAGTTCATTAAAGTGGTTCAATTGAGAGTATGTAAAAGCAGGAGTAATGACCCCCCCCCCCCCCCCCCATCACAAGAGCCCTCATTCTGTAGCTGACCCTACCTCCTGACCTCCCTGCTGAGGGCAGAAAGAGAATCTCCCTGTGGGCATCCATGAATTTTCTGAATACTATCACATGTGTTTTGAGATGAAAATTCATCTTCAAGTGCTGCTTACCTGTATTAACCCTCTGCCACCCCACAGTGAAAGGAGTCCTGGTTTGGATGAGGTAATTGGTGATAGGGCTGCCGTTGTCTCTGCCGGGGCTCCAGGACAGCTGGGCTGTGCTGTCTGTCACCTCCTCCACTGTCACTGAGTCTGGAGGGCTGGGGGCGCCTGGCTCAATCACAGGAACAGACACTGTGAGGTACTCACAGACGGGGAAGCACAGACTACAGAATGTGGTATGTGTGTTATACACATATACTGCAAGGAAAACATGAATAGCACATATGTATATTTGTATAAAAAACACATCCACCTAAACTGTAGTAGAGAGTATCGTTAAACTTTGCTGAAAGCCTTTACAGCTTTAAACCCATATTAGCAACAGAACATGTTCAAAAGCTTTAGGTTTGAAGAGAAGTAATGCCATTCAAAAGGCATTAAAAGTTAATTCAAGATTTATCCTCCAATATTCACCCAACTTGTAATCCTTTCCTTTCATGGTCCTCCTGGTAATTGATCGATGGAACGGCAGGCGCAAGATGCAAGGAGTCAAATTAAAAGGTAAAAAATGAAAAAGCGCTTCATACCCCCAAAGAACCAGAGTTTTATCATTTATTTTCATTATCCCACCAATTAAGCTGTGTGATGTTTTACTTTAGCCTCATCTACTGTTTCCTGTTCTAATGAATGTGTCAGCTCATCAGAAATAATAGACCACTAGAGAGCTGTGAGACAGACCGCAGAATAATAATGCCCCTAGCTCTGCTCACACTCCTCACTGGATCTGAAGTGGTTTCTAATCTGAAGCAAAATATTCTAATTATTAAAGCAGCAAATTATATTTTAAACAAACAATCAATGTTTTGGGAACACAAAAACAGAATTTGTGTTTATGGTTCATGCAGTATGAATGAGGTATATATATTTGCATGTATGTCTAAATATTAAACAGGCATGCTAAACAAGGTTTCGCTGAACTGCTTTTTTTGTTTACAGAAGACTTGTACATTCTGCCCACAAAGCACAAAGCTCTGGCTTTATAGATATTGGGCCTCATGTAATAGTATTTTTGTATTTTTATCCTAAAACTCTCTGCCTTTTCTCTGAGGTTTACTTGTACAAATGTTCCAAGTCGGATTCAACAAACTCTTAACTTCCTGAAATTGTTGTAAATCGCTTGTTTCAGCCTGATGAATGCCACCTGTTCATGAGTAGTAGTAGTTTGTTAGATGTGATCATTACCACAATCCATGCCTCAAAAATTGCCATATAAAGGTCCATGTTCCGCTATGTTTGTGGGTGAGTTTAACTCCCGAAAACTTCACAAAAAGTAAAAACACAGCAAAACTTGCAGTACTGCTTTCAGAAATCAGAAGAACAAATTTAGGAGTGACAAAATAATTAGAGAATATTAATCCAGCTAACATGACATTAGAGGAAATGCTTTTGACGGGAAGTTAAATGCTAAAAAACATCTTTCGAAAGCACAGTGCTCCGTCATGAGAGGCGGTCAAGGGATGTGACATTTACCGCATGTTAGAGAGAAAATTATAGCCTAGAGGTGATGTTACACTGTCAGCTGCAGCACAACATGATACTGGTCAGACACCTGCAGAGACATACAGAGACAGCAGCTGTCACAGTGAGAGAAGTTTTCCTGCAACTACTGAAATTTAGAAGTTGCTGCGCCATAACATGGCCACAAAAATCATAAAATCTAAAAAACCATGATGATGATTATAATATGGATAAACTGAATATAAATTGTGTGTTACATTTGTTTTTCTTGTATTTAGTTTTTTTGTTAATTTCAGTATTATATTTAAACTCCAAATTAATTGAGATTAGGATATTATAACTGCGAGTCAAACAAGTGTATCTCCCCAGTGAGGAAAGGCAAAGACAATCTAGTCATGACACGTACGACAGGTGTGGACCCTGAAGCTTCGTTCATACATAAAAGAAAATACTCTGTAGTAGAAAATTAATGAGTGCCACAAATGTTCTTAAATCTCTCGTACGTGCATCTTAAGAACACATCTGTCTGTATGAGTGCTTCTTGCTTGAGGACCGTTGATCTGTATAAAACTCATTAGCATTACCTGATGAAAAAAAACATACACTGACATACAAAAAAATACACTGGCCTCATTAATACATATTAATGGTGCGCACAATCAAGGATCAATTCCTTATCCTTTTAATTATATTTCATTGGCTGAGGCGAGAGGGTGCTGTCAGTGTCTTGAGGGTGTTCAAATAATCTGTTATTAATATGGACAGACTGTCTGGGCTTTTGTTGTGAACTTGGCTCAGGGCAAATTAATATCTGGCTGTATTATTAATAATTACAGCCATGGTAATATCAATCTGGTCTAAACTACCTACATTTGTAAAATATCCCATCACACATGTCACACTAAAGTACATCTATATCAAATAATGTTAAAAAATAAATCATATTGATAAAACACATCAGTGAACAGTGTTGTGCTGACTGTTCAGAGGTAAATTTCCCTACGTATTGTCTTCCAGGATGGTGCTGATGATGACATAACTGTCATACAAGCACAAGTGCTCACCAAGTGGTTTGAATGCTAATGACCACGATGCAATCCATGCACCGTGACCTTCTCCATAACCACGACCAGCCGGTAGAGTCTCTGTGAGGCATCGTGGAGTGGCATCTAAAACATTTTTTCCATTGCCATTGTAAAAAAAACAAGAACCCAGATAATCACTCAAGAGTCTTTGTGTCAGGAACGATTATCGTTGACCTTCACTGCTACGAGAGGAGTGGAGCGAAACAGGCCCACAAATAGTGCTGTGCACAATTATTGAGCTACTATAAGCAGCTAATATTACATGATTGCAACAATGTGTCTATTGTAACACCAACAGTTACTATTGCTGTGAGTACAATAATAAATGTCGCTAACAGCACAGTCACACTGGCATTATCATTATCATCACACTTAAATGTTTCCTGCATTATTTACGTTGTTTTCTAAACACTGCAATTGCAGATTTTTTTGCACATGTAAATGCAGTTGTCTTCGCACCTTGTAGTATTTAGTCATGCAGATGATTTAGGTTTTGAGATATCCGTCTCTAAGATTTCTGCCACCACCTCAAAAGAAATGAGGTTCTGAGCAATATTGTTTTTTTGTGTTTGCAGCATTTGAGAATGACTTTTTTTTTTTTTATTCAGCAGTGACATCTCTTTAGAACAAAACACAGAAGTATTTTCTTGAAAAAAAGTAGCTGCAGCAAAAACAATTGACAGCGTGTTATGGGGATTATTAAGAGTAACAGGAACACTCTTTCTGAAAAAGTCTGTGGTGAAGGTAAATACAACCAGAGCTATTAACATGACTACTGGTAGAGGTAAGTAAAGAGAATACCCTTTAAGGTGACCACAGCAAGTGTGTTGGAAGGTTCATATACTGATGCATGGTCAGCAGTGCTGCACATTATTTAGAGGTGTTATTGTGCCCTTTATGGGTTATAGGTAGAGGTGCTGGGTTTCCAAACTGGATAATGACTGGCTGGCTGCTAGATTGGAAAATAATATACTGATCAACATGTGACCACCATCATTTTGCTGCAAGTCTGTGATAAATCGAAGCCATTTGCCCTCAATGACTGGTTTTCTATCCAGCTTCATGCTTTGCCGCCCAACATTTGAAGCCGTTCGATCCAAGGAATGAGACATCTGTGACAGTTGCAGTGAGCAGGAAGTGTAAATAATGCAGTCTGAGTCACAGACAAGTTTCTCTTAAGTCAATACTAGGCCAATCCATTTTCATGGCCTTGACATTGCTTCTACTTGAGAAACAACCTTATTTCCACTTCAGCCATTTTGGAAAGGAGTGCCTATTTATGCCATTTGCCTAGACGGTCTTCAATGTGCCAAGCCAAATAACTGGTGGGTATCCCTACTAGATAAAGATATGGATCCAACCTTTTCAAATCTTGACACCGAAATAATCCCTCCCCTCATCTGACATTTAACATATTTGCGTAGTGTCAATTTGCTTGACCATTTGGGGTATTGATCACAACCAGAAACATCCTCCTCTCACTCTACACGCTATACAAATCTGCCACTCCCCAAAACATAGAAAAAAAATAGTCCTATTTTGTTTTACCCAACGCAGCTCTTGACAATTATGTCTCTCTGGAGATGTAAATACTGCATGAGTGAGCACAGACAAGCATCTAAACATTCTACTGTCAAATACATTGCAACAATATTGAAAATTGGCCATTAAAAAAAGGAGGAAAAAAACCCACATCCAAACAATTTTGTCAAGTTCTGTACTTCCACAAACATCTCTGAGTGTAATGTAAAAGAAAAATAAGCCTCTTCGATTTGATGTAATCAAACGGTTGATACAACAAAGAAAGACATAAAAACTGTAGACTCTCGTTTAAAACCCAGAATGATTTTCACGTGAATGTGGGCATTTAAGTCTCACAGCAATCACCAGCTGAAACAAAACCCATTTGAGTTTAAAAACCTACGTGAACAATATATACCCAGAAAGTGGCAAATTCACATAATGTCTCGAAAAACATCTTTTATAAGATATATTTTCCTTTATTTTTTGCAGCGCAGCTTGTTAGGTAATACAGAGTACTGACATTTTCTTATTATGGGTTGTTTTGTAGCTGTGTCTTTCACCTACTTTACTGTTTTTTTTTTAGTTTTTTTTTTTTAATTTCTGCTTTTTTAAAGGGGAACCCAAAAACAACTTGGCTGCAAGCCTCATTTTAATTAGTAACTGCAGAGCAGAGAGGAGGCTTTCTTACCTTTCACAATCAATACAGCTACAGCTGACAGGCTCTCCACATCCGTGTCCACCACACAGATATATTTGCCATCATGGTAAAGCTGAATGTTCCTGATCATAAGATCTCCTGCTGTTCTCTACCAAGGAAGAAAGAAAGCTTTATGTAGCATGAAAGATAACAGACCTTGTGACAGCTTATTAAAAAATGTAGTGAGGCATACATAAAGTGCAGTAAATAGCGGTGCCAAAAACGGTTGCAGTTATTTAGCAAGGACTTTGCAGGAGAATATAAGCCTGTTTTATAAAAAAGATACTATGTATGTATTAAACACACATCTCTTGACAGCTCTTGCAGTCAGAGCTATAAAGGCAAAACTAAAAAAGACAGAACCTCATAGTCACATATAGCGATCCAAGACGAGCTCAGATGAAAAGGATCAAGGCTAGAATTCACAAATATTGCGTGCAGTGAATTGAGCTTTTGTGTTTGACGTGGCCTCAGCTATTTCACTTGCTTTATGCAGATGTATTCACCATGACCTTCAAGACCTGTTGGAACTTCAAAAATAAGCTATTGCTACTGAGTTAAGCAGGCAATTTTTGCTCGATTGGAGAGGGAAAAAGGCCCCCTAGATTATCATCTGAGAGGACACCCATATAAGCAGCAAACAGTAAATTAGTAGCGAAGTCGTTCTCTTGGCATTGGCAGTGAAATGTGGCAGTGATGCCAACATGGTTTAATTATGGAAATTAAATTCCTTGAAGCAGCAAAGTTAAGTTGATAATCTCTTTAGACTGGGGACATCCAAGCATTTCTGGGGAAGGAGTCTCTTTTCAGATAAGAACATTGTCAGTCAAACACACACAGGAAGAATGGCTAATCTCGAAGGGTGTGAGGGTGTTCTGAAAGTGTTTTGTCATTTGGGGCTCTGCCATGCTTTCATTCCTTATAAAGACACCTCTAATGATGTGTATCCCTTTTCTGTTATGAAGAGATGTGCAGCAGGCTATGTCAAAGAAGGATTTGAAAAGAAAGCAACCAAAGTAACAATGTCTCCTGGTCATTCCTTCATTTAACAAAAATCAGTTGGCTTATCATGTTCACTTAAATTCTTAAATCAAGACTGAAAACCCACCTTTATTCCCTTCATTACAGTCTACAATAGTCGGGGCCATCGGCTTCTTAACATCCATTTAACATTGATGTTTTTAATGTGGTTGTCCCATTTTAACTTTTATCATTTTATTGGCATGCTGTATATTTTTAACTGTAAGGTGTATTGGGACCACGGTCATTCTGCACTATCATGAAATTGACTGATTGATTAAAAATAGATTACTGAGCTTAAGCAGAAGATCTGTACCCAAAAAGATGACTGCAGTGTATTTTGACATAGCATACCGTCAAAAATACAAAAATACAACTGGAAGCTTACAATAGCCCAGTGTTCAAACAGCACATCCCTCCAAAGATTTTCACATGCATGCAACTTATTATGCCTCTGAGGAGATTTTGGAGAATGGCAAAAAAGATGGTCTCACACCAATTGCAGCAATGCTAACCACAGTAAATCTCCCAGAAATAACGTGATGTCAAACCACAAGCTGTCTCTTTTAACTAATGGCAGGGATGAAGTGAGGCAAGATGGGATGAGGTGCCAACTGCCCATTCACACGTTCTGAAGACGTATGACTGCAGGTCACTCACCCCACCCACTAGCTCAAAGTGACCGTCCCCCTTGGCGATGAGCTGTCCATTGAAGGCCCAGGAGAAAGAAACATCAAGGACGGGGTCACTAATGACCTGACAGGGTAACACGATGCTCTCGCCCACAATGATCTCCATGTCCACTGGCCCCTGGATGATTCTGGTTGGATCTGCCACCCCCCCAAAAAAAAAAAAAAGAAAGAAAAAAACACATTATGAGCAGGAGTCATTTTTGACGGGATAGCAGCCAATATCACACAGAACATTGCAAAAAAGATGAGCAGTGCTTTGTTGACTGTCTGAGAAAAGGAAGCACACTCGTGATATGACAATTGCTGGGAGACAAGAGCATGCTCTGTAATATAGTAAGTCATAGGGAGAGAAGTATTATCTATATAAAGACAGGTCTCATGAAAGTCTTAGTGGAATAATGTGATAACATGCAGCCTGCCACCACTAAAACGGCCTAATACAGGCTGATACGGCAAGAATAATCTTCTGAAATCCTGATAGCAATTACAATACACTGTGAATCAGATAAAACCTCACGTAATAGGCTGCTCTGTGCACCCAGAACAAAATGAGGGGCACTGCTTCAAAGTCTACCATAACAATCATTTGGCTAAGTCTGCTGTGCTTTAAAAGACAAGATAATGAATCGGCTTGAATCGAATAAAGAAGGTACAACAAAGTAAAAGAGGATTTGCACTCTCACATCATACCTTATATTGACTGTCGAGGGATGAAAAAAATATCATATGTTAAAAGGAGTCCCTGCACTTCTTAAGCTAGTAATAATCAATGTCTGGGTCATGGCTCTGTGTCACTGACTGCATTATGGCTTAGAAAAATACTCCAGCAATTAAAAAAAAAACATGTTCTTGGCACTCACGGTGGCAGACAATAGCATTCAGTACATTAATAAAACCAATAAGGATCCTGGAGAACTTAACTATCACGCACGCCACTGGAAATACGCTTTCGACAACAACATTGTCTGTTACACCTCCTCGCTAACGCTTTCATTGCTTCCACTCAGGGCACTTTCATTTGTTGCAGTAAATTGGTTGTTTCAACCGCTTTGAGGAAAACAATGATAGAGTATTTTTTCAAACAACTTCCAAGTGCATTATTGCAACTGCTGCAAAATGCAGCGAGGCAAAACAATTCAATAACATTAACTTGACAGACAAGAGTTTGTTCCACTTGCAGTTTTGGTAACTATTACACACCCTCAAATAAATAAAGTATACAAAATATAAATGAAATAAAAAAATAATTCAAAAACATTTAAGGCTGTTACTTAATTATGCAGAAACTCTATGCAAGCATAGAGATTTCCCTAAGTTTCGACACTCCTTTAGAGCAAAACTTAACATTTGTTTATGTTTTCTACCCACCAGTTATTGACTCAAGTCCTCGTGGCACACCAGCTTTCCCTTGTGTTAATCTATACTGAGCAATAAATTCTGCTTACTACGTGGGGCACACAAACATTCTGCTGTTTATCAGTGGAGCTTACCGGTAACAAGGAGCCTTCCAGTTGTACTAGACATGCCAAATCTATTCCTAGCAAAGCACGTATAGCTGCCAGCATCAGACTTGCTCACATTGGCAAGCCTCAGCGTTCCATCTGGGGAAAGCGTGATCCTATAGGAGAGCAGAAGCAGAGACAGCAGTTTACAATCCAGCTTCAAAGAACAAAGCATCAGTTCATCATTACATAAAAGTTTGGATTCAAAAATAATAAATTGGCTATGTGTGCACATTAATATAAATATTAGGAATAGCCATCAGTTTTTTTTCTGATGCAACACTTTCAACTGGAGACGAAGTAGTTTCAGTTGAGTACCTGTCATTGGTGTGGATAGGCAGGTTTCCTTTCTTCCACAAAATGCTGGCGATAGGATAGGCCTGGGGTTTACACTCTAAAGTCACTGTACTTCCTGCCTTGGCTTTGAGCAAAGCTCTGAGGACGTTCCCTGTGAAGTCTGGTGGAGAAGCTGATGGGAAACAGTAAACTGACTTTAGTACAAGACTGCAGCAAATCTCACAGGGCATTTGAAGCATGCTTCAGTTTGATCTGTGAAAATCGTAAAGTAATGGAGACAGACGTTTTAAACATTTGTAATGGGAATCAAATAGATATAAAATTGAATCAATGCAGAGAATTTTCATTCCATGTTCTATTAATAAAATGAAGAAACATTAAAAATGGGTTGTTTTTTTTGTTTTGTTTTTTTAAACTTTTTTTCCAATAAAAGATCATATTTACCGTTCAACTTTAACATGAGAAGCTCAAACTGTTTTTGGTATTCTGTATCTACCACCTCAATCTGCACTATCACATCAAAGTAAATCAGGATATCATGAAAAATATTTTTTTAAATGTGTTTGATCCGACAAAACCTTCCTCACTGACCCCATTATCCACTAATCCAGACAACCTTTTAGAATGACAGTAAGATGACCTTTAAGACTCTTTGGCAACAATGATTTGAGGATTTAAGGGAAAGATAAATGCCATCCTACCTAAAACCATTAGTTCAGCAGCAAAATATATGACACCGTGTTTATTCTCAGCCACACACTGGTACATGCCCGCGTCAGATAGTGTCAGCACTGACACTGACAGCACTCCGTCCTCCACACGGATTCTGTCCTGTGAAGAAAAGGATGAAAGAAAGCAATTATTGCTTAAGACTTAAAGATAGCTTTTGCTTTGCTCAGCACTCTCTGGCAAAGCTTAATAACCATTGGATTGGGTTAGAGGCTTTGTCAATGAGCGTAGATCAAATCAGGGCTGTCTTTTAGAGAATGAATCAGTCCGAGCACAAACCACTTTTTAATTTCCCAAATATGTCCCTACTTGTTTCCACCATTATGTAAACCAGTAGGCTATTTATAGTGTGCTGGTTGGTCCCGCTTCCAGGTGGTGGGCTCAATTGTTTCTCAATGGATGTTTTTAACAAAATTGTTTAGTGAAAACTGAGCTCACATTTGTGTCACCCTGGCTAATTGAAGGGGTCCTACAGCAATGCTATCAGCTCTAAAGTAATACAGTGGTGCTAAATGCTAATGCTAACACTGCAACTTGCTCACAATGACACCATGCTGACATTTAGCAGGTACAATGTTTACCATGGTAACCATCTTACTTAATCACATGCATAAAGCCATGCTGCTGGCATGACAAATTACATTTTTCCACATGCATTATCAAAACTTTCATATCCATAACCCAAAATGCTTCACAGTCTAATTATGTATTTTTTATTAATGAGGATTAAGCTCTCATGTTCATTCAATATTATTTTAATGAAAGCATATACATTTAGCAAACAGCATTCTTATCACAAGCTATATATCTGAAACAAAAACTACATAGTACAGCACCTTTAATGCTAAGAATCCTACTGACAATATTCTTAAAAATCAAATTAAAGACTGACATTTGAAAAAAATGTATTTTTAATAATAATATATGACAGGTTATATTTGCATTTAAATTCAAACCAAGTATGCCTAGCCCTGAGCATAATTAAATGCTAGAAAGAAAATAAATCTCTGCAACATGTTACAGTCTGTCAAGTTCAAAGCCGTGGATCTGAAAATACTCAACCCTACATGTATTTCTCTGGTGGTCTGGAGTAAGGTGCGCTGCTATATACAGTATATTTCACAGTAGATTAAGTCCATTGTCCCTAAATCAGGAGGAGCTTAAACATGCACCATGAATAATGAAAAACAACCACTGACTCCATTCAGATGAAATAGAGCAATATCCTGGGGACTACACTGATCCACTCTCTAAGACTGTGTAATATGCCAAGGTAGAGCAGAATAAGAGACAGTTACATCCATGTCTCATCACTGGCACACCTCAGCAAGATGTTTACACTCTCCTTTCATCTCACTCTGTTTTGCACTTGGAAAAACAGCAATGTGTTTGACATCAGGCTTTCTAAAATGAAAAGGATGAGCTGAAGCTGAAGATTAAGTCTTTAAAATGAAACTCTGGTAGGTGGCAGAAGACAGGCAGTAATTTACCTCTGAGAGCAGCTGTTGGCCATTCTTCAGCCACATGTAGGAAGGTTTGGGCTTGCCATTGGCTCGACACTCCCAGTATAGTCTCTCCTCTATGGCCAGGGCTGTGTCCTTCATGGTCTGGATCCATTGAGGCTTGGCTGGGGAAATACAAATAGTGAATATTTCCTGTGCCCGAGTTTGTCTATGATGTAGAGATCCAGCTCCAGTGACTTTTAATGAAATGGTACTCTCTTCAGTCCTAGTCCAAGGATGAAGTGTGACATTTTTGACTGTTTGACATCACAAATCATGAAATATAAATCTTATCCCTCAAGTGCTGAATTTGATGCAGTAGCTAAAGCACTATTGAAGAAGCATCCATGTTTAAGGTAGTGAGTTACTGTTACTGGCTC
Source organism: Scomber scombrus (assembly GCF_963691925.1). Lineage (NCBI taxonomy): Eukaryota > Metazoa > Chordata > Actinopteri > Scombriformes > Scombridae > Scomber > Scomber scombrus. Next base: position 13,082,770 of record NC_084979.1, on the reverse strand, counting down.
TATGGGTGAAAGATTAGTTTGAAATACAAAATGGTGAACTACCACACTAAGCTGCGTAACATTGGATGCTGAATATCAATTCCTTCAAGCGTAAACAGAGTGATCCACGCACCATTCCAAATCAAGTGCAGAAACCTAGAAGAGCAGAGGTTATCTACTGTCCAGACTATCCAACAGGACAAATCAAAGGGAGTCGAGAGGAGGAAAAGTTAGCACTATTGTCTGAGGTGAAAAAGAACAATAGCAAACAGGTGGTTAAGGAGAAAATGGAAAAAAAATGTTGCCAGACGCTATTTGCTAATTGAAGACAAGCCTTTCATTGCAGATTTCAAAAGGAGGCCAGCTACTATCTGAGCATAAAGACAGTTATTATATATTATGTTCATAACTAAATTAGTAATAATTTTTTAATGGGGTAAGTGAGGCAAATTTGTCTGGCCACTTGTACTTGCAAGTTAAGGTGATGCATTGGTTTATAGTTCAGAATGACCCACACTACCTGTTTATGTCCCACTCTAATGTAATATTTTAACTAAAATTCATCACATTACAGAAATGAAAATACCATTTCATTGGCTTGACTTATTTTATTCCTGTTTTTATTAACCCATACTGTGTAGTTTGCTCACATCACCACCGTCCCACTGAGACATATGTTCATGCAGCTAGATCACCCCTCCTCCAAGCTGATGAGAGTTTTCTAAAGGAAAGGAGGAGCAACTGGACGAAAAATAGGGAAAATCATAGAAACCAAAATCATTGGTTCTCCTTAGGACACAATGTACATTTATTTTTGGTGCTAAACGCATAATAATTTCTACATTTCTAGAGGAAATACATTCTATTTCCTACTATGAAGACCAATTTGTAATATGTGCTGTACCTGTCTGTGGAATGGAGTTTCTCTAGTGTTAACTGTAGCACAGTACAGTAATATAACCCCTCATTTCCCTTGGTCTTTGCTGCAGAATTACACAGCTGAAACAAGAAGAGCCTGCGTACTGCGTTTCTGAACAAACTAATGTGACCAAACCCTTCATAATGAAGGAACATCCCACCTAGTGCAGCGTTGAGGCTCACGGACATGTTTTTAATAGTTTTTGGACAACAGTGGAAGTCCACAGCACAGAGGAATAACACGCAATAATTGTTAGTAGATCAGTTCATTGTTTGTTTTGGATCCAAAAGTGAGATTGGTTGACTATAGAAAATTGCCAGACTTATCCTTTAACACAGCCACGCTTCCCTCTGTGCAGTTTGAAAAATAACAGCCATGCATGCATATTAAAAATCAGTTCTCACTAACATTATTACCAGCGGTTAAATGTACATTTTTGTAAAGCCTTTTTTATATCCATGTATGACAACAGACACAAAGATACCAAGAGAAGATAATGCCAAAACTAGAAAAGCTACACCAAATGTAGTCTGGGGGGATGATAATCTGGGGCCTGGATAAATGGTATTTGGCCAAAGAGAAAGTTATCTTTCATTGTGAGTGTGTGATGTTGGAATAAGGAGGTTTTACAAAGACTTGTGATGGAACTGGTTGGCAACCACCTCTCAACAAAGGCTCAAGTGCTGAGAGTGCTTAAGACAAGACAGGATATTTTGTGAGTGGAGTGCAGAGCAAAGACTTTTTTGTAGCACATGAATGCTTGGAGCATGGGTTTTATCCTAAATCATCAAACAGAAAATAAATATTTTTGAATCCACACGTTGAACTGTTATAATTAGTATGGCCTTAATTTGAAATGATTAATGTCTGAATATGTTTAAGCAGATTATCAAAATGTTCACAAAAGGGAGCAAGAATGACAGCAACATTTAGAAACTATGGGAGTGTACAGAGTGTATTTTATGCCTTTTATCGAACGGCAGAACAAGAGTTTGAAATGGAGAGTGACAGAGAGATGGGTGTGAATGAGAGGGCAGTAGTTGATGTATTATCAGGGTTGTATTAAGAATATGAAGGTGAGAGAAACAGAATGAGTGACATACTGCTATAAAGTGTGAGAGCAGGGAGCAAGAGTCACATTAACACGCAAATTATATGTTGCTGTTTGTGATAAATTTAGCTTGACACCTTCCATTCATGAGACTTCTTTGTTAATTAGGCATTTTTGTGATATCTAGTGGTAGACTAACATTTTATATATTTTTATGATATAGTGAAATATTTTCTATGTAACAATTTTTATATTCTTACATTGAATTCAGAAGGATACTCAGAAACTGGCATGTCTAGATATGCCGAGAAATGCTTTCTCAGATAACAGTTCTAGGGGTGAATTGAAAGTGTTATTCATATGGTTACCATTTAGAGTAGAACAAGTTTTGAGTTTTTAATCATCCAATAAAAGTTTTACAAAAGTTTTAAAACATTTCATTTAAACATTTCAGCTGCTATAAATTTGAAGGTAAGGCTAGTGATTTTCAATATTTGTCTTACTGTTGACAAATCCCATGAAAAGACCAAAAATAAAACATTTTTGTATCAGCACGTATTGTTGATGTCTCCAAAGCCCCCCCCCCCCTGCTTATTTGAATGGGATAAAATGATTCATGATGCAGCGAAAATGTTATCGGAGTGTCTGTATCAAATTCTGATCTTGAAACAAGACATTTCACAGGGGTTTCAACACTCAAAAAAATGTATCCACTGTTTTGGGGGTAGCTCTGTTATCATGGAGATATAAATATCTGAGCTAGGCTTTTTTTTTTTGTCTTTGCAAGCCAAACAAAATCTTCAGTACCATAGAATGCCAGCCGACCAGTGGCTGTGTTCTTGCCCATCTTGTTCTCGGCCACACACTCGTACGCTCCTGTATCATCCTGCTGGAAGCTGGGGATCTCTAGCACAGCGTTGGAGTACTTCATTTTGACTTTGCTGGGGAAGGGAACTCCGTTTGCCCTCTTCCAGGTGATCTCTGGTACAGGGCTGCAAAAGAAAGAGGAAGCAGAAATTCTGATATAATTGCCTTTGAAGTTTTTCAGATTGTCACTCAGGTTGCAGGTGTGTCTGTAATAATCCTGCAATAAAGTGTTTGATGGAGCTTAAAGCTTATTCAACGTTTTTTTTTTTAACGGATGAATGGGTCACAGTTAAGCCAATCCAGCAACAAAATAAGCCGACTCACATGGTTTTCAGACCAATCACGGCTTGGTGCTACACTCTAAGAAATATAATTGCCACTGTAACTTTACTATATAGAAATCCTAGGCTTCCTCATCTGGAATAAAAGACAGCAGAAGATTGAAAACATGCTTCAAGGAATTCAGCTTACTTCCCAAGGGCGAAACACTCCAGCGTAACTGTTGATCCTTTTGCTGAGGGTACATTGTCTGGGAAATGAACTTCTATTTTCGGCTCATATTCACCCATCACTCCTATGAAGAGCAAGCACAAGAACTTGCTCAGTCTTCCATTATTCATGACTTACGAGCAATATGGCTTGCATTATGGACCAAACAATAGCACCGCAAAGCTAACAGAGGAGAAATAGAAGACACATGAGCAAACATTCTCTCATGGGTAAACTCAAAGTAGTACATCACTTAAGTGTGCAGTCACCAGAGTGCAGTGAAGAACCAGCAAGGAATAATCTAAATGTCTTCTTGGTGGAATAGACAGAATATGTTTGAAATCTTCTTTTTTCAACTAGTCTGACTGTTTATGTATTATTTTAAAGCTTGAGTGGGCAGTTCACCAGTCTCTGTCGATTCACTGTTTGTATCAGTATTCAGAGAAGACAGTCAGGACCAGGATCAGAAAGTGATGCGATGGGATTTAAATTTATGCAGCTACATGTACAGTACACTGAGTGGAAACTAACTGGTTGAGCCACCGGAACACTCAATGTAATGGTCCAATGACGTACAGCTTATGTTTAATTCATTTCGAAGGCAATCTTTATGCACACTTTCTATGAAAGCATAACAGAGAGGGAACAGAACAACAGGCCATCGAGAACCAGGCTGCAAAGTCATGTGAAAGCAGAGGGAAAGCTTTTAAAGGGAATGCGAATTATAAAGAAAGCTAAGTCAGCAAAGAAGAGATTTTTTGCTTTGTTTGCTGCCCTACATTGAGGAGAAACTATTTACTTACAGGCATTAGCACTCTGTGATTCAACTACAGTACAGCACAACAGGATAAAGAGCACTCATGCTAGATGATGATTAAAGCCACCTTGAAAGGATAGGTCCTTGCAGTAATACAAGGCTGAGAGGCATATTTGTCATATCGTGGTCATAAGCTGGGTCTTACCATCTGTCCTGAGGACCAGAGACGTAGGTGAGCTATGAACTTTGCCCTTTGTGATGCTGTTCATTACTACACAGGTGTAGTTACCCACATCAGAGGGCTCCACCTTGGAGATGTAAAGGTTCCCCGTCTGCTGGGAGACGAAACGTCGATTGTCTTGCTGAACAAAGTACGGGTACTCATTGAAGACCCATGCATAAGTAAGGTCTGGAAGATAAATATGGATGCATGTCAGACGTGTAAGGACACACATCAGCCAATCATGGAGAAAACACCACTAGAACTTCAGCGTTGAGGTTGTTTGGAGGTCAAGATGAAGGCTAGAGAGTTTTACCTCCTGAGGAAGTGGGCGTTCCACAAAGCAACACCACTCCTTGTCCCTCTCGGACTGACACCGCGCTTCTGGTGTGGACTTTGAAATGATCTAAGTCTGAGGCAGAAAAAAAAAATGAAAAGAGAGATCACCGCAGGATCTCACATATTACAGTGGAACAGAGTGGTGTAAAGCTTTCAGCAAGATACTAACACAAATCTGTAAGGAAATTGTCAGGAGAATTGCACTTTTGCCTGAGAGAGAGAGAGAGAGAGAGAGAGAGAGAGAGAGAGAGAGAGAGAGAGAGAGAGAGAGAGAGAGAGAGAGAGAGAGAAATAGAGAGAAAGAGCTAGAAAAGAGCTTCTTCTAAGTACATGGTGGTTTGTAAAGCACTGAACTTATAAACCGAAAAGCAGTGCAGCAAGTTTTACAAGGACCTTAAATAATTAATTAACTCATTACTTTTTTTGGGTGTTCACTTACTTATATCCTATAATGTCACATCCAATTAATGCTGAGATAAAACACACTCAAAACCACATAAAACATTTCAAGATAATAATGACAACATATTTTCCTACTTATCACTGATGCTCCATAGACATGTTGCAATTGCCATTTTCATTAGAAGGTAAAACAAAATAGGCAAGGTGCAAGGTCTAGATGATCAGTTGTAACCACGACATTATTTCTGCTCTCTTTGTTGTTGAGTTTTTTTTAAATGTCATTTTTCCTTTTCATGGGTGCCACACATCAGCACAAGTCTCAGCAGTGCATGTTTTAAAAGCTTGTCAAATAAAACCTCCAAAATATCTGCATGTCCTGATAGCATCAGGAGTAGGTGTGAAAAGATGTTTTATCGTGATCTGCATGAAAAGACCCCTTAATGAATAGCACATAAACAGAAAGTATGCATTTAATCATTCAGATGTTTGCTGGTTTCACTACCACAGATATGTGAAGTGAAAAAAATCAGTTTATATACGGTCTAACTTCTATGTTTTGGGATGATGTAGCTATAATATACTCTAAAGCAATGTGTGAAATCTTAAACATTAAAACATTATGTAGATTTTGTCCATTTGCATTATATCTTTTTATCACAATAAAAGCCTATTATGTTCCAGTTAAAGTAAATGCTGGTTTCCTCAGGCTTCAGACTGTTTTATTAAGATATTCATCAAACACTTTTGCAATTTGTTGGATTTATTTATCCCAGAGCACATCCAATGAAACACCATTCACTTTCAATCGAACTAAGCAAAGCAAAGTGAAGTAGTCCTTCTTAGTTTGCACGTGCATTTGAAGTGACCACACAAGTCATCACACTCAAACTGCTCCCTTGTTACTTTAACATTTAATGTGACTTCACATCAATGTCGCAGCACTCTAATAAATGTTGCAAATGTCGCCCACCCAGTTCAGTGTGAGTCTGCATTATTTGCAAAGTGCAGGTACACTTTCATGCCATTTCTTAGTAAAAGGTGACATACACTGATTTTAAACTTACAGGCAAACTGCAGACTCGCTCTCCTGCTGAGGATTGCTCCTACAGTGTTGTAGGCCATACACTGGTACATCCCTACATCCTGGTAACGGTCCAGACTGCTTATAATGAGGTTGCCCCCAGACAGACGCCGCCGGCGATCCAGGTCCAGATTTATGAGAGTCCCATTCAATGACCATCTGTGAGGGCAAAGACACCATCAGTCCCTGGCAAAATGCACTGTCCATTTCTTTCTACCAACCAAGGTGGTCTGACTGGTCTGAGCGGAGAACACAACTCACTGCAGTAACTCACTATAAGTAATGGTAACACACTGTATATTTGCACTGGTGTCTAGAAATTATGGGCTTGACATGTACAGCATGAAGTTAATGGTTGAGATTTTTACCATTAATGCTTTTCTTGCAGTGCCTCTATTTTCCTGACAAAGTCACATACACAAGTATTTTCCGTTACGTAAGTTACAGAGGAACTTGGAGAAAGCAGTTGATAAATGTGTGTATATGTCTAAAGCAATATAAAAGTATATTGATGAGCATTTGAATGGCCTCTGTAGTCGTGGTTATACTTTTCACAGACACACATTCTTGTCAACTCTCGTTTTTATTACACAACTGCACATTTATCATACTCTGAATGTGTTTCATAACTGTTTGTATACTTCTTTGTCCGGGTAATCCAATTATATTATTGCTGTGATCCGCAGTGCTGCAATGGTGTTATTGGTTGTGTGTTTATATAATACTCAAACATGTTTTATTTATTCAGTATTTATCTGTTTTTATTCATTTTTTCTTTATTTTGCTGCTGCAGCTAACCCATTTTCCCCACAGGGATCATTAAAGTTTAATCTTAGAGTATCGTATACAAAGCTGTCCTCTGCCATTTAAAGGAAAGCAGAAGACAATGGTTTTAAAAGACATCCCCAATATTATGATAGATAGATAAATAGATAGATAGATAGATAGATAGATAGATAGATAGATAGATAGATAGATAGATAGATAGATAGATAGATAGATAGATAGATAGATAGATAGATAGATAGATAGATAGATAGATAGATAGATAGATAGATAACTATCAAAATATCATTATCATATCATATATTACCATCAATCTTAACCATCAAATCTTCTCTGTCACAATTTACATAATGTGACATTATTCCACCTTGACTTCTCATTATAACAAAACATTAGCATTTGGCAAGAGGTAACAGTAGGGTTGATGTAACAAAGGATGCCTTTTATACTCTTTTTCACCTTCCATTACATCCTTCTTCTCACGCTTAACAGGCGTGGGAATTTAAGAGAAAAGAATACTTTGAAAGGCAGGTTGAGATGGCGCTATCAAATAAATGAAGCACCTGAAAGAACTCTTAAAAACACAAGGTTAACTCATTGATTTAAACAAGTCCCATTATTCAGCAAGAAAAGACACTCTTTCTCTGCCACCACAACACGCTATCTCTTTTTAAATACTATTAAAAATTGGAGCACTGACGGGTTCAAGGACGGAGCACTGTTCAAGAATGTTCCTTCATTCTTCTTCAAGCATAGAAAATAACAGTTTCTTTCCTTCAGCCACATTCTTTAATTCTGCTTTCCTTAAGTGGAAATGAAAGACATGGAGGCCATAATGGTCAACCTTTCAAAAGCTTTCAAGTTTGAAATAATTTCTTAAAGAAAAAATCCAATCATTGAATGTTGATGGGTGCTCACCGCCATATTTTAAACACTTGTACTCGATAGCTATGTGTGCACATTTAGGTGAAACCTACAAGTATTTCCAACTATATAGTTTAAGATGTTGCCTGTAAGGTTTGGATCAACTAGTGATACACACTTGTCTTTGTTTAGCTGTCTGCATTCTCGCACGCATTGAGCTCTTTATCCCCGAGTCACCATTTTCACCTCTTTTTGACCTGCTTTGAAGTGCCACTGCTGCTTTGTGGTGCCCTGAACATTGGGCAGGTGATTGAATAGAAACTCCAAACTGAATTACTCTGCTTGAAACTCATTTTGTTAACACATGTTGTCTGACCATCTGACCACAAAGAAACACAAGTATTCAGGATTACACTGCAGTCAGAGCCACAGGATTCAAATCTCAGGTTGAGTAAAGGTTAGTCAAGTCACCTTCTGTTTAGATTTTAGAAATCTCAAACTGCACCACTTTTATGACCCTATGTAGACAAGATGTTTTTCTGTATGTCGCTTTCTCCCATGACTTATTATGCTGTGTATTGTGGAAGCCTCATCTCTTTCACTGAGTGACAGGACTGGCATAGGAAAGGAACAGAGAGAGAAAAAAGAAGTAGGGGGAGGGAGCAGTGTGAGCCCATTTACACTTCAAGAGAGGAGGCAGAGAGGTGCTGAGGGCATGCAGTGCCTAGCACAGCCAGCTTGACAAGACACCACGTTAAACATGCTCATCTCACCTTTAATCAGTACATGGAAATACCTGGTCTTAGGCGGGGAATGTGAAAAGCCTGAAATAATGAGCATACGTACTCCACACCACTATCATTGAGCTCGTCTGTGCTGGCTGTGCTGCAGTAATTCCACTGTTCAACGCCAAAGACACTTGTAATCAGTGCCTGTTGGTGCCAACTGGTGTCTAGTAACCTGCATTGGTCTCATGGTGTTTTATAAGAGGGGACCATCATTAAGATGCTGCATGTGTGTCACTAAGATACTATCTGGCGAGACTAGAGGCAGATCGGTGGCGTGTTAGTCAATATGAATTAGCGAAGCCATTATGACATGCATGCATTTAATTCTAATTTGGAGAAAATTAATGGGGGAGCAAGCCCCTTTCCATGCCAAATGAAAAATAGAATCTTTGAATTACGAATCCTTATTTACTGTAAATGTTGTTGGTTTTGAAAGATTGGCACCAAACCACATCCTGAGCAGATCATTTAAAACTGATTTTCACACACACACACACACACACACACACACAAAGCTTGTTTGTTTCCTGCACTGATCACAGTAATTTACATTAAACAAGGTAAAAATAGACGGAAAGTGCAAGCGAACTGTTGATTGTGCACCTGAGTCTATACAAATAAAGCAATGCATGATGATTACGTTATCAATTGAAATGAACTTTCTTACTTGGCAAACTACAATTTTGTGCTGCAAATTATATTTTTGATAATCTAGTTTTCACACAAATGTTGTGGATTTGTAGATCCGATTTTCGCTGAAGTAAACATAAATGGACCAATTAAAAAATTAAAGCTAAAATAATGTAATAAACGTGCGTGTACCTGTACTGAAGAGGTGTGGGTCCCTTAGCATCACAAGTCAGAGTAGCCTCTTCCTCGATGGAGTCTACAGGAATAAATAAGTCACCTGGCTCCATCCGCCATCTCGGACCATGATATGATCCGCTGTCTAGACAATCTGCCAGAAAAACAGTGACAAAAAATGCGACATTTTTGATATCGGAAATAGGATATTTGGGCCTAACAGGGGAGCGCTTTTCCAAAAAGGGGAGGTTGGACATTACCAAACATGGAAAAAAACTCAATACATGTCACATTATTTTCAGGTGTAACAAAGTGCACGCTCTTCCAAATGGATAAGCTGGACACCTGAAAATGTACCAACGTATTGCATTGACATTCCTGCCACTTTGAATTTGGCAAGCTTATATGTACTCATAGTGGTACAACATAAACTTATGATACATATAGTATTTTTTAATTTAATACAAGAGATTTGGGATTTGTTCCTCATTGGTAAATTCATTAATTTATTGGTAAATGTACATCTTATATACATATTTCAAAAAAGCTGTGAATTTGGAGGAGCAATTATTGATCTGTGTTCTCAGTGAACATTATAAAAAATAACACATTTCTTTGAATAATAAAAAAGGATAGTTTTTGCTCTGTGCTTTGTGTTGTTCAAATTTTCCAATAAGTGCCAAAAAAAGTGTAAAAAAACAGGGAAACAGCATTCGATGTCTCTCCACCAGGTTACAATCAGAGGGGAGTAAAGAGGAAGATCGAGCGCATTGTATTGTGAATGGAAGTCAATACTGAGGATTGTTCCTTTAAACCGGGGCCATCCTATCATCTCTGACACTGACATGATTTTCGGCTCTTTAGCTATCATCCCGCAACTGTAAACGTCCAAACGTGAAAGAATCATTACTCATATAAAAAGGTGGTTTACCTGCCAGACAGTCGATGATTGATAACAGTAGAAGCTGTTTCCATGGAAACGTCATCTTTGGCAGCCAAGGGCAAATGAGACTTTCATCCAATAAGCTTTGAAATGGCACTCGTGTTCTGTGAGAGAGGGGAGCTTGACCTGTTGAAACGAGAATTTAGTTGTAAAATACCAAACCCTAACATTTTTATTCCACTTTCAATACTGTGCCTTTTAATTGCCTGTCAGGACAAGACAGAGGAAGCATAAGTTTTGGTGGAATAAAGGGATCTAATAAAACATAATAGCGATAAAATTGGATATGGAATTTGGTTCAAGATGCATCTTGTTCCCTCAGTGCATTCTCATATTTCCAATCATTGAAGATCCAGGCGGTGTCACTTTGTGCCCTGTGAGGTGGCCAACTTGCACCCAGAGATGTCTGAGGGTGATACCAGAGGCATATGGGAGGAAGCCCATGCCAATCTATTACGGGAGCAACCAACGCCCAGCCTCATCCTTCACTTGGACGGATTCACACTCTGGCTGCCTGAGGAGACTTGGACCTGGGAATTGGGTGCCATCCAATCAATTAGATTCACCCACAGCAGCATGTGTCTCCCCACATGCTGGGGTGAATCAAGACAGCCTGATGAGGAAGCCATTCTACCCAGGTCCATAATCAAGGGCAAGTGTCTGTCTGCTCGTCGCATGTGTTGCAAATTGCGATGCACCCACTTCTTGCAGGAGGAGACTGAACGAGTAATGATACAATTATGAAATGTCAAACCTACACACAACAGAGAACCTGCAACAACGTAGCCGTTAGGTGAGCAGCCACACATTCACGTGTGCACACTACGAGCAGATCCGTGTACATTAGAGGGCATCTTCATGAAGGCATGCACATAAAACAGCTGCTCTGCACACACAGAAACATACACAAAACACACATTTCTTCAAGAGGTGTTCAAGATATATTAAGGGCAGAAACAGATAAAACCAATCCGTTAAATGTCACACAACCCCCACACACCTACACACCAAACTCACTTTCTCACTGTGTACAACAAATACAACACCCTGCCTCCACACAGATACTCACTTTCCATTTAGAAGACATAAGCCGTGATGCGCGGCTCATTTGTGGCCTAATCCCAGGGCGAGCCTGGTTCAGAGCACTACTTATGGAGAGTCTAATTGTTTGTCAGTTGCCTGGATGTCAAATCAGACACGTGGGGTCTCTGCCAGGATTTTCTTCCCTACCTTTCATGTTTGCTCGGTCCTTTTCTTCGCCCCAAAGTCTGCAAAATGGGATTGGTACGCTTTTTCTCAAGTGGAGTCCTGCATGCCATACCTCAGTGATGATAGGCCCACAGTGTGCAAACTGCTGGTACCTCAGAACTGTGGATTGGTGTTTGGAAGGTATGGAGGGTATTACACTACTGTCGACTTTGCATGTTATGGTTAATTTGTAATGGGGTTTTGTTAGGGATGGCACTGTGTAACAGCTGATGCCACGTGTTCTTTTTTTTTTAATGCAGTTCTAATAAATCATTTACAAATGCTTAATACAGAATCCTGTCTCTGATATTACCCAGGAGCCGACCACTCAGTGATTCACATGTACAAAAGCATGTATCTGTGCACACATACACACACACACACTTGATGATGGTGATAGAAGGTGGTGTGAAAGCTTTTACAGGGTGAATCACTCTCAATCAAGAAGGGTGCCCTCCTTTACCAACACATCACTGGGTTAACTGACATGAACAAAATAATGTATAATCACAATATCTAGCACCTCCATCACACTCCACCTGCATCCAAGTAACAGGCTGGTTGAACAAATAGCCCAGCTGGAAGAGTGGGAGTGTACTTACTTTGAAGACCTGAGCTGACTTCATCACAGATATTCCAGCTGACATCTTGGCATACCATTATACAATTACCTGGTGAATGTTGCAGGGTATAAATGTTGTGTGTATGTCTGCATGTTTTTCACATACAGTATCTTTGAAAGCATGTTGCCAATCACCGCCACAACACTCTCAAGGTACAGGTAAGATTTTTTTTTTCACCTTTAAACAAGGCATATTTAAATGGTCCTTCATATCACCTGAACACATTTAAGGTTTCTCATTGATCAACTGGTACATAAAACCACCATACTGCAAATGCACCCAAGGCTGATCTGGCTTTAAAATATGTTGGTGCTGGCCTACAGCAACATATTTCAGACAGTGAGGTGAAGTGAAGCTGGGCTGCAGTGTGGCATCACACCAGGTAGGCACCACAGTGGTACTCAAATGCTAAAATACCAGCATGCGACTCATGGAAGTGCACATCACTTTGACAAAGAAAAGCATGACTGAGCCACAAAGCAACTCCTTTTTGTATAAAGAAGTGCCTGTTTCTGACTGCATGCCTCCCCTAAATCAGACTACTCAGTGTAAAGGAATTGGCTGCAATTGGGAGGGCACGTTGTTCCAGCTTAAACAAACAATTATTATTCTTATCAAACAGGCAATGGCAGGAAGAACTGATGTGCCAATTCGGGATAGTACAGAAGACAGGGCCGACTTGTGAGCCTGTTAGAGTGAATAAATATTTCAACATATAAATATCATTGTGTAAATAATTTAGCTTTCTGTATTTGTGCACGTTCACAAATGCCAAGCGCGCTCTTGGGGTATACATCTATATATGTATGTTTTTGTCTTACCTCTTATCTTGAAATATCTTGAGACCAGCAGGAACCAAATTCAGCCCTCACAGAAAAAGCGACAGATTGATCCTCCATGGAAACCTTGTTAGGAAAATTTCGGTCACAATCGCAAGGTCGTTCATACAGGTGAAATTGAGCCGGTGGTCAGTCAGAGATAACACAGGAGGCATAAACACACGCGTTTCATATCGCTGCTCTTCCCTTTCTCCTCCACTCCCCATCACAAATACACACACATACACACACACACAATCACACGCACACGCACACAAACAACACCCACGTTGTTTTCTGTGCAGAATCACATTTAAATCATCGCCAGTCAAGAGGCTCGAGTCTCGCCTCTGAAATCAAACACGCGTAGGTCTGGAATTTGGGCTTGAAAGGGATCTTGCAGAGATGATTTATTATGCGCATCAAGTCAGCTCCCCCTGCACGGAAGAAGGGGGCTGCACGGCGGCGAGGACGGAGCAGCCACAACCAGCAGCGATGGGATGGGAAGGTGCGGAGGGAGGAAAACCCACCTGGCGGAGAACTGCGCCCCCCTGCGTCAAAGCAGAGTATTGCCCTGAAACGAGGAGTCTCCACGGTTGTCGGCACCTGTTACAGAAACATGAGGTGTAGTTTTTCAGAACATTCCCCACAGATTTTAAAACTAAAAAAAGATGATCAGAACAGGTTTAGGTGCACAGCTTTAGAGATCGTCGCTGCCCACATGCAGTTTATTTTATTTTAGCATTTTATGTTTTGTGATTTACTGTGATGTGTTTTAACCAACCTGTGACGCTGAAGGCACATTTCTACATTTGTGGACAATAAAGATGATGATGATGATGATTATTATCATCATCGTCATCATCATCCTCATCATCATCATCAAAACCTTAGCCATACAATACTGATCTTGCTTGACATGTTCATTGACATATTTACTTTTGAGATATAAATTAAGGATTTTGCAGGCCATCCATTGTGTGGTGCTATTTGTAAGAATCATTTCAAGAAGTGCACTTACTGTACCAAAGAGACTGAGAAAAACTATAATACGTAGGCTAGTTTCGTACAGCCAAAAGCCACAGAACTACAAACTGTAGTGAGAATATGTGCAACATTGTCCATTTGATGATACATTCATTAAAGTAAAATATTAAAGCTGCAATAGACAATGTTTGACCTTTGGTGAGCAATTCCCCAAACTTTCATGAACTAATCATGGTATAAAATATGACCAATTGTGTTAAAATTTGGTTGTTTGATTAGAAAAACACACTTTTGTGCAGAAAAACATCAAAAGTAAACTATGGCTTTTAAGAAGTATTTTGAAACGTCCACTCAGAGGTTAAAAGTGATTCAGCTAGCCTAACCGTGGGTGGAGGAAATAAATCCATCAGGTGTTTATTATTCATATGTTTTTATGGAGTTTTCAAACATTTACATATTATACATTGTACCAACATCTGCATCCCACCCACCTAGGAGACTGGTCACACTGAGAGGGGGAAAAAATAAATAACAATAATAATAATAATAATAATAATAATAATATCCATCAGGTGTTTAAAGTTTAGTTTTCTGACTTAGTGTCAGAAACACTTCATTGGAATTAACGACAGCTCTGACTGGCGACTCTGACTATGAGTTTTTCTCCATAGCAACAGTGGCTCATGTTTGGCTCATGTGTTTTGAATAATTTGCAACATCAATGTGACAGAGAACACATGTTTTGAACACACACTTTGAAAAAGTGCCAGCAGGGCATGTTGAAAGCATATTAAATAATTTTACTCTGGTTACATTTTTACTGCACTGCAGTAGGTATTAACTGAACATAAAAGACAGAAAATCCTACATTCCATTATTTCAGCTTTTTGTCTGGATCACACAAATAAGGCCCCCAACAAAGTCTGTCACTGACTGACTGACTGAGTCACTCACTGAAGGGTGAAGTAACACCTTTGGTCGGCCAAAGCTAAGAATCCATGAATGCATTTTGCACCAACTGACATGGCAGAAATTAAGCTGTTGTAATTTTCATTGTAGGACTGTTAATATGTTAGCCTTGTGATGGACTGGTGGGCTGTCCATGGTGTACCCTGCCTCTCGCCAAATGACAGCTGGGATTGGCTCCAGCCCCTCTGTGACCCTCTAGAGGAGATAAGCGGTATGAAACATGAATGAATGAATGAATGACTGTTAATATGTGACTTTAATAAGTGATAATATTTTTTCAGGTGAGAATAATGAAATGATTACCTTCAAAGAATACCCTTGTTTGACATTTATGTAAGAAGAGAGGATCTACGCAAAGTCACCAGTGTAACTTACTGTCAATCTATTTCTGCACATTATAATAAAGCACTTCCACATTTGCATTAATGATTAACTTGATTGCTACTGCATTTAAACTATTTTTCAGGTCATAGGAAAGTGAAGTAATAAATAAAACAGTCTTAACTCCCGCCTTCTTACAATAGCACCATATATTCTACACCCAAAATCTGGTGCAATGTATTTTTCATATTTTTAATGTGTTTCCTTTGTGTACTATACACATAACTACACCTTAAGGACCAATGTGAAAGATTTAGGTGAATCTATTGGCAGAAATATCGGCAGAAATAGAAGATAATATTCCTAAGTATGTTTTAATTAGTGTATAATCACCTGGAAATAAGAATCATTATGTTTTCATTATCTTAGAATGAACCCTTTATATCTACATAGGAGGTGCGTCCTCTTCCATGGAGACTGCCATGTTGCACTACCATGTTTCTAAAGTAGCTCAGAACAGGCAAACCACACATGTGAGTTTTTACAATCTGCAACCACACCAATACATGCCACTAAATCTTAAATAAAATTCCTTTAAACTTACATAAAAAACAAACATCTTAAAATTGCTGTCAATGTCCATGTCTGATGGTAACCAGGCAACATACAAATGAAAAACCCTCTAGTGTTTCATACACTGTCCAGCTGTAGCCTACATACACTATAGGTTTTGACCTAGTCTTGTTAGAAGAAAAACCCACTATGACAAAGCCCAGGTGCTAGCTACAGTGGAACAAGGATGAAGATGTCAACAGTTAAAAGCTGCAAACAAATACATACTTATGCATCTGATAGTAGCACAGGCATCTCTTTGACCTCCTTATTCTGTCAGCCTGTTGAACTTAAGATGTGTTTCTGCCTGAGTTTTGTCCATATTCAAACCACCAACTCAATTTCTTAAACCTTAGAAAATGTCAAATGTTAGCTGCCCGTGGCTCATTTCCTCAGTTCCTTTGTCTCTGTGCTGTAGTGTACAGTCAGCTTATATCAGGAAAAAGATTAAGTACAGTATGATGCTCAGAGAATCTCTGCAACAAGCAGAATATAAAAAAAGATTGGTGACACTGTCAAACAGTATGGATTAAGCTGTAGTACTCCATCTTACTCTCAGCAAATTTAAAACATAAAAAGAGCTCGATTTCCAAACCTTAATTAAGACCTTTTTTCCTTTTTCTTTTCTTTTCTTTTTTTTGCCATCTTTTGTGTTAACCATCTTGCATTTGGTGAAAATGTTTTCTTGGCTCTACTTGGCTATTTTAAAGCACCATTAAGATATTTCTGATCACTAGAAAAATGTGTCTTTGTGGTTCAACTTTCTTTACCTGTCACTTGTTTACTTCAGCAAGCCTTCATTTGACACTAGATAAGTAGCATAAAATCAGCTTTTGTGAGTTTATGTGCTGGGAGTGGCTGCCATTTAAAATGTGGGGGGAGCAGGTTGAGAGCCATTGGGAATCAAGCATATGTGTACCAGGAAACCAATATAATGAGCTGAAAGTGGCTGAAAACACAGAGCTGCAGAGAGGGGTGTTAAAATGACTCAAAAATGCGTATGTGTGGCTGTTTCTTTGTGTGGAAGCGGGTATGCATCGGAATATGAGGGGGCTGAGAGACATCACTCAAACTAGTTTCTGTTTGGAGGAGACTGAAGTGTTGTGGTTACAACTGGATCTGTTCACCACTGTACCACTCATGACACATAACAAAACACGCCTGGTTATTGTGGAAATGTAACAGAGCAGGTATCTGCAGTTATAACTTAAATACTGACAGAGTTGGAAATTTATGATATTGATATTAGTGATATTTGTCCCTTTTCTAAAAGTTTATTTCGACATGTCACAGTAGGAAAAGTATATAATAGGTGATAAATGACAAAATCAAGAAAAATGACACAGTGTGTCATAATATCAGGTGCCTAAAAACAACATATAGTTACATTTGAGTGACAGATGCATTCCTTTTATCTTTCTCTCTCTCTTTTTGTTACACAAGGTGAAAAGAATACATACACATACTGTACATGTAAAGGAAAATATTAAGTGGGACCATCAGCATTAACAACAAAACATATACAGTTGAAACCAGAAGTTTACATACACTGTATAAAAAGACATATAACCTTTTTTTTCCTCACTGTCTGACTTTATATCAGACGAAACTTTTCCTGTTTTAGGTCAGTTAGGATTACAAAAAATATTCATATTTGCTAAATGCCAGAATAATGAGAGGGATCATTTTTTAGACAATTTTTTATTACTTTCTTCAAAGTCAGAAGTTTACATACATTTCATTAGTATTTGGTAGCATTGCCTTTAAACTGTATGACTTGGGTCAAACGTTTTGGGTATTCTTCCACAAGCTTCTCACAATAGTTTGCTGGAATTTTGGCCCATTCCTCCTGACAGAACTGGTGTAACTGAGTCAGGTTTGTAGGCCGCCTTGCTCGCACACGCCTTTTCAGCTCTGCCCACAAATTTTCTATAGGATTGAGATCAGGGCTTTGTGATGGCCAATCCAAAACATTGACTTTGTTGTCCTTAAGCCACTTTGTAACTAATTTGGCGGTATGCTTAGGGTCATTGTCCATTTGGAAGACCCATTTGCGCCCAAGCTTTAACTTCCTGGCTGATGTCTTGAGATGTTGCTTCAATATTTCTACATAATGTTCTTTCCTCATGATGCCATCTATTTTGTGAAGTGCACCAGTCCCTCCTGCAGCAAAACACCCCCACAACATGATGCTGCCACCCCCGTACTTCACAGTTGGGATGGTGTTCTCAGACTTGCAAGCTTCCCCCTTTTTCCTCCAAATGTAACGATGGTCATTATGGCCAAACAGTTCAATTTTAGTTTCATCAGACCACAGGACATGTCTCCAAAAATGAAGGTCTTTGTCCCTGTGCTCATTTGCAAACTGTAATCTGGCTTTTTTATGTTGCTTTTGGAGTAATGGCTTCTTCCTCGCTGAGTGGCCTTTCAGCCCATGTCGGTACAGGACTCGTTTCACTGTGGATAATGACACTCTCTTACCAGCTTCAGCCAGCATCTTCACAAGGTCTTTTGCTTTTGTTCTGGGGTTGATACTCACATTTCTCACCAAAGCACGTTCGTCTCTGGGACACAGAACCCGTCTCCTTCCTGAGCGGTATGATGGCTGGACATTCCCATGGTGTTTATACTTGTGTATAGTTGTTTGAACAGATGAACGTGGCACCTTCAGGCATCTGGAAATTGTACCCAAGGATGAACCAGACTTGTGGAAGTCCACAATTCTCTTCCTGATATCTTGGCTGATTTCTTTTGATTTCCCCATGATGTCACACGCACAGGAAGCAGTGTTTGAGGTGTGCCTTAAAATACATCCACAGGTGTGCCTCTAATTAACTCAAATGTTGTCAATTAACCTATCAGAAGCTTCCAAACCCATCACATCATCATCTGGGCTTTCCCAAATTGTTTAAAGGCATAGTAATCTTAGTGTATGTAAACTTCTGACTTTGAAGAAAGTAATAAAAAATTGTCTAAAAAATGATCTCTCTCATTATTCTGGCATTTAGCAAATATAAATAATTTGTGTAATCCTAACTGACCTAAAACAGGAAAAGTTTCGTCTGATATAAAGTCAGACAGTGAGGAAAAAAAAGGTTATATGTCTTTTTATACAGTGTATGTAAACTTCTGGTTTCAACTGTACATATCCACATACTCACACTCCTGTATATAATTACTTAGTTACAGAGCCAAAAAAGAAAATATTTACATCCCTTTAGTTGAACTTCGTCCATTTTTTCTTTCCCCTTTTTAAGTCCAGCCTTCAGCCTGAGTCAAAGCATCCCAAATCATCCCATTTTGACTGAATAGCTACCACTACAGCAGATATTACCGTACCATACAAGACCATCGTAAGACATGATTTCGTCCTAATTCTTTAAAAGATCATTTAAAAATAATAGTCCTTTTTCAAATATTAATTCAATAGACAAAGGTTCATCATTAATCAAAATATTTCCATTGAACCTTAACACTTGGCTTTGGATTTCATAACATGATTCTGCCAGCTGACTATGACCTCTTCCAAGAAACCTGATAACTATGGAAATGACTTTGTCTTTAATATAGTAAATGGTAAATGAACTGCATTTGTATAGCGCCTTTCTAATCTTCTGACCACTCTAAGCACTTTACACTACATGCCATTCAAACACATTCATACATTCATGCTGCCATGCAAGGTGCCTGCTCTTCAGGAGGAGCTAATCATTCATACACGGGAGTAATTTGGGGTTCAGTATCTTGCTCACGGAAACTTCAGCATGTGGACTTAATAGTGGACAACCCGTTCTACCTCCTGAGCCACAGCCGCAGTTAACTGAAAATAAGTTAACTGCAGGTAAGGATAGACTTTTTTTTATTAAATAGAGGATGAACAGACATCAATAACTTTGCTGACAACCACTGCAGATTTAAAAATAAATTTAAGTATAAGTGATGCTCTTAATGCAGAGTTGAGTACTTTAAGGTTTAACAGTTTAAGTCCACCATACACACGTGGACAAAATTGTTGGTACCCCTCTGTTAATGAAAGAAAAACCCACAATGGTCACTGAAATAACTTGAAACTGACATAAGTAATAATAAATAAACATTTACTGAAATTAACCAATGAAAATCAGACATTGCTTTTGAATTGTGGTTCAACAGAATAATAACTAATTAAACAGGCCTGGACAAAAACGATGGTACCCCTAGAAAAGATTGAAAATAATTTGACCATAGGGAAATGTTAAACTAAGGTGTGCCCTCTAATTAGCATTACAGGTGTCTTCAAACTTGTAATCAGTCAGTCCGCCTATTTAAAGGGTTTCAAGTAGTCACTGTGCTGTTTGGTGACATTGTGTGTACCACACTGAACATGGACCACAGGAAGCGAAAGACAGAGTTGTCTCAGGAGATTAGAAATAAAAATTATAGACAAGCATGTTAAAGGTAAAGGCTATAAGACCATCTCCAAGCAGCTCGATGTTCCTGTGACTACAGTTGCACATATTATTCAGAAATGTAAGGTCCACAGGACTATAGCCAACCTCCCTGGACGTGGCCTCAGGAGGAAAATTGATGACAAATTGAAGAGACGGATAATACGAATGGTAACCAAAGAGCCCAGAACAACCTCCAAAGAAATTAAAGGTGAACTCCAAGGTCAAGGTACATCAGTGTCAGATCGCACCATCCATCATTGTTTGAGCCAAAGTGGACTTCATGGGAGACGACCAAGGAGGACACCACTGTTGAAACCAAATCATAAAAAAGCGAGACTGGAATTTGCCACAATGCATATTGACAAGCCACAAAGCTTCTGGGACAATGTCCTTTGGACATATGAGACAAAACTGGAGCTTTTTGGCAAGGCACATCAGCTCTATGTTCACAGACGCAAAAATGAAGCATACCAAGAAAAGAACACTGTCCCTACTTTGACACATGGAGGAGGCTCTGTTATGTTCTGGGGCTGCTTTGCTGCATCTGGCACAGGGTGTCTTGAATCTGTGCAGGGTACAATGAAATCTCAAGACTATCAAGGCATTCTGGAGGGAAATGTGCTGCCTAGTGTCAGAAAGCTTGGTCTCAGTCGCAGGTCATGGGTCTTCCAACAGGATAATGACCCAAAACACACAGATAAAAACACCCAAGAATGGCTAAGAGCAAGACATTGGACTATTCTGAAGTGGCCTTCTATGAGCCCGGATCTAAATCCTCGGTCCCACATCTGTGGAAGGAGCTGAAACATGCCGTCTGGAGAAGGAACCTTTCAAACCTGAGACTGGAGCAGTTTGCTCATGAGGAGTGGGCCTAAATACCTGTTGACATGTGCAGAAGTCTCATTGACAGTTACAGAAATCGTTTGATTGCAGTGATTGCCTCAAAAGGTTGTGCAACAAAATATTAAGTTAAGGGTACCATCATTTTTGTCCAGGCCTGTTTAATTAGTTTGTTTTTTAAAATTATTCTGTTCAATCACAATTCAAAAGCAATGTCTGATTTTCATTGGTTAATTTTCAGTAAATTTTTATTTATTATTACTTTTGTCAGTTTCAAGTTATTTCAGTGACCATTGTGGGTTTTTCTTTCATTAACAGAGGGGTACCAACAATTTTGTCCACGTGTGTATTTGTAATCATTATATAGACAAGCTCTTTTAATCTTTTTTGGCTTACCACCCCTTAAAAAACTAAACACATTATGTTTATATTTCTTAAACATATGTATATTTGCCTCCGAAAACCCCTGTTTTTAGGGATATGTATGGAGATTGGGCCATCTGACCATTTAATGGCAGATCTCATCCCCTTATCTTTACCATATTTTACAAGGTCACCAAATTCAAGGAAGTTGTAACTTTAACCCACACCCGTTTCTTTAACCTTAATGAAATGATAATTTTAGCCCAAAACATGAGCTTTCCTTCAACTTAACCATGTGTTTTTTTGCCTAACCCTAACCAGACTTTAACCATCAGGTTGTCACATCATAAAACCTCATTATTTTTTAACAGTGATTTGTAACACAGACAAATTATGTTGTCTTTCCAATTACTGGCTACAGTGGGGCTGGATTAGAAAATACTTCTATGTCATGCTGGATGGCAAAATTACTTTTTTGACTTATAAACACAGGAAAAACAGTTGTAAATAATAACATTAACAATGACTCCTAGTAAGCCATACCAGAACGCTGAAACTGCATCACCTAAGTGGAATGTGGCTATCATTAGTTTTATTAATTCCACCTTTGCTTCTCCTGCTTTGACAAGTCAAAATGTCTGCCATGAAAAGGGTGTATTGTGCATGCTGGCTCACACCTTCATGGCTTACCACGACACTTGAATAGAACAAAGCCATCATTAATGTGATTAGTAACACCTGTGCTTTTCTCACTATGTCTGCTGTGAATTGGCCTATTTATGATACTAACAAGCTATTTATTGATAGGAATATTTGATCCAAATAACACTGATATAAGTTTATAGTTTATACTCAATATTATAACTCTGTTTCTTCACATTGTGATTCTAAAGCAGCTACGTCTACATCACTTATTGCTATCTGCACATCCTGTACTCTGCTACTCATCTGAGATTTTCTCTCTTTTCTCTGTCAGTTTAGGTTTTTCCCCCCCTCTTATCTGAAGGATCTAAAGATAAATAGAGGGTTTTGTTTGTTGTACAGATTACAAAGCCCTCTGGGACTTATTTGTGGTGGAGCTCTATGAGGAAAATCTTCTCTGCTTTACTTAACTGTAATTTAAAACTACATTCACCATCTGAGGGAACGACTGGGTTTCTGTATGCACTGAGTTGCAGAAGGCTGATGTTTCCCTGTTTTTGATAAGCTTTCGAGCACAGCTTGTGGTCAAGGTGAAAAGATGTATTTCCCATGACAAGAATGGAAAGAAGCTGCTCTTCCTCTCTCCCTTCCCCTTCTCTTTTTTTATTCCCACTCTACCACTTTCTCACAAGCACAACTACCCTTCACCCCTCTCTGTCTCTTCTCTCTCTGTCATTCTTCTCTTTCTCTAACACACTATTTCTGCAACGCTCTTCTTTACTATCACAATCATGTTGTCCTTTTGTATATCACCCCTCCCTCCCAAACACAAAATACACACACAGGCACACACAGACACTCATACATACACACACCTGCGCACACAAGTCATTATCAGTTCTGGGCCTCAGTGAAGCCTAACTGTCTTATTGTATGTCCCATAGTCCCTCAGTCTACTAGGAACCCCATTAAACCCTCATTGATCATCTTCATTTCAGGCCCAGGATCCTTTAAACTGGCCAGGGCATCGTTAATAATGCTCCATACAGCAGCCATTTGACATTTCCTTTAATTATGCCCGTAATTTATTCATGCACTTGATCCTAGGAGCTTGTTGTGAAAAGCTTCCTCCAGGAATATTTTATCCAGCTCCTCACGAGGCCCACGGATTAACCATCTTAATAGCAAACCCCTGAAGGTATTACTTCCTGCACCGTGTGTAAGTGTGTCTGCACATGTGTGTGTATGATGGCAATGAACGTTATGCATTGAATGCGCGTGTTAAGCCGCAAAAGTCATTAGGTCTTACTTCTCAACCATTCAGTGGACTCAATGTGAATTCTCCTGTATTACCAGCTTGTCTTATTTTGGGAGAGCACAAAGAAAAGTGCAAATGGCTGCAAGATCTGTGCTTATCGCACAATGCAGCGACCCCCACGTTTAACCCAGTTTTACAGAGGAAAACATTAACGCTTAATTTGCTCACTCTGCAGACTGGTTAACAGACAGAAAAACACAGCAATTGTTGACAAAGTAATGGAGGAAATCACCAAATCACAACTGCACAAACCTCAAATTGGATTTACGATGTTAATTACGAAGTTGTTTGATCACAGAATATTGCACACCTGACAGAATTTTTCAAGGCTGTGGAAAAATGAAAAGGACACGCACACACACACACACGCGCCAAGCACACACACACACACACACACACACACACACACACACACACACACACACACACACACACACACACACACACACACACACACACACACACACACACACACACACACACACACACACACAAAGGGAGAAAGGGAAGGTAATTTGTCACTTCTAAATGGAAAGTAATTTGAAAATTTGACAATTTGTCAGGACTGGAGGAAACAATATACAGCATACTTTATTATTTCATAAAAAAATGTAACAGCTAATGCAGCAAATATGTAAACCTACACCACTTTCATTTTCAATGTAATCATATTCTACAAAGCCATAAATCCTTTTTGCTTTTTTAATATCCCTTTTCTCTATTGTATATGTCTGCATAAAACCTACACTGATGTCAATCTATAACAAATTGTTGTCTGCAGCATGTTCACTTGAACTGCGTATATCAAAGGGTCTCTTTCTCTCTCTCTCTCTCTCTCTCTCTCTCTCTCTCTCTCTCTCTCTCTCTCTCTCTCTCTCTCTCTTAGTCCGCTTTCCTCTTTGTTTTATTTCTTTTTATTTTACTCAGCCTTAGTTCATTAGCCAGACTGTTTTCAACAGCCTTGCATAGAAGACTAATGGGCCAGCATACCTTTTATTGCATGCTACAGTTCCATGGATGTGGAGGTCCATTACTTTAGAGGAGAGAGGATCAAGAATTTACTGATAGTGAAGCCTTGCTACAGGCTAACGAAAGGAAAGATCCACTCTGAGATTTCTTGCTTAGCCACAGAAGACTCCTGCAATTAGAAACTATTGCATTAGAAATCTATCTATCTATCTATCTATCTATCTATCTATCTATCTATCTATCTATCTATCTATCTATCTATCTATCTATCTATCTATCTATCTATCTATCTATCTATCTATCTATCTATCTATCTATCTATCTATCTATCTATCTATCTATCTATCTATCTATCTATCTATCTATCTATCTATCTATCTATCTATCTATCTATCTATCTATCTATCTATCTATCTATCTATCTATCTATCTATCTATCTATCTATCTATCTATCTATCTATCTATCTATCTATCTATCTATTTATCTATTTATCTATCTATCTCTATATCTATCTGTTTGAGAAAAAAAGACTGTGATGTGTGTTTTTTCTCTGCAACAGCACCACTAAGGCTGTTTTGTTTTCCTTGGCAGCTACTGTACGTGTAATGCTTGTCACAGGTAAGACCCACAGTGAGGTTAAACATGTGGGAAGATGTTCTGGGGGAAGGTGAAAGAGGCTTATTTTGCTTTATCAAGACTAGTGGTGAATATGTGTCCATTGGGAAAAGGGAAATCTGTTATACTTATGGCTTCAGAGACCTAGACCTTTATTATTAGATATAACAATACCACATATCGTATTGCACATATTGTATTGTACTGTATTTCACAATTAACTAATTATTATTTCATCTATTTAAAACATTGATTACACATTATATCAAATGAAAAACTGTTCCAAAATGTTAAGCCCCTACACGTCTCTTTGCTCTACATGTACATTTTCACTTATGGATACAGGAAGTATGTACTATGCTACATTTACGGCACAAAGAGGTTGCATAATGGCACAAAGACTGGACAGGACAGTATTCATACACTAAAGCTTTCCTGCAACAGGCGTGAGTGAAAGACTGATGGAAAAAGTGACTCCATCCATTATGAGCTCTTATCCTTTTTGCTCTATTAAACAAACTCATGCAGAGTGATGCCCGGGGGAACAAATAGTGGCCCTCTCCATTACAACAGGAAGCAATACGGTTTATTGGAAATGTGGTCATAATCTGGATCATAATTTACCAGCACTCTCAATATTTTTGCTGTGCAGCAGAGGCTATATTACTATTTATCTCAACCACAGTTCATTAATTACACCAAGATAATTCAAATCATTTACTGTGGCTATGGTATACATTGATTACAGTAAAAAAAAAAATAGCCTGATTAAAATGCCACACTGTTCAGTTGCAGCTCTTAAACCCACAATGGGCAAAATAACAAAGTACCATGTAATGGTCAGTTGTGCTAGAGACTGTCAAAGGTGTTGATTCAACTCAATGGTCATTCGGAGGCTTTGTAGTGTTATTAAGCAAATGTCCTGTTTAATGTTTTTTAGTCAGCGTTGGTGAGGGTCTACTTGTGACCATTGGTGCTCTTTGCTAAAGCAGTTTTCCAGTGTGGGGAAAATGTTTATTGAGAAGTTCCCTTCGCTGTATTGTATAATTTTACAATGTTTGTGACTGATGCGCTGACAATTTTGGCAGTGATAACTGTTAAAACAAAAAAAAAGGCAGCTTCAAATAAATGAGTCATTTCAAGTTGAATAGTAACCAGCAGTAGTTACTATTCACTGTCACACATCCACACAGTTTTTTATGGAGTTTTCAAGTCAACAGAAGGCAATTTACAGAGGCACAAAGAGACTACAGTAGTCACTATTAGCAGCAGTACATAATCCTCCTAGTAATTTGGGGTTTAGTGTCTTACTCAATGGCTCTTTAGCAGTGTTTATGGTCTGTAACAACAGCCACCTCACACTTGGCTTCACTCCTCACCCCAGTGCCAGGAACCTAACAGAGCTTCATAGTTTTTTGATGGTCAGAATCTATACCTCTAGGCCAACATGGAAGTTTTGACAAGATTAAATTGCACTGACATCATCATCTCCTGATGCCTTTGCGGCCAGACTAAAAGGTCCCTAAATCCTGAACTCGCAGTGCAGACAGAATTAGTCTCACTGCCTGTGGCCTTGTACTGCTAAGAAGAAAACACTGAAAAAGGAGCAGGTGGCAGCAGACATTACTGCCCACGCCCTCATGCCAATCTGAGCAGACATTTTCCACACAGCTCATTTGGTTATAAATTCTGCCAATGGCAACACATTAAGTGATAACCGAATCAAAATGGCTTTAATGCATTCGTTTCAGTAAGGATAGAAGGAGGCGAGGTGTTAAGTATGGTTAAGGGTGGGAGGAGAGGATTGTTAGATGGAACTACTTGCCATGTGTTATCAATTTCCAGACAGGAAGTCTGTCCTCCTTCCATAATCAGGGATGCTTTATTTGACCGCATTATGGACATCCAGATACAGATTTAAATCATGCTTTTAGACAATGTTTTTATCCATAGAGACAAACCTCATGTACCACCTGTTTATACTCACCTAGACGTTCCCAGTGTTTACGTTGTGAGGCTGCTCGATTTATTTAAGCGGCTATAAATATTTAAACTGTAAAATAGTTGTGGGGCGATGATACAAAAGTACTCTTGGCTGAATATTCATTACCTATAAATATTTCATCTTTCATTTCACCAGCTTTCCATTGACTCATCTTGTGTGTGTGCATACATGAGAGTGCATTGTTTTCAGTGCTCAGTTTTGCTACCCAATATTAGGTTGTCTGACATCTGTAATCAATAAAGCCATTGAACCAGCAAGGTCAGCCTACCTCACACTGGATTGGCAATTCTTCCTTTTTATAAAAATCTACATGGATCTACACATTCATACGTAGTCTTTGCTTAGCTGCAGAAGCACATTTTCTTCTCTTATATAAAATTGCTAATAGGTACTTCATTCATTCAAAAACAAAAAACTCAACAAATTGAGCATAGGGATGTATTAATATTCATCATTTAATATCAACTTGCATGCCTACTATTATGTTTTAAGTACATCCAGACATATCTTGACAAGGCTTATTTACATGAAAGAGGGTGTCAGCAGAAAAAAAACAACACAATTTGGAAGATTCTCAGCTTCACCCAACTCGCTTAACCCAACAAGTGTGGCCTGGCTCTGTAGTGTGCCTCCTTAATGAAATATTTGCCTCCTTCATGAGAAAACAAGGCAGTTGGGAGATGTGTTTACTTTCATTTTGAGAGTATTACAGGCTTATACGTAAGTGAACTCTGCAGTATAATGGGACAAACAATGGGGATGTCACCCAAGTGGGTTCTCCCATACTCTAAAGAAGGTTCCTGCACAGCATATTGTGCAGCCCAGTGCTGCTGGCATTTGTTTTCACACATTGTTCTCAAGTGTTCAATGAAAAGATCTATCCTCAGTGATTGGGGTTTAGTTATGTATAGGTCCAAGGTGCAGACCACTGTATGGATTTTCAATAGTCTCTTCCTAATGAATGTTTTCACATTCCTCTTGTCAATGACTCAATGATCTCATGTGCTTAAAAGCAACAAGAATA
This sequence comes from Scomber scombrus, assembly GCF_963691925.1. Taxonomy (NCBI): domain Eukaryota; kingdom Metazoa; phylum Chordata; class Actinopteri; order Scombriformes; family Scombridae; genus Scomber; species Scomber scombrus. The sequence goes on along the minus strand of NC_084979.1, from coordinate 13,054,695 downwards.
CTAGCTTATGTTTAAAAACAAAACATATCTCGCTGGATTTTTTTTTCTTTACTTGCAATTAGACACCAAAGCAATCTAATCAGCACACTCAAGGAAATGCGAAACACAATCAACCTCAAACAGCTGGTAATAAGCAACTACTCTGCAGTTCTCAAGTGTTTACTTGCACATTTTCTGGTGACAAATGAAGTAGAAATAGTGTGAAAAGGCAAAGTTTTCACCATGAACCGCAGCAACATCTGCTAGGTTCTCAGCTTTTCATGGCTAATCAGTAGCTGGTTAAGGGTGAACACATCTGTTTCCAAAAGCCTTTGTCGAGCAAAGCTTTCAGGGTGTCAAATACATGAATTATTCAAACATCTTAATTAACATAAAGGATCACTTAATGGTCAACATGCTGACTTATTAGTTTACATGAAACAGAAAATCCATGTTACAAGTGTATGAAGATAACTTTTGTTGGGACACTGTAAGGAAACTAATGTTTAGCTTAGATCATGTTTTTTTATCATGTCTTTTAGCACAGCACGTTTCATTATGAATACATTAATAATTAATGTACATTAAAGAAAACTTTCTCCAGGCCAGATTGAAATGATACGATATGCCATTTTCATTGAGATTTGTTACTTATGCAATGTTGCTTTGATGTACTTGTATTAATCACAGGGTTGTTCATACTTATTTGAACTTTGCTAATTGAGTTTGCACCAATCTGGAAAATACAATCTCAAACCAAAGATGACAGCAGCCTGTTGTTTGGAGTGTCGTTACTATATGTAGTTACTTCATGCCTCTCAGCTGGACTTCATGTAGCAGCAACATTTATAGCACCCTGTTCCTTAAAACATATTCATTTATCTTTTTCAGCACTGCATAAACAACACACAAGTGATATTCCTATGTAGTGCTATATATACTATTATTTTCATCTGCCTGATGCACACACCTTTTTCACATTAATAAACAAAGCAGAGCCCAGAACAACACAGCAAAACATAAATGCAACCCGTAGTCACATATTCCCAAAGTGCACGCCACGTGTATTAAAGTCATTTAACATTTCAATTTAAAATTTCTCCCTTGGGCGCCCATAGTCTAGCAAGCTGCCTGTAATACTGTTAAGTGGTGATGATGCAACTCCTCGTACTCCACTGCAACACTGATATTACACACATTCTCACACACATTCACACCCCTGGGTCTTGAGTCAATAAATGAAGGCAGCTGGCTTTGATTGCACTTATCAGTCAACATTATTCCTAGTCCATCTCCACTTAGCACCCATTGCAACACTGTTATCTTGTTGGGCAGCAAATATAAGATAATCCGTTGCCACTAAAACTGAATTTTTACATGAGGCATTCAATGTTCCCAGTGTTGCCTGCATAATACAGTCAGCCGTTAAAAACAAATGCAGCATAAGCATTCTCCTCAGATACAAGACACATGTTCTGTATTCTCTGAAGCATTCTTCTTCAGATAGAACATTGCTCCCCGCAGCATCATCTTCTTTCTTTCCACACCCATCTTTATTTCTTCCTACTTTTATGATGGTGACGCTTAAAGGTAAGGTTGGTCGAATCAGACGACATAAAGAACTGCATGGCAGGCACACACTGACAATTGTACTGAAGGATATGGATGCAGAGAAAGATCCCTGGCATCTTCAGGTCGATGTGCACACATGCTGGGCCCCAATACAAAGAAACTCATAATTGGATAATTTCATACAGTGAGCAGTAGGTCAGCCTTGTACTATGGATAATCCTTGAAGCGCTGCTAATATTCACAGTCTGAATGATGGCCTTGCAATGGCAAAAGTGCTATCAGTCAAAGCAGCTGGCAGTGCTGAATTTCATAGGAATTTTGGTTATACGACTGAAATAACTTTTATAGGTCTGGATCCTATGGTCTATAATTCATATTTCATCTGAACAAAATTCATACAAAATGTATTTAGTTTGCATTTCAGCCAGTTATCTGCCATCTAGATTGATCTCCATCAATTCTACACTGGCTGTTAAGATTTTTACTGCACCAGTAAGAATCATTGTATATTATGAGTGTGTCATTTAGAAAAAAGACAACATAGCCAACATCAAGATAATATTCGCAATAAATTTCAAGTGCACATAAAATTGTTTTTAAAAGGTTCTGCCCTTAAAAGTCTCCACTGCCCTGAAAATGGAAACAATACTTTTTTGTCTTTTCTTCTGTGGTGAATGATATTTTTGGGCCATGCTGAAACATGAAGAAAAAGAAAACATAAAAAAAGTGAATCAAAAATTTAAAAATTCATGAATTTGAACACATCTTTTAACAGATATTTGCAACTTGTCAGCCTGGGATGAAATCTTCTTCAATGAACTATTTTCTGTAAGATTTAGTGATTTGATATAATATTTGATTTCATGTTAAATCACTACCTGGATGGCTGAAATAACCACACGGACAGCAGTATGAAAACAACAGACCCAGTAGTAGAAACACCTGAAGAATATTTCTTGCTTAAGCAACTGCTGTACAGATCTTCCACATGTAACCGAGGAGACCACTAGGAGAAGCAGTACAAAGGCAGGTTTTCTGTGGCTGGTGTAGAAATTATATTTCATGCTCAAATGCACCTTAGAAAAGACAATTCACTGCATGAGACTGACACTGCAATATAGAGATCACCAATCATCTCCTGTAACATCAAAGCTGGTTATAAATCCAGACCTTTCAAATGCATTTGTTTGGCTTAATTGGTCAATTCACATGTCATTGCCTCTCTGAAAACAGATGACATCAAAAACTATGTTTGAATATCCAGTAGTTACTTAAATTGAAATGAAAGTCTGGTTAAAGCGCCTTGAGCTGGCTGTGAAAGTACTATTTCTGGATTGTACTGCAGCTTCCTTGGTGTGCAAGGCCATCTGACATGTCACTAGGGGGCATTGTTATACCACAGGAGGAAAAACCTGCAGACAATAAAAATCCATTACCATGGCAACTGGATTTACTTCACTCCTTCCTCTGTGAAATATATATTTTTCACGTTTTCTCCGTTGCTCAAAAACAAAGGGCATAGGTCAATGTGAACTACCACTGGGACTGTTCATATTGATAGAAATGAATTGCTATTGGTTGTCAAAGTCAACACTTGAATAAAGAGTTTTCAATTTGCGCAAAATTATTTTTCCATGTAGTTTAGAATTACTTACTACCCTTTATGTCTACTAGCATGTAGGGCAGCAACTATAGAATTGCTTCTGTTAATACATACTGTGACTCAGATATGCAGAGGACTCTCCAGATCTCAGTTATCAGTAGTGAAGTGCTTCGAACCAGAGAAACACAACTTGAGGTCAAGATTACAGGTCAGAGAAGCATAATGGCTTTAATGGGTGAACATGTGTGATCTCCAAGCAGGTCTTCTGTGTCTCTCTCAAAGGAGGGTGATGTCAAGGTTCAAGACACAGTGTTCACTGCGGGTTTGAGTGGTAATTGGAATGTAAGTTTTTCTCTAAAGCATTACAATTAACCTTGTGGGAATGGAGCACGGCATGGACAACTCAACAGTGTGGAGCTTTATTTTATAGTCTATATGTGATATATGCGGGTTATGTTTTACATTGTTTCTTTTGTTGTTTTGCGTATCTGCAATCTTTAAGAAGCAAAAAAGTTTTCGAACATTAAAACTTATAAAACACTTAAAAAAGGAAAGACTCTTGCAGGTAAAACTTCTCAAGGACTGTGTTGTAAAATGCTGATGCTTGCACACTTTCACCACTAAATTAACAGATATGCAATCATAATAATGTCAAATATTTTGAGATCTTTTCAAAATTAATTAATTTCCTATATTTAAATTACTTTAATTAAGTCTATTTTTATGGCAGGAGTTTACAGGGTAGAGTGAACATCTTCTACTGATTTGAACCTATGATTACACAATGATATACAGTGAATCATATAGCAGAATGATGTGCTTAGTCTATGACAAAATAAGTAAAAACATTAAAAATCTCAAAAGTCATGTAGAATCTGAATCAAAAGCAAAACATTAAATGAGAGGCTGAAATGTGAAGTATTGATCACAGCATGGTGTGCTATTCCCACTGTTATATAAAAGAAGCCAATAATAATTGTTAACATCAGTAAGATTAAGTTGTGTAAGTAAGAATAGAAAAATGGGAATATTTTTTTTCAGAATCTTAGTAACTTCTAGGTATCAAAACGTTCTAATATTCGCTGTGGGAGCTGTAAATGCCTGAGATGGGGCTGCAATTAATAATAGCTTTCATGATTGATTAATCTCACAATTATTTTCTTGATTAATTAATCTATTGTTGGGTCTATTAAATGTCAGAAAATAGCAAATGCTCATTACAATTTCCCAATGCCTAAGTTGCCTATACTAGAACTTCTTGTCTTGTACAGAAAATCCAGTAAATATTCATATATGAGAAGCTGGAACCTGTGATTTCTTGACATTATTTTAAAAAATGATTGAAACTATTCATCAGTTGTCAGAATGGCTGCTGATTAATTTTCTGTTGATCCAGAAATCAAGTGAGTAATTGTTTCAGCTCTACTCTTCAAAACCTTTCAACATCATGAGAGGAGTTAGATAATTAAAGCTAATGATGCATTAAAATGTTCTGACTTGGATGGAAATGTTCAGATTTATAGCTAAGAACATCTGAACACTGTGTGATATATTTCTTCAAGTGTGTGTATGTGAGCCTTTTTGTTCACTAAGAATATCTCTGCACACTTGCACTTCAAATTCCTTCTTCTATGTGAACAAGCTCTTCAGGTGACAGAATGTTTAAACCTGAGGAAACAGTAAATACACAATACATTTTTTTTTCAGTTATGGAAAGTATTCATTGTGTTTTTTCACTGACAGAGCTGGAGTATTAATATAACTCAGAGGGGTGTGGACTCATTCTTACAAACACTGACATAGTTTTAGCCTATGTGTTTTCACCTTTGCACTCGCTCTTTCAATGTGTGAGAGATATGAGCAATATCATATTGTAGCCCACTGAACCTCAAAGTGGGGTCCGGAGACCCCCAGGAGTCCTTGAGGGGGTTGGGGCCCTTAGCAAAAAAGGGGAATGATTTATTTTCACTATAATTACATCCATACGTTATAGAAATAATGTATGACTATTTTGGTCATGGGTTTCATATACTTTCTGGAAAAAACAACAAAAAAAGAAGCAAAAATCTTATCAGATGGGGGACTCTGGGACAAAATATATATCATACGGGGCTCAATTTATAGTGTACTTGACGGGAAAAGGTTTGAGAAGCAAGCTTACAGTACTCACCGCTCCGTTGAATTATATATTTATTCTTGAGCTTTATCAACTTGAAACTGGATCAAGCAAATGTCAGAGAGAAGAGATGAAAAGGGAAGAGTTCACTCAGCATATGCAAGGCAATGGCAGCCGAATGAATGAATAGTGGCTGTTCATTGCAATCATCATCAATCATATATCTCAGGTTGATGCGGAGGCTCAGCTGTAACTGTGAGTAAATGGGGACGTTTTTGAATGGTGGTGAAAAAGTGATGACGCCGCTCGTTTACCTTGATTGACGTTCAACACGCGCACGCACAAACACTCGGAAAGAAATATTTAACCACGTTTTGTGTAGGCAGTAGGCACATATTTGTCTCAGAGCATTTGGACGCATGCCTGTTATAGTATATGACAACATTCATTCCACAGACTCTGCGTGTCCTTTGAACTCTGTTGCTTCTAAAATAGAGAAACGACCTTGCCGGGACTTGAGTCCCTGTTGCAGTTGTTGACTGCGCATATTTGGCCGTCAGTCAAGAGTTTCACACGTTGGTCGTCTGAGGTAAAAAGAAGAAGAAAAGTACTGACACGTCGGGCTTGAGGGAATTGAAGAAGAAACCTGCGTAGGTAGGAGCCTCATCTCTCCAGTTGCTCGTCTTATGGGTAAGCTGAGTGAATGTCATATTATCTGTGTTTGTGGGTGTTAAAAAAAGCATAGGCCTACGGCTTTGTAACATGCTGTGATGGGATGATGGGATGTCAGCCTAAAGTCAGCACTTCTAAAATACACCGCATTAATCCAATCATCACACTTCCACAGCTGCAAATTGGGTGTCTTTTCCTCAGCTTAAACCAGGCAGGGTAGTTCACAGGTAAAGTCTTTACTTGTGATCTGGCCACAGGTAAAGACATTACCTGATCTCTGACCTCTGTCTGAGCTGGTAGACAAAACAATCAAAACTTGACCTGTGCCAGTTAAAGTAATTGGACTTAGACTAGTCGCTGCATTGGAGCCAATCAACTACAAGCTTACAGAGCAAAATCTAACAGTCATCAAAAGTCAGTAACAAAGTTTTTGAAAACTTTTGATGAAAAGTTTATATTGCTATTTTGTTATTGACTTTTTGATGCTGTTTAGTGCTGGATAGAGCTGAAATATAGCTTCCTTCTTCATCTATGTCAGGCATTTTTATGCTGAGGACATGGTTATAAAGTTGTAAAATATAAGTAGAGCTGCAACATTAAGTCGATTAATTGATTAGTTGATCAACAGAAAATGAATTGGCAAATAATCAGTTTAAAGTAGGTATGTTTAAGAAAGAATGGCTAAAATTAACTGGTTTCAAATTCCCAAATATGAATATTTTCTGGTTTTCATAATCCTGTAAAAATCCTCTAAAAATGTATTATTTTTGGGTTTTGGACTATAATTGGAGAAAAGAAGACATTTTGGAGATTAATGGCCTCTGGGAACTTGAGATGGATATTTATCACAATTTACTGACATTTTACAAACCACATGAGTAATTGATGAATCAAGAAAATAATCAGTAGACAAGATTAATCGATATTGTTGTATGTTTTAACTATGCTATTTAGAATCTGTAGATTTTTATTATTATTAATTTTATTCAAAGATTTTTGGATTTTCTGGCCCATGGTTTGTTAAAGTGTTTGAAAGTGAGGCAGGAACATGTTCTCACTGCTGTAGCAGACTGTGTTGATTATAATAGAGATGTTCTGTCTGATTTCCACATAGGCTGTTGGAAGTTCAGGCTTTCATTGACAGTTATTTGGATCTGTGTGACTTTTAAAGATGTTCAGACTTATATAAACTTGATATTTTGCTGCACAATCATGTTTAGATCACTACTCACATGCTATCTAAGTTGTTCAAAAGTCAAAACCTCTGCCATGAATACAAATTGTTTATAGTGACATCTCTCTCCGCCTGTTCTTCTGTTTGGCTGGTCAGAGAATGAAGAGGAGTGGTGGAGGGTGAGTTGCCCAGAGCACTGACCGCGCTTGGTCCTGTGAAGCCGGCCTATTCAAGCCTCTGCGGCTTTGTCATAGTAAAATGGGTCGTGCCTCTTTCTTTGTGTGACCCAACTTGACTGAAATGTGGTAATTGGGGAATCCTGGAATTCTTACTCCCTGTGGTGATGTTTGGACCAAGCTTTCAGAAAATTCATTTATAGTACCACAAATTGTTACATGAGAATAGGGTCAGCCTTTAATTTAGACCATGAAAAACATCCAGTTACATGCTCATTCAGGCGCAGTGTGCTGCCTCTCTGATTCTTTCCCCATCGAATGTACAGTGTCTTATATACTATTATATAGCAATATTCTTCTTAAAAATGTAAGCTTATTATCTCTCTAAAAAAAGCTGTATCATGGATGTTGTTTTGACTCAAAAGTAACAAGTATGAGCTGAACCTTCCACATCCATGTGGCTCACTGACATTTTCTAGTTAATGAAACGCAGAGAAAAGATGATAAATTCTTCATGTCAGACGGTGAGTGGTTTGTCTGAGTGCACTTCTTATGAAGTGAGCACTTGAATGCAAACTGACAGTGGATTCACGCTGAAAATGTCATAATGCTTTGACACCGTGAAATGAAAATCAAAACTTTCCACAGCAAACAGCTCCTGGGTGGCAATGACGAGAGACCACAAATGTAAACTGCTCCAGTAAATCACACTTCCTACTACTTTCTCAGTGGTTGCATGCAACATCAACCTCGGACAGCCAGGTAGATCCAGCATGTGTTGCCACATGCCAGGCATGTGGTCTCCACCTATCTGTTCTGCTCGTAAGAGAAAAAGAGGAGATAATTGCCTCTCAGCAACCTCTGTAATTGTATAACTGAAGCTTGTCAGAGTTTCACTATATTAACTATGAAGTAGCATGCTGACAAAAACATCTCCATAATTTGAAATTAGTCTTATAATTATTATATGAATTACAGTATATAGTATCTAGTATATTTGTGCAATATATGTTGTATATGTTGTACATTGCTTTGAACTACTGCCAAACATGTCGTGACAGAATAGAATATATTTAGCTGCTGTCAGCATCTGAGCAGCTCATTGTTATCCATTAGGAGCAGCTAGTGCCGTGTAAGAGCCTTAACAGGCAGGGGGTGAGTTTCTCAGCCACTTAATCAGTGATGCGCTGGGAAGAGTAAAAACTCCATGCCAGTCACTTATAGTCAACAACATTTTGCTATCAACATGCAGCCACTGCATGAAATAATAGAAAATACATTTAATGTGACCAAATAAATTAATTTACTGGTAACCTAATCTGCTCTTCTGTCACTTCTAGACGGATTTGAGATGGTTTCATGTTCGCATTTGTTGTCTCTAGCTAAGCAGAGGCTGTGGTGCTTCCCGGTGTTTCTCAATACATAACACACATACCAAATCACAGTGTTTAAGTATGTTATAACAACAAACAACCCATAACATCAGACTAGGACGTAGCTGCTTAGTATAAAGGAATTTAAGGTTTCTTCTCTTCTTATTACTGCAAAATATAAAAAGGCATAAACAGGTATAAGATGATAAATTATTTCATATGAAAAGTAACAACAATTAAGTATAAAGCATATATTAAATTAGTCCTTCAAAGTTGATTGCAAAGGCTGCAAAATATCTATTACATTCTAGAATCAATTAGAAATAAAATGTGAATGTGTGTTTGCTTTTTTTTTAGAGAAGCACAATAATCACATAGTTTACATATCAATAGTCTCAAAGAAAGCATTCATGTGGATTAACTGTTTGAGTACTGTTTAAGCAGATCATCTGAGAAAACTGCATACATGAATAGATTAAGTGAATCGGTGCACTTTTCAATCCGCTCTTCAGAATGTAAGATAACATAGTGTCAGAATTTATCTTTGAAATTTAAAAATAATCTAAAGGAGAATGTTTTTACATGTCATAAAGAATGGCGGGTGGTTCTGCTGTGTCGTTCCCATGGTCCTTCCTGCTGTGAGTATTAGTTTGTGTAGTATAACTCCCTGCTTTTCTGCCATAAAAGGCCATGCAGGAATCCTTTCTCCACCTCTAGCTCGATAATTTATTGATGCTTGGTTGAGTTTAATCAGAAGATGTCCATGAAAGAGAAACGAGTAATGATGTGTGTATTTGTTGAGGGTATTTATTGCTCTCCTCCAAGGACAGCCAGCCTACATTTGGAATTCTTGTGAAATATTTACAGGAGTCATTGACACTGGAACTCGCCACAGTCAACACTGTGGTTTAAAATAGAGGGGTCACTGTCAGAAAATGATTGTGTCTTCAGCCTGTCCATCTTAAACTTTTTGTTGAAAGATTTGTTATCGACAGACTTTCACCCGCCGAGGGATTAAGCTTGTATCCTGTGGAAATTTCCTTCAGGATTCCCAGTGAATCTCCTCAGCATAGATACCGGCACTCTTGTTACCATGGTGTCTGGCTTTCTGCCTCTCAGCCCTGGCAGTTCCTAACTACTAGGAGCAAAGGTCATGACCGCTCCAGCCGACAACTGTTTGGTGAAATCAGCGCCTCACTCAGGGGGCACAAATAACTTTCCCCCCTTTCTGAATTTGAGCAACCAAAGTTTCTCTGGCAAGCACAAGAGGACAGAGGATAATCTGGCTTTGAGGGAGGTCACATATGCTGTCCTCAGTCTTCCTCCACCTCCTGAACTGCATTTTCAGGAGCATTTGCACAAATCCAATTGACAATAGGCTGCATTCCTCGTAGCGAATGAGGAACATGGTTTGCTGGCACTTGAAATTGTCTTCACGCCATTCATCTGGACCCTTGCTTTTGAACAGTGCCCTCACTGTTTGGACCCCTTTTTCAGGACAAACGCTCACTTTGATGGAGAAATACAGAAATAAGCTGTGACATATACAGCGCATCTCCCTTTTGACAGTTACAGCATGTCCCACTGCCAGACTATGAAGTAAACATCCTCTCCACATGTGGTCACTTCCCACAGATTTCTCCGTGGATCACTGCAAACTCAGTTTTGTTTCAGTTCTGGAACCTGTGGAGAGGGGGTAACTTGCAAAATCAGGGCATGTCATACAATCAAAACAAATCTGACTGTGCAGCAGGCACATGTCTCTGGAGATATAAAGATAAGAAGCCTTCCTTGTCTGATAGCAGCAAAGAATTTGGCTCTGACTCACGGCTTTCATGCTCTTACATGTTCTCCTGTACAAGACAACAATTTCACACCACTGACAAGAAACTAAAGCCAAGTTCAAGACATGTCTCTGTTAATGGTTTATCTTTTTTTTCTACTGACGTGCAGTATTTAGTATTACTATTAAGTGTACTCCTTAATTTTCAGTAATGTATAAAGTGGACAGTTGTGGAAGAAGTATGTAGATAATTTCCTTTAGTAAAATTAGAACAATTATAAAAGTACTCAATTACAAGTAAAAGTTCTGCACTCAAACATTTATTTCACTAAAAGTGGATATGTTTTCATCTAACCACTTAAAAAAAAAAAAATCTTGTACAGACTTCTGTTTGGGACTACTGTAACAATACATCACATCTTTGCATCTAATTTGCAAAGTATTAATTATTGCTGTCAATATTATACAAGAACAATTTTCCCATAGTAAAAGTATGAAGTAGCATAAAATGTAAGTGAAATATGTCAAAACTGTACTTAAATACAGTGCTTGAGTAACTTACAACCACTACTGTTATCTGTTAGCATCATCATTTGTTGATTGTGATCTGGATTCATGTGTTAAATCATCAAACCATCGAACACAAAGGGAATCACGCATGAGATGTGCTCAGAGTTTTACTACTATGGCGAGCATGTCATGTAAGCGTTGTACAAGCCTGTTTGAATTCCTTTAGTCTGTCATGGTAATATACGTTGTTTTATCATGTAATTTTCCCCTCCAGGCCTCTGAAATCCTTAGCTCTACTTTTATAGCATACCATGAGAGGATCAACTTTGACCCTTGCACTCTGTGCAATGATTTTGCTCATCTACTGCTAGTATTCCAACAACGGGATCTCAACTGAATGTCTGTCCTTTCCTACTGCTGGAATTTAATTCATATGCTAATGAGCTGGATTCCCATGGATTTTTCGCTCTCCTGTGCTGCAGATATCACCCCCAAAACTCTTTGCCTTCCCCCCTCTCGCTTTCTGTCTTTTTTGTGCCTCTTATGCTCCCTATAGTTTTCTTTTTTTCTCAGGGTCCCAACCTTGCCCTGAGTAATCTTACACGAAACTGTTTGTGTATTGGTTAATTTCGCTGCCTTTACAGCAGGTGTAGATAAGCATCTGTGATGCCATCAAGCCGTGTACAGGTTCTGTGGAAAATTTGGCATGCATCTTCCAGCTTATCTGCAATGCTTGCTTCCAGTGAATAGATAGATTTGCGTGGTCAAATTCTTTAGATCAAAGTGCAGAATACCTTATTTTTCTTGCCTTACAAATGAAGGATTGATAACTGTAATCATGCCATGACCCCAGAGAATACTTGTTTCTGGTTGGCTCTAATAGGTCTGTTTAAATTGTATACCTGGAAAGACATTGAAATCACATTTCTTTTGAAACAGTTAAATCGCTGCCTTAAACCACAAACCATGAATCTGTGCTAAACTACAATATTTCTCCTCTCCTCTGTTCTAAGTTACCAGTTCTTACTTTGGGCAATGATGAGTAATACAAACTAACTTTTTTCTAGAAAGTGACCATGGTATATTGTTGATAATGCACTCATGTGTCCTAATGTTAAGGATAACAAATTCACATCAAAACATTGTAGTATTAAATAGTTGAATGGCTGTTTTTTAAAAACATGCTTTTGCTGGGGCAGGGAAGTAAAAATAGAGGGGGATAGCACTTCATCATTACAAGTTCTATTGTTCATCCCTCCTATGTTACTATGAAGTTTAGTCTTTTGTAAGTATTTTACTCTGCTTTTACCGTCTAGTGACTAAATTTCCTCCTAACTATTGCTGTACCTTTGTGTGAGAAAATTTGGTGTTTGACAGTAGTTCGTCAGTTGCCAAGAGAGATGTTGCAATCTCTGACTTACGGTAAACGTGAAAAGTTTCAGTTGATATTTGGCACTGAATGTGACACCATCCACCCAAGTGTAATCACAACCTGCTGATATGATATTGTCTGTGTTGAAACATGAATGAACCATGTTGCCACTGGTTATATGGCTCACCTGTTCACATGCTGAAAGATGTCAAGCGGTGTGTCATTTGCATACGGATTGATCTGGGCCACCATGTACTTCAGAACTTTTTTTTCTTTGCGCTGGCACTTTAATCCATACACCAGCTCCCAAACTTCCGACCCAACACAGTGGAACCCGTAAAACACTTTAATGGACCCTTTCAATTGGGTGCAGAAAACCAGAACAAACGCTTTCATTCATAGTGCTCCAGAAATGCAAATGAAGCAAGGCCCTGACACTTTCACAGGGGTACGCCTGTCATGAGTCTATGTTAGACAGGAGCAAGGCTATCACTCACACGGGGTGATGCAAGGTACAACTCCTATGGTTACTGTCCCGAGTGTAATATAGACCTACCATGCTGATAAGTCTCTAATGTAACATATTAAAGACAAACCAGGTTAAAACAACTGGACTCAGTTTCCTGAAGCAGCCCATTAAATGACTCAGCTGGATTTTTGTGCTTTTATTCACCATCAGCCATTCTTGTATTGAGATGAACCTGATCATATTTTTCACTTAGTAGTCTTTTCTAACTTATTGAAATGTATATGACTCACAAATGAAACAACAGTGGTCTCTTTTGTTCATTATGCATTGTAGCTCTAAAGGCCAAAATGAAAGGTTGTACTTATCTGATTAATGTTGTCAGTCCTTGTCACAGCTTGCTGCAGATGTAATGATGTTTGGGTAGTGGCGGGTGCTCTTTAAGTTGCCTGATAAGTCTTATTCTCCTGACATGTTGCTGCAGGTGCTTCAAAACTCATTGATTGCCAGAAAATAATAAGTAGGCTGCTTTCTCACAAGTATGTTGATTTTTTTTAAAGGCAGTTAGATTCTACATAAACTGCCTTGATTTTTTTTCACCCAGAATCTCATGGTGCAGACGATTTGAACAGGTAATTGTCAACATTTAACATTATTCCATCTCATTTTATAATTATAGTTTTTTTCCAAATATTTCAGTTTTATTTATATTTTGTTGAATACTATGATGCATTCAATGGCATCATTTATCATTTTAGCACCACATGCCTGTGTAAGTGGTATCATAATCTTTAATCTGCAGATAATATGATGGATACCTCTTAATGTCACACACAATTATGGGATTGAGATCCTGGCTCAGACTCTCTTCATCCAGGCAAATGCTTGTTAAGGTGGAAAGATTACTCTTCACCCTTTTATGTCTTGTATGAGAAGAAACTGGACTGCAGGTGTGAGGCATTGGAAAAAGACCCAAATGCGTCTTTTCAAAGTGACAGGAAAATCACTCTTCTTTTTTTCTTTTCTTTTAGTCTATCTAAGGCATCAAGAATGACGTCCACAAACTGTTTTTGATGTTTAAAAGAGTGAGGAGGGTGGGAGAGGACACGGGAAAGAGTGTTCACAATAGTGTGTACGAGCTACAAGACCAGGCAAGTGAAGTGAGGGCTTTTTTACTTTCCGTGTCTGAGCTCTTTGGAGATGAATGTTAATCCCCAGGATTGAGCAACAGCTGTTACTTCCAAACATCATAAAATAGCATTTATTACAACTTGTCACTAAGTACATGGAAGCCTGTGCTTGTTCATGGGTGGCTGTTATTGTCAGTTCTTTATTTACATTTCACCAATGAGAGGAATAGTGAGATGATAGGAGTGTGTCAACATGTGTGTTCATTGTAGGCCTTCCTTTTTTTTCTTAATTAGGCCATACGAATTTGCATTGGGTGGATATGTGAGTTCTTACTTACAATATTCATAATAATCAGTCATGTTCTATAGTATATAGAATCTTGATGACAGATAAAGCAATAGTTGGAGAGCAGTCAGTGTATTTGGAAATAATGCTAATGATATTGTCATTTCCTTGTAATTTATTTATATATTCACAACACAGGCTGAGCAACATAGGAAAAATAAACCCATCACAAACCACTTGATCCATTTAGCAAACACATAAATGAATAAACAGTGAAAAAACATTTCAAATCATGTACGAAAGTCTCAATAAACTTTTCAAGTGTTTAGGCTGGAATGCATTAAAATGTTAAAAACTTAATTCACACATCTAGTGTCTCACTGAGGTTTATCTTCTATATAAATAGACATGTACCTACTGTATTTAAAGGTCCTCTAACTAACTCTGCAACTTAACATATGGAAATCATTGTAAAGAAATAAAGTTCATTTAGCAAATGTAAACAAAATATTGCAAAACGCAGGAATGAATTCTGCTATGATTCCCAAAGTTTTGAACATACACTGACACTTAAACAAAAAAATATTGAATTCATTATAAAGTACTTTTGGGATCATTTAAAATGATCATTAATAGCTGTAAAATATGTAAATACAGCATAAAACATACATTTTCAACTATCATCTGCCAAAAAAAGAAACCAAACTGTTTTAGCTGCACCTCTTCAAATGGCTAGTTTCAAGCTAAATTTCTTCCATTTGTTAGACTGCATCAACCCAACTAAATACCACTTTAGGCATTCAAGATTATCCCATAAACTAATTACCAGCTTAGTTCAGACCATAGAGCACAACACTGCTGGCTTATCTGACTCGCTGCAACAGTGATGAACAATGTGTGAGGGTGAAGGAAGGTGTGAAGAGGTCTTCTCGTGGCCTCTGCGTTTGAAGGGAGGAAGCTGAGTGTGACTGCTTGTCTCCACACTGTCTCTCTGTTGTACTGCTAGCTGTGGCAAACTGATTAAGCTCCTGAATGCCACTCTTTGTCACTTTCCACTTCAACAAGGGGGCATGTTTCCATAGTATTTAATTTTGTTTTGAAGTCTGTCACACAACAGAGTTGGATGTTTGAATGGTAATTCAGTTTGTGTAATAAATTATTACCATAACTCCATGTGAGGGGGAAATATTTCCAACAAATAAAAGACTGGTGGAGGAGTGAAGCTTTATTTAAGAAATGGCCAATTTTAACCTCTGTGTTTTGGTATAATGATGATAATGCAATAGCTTTCCAACAGTTATGCCAGCCTTGCTCCTGTTTATAGAGGCAGCTCTTCACATCTTACCACAAAGCATTATGTGCCAGAGCAGGAACCACTTAAACCCCAACTGAACGAGTTTGGCGGCACTTAAAAATGTGACAACTCCACACAGTTTATGTGCTCTGCAAATAACATAACAAGGACTAAGGAATGAAATCACTGTTAGTGGTGAGAACTGAGTCAACATGACCAAATATGTGTAATAATTGATTATAATTATCAAATACAAAACATCCACCTGAAATTTAAAATGAAAAGTTACAATGGGATTAGTTTCCAATATATATATATATTATATTGTTAACCACACATTTTCCAAGTGTCTTACATTGTTTATGTTTGAGTGTTGAATATGAGCAGCTACATATTTCTGTTATGTATTTGGTCGCATTTGTGTGTCTATCTGCCTGCAGTTAAACTGGCATTCTGTAGAACCAAACAGCCTAATAATTTTCGTGCACATTTATGACTCTATTCTCATTGACATTTTGTGGTCGCAGTCATTCAGTTTCTGTTACCTATGTTATAACGTGATTCCTCATGATCCTATCGTAAAGCTTAGACTTTCGTCTTTTCAGCAGTGCTTGCCATTTTATTATGTAGCAAACGGCATTTAGGGCAATCAACTAGGCTGAAAACAAGTCTTAGTTAGGCACTGTCACCACGGAATGTTAGAGTCAATTGTGAATTTGAGTTGGGCATGCACCATGGATGTCCAAAGAGAACTGGATACAGTGTCGGAGGTGGGGCCTTGATCATTCCTATGAAATTTGTATGTGAAACCAAAAAAGTCACTTACCAGGAATACTTGGCATGCTCCATGTGTGCATTGGACCCATAGAACGTGCATAGAGCCTGCACATGAAGTGGACCAATTGAAACCTTGTTAGGAATGAACAAGCCCCACCTTTGACGCTGTATCCAGTTCTCTTTATACATCCATGGCATGAGCGAATTCGCAATCTTGGACAGCTAGGTACAGCCACACCACTTGGGCAAACCACTTGTTGTCACTACAGGATTTAATATGTACACCACGGATTTTATGCACACCTTTCACAGCATAGGAGTTATTACATTAAATGTTTGTTTCAGGTTCAAACTCTTGAGCTAAATGCAACACTTTAATCAGTAATGAATTAAATGTGTTTGCCTGAGCTATGACATCTGTTTTTTTCATCTTCGACATTAATTTGATAAAACAGTGTGACTTTTTTTGCTTTGCTTAGATCTTAGAGTTGTTTTTATATTGTTTATTTTGGTAAAACTGTTTGGTTTATGATTAAGATGTAATTCTTTGTCCCTTAAAGTTATAAAAATAATGTTCAAAATAAAAGTGTACAAACAGTATCTGCTTGGGCATTCATTCTGAAAAACATATAAGCTATTGCCTACATTACCAGAACTACACAGCGCACACAAACATGCACGCACACAGTGTGATGAGATATTTTGAAATTGAATGGAGATGGTTACGTAGTGAATTACTCTGTAACAACTATTGAGTGAGAGTCAACTCTTCTCTGTTTGGGAGGGGGGAGAGAGGTACAGTAGGGAGGGGTGTCATATTGTGTGGTGTGTTAGAACAAAATGCTCTAAAAAAAATAACAAAATGTTTAAATTTAGAATTTTAGATTTATTGTACCTGTATTGTTTCCTCATACTTTTTATACAGTTAGCTGAACCCAGGATACACAGTTACAATACTTACACTATTCCATACATCTTAGAGAAAACTGGCACTATACGGCACAAAAATACTTTTAAAAACTTTGCATACATCTATGAAAATGTTCACACCTAGTGGAGATCTGCGCTCTACAGAGTGCACTTTTGTAGTTTTAAACCTGTTTTGCTCGTACACAATGTGTTGGGCTCCTGCCTTTGCATAATACTTGAAGCACAGGTTTGATATGTGTCAGAGTGCTGTTTGTCTGAATTCCAGGAACACATGATTGCTAGCTTGTTGAAATGCCGGGGGACAAAAACAGACAAGGCTCACGTTATGGCAACAACACGTAGTGACGAAAAGACTCATTGATACTAAAGGTAAGGGGAATTCTTATTTTATGACCCTAAGAAGTTTAAAATCTCATATGACACTGAGGTACGCCTGCAACTAGTGATTATTTTCATTATTGATTAATCTGCTTGTTTTCTCAATCAAATATTTAATCACTTGGTATAAAACATCATAAATAGAGAAAATTGTCAATGCTCCCATTTTAAAATCTGAAACCATCAATTGTTTGCAATTGTTGCTTGAAAAATAACATGAGGATGGATTCTTTCATTTTTCAAGATCTTAAAGTCTTTAGCTTCTCTGGGACAAGGTTAGATAGGGTTAGAGACTATATGACTCCACAAGCTTTGTTTTTTGTATGTATGTAGGTAACCCACACTTTACCATAAACAACAATAATTGATTAGTCTTGAATGACTACTGTACCTGACAGTGTATTTAATGTAAACATTAAGATATAGATAGGAGAAATTCTCAGGCTATTTGTTTTGTTAATCTGGGTTGGTTGTGATCTGTGTATGCAAACACTATTAAATGAGACTTGTGCCATCTGCAGATAAGCAAGACATGAATCATAATCAGTCAAGATTTAAAGAGGGTAATGATTTGTGTCAGGCTTAAGCTAACATCTAGTCAAGATTGTGAATGGTAACCATGTCAGTTCAACAAGTAAAACACACACAGTCTAGTCACCAGGTACACATTCAGAAGCACATTCCTCAAAGCCATTACTCTTTAGCTTGTGGTTTACAAGTTTTGCTCTTCTGTCCTTTGCATTGTAGATCAAACTAAAATCACGTCAATCAACAATGCCTTGACAAGGAATGTAAATGTTTCCACTGCATAGTCAGGCATGAACACATGCAAGTGAGGTTTGCTGGAGCAGCCTGATAATTTGCTTAATTACACATTCTGTATTGCCACATTTTACTTTAACATCCTGAATTTTAAGAATGAGACGTGAAGTAGCCCAACCCACTGAGTTTAAATTATTTTTTGTACTTTGACAAAACAGACAGGGGACATTATTTGTTTGCAAAAGCTCTTAGTATTTGTATATAAGTAGAGTTTGCCAGAAATCTGGCTGTCTCTGTGTAAGGCTCAGCAGATGTTTCCAGATGTTTAAAACCTTGTCCGTCATTGCCATTATTGTCTATGTTGACAGCAAAACTTGTCACAATGCATTTGTTTTGTGTGCTTCTGTGAAGTGTCTACACATTGCGTGGGTTAACTCACTGACATGCTACGAGTCTATTAATGAAGAGAAAAGATTTATGAATGGGTCAAAAGCTAGCTACATACTGTACATATGTGTGTCTTGGGTCTGCCTTCCATCATTTCTTGGATTATACTCATTACACAAAAGCGCATATATATCATCTTGTCATCTATGTCATCTCATGTCAAACTTTTCATAGGTTAGTTTGAAAGGTATTTTGTAATTGCCATGTATTTGTGAGCTTTACATAAAGACAGAAGCAGCTGACTTGTAATTATTTGAAAGCACAACAGGCAAGGACTGTTACGGAGGAAATGACAAAGGCAAGGGGCGTGACAGCCTCTTAGTCACCACAGGAGATTGAGATGTTGGTGGAGGAATGAAGTCGTAATTCACAAATGACCCTGTCTCTCTCGTTTGTTTTAATACTCACGTTAATTTAACAAGCACAATGAAAATGGTCATGGGCAGGGACCCTGAAAACACGTGGCCAAATCCTGTGAATTGTATCTTAATTGTATGACTCTGGCTGTCATTAGTCAGTTGCAAGTCACAATTAGAATGATGATACTTTAAACTTGTTAGCATATTTATAGATTTAGGTTATGTTTTATATTGATTAGAACAAATAAAAAGACAATATTTGGTCCCAACCCTCACAGTGTATATCTCATTTAAATATGTCTCATAGATGCAGTTTCTTATAGTCAGGGGGTTCTTTACTTTTGGCATTAACTTTACTTGTCAGTTTAACATACAGCCAGGTGATTATGTGCATATACTGTATTTACTTACACCAGACAATGTATGTTTGGCCATGCTAAAGCTATTGTCTCTTGGATTTAATCTTTTGTGCACATGGTCCCATGCCTACATGTCAGGCTTTGAGTGAACGTGAAGGTCTGTTAGGCTTTTCTTTCTGTTTACAGAAACCATGCTCTCTTAAACATGAAATGAGTCCATTTGAAGTGATGAAAACAGTCTTTTACTTAATGGACTGTGTAATTAGGTCCAGCCATTCTTTACTGACAGTACACATTAGACCAGAAGACTAGTTCAAAAGGATAGTGGCCTAGTTCATGTTTATTCTGCAAATAGCTATAACTCACAAACAAGGCGGGATGTTGGAAGGCACTTCTTACTTCTTTATTAGGCAGGTTTTCAAACCAGGAATGCTTACTAAAGTTTTCTTTATAATGTTAGTCTGCCCTTCTTCACTCTATGTGGTATTATAAATCTCGGAAGAGATCATCTTTGGCAAATGTGGAATTAACAGGGAGCTTTCACTAACTAATTTCAGGATTTACTACTGTAAATGTCAATTCTTATATAATGCTGCAGGGCAGTGTTAACTTTGCTTAGCCTAGTGGTGAGCTCCTTATTTGGCTTAGCAAATTATGGTTTAGATGCAACCTCTATTATTTCTAATACAATGCTCATCTGGAAACAAAAATGGAAGCACTTGAAACTATTTTATGCTACTTGCATTACAAATCTCTATTTTGCTCCTCGGAATATAAATGGGGCCATTTGAGAGGATTAGAAAACAGAGAGTTAACATTGGAGACCTCTATGGAAGAGGGATATTTAAGTTGTTTGTTCGCTTCTGGAGAAACACATATTGGGCTGAATAATTTCTTTACATATGTCCAGATAAGAAACTATGCTTGCACAATAAAGTTAAAAACCTTTAAAATAAAGCAATGGTAGGAAAGAAAAGTAAGGAATCATGTAGCTAAAGATCCTAGCAATTTATTATCAAAAACATAATGTCTATTTCAGGCATGCTCTCCCATGCCTCCATCTATTAATACCCTGGAGCACTGCATGGAAATGAAAGCACACTTCCACAAAAGCTCTGGTCCTCTCAGAGAAGATGACTCCTTCCCTTTTCAATGGAGCTAAGACACAGTGCATTCAAATCACTGAGATGGAGCCGGGTGTAAATGGGCGTGCATAGATTGTGGAAGGCTGGATGGAGGGATTGAAGAAAAAGGGAGTGAGAGAGAGAGAGAGAGAGAGAGAGAGAGAGAGAGAGAGAGAGAGAGAGAGAGAGAGAGAGAGAGAGAGAGAGAGAGAGAGGGAGAAACATGCTTGTACTTCCTCTCCGCCCATTCTTTAATGCTTGCTGAGTAGCCCCGCAGTGCAGGCTTTGTCCTGGTCATTGTCACAGGCTTAGAGAACCTCTTTGCCAAGTGAGAGGCTTTGGCGACATATGTCACTTCAGTGAGTCTCCTGTCGCTCCTTTAGCTGCTTGAGTGGAGGGGCGGGCAGGGAGGCGTGCACCAGGAACGTGAGGTGCAGCAGGAAGGACATGTCAGAGATGTTGGTTCAGAGAGAGTTGTTGGAATGATCTCCTGATGGTTCTGTCCTAAACTTGTCTCTATGAACTTGTAGTGCAGCGGCCCCGGTCCTCGACTAAAAGTGGACGTAAGATGTAGAATGACTCAGAAACCAGTGAGTATTAGTTACTTACTTGAAAACGTAGCTGTTTTCTGTGAAATTGTCTATTTCTGTACTTTCTTAATGTTTATGTATTTGATTAGAGTGACATTTGTGTACACATAACAGTTGGGTATAATCTCTGCCTCTGTCTTTACTTTTCTAGCTACAGTTACATACTGCAGCTACAGTTACATATTGTAGCTTGTGGGGGTGCTGGTTGGTCTGAAGGAGGTTGTGCTAAGGTTTAAGAAAAGGGGGAGGTCATTGTATACAGTGTGTGTTGGCAAGGATTAGTTGTGTAGTAGTCACGCTCTTCTTGCCCTGGCCAACTATTGGCTTAGAAAATACAATCCCTGCGGATTTGTGACTATGATCTGCCATGTGTTCAGGTAATAGATCCTTTTGCTCCCAAAACAAATGCTTTGTTATATGTTTACACAGGGGCTCCTCCCCATTTCTCCATTCCAAGGATTTTGCCTTTGAGAGACTGTGTCAGCTTTGTTTAAGTTATCATTAAAGTGGCAGGTTTGAAGATCTCCACTTGCACATAAGGCTTAGTAATGCCCAAGTTTCTTTGGGTGTGCACCAAACAGTGGATTTTCTGCACATGAATGAAAGTTGCTGTGCTGTCAGGATCAAAACAAATCTGGACAAAAGGTCCCACTTCGTATGTCACTGGTTGACCGCGGGCCTCAGACCTTATTAGGACTCTGCTGGGTTGATGTGCTTTGAGATTGAAATCACAATATTGTGACTCAGGTCTGTACAATAGTGCTGTAGGTGGTTTCTAAAGCAAAGGTGTATCTGTGTGTGCAGGCATGTACATGTGGGTATGTGTGTGAGCCTCTGTGTTTAACATACAGTGTACAATCGCACCAGACTTAGAATGAGAGAGGCTTACAGCTTTATTACAA
Source organism: Scomber scombrus (assembly GCF_963691925.1). Lineage (NCBI taxonomy): Eukaryota > Metazoa > Chordata > Actinopteri > Scombriformes > Scombridae > Scomber > Scomber scombrus. The sequence continues at coordinate 13,032,561 of NC_084979.1, read as the reverse complement.
GATGCAAATGTGTGTTTACTCCACTGGAACAAACATCTAACAAGCTTTGTTTACTATTCAATCCGGGGGAAGATAATCACAAAAAGTCTTTATAGCAAATAATACTCTACTCCAATCTCTCAATTTGTTTAATTGATTCTAAATTCGAGCAGCTTAATCCTGAATCTAGTCTACAACAATTACCACATTAACCCTTCTCACTAAGAAGAGACAACACATGCAGACTTGAGTCCTTAAAGGAACCCTGAACTGATTTGTCCTGAGTAGCACTCAGTCATTGTTAAGCAGTGTACTATACGACTGCAGGAGCTCCCCGCCGTCATTCTCCTGATAGCCGGATTAGCTGGAGGGTGAACCCATTTGGCATTGCCAATACTGCCGCCGCAGTTTCAGCACTGTGAGAACTAAGCCGTGAAATACTGATGGGCTTAAACCAATTTATAGTCTGCCATCTTGGATCTAGCGATCATAGCAGACAGCAGCTTAGCCTTTGTGCCAGTTGGGTTTACTGTACGCATGCCATGCGATGCCACCAGCCAGGCATTACAGTTCAAAGGGTAATCCTCGAACAAGTGCTCTGCTGTGTTGTTACAACATCACAACAATGAAGGACATCCAGTGTTAAATGGCTGGTGTCAACAGGAAATTTTGCATTATGAAGCACATGTTCTTTAAAGAAGACCTTATTACAAAACTCTGAAATATCACACATATTACACAGAAAATAAAGTATATTTACAGTGTAAATGGCTGAAATTACAGATTTTATATATTTATATAAGAAGTTATTTAGCCCATCATTGATACTCACTTCTACTCTTCTGCCTTTGTACTAGGCCTCAAGTAAATTCAATAAATGCCCTTTAGGTAATCCAAATTTACTTGAAAAACAAAATGAACATTATTCTTACCCTGAGGCTCAGCATATTTGAGAGTACCTTTTTTTCTAAAACAGAACAGATGTTATCTTGTATCTATTTTAATTGGGATTATATTTGTATCATAGTATATGATATAGTATATAAGGTTTGATGGATTTTTAAATTGTCAGAACTTATTTATGTATTTGTCTTCTAGTTTTCGTATATTTCAGCAGACAGTCAGCCACATTGTATAGAGAGCCTTTTTTAACATTGCAACCTTAAGTGTGACAATTTGCAGCATATTTAGAGCAAAGTAACTCTTTCCCTGGGATGTTCAGGGACTATGTTACGACTACATTTTTAATCTCATTCTCCAGGTCCTCTGTGCCTTACGAACTCCAAGTGACGCCTGCTGATCTGCATCAACACGTTCTCCTGATCTCTTAACCAGCAGAGGGTGATGAGGTTGGCCGGGAGCCTGCAGCTTGTTCTGCTTTTGGCCTTGACCTCCAGGGCTGCAGGCCGAGATATCCCTCTGGAAGGTAGGAGTGTAACTAGAGGTTGTACTTAGTGCACACTTAATTCTCCAGTTAATATAAAGAGTGGATTTACAAGGTATGTCTCACATGCAAGGAAAGATCTACTAACTGTAAGAACAACCTTATTTATAATTTTAATTAGTTACTCAACATGCAATGTTTAATTTCCCCTCTCTCTGTTGAGTAAAATAACATTTGTCAAAAAAATGTGCTCACTTTTTGTATGTCCAACCTATTTTAGTATAAATGCCAGCAGTTTTTAAAAAACAACTTGAAGTAAATACTTCACAAGTGTTGTTTGTACCAGAGGTTTCTTTGTTTAGGGCTGAGAATGCTTGTTGTGGAGTGCTATTTTAGTTCAGTGTCTATCTAAGGGACCTCATTTGTTGAGATTATGCAACGTTGTTGGCACACAACTTTGCCATGTTGATGTCTTCTCAGTCTGGGCTTCACACAGGGCAGTTGGAAAGAAAAGAAAAGGAAACAACAGAGAAACAACACATGAGAGTTGTATTCATGCACTCATGCAGTTAATATTTCTGTGCTAACTCTGTGTGTTTGTGTTTTCATATTGTAGTGGAGCAGGTTCCAACCATAATAACTCACACATCAGGTCCCATTATCAGCCTTCCTTTCGACAACACTGTTAAAATCAAGTGTGAAGCCAGAGGCAACCCACCACCAGAGTAAGTGAGATCAATATGATCTGTATCCTACTGTGCTAAAAGATCATAGCTTTGATCACTTGAACAAAACATGCTGTATATCTATGATTCGATGACCCACTGTATATTTTCCTTCAACAGATACAGATGGACAAAAGATGGCAAACATTTTGTCCCTCCCCATCTCACAAAAATCAAAACCGACCACAGATACGGCACTTTTGTGCTTCACAACAAGCAGCTGGTCCAGTTCCAGGGCAAATACCGGTGCTATGCTTCTAACAAGCTAGGAACTGCCATGACAGAGGAGATTGAAATGATAGTTCCGAGTAAGTAACCTTGCGGACCAATGCTTTTCAGAATCACATTAAAAAGTTTTCTTCATAAAGTTTTCATTTTGTTTGTGTTTTGGTTAGATATCCCTAAGTTTCCAAAGGAGACTATTGATCCTATTTTTGTTAAGCTGGGAGAGCCAGTTGTCCTGAAGTGTAACCCTCCAGAAGGTGTGGCCCCACGTCAGATCTACTGGATGTCTTTTGGTAAGCATAGAAGGAAATGGTTAAGCATAGAGACAGAGCCTCATACTCGTGAAACCAAACCCACCAGAGGGGAAAACAGTAATCGTATGTAACCAAGAGCTGAAACGCTAACAAATGCCTGCAGCTAGCTGAAAACATTGGATATTGGCAAGTCAAATGATTATTTTAGCACCCTTTATTTAGTTAGTTTATACCATATTCTGAAACCTGTTGCATATGCTTAGATGCAATACATGAATGCGAGAGCCGACATCACGTCACGAGATAGCACAACTGTATAGCAAACTCACTACATAACAGGCTGGCATGACACTTTTTACAGCTGGTAGGTGAGTTAACTTTGTAAACATAGTTGAGGAAATTACACACTCTTTTTACAGTTAGCACTTTAGCTATATTCAGGTTAGCAAGTTAAATGTCTATAACAAACACATACCTTTCAATTGAATAGCTGTTCTGTTTTGGCTTTTAACCTGTGTGTTGTCTGTGGCTAGCAGCAAATCCGTGTAATTTTTACTGATAGACTGTTAGACTGTCTGTAGGCTACAGCTCAGGTCAGGTCTGTCTCTTTCACTACATCAGTGAGACTCAGTCCTGTGACGTTATCTACTTTTCTCTTCTTAAACGCTACATTTTTTAGTCCAACAGCTCATAAAAACTTAGTTCTGGGCTTATTACCCTGTTGGTTGTGCACCCCACCACACAGCAGCATTTAGGCATTTTTCTGTTGTTTGCTAGCACACGGAAGTGACAAAGAGGCACCTTCACTAAATACAATGTTAGTGAAGAGCCATGAATTGTTTTCCCCTAGCGGGTGGGCGGGGCTTAATTGCACTGTGGGATTTGTATCCTATTTTATCTGTATTCAAGAATGTGGTCTTTCAATTTGAGAGCATGACATACCAATTTCATGTTCAGATTTTGTAACTCTTTCCCTCAAAAACCCTGCCTTTGCGTTCAAATAGCCCCTGCCTGCATTAAGATTTGCTCTGCTTCTACTCAAACTGTATGCTTGAACCCAGATGTATTGTTGCCTACACAGATTTCCTGCTCCTGCTTCAGCACTTCTTTTTGGACTCACACTGCTTCTGTGCACTCATGAAATGTCTGCTCTCAGATATCTGCTGTGCTCTCACATAATTTGAAATTTGCAAAACCCCTGTCAAAATTCCCCAGCCAATAGAAGGCCAGGTGTGGTGTTCAGTAATGGTAAAAGAACCAACAGCAAAAGTAACTAGCTATCACATTAAGGTAGTTGAAAACAAAAGTAACTTCAATGATTTACTACATTTCTTAAACAGTGGAGAGGTCATATATTGTGTAGTTATATAGAAGTGTCTTCCCTCTCTTCAAAGTCTTTACTGTTGCTTACTGAAAGTTACTTGTTTTCTACAGTCTTAATGGATAAAAAAAGTAACGTGGCACATCCATTTTGTTGTTAGTTCCCTAGCAGCAGTGTTCATAGAACGTACAACATTTGAAAGCCAAGCATACAATCATGGATGTATTCTTGTTCTAAAAATATGACTTAATCAGTTCAATTTGAATGCAGTAGCAACCATTAAAATAAAAAATTATTTGAGTTCCTTGACTTTTGTGATCCACTAGATTCTTGCTTCGGAATTATGATGAGATGTTGTTTTCTCCTCTAGCACACCAATATGTGTGCTGTATGGCTACTATTATTTGTAGCTATTATAGTAAAAAGTATGGGCAGTTGTATACATTAACTGTCCTTTTAACCAAAAGTCGTACAAGAAAACAAAGGAAAGTTCATATAGTAAAGACCTTGAGGCTGAACTGGGTGAACCCGGATAAAGAGTAATTGTCTGTATGGAACGTTTTAAGAAGTAAAGTGAAAACGCCCACAAGGAGGCAGGGATCATTTCAATGGTTAACATTACACCTGGTCTTTTATTGGTTGAGAAATATTGACAGGGTTGTTGCACAAAAAATCAAAGAGCAGACGTTCCAGACGATCCAAGAGGAGAAGCATTGCAAGTGCAAGGAGAAAGGCTGAAGCTGGCGCAGGAAATCTGTACAAGTAAAAATACATCTGAGTTTAAATACACCGTTTGAGTAGAAGCATAGGAAATCTAAGTGCAAGCAGGGGCTATTTGAGGGAAATAATGATAAAATCTGAATGTGAAATCAATAAATAATGCTCTCAAAGTGAAAGACCACATAAAGATAGGAAAAAAGCCCTATGGTAAAGCTTTTCATTTATATTGTTAGTGCATGGGTGGCACACTTGCCCACAACTGCAGAGTGCAGGTGTAGGCAAATGTTTAGCCAAGGCTTCAGGATGGCGTAAATTAACTGAGCTGTACAACATATTATGACCACATCTAAAGGCAAAAGTGTATGAATGGTCACGTTGGAAAGCAGGACAAAAAGCCTGTCATCATGGAGAGGGGCCAGATGTGATGAATCATACAACGGGGATAATGGTACACACCTTTGACAAAATCTCCCTTCAGAGTCATGCATGGTTACGCTTAATTTGGGGAGTTCAAAACTTTTCTATGTACACACCTGGCCAATCATAAAGTAGGTGTCACTGTCTTGGAAAAATTACAAAAATTGCCAAAAGCAACCCCACTGCTTCCTATGTTGAGATAGGGTGTTTCTGATGCAACTGGTGATTAAAGAAGCACTTAATTTGAAGCATAGGGAGGCCTTCATTATTCATGAGTCACGTTCTTGTCATTGGGATAGTGCCAATAGTTTGAAGGTTTGTTTGCATGACCCTCCTTAAATTTTTCACAGATGAAAAGAAAGAGCTTGCAACACTTTGTATTTTGGCAAAGGCACATGGCTGTCTACACCCTCCAATAGTCTTCAATGAAGGGTGCAGAATAATAGTAAAGGAAAAGTACACACTTGAGTCCCACAAGTTTACCTCACATAAGGGCGTTTTTTCCCACCACTGCTGAACAATGTGATTTACTGTGTAAAAGGCCAACTCTGTTCTGTCTGAAGTGCTTTGCCAAGAGGAGCTGAGTTTTCTGTCCTACCCCATGAAGCTACTCAAACTGCATCAACAAACCTGACTGATGTCAGTAAGACAGAAAAAGAAGGAAGTCTGGAATAATGAAAACACTTGTGTACAATGCTGCTTTTCAATTTTGTTTCAATTTTTTATTTTTTATTTTTTGGTCATTGCAGTTTTAGAGATCACATATTCATACTTTCACAGATTGCTCTTTGTATGCAGCCTATGTGCACAAGTAAAATACTGTTCTTTTTACATTAGTGACCCATCTTTCCCTCAGGTGTAATGGGACATAAATCAGAAACAAACATGTCTTTTTATGAGTTTGCCTTAAACACTGACAAAACAGCAAATCACTTAAAGTTATGTCTTAAATGAAGCTCTTAAATACTGTGAATGGATTGCCGAAGGAGTGACACAGAACGCCAGTGACCTAAGACTTAAGAGGTGGCTCTGTGTAAACCAAATATGCTGTCACAGTGAGTTCACAGGCTCCATACAAGGAATCTCTTAAGGGCATTTCCATTAAAGTCTAGCATGAGGCTACATTGTGTTGCTGTTTGAGAATGTTTTGTTGTTGTGTTTTAGAATGAGTGAAAATCCAGTTTGTCTCTTTTTACCAGCCACAATATAATATATATCGACAATGTTGACATTGATAGCATATCAGTGATAAAGAATATGCTCTTTTTCAGGTCTCCAGCACATTGAGCAGGATGAGAGGGTTTCCATGGGCATTGATGGCAACCTGTACTTCTCTAATGCCTTACAGAAAGACAGTCGTTCGGACTACTACTGCAATGCTGCCTTCCCCAAGATACGCACCATCGTCCAGAAGAACCCCATGTCTGTCTTTGTCAAGAGCTGTAGGTTTATAATCACAGTCTGTTGGATTATCACCCAAAATACAACTGTTGAACAACAGTTGCCCACTTTTATGCAACCGAACCCTGAGAAGCTAATGTGATACATATATTATACAATATCAATACAAACAAATACAAATCAGTAAAACCCATTTTCGCTCTAGTCTAAAGTGTAAAAACACATTTAAATGTTTACCAGGTTTTTTTTTCCGGTGCATTTTTTTTTACTGGTATTCTCCTACCACATACCAAAGAGCAAGACTTGTCTTGTCATGTTCATGGTAGAAACTGAATGAGCAATACATGTACAGTGAAAACTAACCACCATTACCACAACCAGCATTATTCTCACAGTATGTTGTTTTCATTTCAGTGCAATATGATCAATCAGCTGATAGCGTCAATGCCAGTGAGTCATATTAACACATCAAAGCCAACAATTCCAAACAAGTTTTGTGACTCCTTATTGAACAGATAACACAATCAGTCTTCAAATTGCAAATAGCTGCTGTTTACATGACCATTTATTAAAATTTTGCATTTGGGTGATGAAGACCACTTTCTATGTTCAATGCAGCTGAAGCCCCCCCAATGAGAATACCCAGCCTGCTGCTGCCCTCTGGTGTTCAGACAGAGATAGTGCTGCTCAAGGGACAGGCGCTGCAGCTTGAGTGTTTACCAGGGGGATTGTATGTATCAATGTGGTACCATCAGAACTGCAAACATATTATTACTGAATCAAATATGTAATCACATTTGTCTGCCATTATAGCTCATAGTATGTCATTGTTTCATTTTATAGTCCCACTCCTAAGGTGGAATGGAAGAAAATGGGAGACAAGCTGTCTACACGGACAACATTTGACAACTTTGGAAAGCTGTTAACTATATCTGCTGTAGAAGAGAGCGATGAAGGGAAATATATGTGTACAGCTAAAAACCCAGCTGGAGAGGATGTCCACTACTTTGATGTAATAGTGGAAGGTAGGTCGACATCAGGAGCTAATTATATGTGCGTTTGTTTTCTTCAAAGAGTGTGATGGCAGTTGTTTTGACTCAAACCAACACACCTCTTCTTAACATCTCCCAGAGCCGCCTAAGTGGCTGACAGGGCCTCCTCAGAGCCAGCTGAGTACGATTGGGCCTGATGTTCACATCAAGTGCTCGGTCAGTGGAAAACCACTCCCAGACATTACGTGGAGGAGGAATGGAGAAATTTTAAAAGGTAAGTGACAGTAATTCTAGCGCTGGTTTTACACATGTTTTGCGCATTGAGAAGCTATGCCAACCTTCAACCACAGAACCCCAAGTTCAAGTTGACAAGTTGACCGCTTTTATCCCAAATGTAATCTTTCCACAAAACATTCAGAATGATTAATTTAGGACCCATGGCAAAATGAACTTAATAAATAGTACCATCTATTAAAACTCCATAGACAGAATTGGGTGCTTTTGACACTCAAAATCAGTCAAATAGTCAAATACAAATACATTGGTATTTTTAAGAAGTACAAATTAAAACAGGGATAGAAACAATAATGTGAAGTCAGGAACACATTGATTAACACAGTCATGAAAAATTGGAGTGATAGAATAAAACACCTGTGAGATATGACAAAAAGTATACCCCTGGGGTCTACGGGTACCCCAGTCGGTCAGATTGAGGTTAAGAGTAAAAGTCATCTTTCTTTACCGATTTTAAGTACCTGTAAGATGTGAGAAAATTGAGTTTTACAAAATTATTTGTAGAAATGTCCTGGTAAGAATGATTATTTTGTATATTTAAATGGGAAAATTGATCATCATCATCGTCATCATCATCATCATCATCATCTTTGATAGTAAAGTTTGTTGTTCAACTAACATTTCCTGTGTCAGTCTCTATGTATCTTTGTCACAACTCTTTCATAACCAAATTCAAGTGATGATTGCCAAAAATGGTTGTATAAGTACTGTCCGATATATTTTTCAGATTATTTTAACGTTAATATGAACCTAAAAATGTATGTGTGTGTTTATATATATGTATGTATGTCTGTGTGTGTGTGTGTGTATGTACATACGTATATTTGTGAAATACATTTCATGTTGTGTGTTTTTATGTCTGTGTGTTGCTGTCAGATGATCCAAACCACAACAGGCGAGTGCTTGATGACACTGTGGTGCTCCACAACGTCGTGCCAGGCGACAGTGCCGTCTACCAGTGTGAAGCCTCCAATAGGCATGGCTCTATTCTGGCAAACGTCAACATCATGGTCATGAGTGAGTATTATGGTCACAGGTCAAGGATGTAATTATTACATCATAAACATAAAGGCTACTTAATTATGTGTAACTGGGTCTGTGAAATGTTGTGTAATTTGTGTGGACTTGGTCATGCATTTCCTTCAGATTTTGAACGTGTGATTATAACATCCCATTCTATCTGATCCTTGGGCCCATTATCAAACAGTAACAGGTCCCAAAATTTATATGGGTAGCAAAGATTTTCAGTCTTTAATCACCAAATTTTGTGATTGCATTTGTCACTGTGATATATTTTTACTTTTAACTATATCTTCATCTTCTCATTGCCTGAAATAAACTGAAAAAATCTTATCTTTATTGTATCATTCTTGAGGAATAGTACAGTATATACAGCACTGCACCTGAATCCCTTTCAGTTTCAGTGTATATCCAGCACTAGCATTTAAACCATATTCAAGGTTGTTTACATCATGACATTTAGTTCAATATTACTTGTTAGCATTTCTTAGTGTATGCTTTATATATATGTGAGTCACTGTGTGGAGGAGGAGATATTGACTTAAATGGGGGTTTAAAGAGGGCCTATATGTAGAGTATATCACCTCTGTTACACTTGCTTCTGTACTTCAGTGCAATCTTTCATTCAGTGCTTTATTTCATCAGTATTTCTGGAAAGATTAGAGGTTTGTTAATATCTTCTACAACAATTGATATTAGAAGTTGAAACCTAAGGTTTAAATTGCTAACATATCAATAGACCACAGCTCCCATTAAAATATCTGTTGGTATTGTAGCATTCCTACTTTTGTCATTATAGCTGTCTTTCTCCCATATCCATACTATCCGTCAACACTCTCTTCTAATATATATATATATATTTTTTTTCTTACTTTTAAGCTATAATCTCTACTGTCTAAAACAGTTCAGCACCATTCAGTCTTCTGTCCTGCTGTTATTACAGCCCTGTATGGCTCCAACTAAATGACTTGTTTAACTGATTAATTATTTGGTGTATAAAATGTCAGATAATAGTGGAAAATACCCATCACAATTTCCCAGATTATTCAAATTGCTCGGTCCAATGCCCAAATGTATTCTGTGTACTATCATAAGTTACAAAGAAAACCAGCAAATACTCACATTTTAGAAGATGGAACCACAGATATTCTTTACATTATTGCATACAAATGACTTAAATGTTTAATGGATTATCATAAAAACATTGTATCCGATCAATTTTCTGTTGATGTTTGGACAAGCTGAGGCTTTTCAACATGCCTATTAAATGCCATGGTTTGTCAGTTTAACCTGTGTTTTAAAAAACAAAGCAAAGCAACCCTATATGTTATCTGAACTATGACATTAGAAAGTTTTTGCTCCAGACTTTCATAATTCACATTATTTCAAATGTTAAAGTGATCCTATGTATTGTAAAAAATATTTGTGCAACTCAAATTTCTCCTTCCGCTTGATCTTAGATATCCCTCCAATGATACTGACAAAGGACTACCAAGAGTACACTGTGGTACTAGGAGAGGACATCGTCATGAACTGCAGTGTTTTCAGTTGTCCAGCATCCACCAGCTCTTGGTAAGTGATTACCATAAAAATCAGGAATTTATCCTCACATATCTTGACATTTAAGGTTATTATAGTTTTATTCATATATTTACACTACAGTATATCAGCCAGGTCTGTGCAGCTTGCAGATATCTGAGCTGTAGTCTAAAGAATGAAATATGGCATGTACTGTAACACTGCAGTGAGTCATACTATTAATCCAACACTGCTTCAGGTGTCTGCATGACAGTCTGATGTTGACACTTATGTCTGTTTAATGAGATAATCCTCTTCCGTTCCTTGAAATTGGGCTAATTAAATCCTATTAAGTAGCACTGCAGCTCTGCTACACTCTACAAAAGGGAAATAGGATCTTAGACAGTCCATGACAAAACAGTCTTAACTTTAAAAAGACCCTCAGAATATAAGGACAGTTGATCTGATTCTGTTGGATGATCCTTTCCATCTTTTGTTGTATTCAGTCTTAAAGAGGTCTGAAAACTTTCTCTCCTAGGGCCAGAGAAGATGAGACTCCAGAAACACTCAAGGGGGAACGTTTTTTATCTCTCCAGAACGGATCATTGCAAATCACCAGTGCAGAAAAAAACGACAGTGGGAAATACGTGTGTGTTGCCTCTAACAAGGAGGGCAGGTCAGCTGTCACTGCTGTGCTAGATGTAAAAGGTATTTCATCAACACAGTTAGTGCTCTCCTTAAACATGGGTTAACCTATCCATTACACAAGATTCATTAAAGGACCAGTTCCTCCGAATGACAAATAAACCTATTATCTGCCAAAATGAAAAGGTTTTTAGCAACATGTGTGGGCTCTAAAGATGGCCAATGTCAAACTGGCACTTAGTTGGTTGGTCCATCACTTTAGTCCAAACCAAAATATTTTTCAATGGATTATTATGAAATTTTGTACTGACATTCATGTTCCCATATGATGGATTGTAATGCCTTTGGTGATGCTCTAACTCTGCATCTGGCACCATCATCTGATCAAAATTGTATTAATCTTTGGTCAAATACCCGCAATACTTTATGTTTAGTGCTAATTAGCAAATATTTGCATGCTAACATGTTAAAGTAATATTATTTGATTTTACATTCTACCCATGTTACTTTTATCATTGTGGTGCATGATTTTGTAATTCAGGTGAACTGTCCCTTTAAAATTATAGTCAATAAAACTTGGATTAGAGTTTTTCTAACTTTTGTTTCGTAATTTTAAATTCATCCCTCACTGATGTTATAAGAGGGTGCAGCAAACAATGATATATGCAATATATTGAGAAATCCTGTATATATTTCACTGGCATTTCATGAATGGAAATTACTGTGGAAATGTATTGAGCAATATCAAGACATTTCCATTTTATTACTCATTTCACTCATTGCCTTTTCTTTTATCTTAAGACCCTACAAAAATAATAGAGCCACCTCAGGATATGCAGATCACCAGTGGGACCACAGCTAAATTGAGGTGCCAGGCAGAGTACGATAAAAGCCTGCAGGGCGTCTTTGAGGTGTTATGGAGGAAGGATGGGGAGAAGATCCCTCTTTCCTCTGATAAAAATTCCAGGTAAGTGGCTGTGTTTTGATAATGTTTCCATTAGTTTTCAGATGTGTCTGTGTCTAATGCATAGGAAGAAAAAAAGGCAAGACAAAACCAAAACAAGGAGGCCCCAAAATATTTGTTCCTTATCCTAATCAGTACCAATAGATAGGGTGTAAAACAGAGGTTTTATTATTGTTTAACTGGTTATTAGATCATTTGTTTGCAAGATATCTGTACAAGTGTTACAGTGTTAGTGACAAACTACTGCACATACCTGAATAAAAAAGTCTCGCACACATAAACCATGACTGTATTTATCAGCATGTACATTTTGATGCAGTTCCAGATTGAGATGTAAATTTAAAAAATATAATGGATAAAGTGTAGAAGATTGTGTGGCCTTTGTTGGTTGATTGATTGATTGATTGATTGATTGATTGATTGATGTTATAGCCCTGCTTTATCCCAATTAATATGCTTCTATGTTCAGGTACTCGGTGGATGATGGCATGCTGAATATCATGAATGTAAACCTGAGTGATCAGGGAATATACACATGCATTGCCAGAACCAATCTGGATGAGGACAATGCCTCTGCACTGCTCACAGTACTGGGTAAGATAGTTTAAAGTTTTTTTTTATAGTTTTTAAATTCTCAAGATGTTTTGATGATTAAATTCACAGTTATTACTTAGCATCTATTGCTGCTGTATATTTTTGGTTTCAGATGTTCCTGATGCTCCACAAAACATACAGATATCTGATCTAAAGACTGAGAGGAATGTTTCACTGTCTTGGGTACCTGGGAGTGATCACAACAGCTCTGTAACAGGTAAAATTTTATGTGGAATCAAACCTAAATTATGTTTACTGTTTAACTTTTATGACTCATTTGGCAAGTGGTGGTGCAAAATACGGCAACAGAAAAACTGCTAATACTCAGAGATCATTAACAATTGCTTAAATTACTGTTATGACCGTCAGTTGTTAAAGTGATTCAGATTATTATTCAGATCTAATTACTTTGTTATTATGGTGCAGTTACAAAAGGGTAATACAGTGTAGTTGCACAGGAACAAAACAAGTATACTGAATATTTTGAGGCACTTTTCAATTAATTATGTCAACTCTGGCCATAATTCAATTACTATAAAAAATTACTATAAAATGTTGTCATGTTTACTCTTCTGTGTCAATAAGTGTTAGCAGATTCTGCTGCTTTGATCATTGTTGCATGGTTACTAACGTTATTTAACAGGTAACTGATGCAAATAGCGGTAAAGTGCTTAGGATCCTGGCAAGGGGCCTTGTCTCTCTTCTAATTTAATTTCAGAACTCAGTGATAATAAGAATTCATATCAATTTCTAAATGTATCCATTTTTAGGTTTGTAATGTTTCTTAGGTCTGATATATGTTATCAATGACTAGAAATGAAATATCCCCTTGTAAGACTGCAAAGTAAAGTCAGTTTATTTGTTAAATTTAACACCTTAAAGCCACTGCAGCTCTTTCTGAATGATTTGTTTGGATCACAGAGTTCTACTTAACACCAGGTGGATGTGTGGAGAACTCAATATTCATTTGAATAAATTAATCTGCCATGGAATAGCCAAAAGCTGTAGCTGTGTCTCAAATCACTCCCTTGTTAACTTGTTTATTACTCCCGACATGATAAACAGTCTGTCAGGTTCTCTATAGCAAGTAGTTCATTGATATTTGGAGACTTACACATGGGTGTAGTGTTGTAATCTACATGTCCATCATCTCAGAAGCAAAAGTGAAGCACTTAATAGTGTGATTTTAACAAATGTAGTTTTATTGTTTGTTATTGCAATGTTCCACTTTTTGACAGTGTGCTTACATTATACAAGCAATTTTACATTCTCACAAAATGGCAAAAAGTGAGAAAGTATAGTGCACTATTGCAAGATAGATGTAATATTCTGAAAAGTGAATGTATCACCTGTATTTCAAAACTTCCATAAAGGAATAGCTCTAGCGCTTTGGGCAATTGACTGACACCTCTCTTATAACTGTGCATTAAGTATCAAGACCGAGAACTTGTTAACCTAGCTTAGTGTAAAGACTGGAATCAGGGGGAGGGGGGGAACAGCTAGTCTGGCTCTCTCCACCTGCACCTCCAAAGCTCAGAAATGTGTGCAATTACTAGCTTATTTTTCCCATTTTCATTCTAAATTAGTTTAATTTCCTCCTGCTTCCAGCTTTGTACTTAACACACAGACATGAGAGTGGTGATATGAGAGTGCTATTCCTTTATTGGTGTAAAGAAAGCATTAAACCTGTATTAAAGATAATCCATCAATATTTTACAATGGACTAAAACTAGACAAAAATAAAAGGAGTCTAATGCATGCTTTCAGCGTTTGTAATCATAATTTTATAGGGGGATAATTAAATGTGCATGTCTCCTATCTCCTCCATGAGCACAGAGTTTATAGTGGAGTATGAGGAGAGCCAATGGGAGCCAGGAAGGTGGAAGGAGCTACAGAAAGTCCCTGGTAACCAGGCAACAGCCGAGCTGGCCCTACATGGATACCTTAACTACCAGTTCAGAGTGTATGCTGTTAATGCTGTTGGACCTGGACCCCCTAGTGAGCCCAGTGAGAGATACAAAGCACCCCCTGCTGGTGAGACTCGCCCCGTTTAATTAACATTTTCTGCTGTTATCTGTCTATTGTGAAACTACACAAATTTATTTTGAAATGTGCAGATAGGGGCTGTATGGAGAGGCCAGCATTTGGCCACAGTACTTTGTAGAAGAAGGGGGTGTTGATATTTTTGGGAAGCTCTTAAAGTATTAGCTCCAGCACATGTTGCTGCTTCTCCTAGGCTCTCATTTGAATATATGTACATCTACTACAATTACAAGTGTTTGATTGAGCTTAACAATATGGATGGATTTGCATTTTCTTAGTGAAAGATTACAAAACAGTAAGATGAAATCCACTTTATGCAATTTTTAAAGTTTGAATAATATGATTATACAACTTCACAAATCTCTTTAAAAGCCCCTGATAGGAACCCAGAAAACATCAAAATTCAAGGTCATCTTCCTTATCAAATGGACATTAGCTGGGAGGTAAGAGAATGAGCATCTCTTTGTAGAACACTGTACTATATAAATTATTATTACATGAAAGCATCGTACATGAAAGATTATCATCAGTACATTGTCCTATTGCAGCCGCTACTGCCTATCGAACACAACGGCCCAGGTCTTGAGTACAAGGTGAGCTACAGGAAATTGGGGTTGGAAGAGGTCTGGAAGGAGCATCTGGTCAAAAGACACTCCTTTGTCGTGAGGAACACATCCACATTCGTCCCATATGAGGTCAAAATTCAGAGCAGGAACAGCCACGGCTGGGGACCAGAACCTAAAATTGTTACAGGTTACTCTGGAGAAGATGGTGAGTTAAAGATGTAACATTACTTCCTCTACTTCATGTATTCACGTCATTAAGGTGTTTGATTCACAATTTCGGGATATAAAATGTTTATATCTGTCTTGCTTTTGTTCTGCTGTTTCATTAAAACATGCCCTGAACCAGAACTAGAACACATAGCTGTTGTTTTGCTCATGACTTACTCTGAACTTTTTTTGTTACTGTATGCCACCCTGTCTTCAGTTGTCTTTTGGCATTGTCTGCGGGAAAATGTGTCAGGTTAAGTTCTTTCATTTTTTCCCTGTAGACCATGGTTTTAACCCCATGCAAGTGTGCAGTAGTAATTTCCTCCCCTCTGAAACCCCCCCTCTCCAACACACCTTTGCTAAATTCAGCAGGTGGCCGATAACCTTTGTAGAGCAGAGGGATGTCAAATTTCCACTTCTGTTTCAAAGGCTGTTGGAGATTTGAAAAATCCTGACACGCTTTGCGCTGTAGGCCTACTGAGACACGATGGCTGCTTCTGTCTCTTGTGTCTGCTGCTGTGCTCCTATCATTTCCTACCAGTACAGTTACTTGTAGAGCAGAGCATATATTTAGAATAATTTCATGTTGTGCATTTGTTGTTATTTGTTTGCTTTTGTTTTTTTCACTGCTGATACAAAGAGGCAACTTTGAATGGATGGGCTGGTTTATCAGGTGGTCAGCTGAAAGTATATTTTCTGCTTTTTGTGCTAATATTAGCATCAGTGTTTTCGTTTACCACCTTAACTAGAAATAGATAGCTTCTGCACAGCCTCAGACCATTAAATTAACAACTTTTTTTGTTGTTGTTTTACTGTGTCTGCTAGCATTTATTTTCCAAATGTCTTTCTTCATACATGTTTTATGGTAGTGCTAAAGAGTCTCTGCAAAGGTAGCCTGCTGATTGTTTGTCTGTATTCCTGACCTTCCCTCCATGTGTTTCTCAGTTCCTTCTGCAGCACCCCAGGATATAGCGGTGGAGGTGATCAACACCACTGTTCTGAGAGTAAGCTGGACCCCAGTTCCAACTGCCACACTGAGAGGTCATCTAAGGGGATACGATGTAAGTTTTTTATTGTTGAAACACTGTCCGAGAACTCTTTGGGGGTAGAAATTATTTTTATATTATATTTTAAAAAACAGTAATGGCTTCATATAAATGAAATTTGATTGCAGAAGTAATGTACTAACATGCATAGCGTGTGATAACCCAATACTGAATTGGTAATTATGCAGTAATTATTGGCACAATGGTTGGCATCAATCACTTGTTAATACTGGTCTAAAAAGATAAAGAGCTGCAGTTGGTACAACTTTGTTAAAAGTAGATTTACTAGTAGGTTTTCATTTACTAAATTATCAATAATAACTGGAGGAAAATGCTATTAACTGTAGAGAGTGAATGATAGTTATTACTATAATCAAAATCAGTGCTCAGATAAGAGTTTAGAGAAAGTAATAACCATAATCTTCACTCATAGATTAGGCAGAAATTCAATGCCTTATTTTCAGCTCTGTGGTCTTGTCTGCATAATCTCGCTGTGATTTCTGACAAATCAATGAGTTTTGACACTCACATTAAGATGCTGACCTGATCATGTTTCTTTCATCTAAGAAACAAAGCCAAACTTAGGTCTGTTGTGTCAAGAAATGAAATGGAGATGTTAATACATGCTTCTATCTCATCGTGTGTTACGAATCGGCTCAGAGTCCACAACAAAAATTGGAATCAAACATGAATAAAGTGTCTAAAGACAACGAGCTGAGGCCTAAACTACCCAGGTGCAGGAAGTTTCATGTCCTCTCTGATCCCGCCCACTAGCTCCTTGGCCAAGAAGCCCAAGCAAAAGGGAGAGAGGGTTTTTTCTAAGTGTACCTCGGACACATTTTAAGACTCGGGGAGATTGTGCTTTCTACTCGGCAGCCCCACAGCTTTGGAATAGTCTCTCAATAAGCTTGAGGGCCTTGGATACTGTGGACTCTTATAAAAGACAGCTAAAAATCCATCTGTTCAGACAGGCATTTGGATAGCATTTGGTATTTTATGTTTTATTTTGACTCTTAAGAGTGTTACCCTTGTGTATTTTATCTGGAGTCTTTGTGTATTTATTTAATTTGATTTTATTGTATTTGATTTTATTTCTTTGACTGTGAAACATTTTGCTTAAATCCTTTATTTGCTATAATTAGTACACTTTTGTCATGCATTTGTCTTCAGTGTGTGATAACCAAAGATAGCATCTCAGGAAAGAGACGCCTTTCTCCTCCAATATTTTGCTTTTTTCAACCCATAAGTGCAGAAACAATATTAATGGGTATACTGTCAGATACTGAAAGTGTGCAGTTAATCCAGAAATGCAAAAAATCAACACAATGATTAACAGAGTAACAATGAAAATTCCGTGAAGTACTGTAGCTACTTATCACATACTATCACTTGAGCTGAAACAAGGTACATCTGAAATTCACATTTTGTAGGTGATGTCAGGTATCAGATCAGGTGAAACTTGTAATTAATTACTGCTCCTCAACATATTTTATCTCACTGTTCTGTCTTTCTCCCTCCTCTCTACGGTCTATTCAGACTTGTTTCTAATCATTTTCCTTTCTCCCCTCTCACAGGTTCACTGGTTGAGAAACCGAAGTCTGTTAAATCCTAACAAGATTTTGGATGAGCGCCACTCCCTGTCCTTCCCTGGGAAGAGGAGTCATGCCATTGTGCCTGGCCTCAAGCCATTTTCTGAGTACAGACTCACTGTCAACGTTTTCAACAAGAAGGGCAATGGGCCCAACAGTGACCCGGTCACCTTTAATACACCGGAGGGAGGTAAGGTGTTGGGGATGACACAAACATACAACACACAACATCTACAGTAGATGTTGCTCATGCACGTATATACTTGGAAGTATAAGTAAAAGCACAAAAAAATGTAGAAAATAAACTCAAGCTTGCAGGCAGGAATTTAAATTGAGTCCGACAAAGAGACAAGGAATTTGAACAAAAGCCCATATGCCATATGTCACAATGTTTACCCTTATAGAGCCAGTGAGAAACAGGAGGTCATTAAAGTTAGTAAGCAGTGTGATAGTATGACTGAGTGTTTCACCCTTGTGAGATGATAAAGCTGCTTAAAACAGGTAAACTGACAAATTATTGCAACAGTGTGTTTTACATCTGTTTTAAAGTAAGACGGCTTTAAAACAGTTTAATGCACAGCGAAAAAATTAAAAAAAACACGAGCATGAAAAGATATGTGACTGGAGACAAATAAATCATCATTTAGTTAAGACTGTCTTGATTCAAGGATCCTAACAAATAATTCAACTTTAAAACAAACTGGCATTCATTTTTAATGTTTAATCATCTTCAAATAATCAAAAAGCTGCTCGTAAAATATCTATGCAGTAGGTGCATTAACATTACTCTCATTTTCACAGTTCCTGAGCAAGTGCCCATCTTGACTACTTCAAATGCCCAGAAAGACTCTATTTTGCTGGTATGGGGCCCGCCGCTGGAGTCAAACGGCATCCTCACTGGTTATCTCCTGCAGTACCACCTCAGTATGTACACACACAATGTTGTATGACTAATTACTCACTGTCTTAACACAGTGCAGACCCTGCGGGATTTCTTTCATTAGTACATTTAGCTGTAGCTCATTGCTCTGTCTGCAGTCTGTCTGTGAGGTGTTACAGGCAGGAGTGTAGCTGCAGTGCCAGCGGAGAATAGGCGAGAAAAGGGGGGAGGATGTGCAGTGGAGGTTGCTCAGGCATACTAAAATTTAGCTTTGAACATACAGGGGTTTGATGCACGTTTGATAAACCTGACAACAATCCGGATGCACTCTCACCTACCCCCCTTTCTTTTCTTGTATTGTCATATCAGACACTAGGTGGCAGTGTTTAATTCTGAACGCTACACAATGGTCAGCAACAGCCCAATTGTGCAAACTGCTTTAGATTATGGTTTCCTCTATGTTTCTTATCGCATATCCTCCTGGGCTGCAGGGTCTTTTCCAAAATGATCATTCAAACCAATGTTGTTTGTGCCTTTTCCACAATTTCTTTGGTATTTATCACTCACAAGCCTTTCTTCTGGCAAAAAACCCCACCTCTATGTTAGGGTGAACAAGTGAGTGAGGGGCTTTCTTTTTTTCTTTTTTTTTAAAGCCTACACTCTTGTTGGTTGACATTTCTGAAGTCTTTTGTGTGAATTGTGAAGGCAGAGAGAGCCCTTTGCCGCCTCCATCAGCACCCACAGAGTCTGGCCAGCTCTTCAATACACTCTGTCCCCCTCTCCTTTCTGCTTTTTCCCATATCAGATGTCAGACTTTACACAGATATTCCCACACAATGCAGCCTGTGGGTGTTGGAGGCTTTATGTTTGAATTGATTCACCATGTAACTGAAGTGTATTTAAAATTTAGCTTTCTGTTAATTCCATGACTAAAATATTACATGGTGTACTACATGCACAGCCTCCAAATCTAGTTGAGTAATGAAAGTGCTGTGTATAATTAGTCAATGAATAATCTGAAGGTGTTCAGAAGCACATTAAATATCCAGCGTTTTGTGCTACAAACAAACATCAATTTTCCATAGCGGCACAACAGGCTGGGCATGCATTCAGCAGCTCTCACCTGCATTTCAACATTGGCACAGTAATGACATCAACGAGGGCGGTTGCAGGAGAAATGTGTTGCTTTCTACAGTCTGCACACATACTGTACTTTGATCTATAATGCATGTTTGGTGATACGTTATGCTGCTTGTGATTGCTAGTCTTCTGATTTCCTTCTACCGCTTCCACTTTATGTTTAATTTTTTTTCTTTTTCCCCTTTGTCTTCCTTCTTCATTTTCCAGCTGCACCTGTGATTTTTTTTATCTTCTTTTTTATACTCCTGTTTTTTCAGATTTCCCTCCATCATTTCTTTTCCATTTCTCCCCCATTGATTTTTCTTTTTCCTTCTCTCCTCCCCCTCCTCTTTTTATACATTGCCACTTGTTTACACTCTTTACCCCTTCTTCTCTTGAGCTCTCAATCCTCTCCTTTCATCTTCCCTCGCCTTTCTTCATAATGTATTCCTCCTCAGCTCACCTGTCACGACATGTATCTGCTGCATTCACTTTCCACATGATCTAGCATGACATCTCTTCATCTTCCTCCTCCCTCTACTATTGACCCTCATTATAATTGTGTCATTAACATACAACATCCAACATTGATGACTTTTCGGCGTTTATCTGTTCTAGGCCCACTCAAGCCACATAAACTGACATGACATCTTTCTCCTTCCTGTATAGTTAATGAGACCTCACTGGAGGTGATTGATTCCCATGAGATGAACATCACTGGGGCTGACACCACCCAGTGCCAGCTTCAGGGTTTAGAGGAGGTCAGCCTCTACCGCTTCCACCTCAGTGCCTGCACTCAAGTAGGCTGTGGACCTCCGCAGACCCAGGAGAGCAGCACCATCAGTCAACCACGTGAGTAGATGAAATCAGCATACCTCGGGATAGTAGTGTGGTTAAACAGAATCACCATTTGACTTGGTGTTGTTATGGTGCATAGCGGTTAAAATATATACAGTGAAAAATATACATCAACTATACACAAAATTGACTAGGAATAAACAGTGCAGTATGCATAATTTATAATAATAAGTAATAAGTGCCCCTCCAGTGTTGTAAAAGCTTAACATACTACATACATGATCAATGTATTCATTGATAGTTACAGGAAGTACTGATCAGCCAGTGAAAATAGTTGCATGAGCTTTGTTAAATTTGAGAAAATAACCCGCTGATGATGTTATCAGGGTTTTCTAGGCTTGGGAAATTTGTTATGTTAATACAGTGTTCCAAATGTGGGTAATTGGATTTAAACATTTTGAAAGAAATGCATGTTAAGCATAGATGGATGAAAATACACTTTTGGTTATTCGGATTCTTCTTTTTTACCTTTTTGCTGGAGTTCTCAGTTTATGTAACAATGCACTCTGAATTGTCTCTAGTAAAAAAAAAAATTGTTTTCTTGAAATAAAATAAGATAAGATACCAAGTAGTGGAAGGAACACATTGCAACTTAAAATATTGGTTCATGAGGTACATTATATTTTAAGCAGCTGCTTAGAAATCCTCAGTGAGATTGCATCCCTAATATATTTGAGAATGCAATTCGACAGTTTGCATATAAAAATGAGCATCTCCAGTGTTCATATGACAGTGATTGTGAGCATCTAACAAACCTGCAGCAGGGAATGCAAGTGAACATGAAGGCACATAAAGCAACAGGGAGTCTGCAGTTTAGGCCGGTCGAGCACTTTAGTGCTTTATAATAAAAAGTTAAATGACTTCATTTGAAAAGTTTCTAAAGGATACAGGGAGACAGTTTAGTTCATATAAAACTGGAATTTTAAGGCTTCCTCTTTATAGTTTTAAAGTCTAGCAGCAGAATTGTGAGTACTTTTTATCTACTAAATACACATTTAAAGAAGACAAGTGAAATCTCTTAAGATGAAAGCATGAAGTAGCTTTGTGGCATCTCTCATGCTGAGGAATGTTTGTACCCTGGCTATACTTCTCACATAGTTTGAGATATTGACCTACATGTAAACCTGATTTTGGTAATTCCACTGATATGCGATCTATGATCTAAAGTGTAGTTTTGATTCAAAGACATGGGCTTATAATTTATAAAGACAGCATATGGAGGATTACACTTACAAACCTAAGTGAGGCTGAAATAATCACAAGTATGTATAGTATACAGTAAATGTCAGAGGTCAGGACAGGTATTAAGAGCTGATCAACTATAGACAACAATGCACTAGAAAATCCATAGTTTTCTCTGAATATCCTAGAGAAATGGGCTTGTCTTGCAGTGCATACAGTCTTATGATAATTAGTTATGGGCTCTTCATAAATTAAACATGGACCTCCAGTTCTGCTTTTCTCCATTTCCATTTTTTCTCCCTAAATGATCTCTTTAGCACTGAAATAGATTTGATAAACAGTAATAATGTAGTGTCACACAACCTTTAAATGACCTTGGGTGTCCATCAGATAGTTATTCAAGTTGTCAACTTTCTCAGCCACTGAGCCAGCCTCACTGAGTACTTTAATGAGCTAATCATTTCAGAGAACAAAACCTCTGCTGTAGCTTCTGTTATGCTATTCTAGACTGTAAATGATAAATGGACTGAATGTATAAAACACCTTTTTAGTCTTCCAATCACTCAAAGAGCTTTTACACTAGAACCACATTCAACCATTCACACACATTCATATGCTGATGGCAGGCTGCCATGCAAGGTGCCAAACTGCTCATCAGGAGGAGTCTAATCATTCATACACACTCTCGCACACTCACAGCACAGCCATCAATAGCAATTTGGGGTTCAGTATCTTGACCAAGGACATTTCGACACATGGACTGGAGGATCGGGGATCAAACTGCTGATTAGTGCACGACCCCTCTACCTCCTACCACAGCGGCCACTGTGATTTCTCTGATGTTTTTACTTCCAAAAATATACACCAAAAAGCACAATAATGATGAAAACAGAGTTATATCCTTGTGATGTGACTAGTACTGTATATATTACAATGCTAATGTGTAGCCACATCAATGTTGTACTGTAATGTTGTATATATATTCTAGTAGGCTAATGAATTCTGTAACATTAGGGTCAATACTATTGCTAATACAAATATTTTGGTCCCCTTTTAAATTCTTCTGTCAAAACTGGCGATAGCCATTGAGACAGGATCAAATCATTCTTCATGAATTATATGATACCTGCATTGCTGGTTGGTAGAGCCTACTAACTTTAAAGAACATGCATTCACTGGGGAAAAGTGCACTGCTAACATTAGTTGGTAGGCTAAATAATTAGCTGCTTAGCTGCAGCACATTCAACAGTATGTAAATGTACCTGCATATATAAGGTCCATTAGTTTAGATGCTGGTGTGGTCATTACACATCAATACCACTGCTTACAAAGACGTGTAGTCCTTAGTGCAAGATTCTTTACTTTGTGGAATATAGTGCTCAAACTGTGTGATAATAGATATGATATTTAATGTTTCTTTGGACAGCATTCAGATATGCAATATTATACTTATCAGTCTTATCAATAAGAACAGATTGTTAATATTAGGTGATGACCATCTGTGGGTGTTCTGCCATAACTTAGTGCTCAAATGTTTATAATAATATTCATGCTGCTCCAACATGTCTTAAATGTATTCTTTTTTGTTAAATATTGTCAGTCCTATAACCTGCCTTTGAGTGCACAACTGCTAACAACTGGATTGATGTTTTGCAAATATACTACAGTGAATTGTGGGATACACTCAGCTACTCAGAATACAGTTTTAAGTGGTATTAGGAGAAGTGTGCATCAAGTTTGGGTTATGTGCTCTATGTTTTGGTATGTATCAGATGTGGGACACAATTGCCAAATAACGGTTGTGAGAATGTGCACTTACATTAAAGATTGCAGACTGTAAGTGTTGGGACAGACCCTATGTATGTGTTACTGCCAGCCTGACAGTTCAAAGTTCCTGAAAACTCTTCTTTCTCTCCCAATACTTGGCAGGCAAAAAATATGAACGTGTAAGAACATATCTGTTCGCTATCTCTGATGTTTTAAAAAAGGTTATTCATTCTTCTCTGGCTTTTATATTTCCTCTGAGAGGCTCTCCATTTTGTTGGTGGACACCCAGCCTGAGAGCCATTAGATTCATTGTTTGTAAATACGGCTGAGTAGAAGGCTCTCTGGGAGATAAAATTGTTCTGTTTAGGAGCACTGTCCTCAGGGCATGTTAGTCACAAAGCAGCGGAGTAGATTTATAGATGCCAATAGCACGGAGCAGCAGCACCATGAATTTAGAGACATTAAAAGGGAGTGATGGAGTGACAGTGAAAAAAATGAATGGCTTTGAAGTATTCTTTTTAGATTTCATCTTTGTGACTGAATGAGCTTTTAATGCGTATTGCCATTTAGTAAGTATAAACGGTTGTCTGGCTAAAAACCTGACAAATTACAGAATGGCATAGCAGAACAAAAAACAGCCATAGAGGTATCAGTAGATGTGTGTGTCCACGTGTCTTTGTTTTGAAAACCCTGTAATGTGAAGAGAGTGGCTAAAGTGTGAGACAGAAAAGAAAACATAGAAGGATGTGGTGAAACGTCTGTGAGAAAGAGGAGCAGAAAAAACTGAGAGAACAGCTAACAGCCGTAGCAGAAGAGTGTGGCAGACAGAGAAAAAAATATCTATTTTCCTCCATCAGCTCTCATGAGATAGCAAAGCAGCAGAGATAAAGCGGGTTGCAAACTAGACAAAAAGCACAAAAGAGCATATACCTCTAAAGTCACACAAAAATAACCAGCTCCTCCCGAGATTGTTGAAAGTTGTTATCGCCAACATGTTTGCTAATGGCTTGAACTCAGTGTTTGAAAAAGTTCAGTTAGAAAGGGATGGCTTCATCTTCATTGCGATCAGCCCATGATTCAGCAGTCAGTGAATAGCAGCAGTAATATTTTATACAAGTTCATAAATATAATATAAAATATTATATATTACTAATATAAGCAGCTACATGTATAAATGTACACACACACACACACACACACACACACACACACACACACACACACACACACACACACACACACACACACATACATATTACGAACATGCTTTATCACAACAACAGTAATAGCTACATCATAAACTTGCATTATATTATTCACATAAAAGACTAAGGACCAATAACAACATAATAAAAAAAATTTAAACATCTAATTAAATGTACAAAATGAATGCAGGAAGTGACACATTCCCCCAAACTAAATCTACTGTATGACCGTTAACACAATCATTTAAAACTTATTAAACACACTTTCTAGTTCTAGGTCATGTCTTAAAGGAAAAATGCTCAAAATGTTTAAATGATAAAGCTACATAATGACTGTGTAGCTACTAGCTACAGAGATCATGCTGAAGATAACAAGATATGATTTTGCATTGTGTTGCAGTTTTTTTCTCATATCTTGCTTTTTGAGATATTCTGTAATTTATATACTTCAATAATGTCAGATGTCTATGTTCAAAAAAGTTCCAAAACTTGAGATGAACCTGTGTGAAAATCAACTTATAAGTTAAAAGCCCAGGCTTCTGAACGCTTTGTTTACGTTATGACCTCGACTTCCCCATTGAATGGACATCAGATTGTTCACACATGCCCACAAACATATGCCGTCCATTCCATAGTGTTTGTTGCTGAGGTTGTTCTTCAAACATGGACTTGAGGAAGTTGACATTTTGAGTAAAGAACAAGAAAAAGAAGTAAAAGCTTGTCTGTTTACATGGCCTCTGGAGCTGGCAGCTAACCAATTACAACAAATTGGGCTCATTTGGAGGGAGGCCTTGAAGAGACAGGTATAGGACAGCCATAACACAAGTTACACTATTGTAACCCTAGTTCTATAAACACAGGCAGAGCCCTGTATTGGACTCTATGGGCAATACTTTCCTCCAATCACACACACGTCATTGCCAAATGAAATTTGTATGTACATAGCCAGCCAATCAAGATTCACCTTCCAATTATATGTATCTCACACCATATATAAAGCAGTGTCTTGCAGCCCCTCACTTATCTAGAAACCACCAACTTCAGCGGACAGCATATGAGCAACAGGGTTCATGGGTAGCTGCCTGGGCCTGAGTCTATAGAACTAGATTAGACTAAACTACAATATCGTACCCTTTGTTCTACCACACACCTGATGAATGTCATCACTGAGCCTGACTGGCTATACGTTAGTTGTTGTGGCCCTCCCGCTACTTTATAAATTCAAAGTGGAGAAGTAGTGGGCCCACCAAAGCCCAGTAACATGAACATGACCTGGGTGAAACCATGGCCTAACCACGTAGGGGTCACAGGTCAAACGCCAGACACTCTGCACACCTCATTCCCACAAGTCATTATGGATCATGGGAGAATGTGGCCATATAATTGCAACAGGGTGGGGTAGACCAAGACGCTGCTGTACATATGTCATTGACATGTCCCACTGAATAAGGCCGTAGGTGCTGCTACAAACTAGGATATGGTATGTGCTCGGCCAGTGGTGGTGGTGTCCTAACCAGCCTGCATGTGAGCTCGGGAGATGCACTCACAAAGCCAATTAACTAGTACCTCTTGGACAGGGCTCTTTCTAATCACTACCTCTCCACAGCACATGAGCAGCTGTTCAGTGTACCAAAAGGTGGCCATGCGTTCAACATAACATTCCAACACACATACTGGGCACAAGAGTTGCAGTGTTGCCTCTCTTGTGTAGGACAAAACGCCTCTAATTTTATAATTCCTGACTTAAATTAACTCCTTATGCTTTGAGGAAAAAACAAGGTGTTTGGTCCAAGAGTAACACCATTGTGGTCAGTTAATATCTGGAACACAGAATTTTAATTTTCTATTTCCAATTGTGTTGGTGCTTTGCTACCAGGGACATTAGTGTCATCAACATGACAGTTAAGTTCTATAAGTACACTTCATTCGTCATTATACTACATATTCAAATCCTAGTTAATATTTGTACGTTTTATGCACTTGGGAAGACACTGTTCATGGTATTTTTGGTGCTCAGTGAAAAAACACCAGCAACAAATGATGCATCCAACTGCATGTGGTTGCATTGTGAGGATGCATTGCCCACATATCTGTGTGTCTCAGTGTGTGTGCAGTCACATATCCCTATGCAAGTGTCTGTGTATGTGTATGTGCCTGGTCTATAAACCTTAAAGCTGGCTTTCCATATATCTGTAATATTCTGCTGTATTTCATTTTCTTTTTATCCCTCTGAAGATTTGTCTCTGACTACAGCTGTGGCCTCTGTTCAGAGCAGTATGTATCACCGCCTGCAGCCCCTGCAGCTTGCTAACATAGAAATAGAAGTAGACAAGGTCATAGGTGTGTTGGTGTGGCGAGTAGCTGTCGCTTATAGTTAGTTATACTAGCATAATTCCTTTGGGTAATTCCTTTATACCAATTCAGGAAAGATTTTCCAAAAATTCAAACTGTAAACATTTTGTGTGAGGATACAATGTCAGAAAATAACCATTGAAGTTTGAATTTGCAATTCAGATTTGTTGTGTCAACCTTGACCCTGCTATAATTATAGTGTGTTTATAATCAGATGCAGTGGACTTTCACAGTTACTCCCATCAGTTTTCCCAGTAGCTCCAACAATCCTGCATTGTGTAGTTTATAGAGCTTACTTGTTTTCACAGTAGAGTATTAGACCTGACAGTACGGTAACAGGAATCTAACATCTGAGGCTTCTCTTTTATTCTAGGCCACAACTGCTCTCTCTCCTTTCCCAGCTCTATCCCAGGCAATTCTACTCATCCTCCTCTAGGTATATAGCTCCCACTCACACATGCACAGCCAATGATATCCTTGTGATCTCATCTTGATGTACCTGAACTAACAATGAGATTCAAGACATGGAGTCGCTTCAATCTATTCAGATATCCGCTCAAGGCAGGGGGCCTTCAGGAAATGCCAGCTTTGCTTAAGAGAGAGTGAAGACTAGATGTCACTCCCGCCCACCATCGCTATATCTACTCTTTATGAGCCAAAATCCAGCTCCACTCAATTAAGTCTGGGTCCCAGCATCGCCTTTTGAACTGTCGTCTTGAAGGGTTTCTGCTAGCTGCACTGTTCTCAAGCTGCGGGGGGATCCTATTCTCTGCTAATCCTCTTTTCCTGCGTTCTTTCTCCTTTTCTCTGTGGCTGTCTGTGTTTTCCTTTCCTCCCTATTTTCCTCCCCCTATTTCTTCTCTCTTTATCAGTTCCAGCCCTGTTGAACATAAGCTCTTATGTGAGTGACACCTTTGCCAAAATCAGCTGGACTGCCAGAGAGGAGCAGCAGAATTTGCAGCTTTATGTGGCTTATATGAATAACCGTAAGCTTCTTTCACCATCTCCGCCTTGCTAAATATTGGTAGAAATTTTAGGTGACATCATGTTTAGGTGCAACTGGGAAGGCTTTATGTAAACATCTAAAAATACATTATAAGTTAGCATATACAGTACCTTCACCATTCACCTTCATCATTGTTACAAAATGTATTAAGATGTATTTAACATTATACATAGCTCAAATAAATAACACACAAATAACACAAATAAATGCGATAACTTAACACTGTAACTCGGCAACGGCTTTCAATAGTATGAATTCTAATACAGACTTGCTGCTTGTGCACTTCTTGTGCTTCACTGTGTAGGTGATGGTAACTGGCGGATTTCAGAGGCTGTTAACACTTCTCAAAGTTTCCACGTTATTGATGGGCTCAAACCTGGAACGGTGTACACGGTGCGCCTCATGTCCAAGAGCCTGCTCGATAATGCTAGCATTTTCGAAGACGTTATCCAGACACGGGTCAAAGGTGAGAAGAGAGAAAGGGGTCACAGTCAATATAGCTGAGTGATTTAGGTTCTAGTCTGCCATAACAATACCGGCATATCATTGACAACTGTGTATCGAGTGTGGTGTATGTGTGAGTTTCTTGCATCTCTGCACTTTTGTTTTTTCCTTCCTATCTCATATTCTTTCAGAGGAGACAGAGTGTTGTAGCTGAAGGGAATGTGAGCCAAATACGACATGAGAATATCCTCTCAAACTTGAATACATCATGTTTTTCTGTTTTGAGTCAAAGATAAAGTTGAA
Source organism: Scomber scombrus (assembly GCF_963691925.1). Lineage (NCBI taxonomy): Eukaryota > Metazoa > Chordata > Actinopteri > Scombriformes > Scombridae > Scomber > Scomber scombrus. The sequence goes on along the minus strand of NC_084979.1, from coordinate 13,003,541 downwards.
TGAGGAGCGCTTGAGGGGATTGTTATACTCAAATAGGCCAGTGTGTGTAAAATGTATCTTTGAGCTTTCTGTCTTTTTGGGGGTTTTTTGTCCTCAGGTATGGCAGGTCAGCAGAGAAACTTTTCGACCCAGGGCTGGGTTATCGGGACCATGTGTGCTGTGGCACTCCTCACCCTTGTTGCACTCATGGCTTGCTTTGTGCGGAGAAACAAAGGTGGCAAGTATGCAGGTACGCCGCCGCCCCAGCGACAAGACATGTTCTCCATGGATAAAGGTCAGTTAGTCTTTGACTAGGGTTGGGTCCTCATGTCGTTTCACTTCAGGAAGTGAACCAAAATTAAACTCCTGAAATGTACAAGTAGAAGATAACAGTCTGATTTGGTAACATACATTTTTTTCTAAAATTTTAATGATCACCAGTTCTTGATTTTACTCCGATGTGATTTTGGTTGACCTCCTGAAAGAACGTGCAAAGCACCTCAACCCTGACCCCCCACCCTGTTTGGAAATGCATTATGCATGCATGTTGGACACATATGCATTTAACTCCCAAATGCACTGGCATTGTGTGTAGTTTTTGCTGTATGTGAAATAATTTGCTCTCTGCGTGGTACCTGTGATTACATACCTTGTCAGATGAGTGGGAATCAGGTGGCTTTGTTCTTCAAAACCATCACCTGTGCAGACCTTGTGGGCCCTTTCCTTGTGCCTTTATGCTGCCTTGTATCAGAGCCAAATTCAGTCTCACAGTGGTACCCCTCTCAACCTGCTTTCCCGTCTTCTCCCCACCACTCTATTTCTTTGCCTGCAGTAGCTTTTGACGTGAAGCACTGAATTTTTCATCACCTCTTTTGGACTCCCCCTTTGCCCAGGCAGCTCTTTTCATGAAACCCCTCTTTTGTCTCTCTCAAAAGCATAGCATATTTTTGGGAATGTTTTTAACACGTATTTACACAAAGAGCTGATGTGTTGCACTTTGTGCAAACACACAGGAGAGAGGCTTTCAGTGTACAGACTTGATATCATGTTTACACAGTCATATTTAGTTCTTATCAAAAGCTTTTGAATTCTATCTCTTACATATACTCAGGTGTTGTAAAGTAAAAGTTCATTTCATTCAAGCACAAATATTGAGCTTTGCTTTTGCTCTACTTTCCAAGCATTGCCTGACAGAAAATCACTGAAGTTCATTAAAACAAAACAAAAGGCGTTACTGAGTTATTTCCCTTTGGAAAATGTTACAGACATAAAGCTTTATAGTTGTTTGAATTTAAAGCATTATAAATGATTATGCTTCCCAACAGTACATGTAATATTTAATCATATCTATGGATGAAAGTGCTGATCTTTCACAATGTTACTGAAATGCATGTTCTGCCCCCCCTGCAGTGAAAGAGAAGGAAGACCTCCACCCTGACATGGAGTCACAGGGAATGAATGATGACACCTTCTGTGAATACAGGTGAGTTGTACTCCTGTTCTTCAGAGGAAAGCTGCAGTGCCAAGGTGTTCTCAGGATATTACTTTTTTATCTTGTTGAAATGCATTGTGTGTTGTTGCAACATTAATCTAACAACCATATGTTAAATATGATCTGGATAAGAAACTCATGTGTTATGTGTCACAGTAATATTTTTTTTCTCTCCCATCCCAAAAGCAAACCTTGCATTCATGAGCTTTACCAGGATCAGCCTATGAGCCAATGTTCTCATCATTTAACAGGCTAGGTAATCACTGTTACAGTTAGTTAAGAATAGTGGGTAACACTCAACTAAAGCTTTGTTTCCCTTTAGTTGGAATTAAGATTGTGTGCACTCAGCAGTATGTGTTAGCTCATCCCTGTATGCAATAGTTAGGTGATTTTGTGTGCTAGAATGTGCATGTCTGTGTGTTTGTGCTCGCCGTTCGCCAAAAACGTACACAAACATACAATAAATTAATCAATATCTAAATGGTAGCAAAGTTGGTTTATTACTGTAGGAAGAAAAGTAAAGCAATTGACAAAAACAAATAAGAAAAAGACATGGCAGTAACCCCAGTCTCAACTGAATGGCCACATTAGCATTCAGTCCAAAACTGTCCAACACTCAATACAGAGAAAAAGGAGGTGGTGTCACAAGGCCAACTTGGGTCAAAAACACACAAACAGACAAACCAAAAAGGGCACTGAACAGAGTGCTTGTTGTTGTAAGTAAGAAAAACAGTTGGGTAGTCTAATATTGTACAAAACATTAGCACACCACTGAAGTAATAAGTTCTCCCTTTTTAAATCGAGTCACAAATGCCACATTTATGGGAAATATATCAGATTGAAATAAATCGGAATTTTCCTTCAAAATATTCCATGTTGGCTTTCTGTACATTTGAATGGGGGATGGAGCCAAAATTGGCTGACTGGTGCGAGTGCGACCACTCGAGTTTCCAAGACATTTCTTAGACAACAGCTGTAATGTTATTAACTATTTAAGCTATTAGATGAGCTGCCTACTGAACCTATTCAGCTTAGCCACTTCCAACACAGAAAGACCTGTTTGAGGAGACTGGAGGTTACCGAAACATGAAATGTTTTTGTCAGTTAATTTAGTGCCTCAGCTTACTTGGGAATTAAGTACAGGCCACACTTTTAATTGCTATAGAGGAAGCTCCTGCTGCAGACACACATATTGATACTCGACATACAGTAACTGGAAATATCTAACATTCAATGACACAGACATAAACTAAAAGCATGGCAAAATGGTGGAAAAACTCGACCTTTAAGCCCGAAGCAGACAGCTGTTGTACTTTATAATGACTGTTGAATTTCCATTGTTTGCATTGTTTAGCTGCTACGATGACGGTTTAGGGAAATGGACTGAATCCTATTTTGCCTGACAGCACTGCAGCAACTGTGTGACAATGCCGTGTTTGTTTGTGCACACATACAACAGAAAATCACCTAAAATGGCCTCATCTGTCTGCTTTGATTCTGTTCGTCATCATATTATTCAGAACATGATTACTCACAATTGCGTTGTTGCTGCCAATTGCATTCCTGTGATTCTTGCCCAGACTATTATTCTGTTCAGCAGGACAGAAAAATCTATTGTCTACAATCCAGTTTATAGATTATACAGCTTAAAGATGTAATAAGTACATTTTTACCATACCATATCTCAAAATGACCATACTTGTTGGGATGATAGGGGTTTCAGCCAATATCAATGAATGAGTGATTGCTGTACGGATAGTGAGATGGCTGTAATTAAAACAAAAATAGTTTTTGATTTACATGTGTAAAAAATGTTGGAAATAATGTATCACTTTTATGACTTTACAGTATATACACACACACACACACACTGACATTGTGATATTGATTTTAGCCCAGATACTAAGTTTACTATTGCAGTCATCAGGCAGGAGAAGCCGCAAAAAATATGTGTTTATGAGCTTGTGGGGATGTTTGGCTGCAAGTTTCTGTTTAGAATGCCTCTCATGGTTGGTTTCATGAGGCTGTTCTGACTTCTGTCCCCCCAGAGTGCCCTAAGCCTCACTATGATGTTGTTTTCTTGGCTATAGAGCTAGATTCAGGGCTCTCTTGTGCCCTTTGAATCTCTGAAGGCAATAGACCACCCACTGGCATGCCACGTGTCTGGGGAGCTGACAAGTGGTAATTATGCTTTAGACAATTTCTCTTTGGTGACAGCCCTCTGCTGCCTCGCCCCACTGTCCACTGCAAGAGCAGCAGGTGTCATAGCTGGAGTGGGCTGTTAGCCAACAGTGTGATGCAATTTCTTCCTCAGCTAGTTTATTTGTTATTCTTTTTTGTTGTTTTACCCCTGCTCCTTTTTTCTCATCTCAGCTCTTATCTTCTCATATTTTTATGTGCAATTTGGGAGGCAGCAAATGTGGAAAAAGTTTTCCTACAGACACCTCAAGAGTAAAATAAATACAACTTCAGGTGCAAGAGGCTGAAAAAAGTCCTCCTTGCACCTGACGTTTCTGTGCTGCCCCCAAACCATGTCAGCATGGGTCAATGGCAAGACAAATTTAATTACCTTCTGCCCAGTGATGTGCCTCCACTCCATCTCTCACCTGTTTGTTGAGGCTGAAGAAAAGCCTTTTCACGGCAGCAGCTGAGACTGATCTGGATCCTGACCAGCTCCTGAATGAGCTAGGCCACAAAAGCACTCAGCCCCAATTTATCACTGTATTCAAAGTCATTGTGGGCGGGCTGCGCCGTCTGTGGCATTCCTCTGCTCTTAGATAACAGCCACTTATCTTCAGTGCTCTAGAGTCGTCAGAGAAAAAGGGTTTGATAAGAGCTGAAATACGGACCTTATTTGGATTGCATGGTAAACGCCTCATGAAATAGGATAGATAAGATTGGTTATTAAAAATCCATGTGAAAGAGACCCACTTTGTAATCTTAGCTTGAACCATAGACCGTATATAAAGATGGACAGTGCATCTCCACTTTCTGCCACTATGCAAAAATAGTACTTAAAATATCTCGAGCTGCCATCTTGCTTGTGTGATGTCATTTGCAACCAGAGTTTGCGCAGTAGAGTTGGGTGCCGGGATGATGGGCTGTGGGACCCACCCCCTCAATTTCACTGACAGGCGTCCTGCCACTGAGAAAAGCTGCCATGGAGAGGTAAACCTGCCAAAATTAGCTAGCAACTAGCCGCTATAGCTGGTAGTCAAAATGAAAGTGTGTACATTAACGTCTTCCATCATCGTCTTCTGAAAGAGGTATGAGTGCATCTGTCAATCACAGCCGTTAATCATCCCTTTTTATGTTTTCAAATAACTAAAAGAAAACAAACTTATCGGAAAAATTAGCACATGAACATACTTCAGTATGATAAAAAAAAAAAGCGTGCATCTTTGTGGACATTTTTTTTATGTGCACTTTGATTTTTTACATTTTGCTCTTGTACTATTTGTTAACATAGACGGGGCAGGACTTATGAGCTATACTGCAGCCAGCCACCAGGGGGTGATTAAGACGTTTTGGCTTAATTTTTGGGGAGCTGTCATGTTGTCCATCTTTACATTGTCACCGCATGAACCACTGCGTCAGTGCTAAAATGCTGCTCAAAATGTCGAGCTTGTATTTGCCATAGGTGTCAACCAAGGCATGCTGCAAATGGCACTATCACATACCAGCCACCTGAGTGTCGTCTGGGAACGCAGACACTCTGCGGTATGAATACTAAACTGAAGGAGAGAGAGGTGTTACCAAACATGGATGGCTTAGGGAATTAGAAAAGAGGACAGGGAGGAAAAATATCCTCAGTGTTTTGAGGTGACCCCGCGTCTTGTAGTGAGACACCTGCAAGTTGGCCAGTTGCCCAGCCTTAAATTGGCATCTAATCTCCTTGGCCTGCGTGTGAGCCCCTCGGGAATACCAGGAATGACAGGCTGTTTGTCTGGGATTGCATATGCCCCACCTCTCCCCCCCTCTTCTCTCTCCCCTTCTCAATCTCAGCCTTCACCTCCACCCCCCACTTATACACACACACACACACACACACACACACACACACACACACACACACACACACACACACACACACACACACACACACACACACACACACACACCTCCCACCCATCTTCTTCCTCACTGTTTGGAATGAGCTGCACTCTGGCAATTTCCATCACTGGCTCTAAAGAGATTTGAAATTGCCTTTGGTCTTGAAGCCTTGGCAATTAGCAATTAGTGAAGTGATTGTAGCAAGCCCTCCTCACCTCCCTTGCGCTCCCTTTCCTAGTGTGAAGCCACTGCATCCACCCCTGCCTACTGCCTGTAGTGATGTATTGAAACCATAAGAACTTCCTTTTTGAGTGGGAGCCTGTGTGTGTCTGTTAGAGCAGCCAAGCATTTAATAGTCTTTATGTATTGTACATGCTCTGTACACTGGTGTTTCTGTGTGTGCTTGTGTGTCAAACAGAGTCTCTAGGGTAATATGTGTTGCTTCCGAACATCTGCCTGATGTGCTATACAATGTGTTTGTTTATGCACTGCACCACTGACCCACCCTTCTCTGTTGTTGTTGATGGCAGTGACAGTGATGAGAAGCCACTGAAGGGCAGTAGCTTGCATTCCCTGAATGCAGTCGGGGACAGTGTCAGCAGAAACAGTCTGGTCGACTATGCCGACGGTGGAGGAGATTTCAACGAGGACGGTTCATTTATCGGAGAATATTCCGGACCCAAGCACCGAGGCTCTGTTAGCCAGCCCAGTGGACCCAGCCCAGTCACTGCATAAAGCCAAGCTCCAATTGACACGGTCTACTTCGAAACCTTTCAAGATACTTTTTAAATTCAGCTTCCCTGGCAATGAATATAACTTGAATGGCCAAATATGAAGAATAAAAATGACTCAAATGTGCTGCAGTTTTTAATGCTGCGAAAGGCTGGAAAGGAAAGAATACACCCACCCTACACATCATACAATACGTGTGAAAAAACGTTGTACATACTGTAAGAGAATGAAATGTATAATTTGAGTGTTTCATTATTTTATTAATAATAATAATTAAAAAAGTGTTTTTTTGTACCTGTCAACCACAATCTTCACTGATGTACATTGATTGTGCTCTTCAACAAAATAGATCAAAAATTACTTTTGGTTACTGTATATCTGTATTTATATACTCGTGAAAATTTGAGAATTGAATTATTTATAATCAAAATGCTGATAATACCTGTTGTCTTTTATATCATATTATCAAACTTAAACTTTTGATTGTTTTTTATATCAAACAAGTGACAATTACACAAATATAAGAACATACATTTTGAAGTAAGTTGTTTTCTTGCATTTATCTCTGGAGTGTTATAATTAATACATTGAAACAAAAGAAATTTGTCATACTGTACTTATGTTTATAAGGGTTAGGGTTAGGGACTTTTTAAAATCATTTAAAATCATGTGCCTTTATTCTCCCAGCTATCCCAGGATGAATCAATCAATTTGAGATTCAACAGTGAACTCTCCAGCTACAATGACAACTTTAAAACTAAAGGCGATTCTTGAAAGCCAAAGAGATTCAGTTTGTTGTGTAACTCTGGCTAATTACATACTGTACTTCATATTGAAGTAAGAGAACATTTGGTCTACAGAAATGCAAACCAGATAAACTTAAAAACCAAACTGAATGTTGAGTCCTTTGAAGATATTAAAGACAAAAATCCTCCCACAGTAAACAGGACAAAACAATACTCAATAAAGAGTATTTTCACTTCAAACCAAAAATGAACAAATATGGTTATATGGAAGAAAGTTTAGCTATGAAATACGGTCAACATTGTAGTCAATCTCTTTCCCATTACTGTACCAGGTCCCATGGCTCCAATTATCCAAACCAAAGCAGAGCTCCCTCTCCCCTTCAATTTCTGAAGGGAAAATATAGCCCCTTTGTTGAGGCAAAAATCCCAACTAACGAAGATGGGAGTAGATCAACTCGTCCTTCAGCCTCTTTATATCCACCTAAAAGAGCCCATCTACCCCTCTGATTCAATCCATTATTTTTGAGCCCCTCAATATAAGAAAAGCTCAGAGGTTCAGAAAGAAAAATGTCCCCTTCTTACCATATTTGTTTGTCTTAAATTCAAAAACGCAACTGTCACTCAAATTCAAATTTGAAATTTACTATACATTCAAATATAGAAAGATACACATACTTACAGAATATTCTCACACAGACACAGTTGTATTTATAAAAGAATTAGCCTATTTCACTTTCACTTCCTCAACCTTCCCTAAACCTTTCTGTTGTTCAAAATCCTCCCACATGTCACTGGACTTCTTTCATATCTCTAAAATACCTTGGAGGCCCTTATCTCACACTTTGAATGCACAGCCTCCTTGCAGATGTATAGTCTTTCTATAGCCTGGTGATTATAAATAGGCATTGTAGCCATAATCAAACCAGACTTGGGATAGTGGAGTTGAAAAGCACTCCATGCCTCATGGCAAGATAAAGGTCATTTAAAGAGATAATCCCTGTATTGTCGGGGATTACGCCCTCATCCGTTTTAAAATTGCTTTCTCCGTGGAACGTTAAAACCTCTAAACAACAACAAAAGATTACTCTAGTCAAAGCCCCCACGAGTGTCACACAAGCAGCTTTTTTGCTCCACTAAATCTATTTTGAAGACGTGCAGGTGACCTTTTCAAATGTCATAATCGCCTTTGGAAATGAGCACAGGTCAGAACATTTATATCACCTGCAACCACGTTGAATGGAACAAGCTTGTTTGTTGCATGGAGTTTTTCTTGTGTTATTGCTGGTGAATGCCCCACACTCACAGACAAACTCATAGATCCCAGCTCAAAGCAGATCACTCAGTTTTAGTCGATTTGATTGGAGCTGATATTTAGGCTAAGTGCCCTGGAAATTGCCTGGTGGGAGGAAATCGATAGCGTGCTCACACATGCTGTGAGTTCGGCCCAATACCCATGAGCTGTGACCACTCAGTGTTGCAACAACTGTAAACCAGGCGAAGACGCGGCAAGGACAGGACACTGCAAAAAAAATGTAGCACGCAGGGAAGATTTGCAGTTTCTTTCAGGGTGCTAGATATTGAGTTTACAATGCAACAACCCAGTGAAGAAGAAGGTAGCACGATGGCCTTGAACCTCTCATCAATAATGAACACCATTGGGTTCACCAAGAGGGGAACTGTAAGAGGTGTTTCCGGAGATGCTCTTAAGGAAGACCTTCTCTTTACCGACTTTTGAAGGAATGTAGTTAAAGTGTTTGCAGAGGCATTGGTTTCAGGAGTTAAACCAACATTCTTTTTAAAAGAGACTAACAGCCAGTCATGACTACTGCGAGCAACACACACGCACACGCACACACACACACACACACACACACACACACACACACACACACACACACACACACACACACACACACACACAATGCTCTCAAGGACAAGCTTTTTGAGTATTCTACCAGAGAGAAGGGTTAAGGGTGGGTGGAGAAAAGGGGACTTTGAGTATGGAAGGTTATTTGACTGTATGCTCTTATAAGAAACTGCTTCGCCAACATTGCAGATGAAGAAAAGGAGCTCAGAAAGATGGCTCATGACCTTGACACGTAATCAGAATAAAAGTGTTTTATTTTCCATGTTCTTCCAACGGCCTTCACTCTTTGTCTGCGTTTCTTTGCGAGTGGATGTGGAATAAATATTGAAATCCAAAGCAGACTATTAAGAAAAGATTGAGCAAGACATTCAGCGTCTAGACATGCATTCAACAGGCTGCTATTGGAACAGCCTAAACTGTCTTTCTTTAAATACTGCTAACTTGTAGGTTATATTGGTTCCACTTAAGAAAAAAAATATAAATGCATCAATATCTCTCATCAAAGAGGAGCTTTCAGTCACAGCACTGTAACACCCAGAAGAACTCCCATTTAGGTCTCAGGTGTCCTACTCCTGGGTTAAGGCTGATTTTTTGACACCTCAACATGATGCTGTACTCACCTTCTGCTAAAATTGAATTTGTCTCACCAGAATGCAAATGGAATGGGATGATTCTGCATACAGAGAATCCTTTTAGAGGGTTATTATTTCCCTGGTAAACTGCTTTAGATGCAAACCCAGACACTCTCAAATGCCAGCCAGCAATTGAGTGTGTGTGTGTGTGTGTGTGTGTGTGTGTGTGTGTGCGTGCGTGCGTGCGTGCGTGCGTGCGTGCGTGCGTGCGTGCGTGCGTGCGTGCGTGTGTGTGTGTGTGTGCGTGCGTGTGTGCGTGTGTGTGTGTGTGAGGGTATGAGTGGAGCAGAAAGAGGCAGGGACAGTCAGCCATGGCAGAAACTAATGAGACATGCATTGGTAATATGATTACAAAGTCAGCCTGGCTGTGTCAGAGAACAAGGGGAGGGGAGGGGGCGGGAGGGGCTCTTTGGTAGAGACATCTGCACAGGACAAAGTGGACACTGGGATGTTAAGGTGTACTTTACCTGCATTACATTACAGTAATGAAAGGGACTGGCAGCAAGTGCAGATGGTGAATGCAACGCTCAGACTGGCCGTCATTCACAGGTAATGACAACACTTACATCAACTAAAATGGAGTTTGATGAATGATGATGTGAAACAACCCAGGTGCACGTACTGTTAAAGAATACAGTCTGGGCCCTTTTAGGTCAACACGTCCTGAGTTTGATCCAGCAAAGGATTTCATCTAGACTACTGCTGGAGGATTAGATAAGAGACTTGTAAGTGCTGTGTGGGTGGTGAATAATTCTCACCTTCCTTTCTTAGCCCGGGGCTGTTAAAGCAACAACTTGGCACAAACCACAATCCATACACAATACGTACGTCTGCTCGAAGTCCCTGCAACAGCCATGTGAAAAGTGTCATCCTTAACTTGCACAGCTAAAGAAACACCTCATCAAAACTGACTTTCGTATTTGTTCATGTTAACAGCACTCCTCGTGCTCCCCACTATGGATTTTTTGAACATTATTTTTAGTGCATATTTTGTTAAAAGATTCAAATGGTTTATTTTCACAAATGTCAGAACACAAGGTGCAGAAGAGTGTGTTCCGTTTTTCTTTTTCTTTGTAGACAGTACTCAGACTCAGGTTTAAAAACCTGACCCTTAAGACAGACGGCTTCAAGACAAACGTCGAGTGGACACAGGGTGAGTGCATCTCCTACACGTTGCAAACTAATTAAATGGGTTCTTTTAGTTTGCTGACATTTGTTGATAAGCATGTGATGAACAGCCCTGGATATCAAACAGAAAGGAAAGATACTTCAACATCAATTTTTATTTTTCCAAAGCAATTCTTTTTCAATTAATTTTTTCCTACAGTGTGTTTCTGTGGAACACCACTCCTGAATTATTCATGGTGCCTTCATTAAAACACCTCCATTTGCATAACACACAGGGCTGCATAAGATGCATTAGGGCTTTTGATCCTGGTGTACATGTCAAAAAATTTAACAGAGAACCAGACCACTAAAAAAGCCCAGCAACATGGAAAACCTTAAGTGTCTCAAAATAAGCAGATAATAAAGCTTATTCTGCATAAAGTTTGAAATGAAAAATTATCATGTAGACATGTAAGTGGGTCAGAGTGGACCTCCTCTTGTGCAATAACCCGGTTGAGCAAGTTGAATAAATATGATAAAGTAGTCATGAGTCTGGAGGACATCAGAGTTTCTTTGGAGAAGCTACATAAATATGATTTGTTATTACAATTACTCTGATGGAAGCAATGACAGTTATGTGACAAATGTGGCTTTCCAGATGTATCAGTAATGTATATTCTGTTTAATTTCAGTCACAACAGTTTGCAGTCCTACACTGATCTAGAGTGATCGCGGGTTACTAGTCAGTGTCAGTGGTGTCTGGCTGCATGGGCTCAGTTACATCACGTTAGCATGCTTCACAAATGAAATTAAGATCAGACTGAAGTTGTCACTAATGGTGCCCTCAAAGGGTTTTTTACATTTAAAAAAAATATTACAGACCACTGGTTGTTCTGTTCTTTTATTTAAGGAATAGTGTTTTATATACAGATTGCAGCACTTGAGTCTAAGACAAATTTCCCCTTGGGAATAATAAAGTACATGCCATCTCTGTAGCCACGCTGCTAGCGTTATGCTAAATAAATGCATCACTCACTTTTGAGCATTACGATTTTGTGCCAGTTCATTATCCACCATAGATCAGGACTGGTGATTAGTAGCACACGTGCTACTTGAGATCTGCTTGCATTAGAGTAACTTTACAAATAATCATGTGGTCCAACACCTCACTGTGTGTCCACCTCAAGTTGTGCTCCATGTATCCTCAAGAATCAAAACAGAGACACGGCAAGCTCAATGTTATATTGTTAAGTGAATTGAACACTGATACAAATTAGTTTGCATTGCCACACATAATACATTTTACAACACTTAGATCAAAGTGGACTAAGAGCAAAAAAAATAAATTTTATCCTGAATGTGTGGACTCATTTACTTATGATTCCTGTACAATAAAAGCTGTGCATCGTTGGCTTTTTGCAATGCGGAAATGTTGCAGTCATGGGTAACACCCTGTGAGCTTATGTGAGGTTTTGATTTTTGTCCCCAATTTTGTTGTCCTTTTTACATCTCAATTTGTTGTGAAAAGGCAAGAGAGCATAATGGATAAAAATGGCAAGTAAAACTAGTGCAAAAGGCATCATTTTTACCAGAGATAATCACACAATCGACTCTTAAATCCTGGTGGAACACTAACATGAAAGCCTGCATATTTGGTTCTTTCAATTCCACTCAACACAGACTGATTACTGTAATGGCTTTGTCCTGTGCTACACCATGGAAATACTTGATCCTTTTGCATGCTGTTTACCATTACTGCTCAACATTCAAAGACACACACACACACACTCACATGTTTGTCTTTATATCCTTATGAGGACATTTATTGACGTAATGCATCCCCTAGCCCCTTACCTTAACCATAACCATTATTAATGCAAAAACCCAACCCTTACCCTAAACTAAACCTAAATCTACTTCTAACCTTAACCTTCGAAACCAAGTCTTAACCCTCAAATTATCCTTTGAAGTTGTGAGAACAGTACTAAATGTCCTCAAAATGCTGGTTTTCAATTGAAATTGGTTCTCTCAAAGATAGAAAGACATACACACACACACACACACACACACACACACACACACACACAATCCCATGCACACACTGCAGCAATAAGCACAGATGGGTGTTATGTGTTCAGTGGGGTTTTCTGTTTTTCATTGCCTTTCTTTATTACAGTCTTTATTCTAATCATGTGATGTCTCCTCAAAGCACGGTTCAAATACCGTTATCTGTTCAGAGCTCAGGCTGATAGTGGCAGCAACAAAGTGTTGTGTTGTGACACAACAGTATGGAGGCTATTTCTTAGACCAACTTGTTTCTTCAATTGATATCTTTGTAAATTGCTGCAACACTTGTGCTGCTACTTGTGGATACTAATTTGTGATGTTTTGGAACAAACTAAAGTCTCAAATGAAATGGCAGCAACTAGCAACAGTTGACTGGGATTTAGAACACAGACACCATCTGATGTCTCAATGATTCACAGAGGATTTATTGTTCAGCAAGCACTTCGGAATCCAGTGGAAACAAGCCAGGTGTCATAATGTCCTGTTACAATTATAGATCCTATATTTAAATCAAATCAGTGTGTTGAGGTGAAACCACCTAAAATGAACTAATTAGTAATAACTTTTAACATTACATTGCTGATTAAATAACCATCTCAATAGATGCACGACTGAGACGATGAGTTAAAAAATTGATTGATCTGCATGAGAGATGAAATTAAAGTGGCAATGACGATTAGTTTTGGAACAATTGCTGCTGAGACTAGTTGTGTTTTCTGTGCTCTCAGGATTCATTGCTGTGTCTTTTTGTTTGGAAGAGCTTTTTGTGTCATTCCATCGCTAAACTGCACATCCAGACCTCATCTAACGAGAGGCTAATTCCCCAACGCCTTGTTTGTGCGTTTACATTCACTCTAGCATGCCCTCACTCTTCTCATCTGTTGGGAGAGGGAGGAGGTGGGAGGGGTTGGATAGGTCAAGAAAAACGTCAAAAATGTTGCCTCAAGAGACTGTTTTTCCCTTCTTGTTTCCTGCCGACAATCAATGTAGTTTCTTTTTACCATGACCATGTTTGTTCACTAATGGTTATTGTTGTAACCATATTGACGAAGGTGATCTAACCCTAAGTTCTTTTCGCTGACCTTAACAACATACACTTTTGTCTGAACTTAACCAAACATAACCATTGCTCTGTAAGATTAGGAAACTTTTGTTGTCATTGAAAGTTTGTTCTTTTTTAAGCTCATGTAGACAGTTTTTGTGAAGTTTTTCTGGAGTGGGTCGAGATCTGTTGCTCTTTGAACCTGTTAAGCCCACTGAGACATTTCCTGGACAATAGAAATAAACTTGACTTGACTTTAACATGCACTGCACGCACACTCATTCAATGACATATTCATGGCTCACCCTCTACTGTTCCCATTGTGTGAATTGGATGAAACTGGCTTCCATGTTAGATTTGACATTTCTACTGTCCATAATAAGAAGTCAGGGACACAGAGTTTCACTTGTCTGGACTTGTAATAAAAGTTCTTATAACTTTTTACACTCCAGTGGTTGTACGCGCCCCTAAGGAGCTGTGTCCTCTGCATCTTTCAGTCTAAATCACCTCATTTCATTTGCCTCCATTATACTCTATCACGCCTTATATCTCCCGTATGACTTCAAGAAACCTAATTTGCCCTCCATTGTCTTGGCGACATGCAGTGAGACACAACAGGGGCGCCTCTTCCTCAATTAGTGGTCACTCATCCTCCTCTGGAATCCATCAAGTATTGCCTACCTCGTTTATTCGCACTTCACCCTTCTTCTTAACTCCACATTTTCTGCCTGAGAGAAATCTTCCCTGACATGCGCGATTTCTAGAAAGCCTCTCACTGTCCTTTCCCATCATACTTATTCAGCTATAGAGGGCGGAGTGTGAAATTCAGCCCTGTCTGTATGTCATTTTCTGTATGTGGATGGATATATTTGCACACCAAAGACAGCAATTTGCAGTCAGTCAGTCAGGTTTCCCCCCTCTTTATTCATTGGTGCATAAAAAAGGGCCCCCGAGTAGAATGATGAGAGTGTATAAACAATTTAATATACACAATGTTTTGGTGGCTCTGCATTGGTTACAACTCACATAAACCCCCTGTGGTAAACCAACAGACCTTGCCAAGACACTGTAGCATTGAAATTAAGAAAATTATTAGGCATGCACACGGTATCATTGACCTCTCGTCCCTCTAAGCTCCTTTTGCTCCAGTAAAGAACTCTACTCTCACACCTAGCTGGTGTAATCATTAATTTGTGATGATTCATAGATGGAGGGAGCATGTTCAGACATCATTCAAAGCTTTAGGAGAAGACTGGCTTGGCTTTTATATGGCACTTGCTACTTACACCTCAATGGGGTCATGTCTTTGGAAAGTAACTTCACTGTACTCCAGACCTTTAAAAAAAAAAAGAATTTACAGTACATTAATGCTGCTTTTGTCCTCAGAGACCAATTTTCTCCTGTCTGCTGCTGAGTGCTGTGAAGACGAAAGACTACTGTGGCAGCATTGGTCTCTGGCACCACACACAGAGATAGAAAAATAAACTCTGTCTGCAAAATATATGGAAGTACCTATATTTGTTTTATTGTGTAAGCATGCAGTATATTGGATTTATCATAAAACATGTATATTTGTTATGGAGGAGCTTCCTTTTTGAGATTTGGCTGTATAAGATTTCTCCACAGAGGAACTCATAAGGAGTAGATTTTATAACCCTTATCAAAGACTGAATAAGTAGTAGCCCTGAAGCACAACTGCAGTGTAACATTCCATTAAATGTAATGAATTACCATCTGCCTTCCATAACCAGTATTCCAGTAGACCTAGTGGGCTAGTGAGGCTTGTGGGTTGGCTCAAGTATCTTGAAGATGGTAATGAAGAAGATGAATGAAATGGTAAATCTTATTGTCATTTCTATTATGTTTTATTGAAGGACCATGTGTTTCTCTCTCCCCAGACAATAGGTAGCTCAGTGGTATATACAGGTTTTGGAAAGTGTCCATGGCACTGAGTGGAGTATAATCAGAAAACAACACAGCAGGTCATAAAACTGCACCGCTGTCACAAAGAAATTTGTTGTCTGTACTATATAGTGCTCTCCCTCTCTCTTTCTCTCTGTTCTGCAGAGTAGAGGGAAAACTTTCCAGAGCCTACAATTACAGATCTTCATCACTACTTTGGTCACAGAGGTGCCATATAGTACTTTACAATTGAGTGCAGTTACAGAAATGAATTTCCCAAAGCATAATGCTAAACATGCATACACTTAAATATAATGTTTATTAATGGGCACATAAGAAACATAAAGGGGTTTCTGACAATAGCAACTAGGAATGGTGAACATATCTGAGTGGAAAGAAGATCATAATACCATAAAAGTATAGCTGTATATTCGTCCTGCAACTGTAAGAAGTAGGCTTTCTGAATGCCATGGTTCTATTAAGATACCAGCTTCTTTCTAAATTTTAGGTGGGCATCATAATTGGGCTGACCTACTGTAATTAATTCTCTTTTTAATTGGCCAAGAGTTGCCCTTGGTTTGTTTATGGACTGCATCTTCCAGAAAGTTGAGGAATTACCTGGAGGAAAGTCTTTGGTTTATCAATGTATAAACAACAGGTAGGTTTAACAGAGAGGAAATGCCCTGCGGCTACAGCATGTATGTATTCTGAGTGGTTATTTCAGGGTTGTCCAAAGGTATTATTTCTAAACCTCACACTCTGAGATTGGTGGAGTGTGCAATTTCCACTTGCAGCACGACCACAGATGGGGGGGACCTTTTTCAAAGGGTGACAAAGCAGAATCTCTTATCACAGTCCTCTCTGTGACATCCCACTTTTTAGACACAGGGAATCATGGGCTGTGATCAATCGGACAGAGAGGGAGAAGGAAGATGCCCTGATACAACAGAGGCAGCTGTAATTTCAAGCATGCATTATTCAACAGTGCTGTAAGGTCTGTGAAGCTTCAAGATTATTTACACTTTGAAAAGCATTGGCAGGGCAATTGCAGACATGTCCTATAGAGCCCAGAGGTAATATTTCAGCATTTGAGAAGTTTTGTAAATTCCAGCATACACGATATTTTGGAGAATTTCCATCATTATTAGTTGTGGCTAACCATGAATGAACTTACAAACGTCAATAAGAATAAAACGACATTGGGAAGGCATTGAAATACCACAAATGAAAACCTGACTTGCCTCATGTTTATTTCAAGAATACACTATTGTTGTACTGTACAGTATGCTAGTGGGCTATTTTTTGCAGTAGTTTTATTGTCCAGGCCTTTACATTCATTATTGTAATTATCCGTGGCAGGCAGTGATGACTCTTACATGCTGTGTGTCCACTGTGCTGGCGTCACAAGAAGGGCACGCACTGTGGCCTACAATAACACACACTGTGTTGTCTACTTATGTGTGCACCCTTGTTTATTTGTGTCTGCGTGCCCCTGCTACAGGCATTTCCTACAAATATAACTCATACTCTCTGTCCTTCTATTCCTAAATCTTCCTCTCGCTTTCTTTATCCTTTCTGCCTCTGTCTGTGTTGGGGCGCTGGGTGTGATGCTAGGGCTCTGTAGCTCTAAGCGTAAACATCTCTCCATCTCCACATGAAGACAAACAGGGGGGCATTATCAGGCAGAGGGATAGACCCTGCATTCAATCTTCAACTATAAATAACCCCCCTACCACCTCCTCATTGACATTCATGAGGTGAAATAGAAGCTTGGAAGAGAACAGGCGCTCTGTTTGCAGTCTTATTCGTCTCATTTGTTTAATCAAACATCACTGCATATAATTTATCACACTTTGTAACCCTCCTGCCACACATGAGCTTATTCATACTGGACAATTCAAACTGTTACCTGCATTCTTTTTCTTTTTCAATGTGAACCACAAGGACTGACAATTTGACAACTTACAAACCAAGTTTTTGAGATGTATTATTTATTGATTAGAAGTAGTGTTCATTTTGTCAGCTATTTTTTAATTTAGTTTTAGTCTTAGTCCTGTGTCAAATGGCCTTATTAGTTTTTATGATATTTAGTCCACCGTATCCTTTTTTTCTTTTTTTTGTCACATCTTAGTCGAATGAAAGTCTTGGCATTTTAGTCTGATTTTAGTCATAATAAAACCCAAAGTATTGTAGTCTAGTTTTAGTGTATGAAACTCATTTTAATTTTTTGATGGTCTTTTTTAGACTAATTTTAATTAACATTTGAGACAATCTAGTCTAACCAAGTGATGTCATTTTAGATTTATGTTATCATTACCTGATGAAGTACACATACTGAATGATTAGGAATGCAACTTTAGCAATCAATTCAATTCATCAGGAGGGATTCCCCCTTGATGACATTGTGACTGGCCCTAACTGACGGAGGAAAAGATCATAACAATGTAAAGAGCTGTAACCCGAAGACCATAATACATGCATGCACCATAAAGCCGTGTTCAGACCAAACGCGATGTCGCGCGTCGAGATTACATGTAAAGTCAATGCAAAGACGCGATTAGACGCAAATTCGTGCTGGGCGTGACAGCCTATCAGCGTTGAGATTCTACCGACGTCACTGACGTATAGCCCCTGTTAGCATAGCTGGGTTTCCCTTATAAAGTTTTGAAGAAGAAAAAAAAAATGGCTGGGTTTCCCGGCATAGATTCACGAGACCAGTCATGAGACCAAGACCGATCTTGAGTACTACAACACTAACCTGTTGATCAAGCAATTGAAGAAACAGTGAACAAAGACACCCAGACAGCTGGAGGGACAAAGGGAGTCAGCTTTAAGCCAGGAGCTGTGACCAAATATTACCTAACAGCCAAGTACATAAGCAAGTACCTCAGGCAGCTGAGAGAACTGATAGGTCAAGGCAGCTCCAAGCTGTCCTAGCTTCTCTAAGATCTACAAGGTCCAAGGATCAAAAGATGAAGAAGATGTCAAGTCTGATTGACCTGATGGAGAATACCTGGCTCAATCCTATGGCCCCTAATGGCATCAGTCTGGTTAGCCTCACTGGCTCCATTGCTCCACCTGATGTGACCAGGGATCTCATGAGAGCTCCTGAGATAGGAGAAGAGGCCTACCAGGTATTCAAGCAAACACAGTTAGAAGAGGAACCACCACCTTTAAAATTCCATGACAAGATGACCAAGCAAAGCCTGAAAACATTCTCCAATATCAGCATAAAAATAACTCATGGAAAGAAAGCTCAGGAGGTGGTTCTAAAGGCTAATAGAAATCTGTTTAGCCACATGATCCCTGTGGCCCACTAGGCCTGTTGCCATGGGCACTGGCAAATCCTGATGGGTCCTTATGAAAGACAAACAAGGCTACACTCGCCAGAAAGTTTGAAAAGAATGTGACTCCTGCAGAACACATCCCAACCCCATCCATGATGCAGGTCATCATTGATTGGATGAGGCTGGTGCAGTAAATGAATGGTGACAACAAAATCTTTGCACAGGTGGCAGAGTCAGCCTTAACTCAGGTTCTCCAGGAAGGAGCATAAAGCAAGAGGATTGATGTTGTTTTTGAGTCCTACTGCCAGACTTCGATCAAAGATGCTGAACGACTGAACCGGGGTGCAGACACAACACTCCAGTACAAGAACCTTGCTGCGGGGCACCATGTCAGGCATTGGCAAAAATTCCTCTGCAGTCCCTCGAACAAGACCAGTCTCATCAACTTTCTGGTGGAAGAGTGGAAATGCCCACAATACAGAGATATGCTGCATGGTAAGGTCTTGTACATGACCTGTGAGGAAGCCTCACTTCCTGCCAAGAAACTTTCAGTCAACTGGGAAAGTCATGGAATGTGAGTGAGAAATATTCCACAAATTTGAGCAGTTTACCTGTTGCATGTATGTTGATAATAGCAGCACTGGTGAGGTACATGAACTGTGCTACCAGCTCTTCTGCACTAAAAGGGGAGAAGTCGAGTCCAGCCAACTGCCACCATGTAGAGACTGTCTCTTCATGCATCCTCAACGAGCCAACTATCAGGCAGCAATTCGAAAGTGCTGTCTGCAAGCTACCCCCATGGCGCTAAGCCCTACTCAGTATGGGTGGACAGACAATGATGTCAAGCTGGCCATTCACTGGATGCGCTCCCCACCTGCACCAGATGTGGTCTTGGACCTGCTATCATGCAAGTGTGTGCATTCATGCAAGTTGCCAAGTTGCATGTGCCTGTCAAATGGACTGACCTACACCGACATTTGCAGGTTACAGACCTGTAGTAACCAAAAACTATAGAATGATCCAGAACCAGACTTTGAATTTAGGGGGTCAGATGATGAAAGAGATGATCAGTTTGATGAGTAACACAGTGTTATCATTCTGATGGTATTACTGTGATAGTAATAGTAGTAGTAGTATACCCTGATGCACAGTGTGGTGATTCAGGACCTGGTTACCCTTGTTAACACCATCTAAGTGCACACAGAACTTGATACTAGTAACATTAGTGATAATATATCCCAAACTCCACCAAGTTCATGCAAATGTCAATGTTGTTCATAGTTGGTAACTCACTGTGGTAACTTATTATGCTGGATTTTCATTGTCTATTGAAAGAAATGTATAAAGACACGTTTGTGACCTAACTGACTTTGGTCTGGTTACTTTCTGAGTAAAACTGCCCTTCTAATATAAGGCTGCAAATCACCCCTCAGAATGGAGTAATATAGGCCTATTATACATTCCCTGAATCCTTGGAGTCCTGTGAGTATTCCAATTTTGTGTTTTCTGTCTCTGATGTTCCTTGATGTCACAGGACTAAAAGAAAGTACTCTTGATTTAGGTGAAAATTGTGGAAAAATGTGTGTGATTAAAAGTTTGAAGAGCTCCAGTGACCACTGTACTTGTCATTAAGATTCACTAAAGGGCTTAAGCTTAGAGTGTCCCCTTTAAATGATACCAAACACAATATTTTTAAACATTGAAAAAGCAGCATCTAAACACATTTTTTTCCAAGGGGGAAGTTAACTTCAACAGCTGATACTGTAAGTTTAATATAGCTGTGTTCACTCAGGAAGGGCTATCATACTAAAATATCATCTACAGACATGGATGTTTTCGAAAATTATAAATAACCTTTGCCACCTTGAGTGGTACTGACAAGTGAAATTTTGGCCGCTGTCCCATGGACTAAATGGGACAGAGGGAAGGTGATAATATGTTAATGTTTTCACACATTTTAGTTACAAGTTACCTCTCTGAAGTAGAGATGAGCTATATAGTACCATCAGCAACTATCTCTCTTACATTTGATGAGACAGTGGTCATACTAGACTAAATAACGCTGCAGTGGAAAAAAACCCTGAGTGTGCTGAATTGCATTTTATTGCTTACAATTTCATTTTTTCATCTGCAAGAGGACGATTGTTGTATTTTTTCTTTCTGAAGTCCCATAGTCTTAGTTTAAATCTTATGGTGCAATTACATGACATAACTAACACACCATGAAACCTGTAGTTTGATTCTATATGGATGAAGACATTAGTGTGAAGGAAAACAATCAGTGGTGAATCGAAGTTCAGTAAATTTAAAAGGAGAATCACTGTGTTTTCATCTGCTTGCAGATTGTTCAGCAATTTAAGGGGCTGGTAAAACTGTTTCCAACAGTTGGTGTGGATCCATATGTTGTTTTTTAACAGCATCCAATCACAATCAAATCCTTCTGGTATTCTTCTTACAATGTATTTGTTTAGGGCAAACAAAGTAGTGGCTGCTCAGGGGGAACATCTGTCAAACCAGGCTCTGTGTGTTTGTTATTTCCTTTATGTCAAAGCATAGTGAGTGCTGATAACCCAGGTGGCATGCTTGAAGTAGCTCATTAAAGGAACTCACTTTTACTCAATGAATCTCTCTCCTTTACAACAAATTTGTGGTATCACACCACTTTCTACCCTTTGGCATTTTTAAAGTTCAACCCGATCATGAACTCCAGACAGACACACACTAATTTTAGGTATGCAAAGGCTGTTAATGATCAAACTTTTGAGACTGCAAATATTAGAAATTCACTTGCAGAAAATAACTGCTTGGAAATATATAAACGCCCCTATATTGTTGGGGTTTCTTCATATGTATGCTGTGATGTTATGCAAGTTGATTAAGCTGTGCATACCCAAAACAACAAATAAATAAGCACATACAACCATAAAATAAAACATTTTAGAAAGCTGTTTGAAGTCTGTCACTGTCACATCTCCTTGACAAAAGATAATAAAGGAGTTACAGTAGTGTGATCTTTTCTCATCTTTTAAAATTCACCCAATATTTCATATTGAGTGAAGCATTAATGATGTTTTATTTTATCTGCCAAAAAAGTAATACTTCAGCTACAAAAAAATCAAAGATGTGTTGCTATGGAAACTGTGAATATCAGTGTGTGTGACTGAAAGACTGTCTTGCAGGCATGATGGCTCAAAAAACATTTCTGGAGCCACATCTTATCACCTCCTTGCCTGTTAAAAGTTTGTGCTACTTTTGTGCCTGATGTTCATTATTCTTCTCACTTCCAATCAATGTGCTTGACATTTCTTTGTAGCCTGAGTGGAACCTCTGTACACACATACACTTTTTTAAATGCTGGTAACAATGTGTCATTTAATACCTCTTCTAGCTCAAAGATTAAATATTCAGTTCATGCTATTGCTTTTGAATCACACTTCTTAGATGGCATCACTTGTGGTTTCCATTCTATTTAGCTGTCCTACTACGGTGGCCTTGAGTGTAAAAACACAATGACATTTCAGAAAACACAACAACATTTCAGATTAAAAATGGTTAGACACTTGTTTGTGACTGGACAGAACTGGTATGTCTGCTTTGAGTGACAGGTAGGTCAGGTTCCTTTGGCTGGTCAGCCGAGCAATGAATCAGAGCTCCGGCTACAGCTGATGTTCCTGCTGCTTTTGGTGATTTAAATGATGAAGGATGTCATACCATAGAGTTGA
Source organism: Scomber scombrus (assembly GCF_963691925.1). Lineage (NCBI taxonomy): Eukaryota > Metazoa > Chordata > Actinopteri > Scombriformes > Scombridae > Scomber > Scomber scombrus. The sequence continues at coordinate 12,980,913 of NC_084979.1, read as the reverse complement.
TTTTTTCCCACTTCTTACCAGAATATTGAAACATTCTTTCAGTCTTTCATAAATCAATCAAAAAGTATTGAACACTAGACAGCTCTGTGACACCTACATTATGATTGATGTACTAGCTAATTAACCTTATGATCTAATCTGGGCTATAATTCATCCTAAATTAATATTCTGATAATATATGGATAGAGAGAAAAAACAACATTTATAGTTGTAGTATTTAGTGTTTTACCAATGATTTCACAATATCTGCTAGTTTTGATTAATTATAAATCTAATTTATTTGGTACAAAAGCGTGAAAAATGCATGAACTGCAGTGCAAACACAAACACAGACACAAAAATATGTAATTTGTCTGTGATCCTAAATATTTGACAGTGCTCCTGAAACTTTTAAGTTGGTGTCACATGTGCTTCTAAATTTAAAAGTCAGCAGTTTACACAAAGATAATTCAGGTCATTGAATTCAGGTAACTGGCTGCCTGTGATTGGTTAGTGTTATGGGATAAAGCTCAAACAGATTACATTTAATACGCTAACTGGCTCATTGCCACAGGCTGCACTGGGATTTTTTTTATTTTCATACTTGTATTGTTTCATGTAGACTGTAAAAATGTAGCTGGTATAATAATGGACAATAATAATAAAGCAGTCCTCTTACAGATGTTACGTTTAAGCAATTGACTGTTACATCCACATGAAAAATGTGAAAAGGTTAAATAATCATAGTGAAGAGAATTAATTAAATAGAGATTGGGACAACTGTTTTGTTTTCATCAATTTTTCTATGAATATGTCTTGTTTATAGCCTGTTTGACATTAAGACGTTTGTTTTCATGTAAAGAAGTATATGAAATAGCAGTTATATTTGTTCATTTGTTCATTTATTTGTCAATTTACAGCTTTCCTCTAGGTGATCCAGACAGGCTGGAACAGAGGTAACTTCAGGTTTAACTCTAGGTTTTCAGGGTTATGATAGCGGTTCACATGTTATTGGGGTGCATCGACACGGCAGCTTATGCTTAACAGCTACCCTGCTTCGGAGCAGGTCATTTAAGAGAATCGTATTTCAACCTGTCAACACCCTGACCACTGACCAATCAGATCACTGGATGAAAAGAGTCATCATTCCTACAGGATCCTGACATGGACAAAAGCCCTGAGTTTACAATAAAGTAACAAGTAAAAAAAGAGCAATATATATTTTCATATGTCTGTAAACCATTTTATTGTTCCAGGCTTTATGTTTCCAATCTGGGTTTAAAATACAGCTTCTAAAAAATGGAGAGATCATTGACAACCCTAAATGCATAATGATGATTTTAGCTGAATTTTAATTGTGCAAAGTTTATTTTATCCTGAAGTGATAGCTGACAGTGTGGATGATTTTACACCCTGATTCCATCACTGTAGATCAGAATAATATGAGACAACTGCGTGATGATAATTGGAAATAAAAATGAAATATTTTTTGTTTGAAAAATAATTGGCTCCCATGATTATAATGCTGACTTTTTAATTTAGGCGCACATGTGCCCTCAAGTTCAAATAGTTTGGAGCACTGCCAAATATTTAGGCGCACAGGCAATTCACATATTTTTATGTCTGTCTGTGTAAGCAGCTCATGCTTTGATTTCATGCCTTTGGGTCAAATAAATTAGATTTATAATGGATCAAAACTAGCAGATAATGTGAAATTGCTAGTAAGACACTCCTGAATGTTGTTGGGTTTCTTTTACATTCTCTCACCACATATTAACAGAATATCACCTAGGAATAAACTTGGAATTATAGAGTATGTCATATGCTTAATTAGTTAGTATAGTAATTATGTGGTACAGTAGGTGTCATAGATCTGTCTAGTCTTATATACTTTTTGCTTTTATGAAATGCTGAGTTATATACCTTTGATTACATTTTTCCAATGTTCTGGTTACTAGTGGGAAAAAAAACAAAACTGTGATCCTCCTACGACATCTTGCAACATCTAAATGTCAGTAAATGGTGTGTTGGATATGCTTATGGGTTAGCTCAAAACAAGGCATGCATGTTCAAAAACACTGGCTTACACTTTTTCTGGATAGAGAAGCTGCCGTTTCACCCACAACTTGTGCAAAAATAGACTTTAAGTGTAAAACAATTTCTTCCAGTTTGCTGTACCTGCAGACTTGCCAGTAGCTCACGTCTGGCAAACTGTAGCATTGATTTTAATGGTTCACAGGCTGATGTGCTAACTGAGAAGCTATGCTAACAGTAGTGTGCATACTGTACCTGTTTATTCTAGCATGCATGATAAAATGTAGAACTCCACCTACTGAAAGACAATGAAGCGAAGGACCTCTCAGGCAGTGGACTCAACCGTGGAAGTCCCACACATAGAAAATGCACTTATTTTACAAGCCCCCCAGGAACAGTGCCAGGCTTTGAAGCCAATTTGACATAGCAACGAAACTGTGTAATTACAACATCATGTGATGCTATTGGGCCTTACTTACTGGCACTGATAAGAGTCTCTGCTTGCAAGTTAAGTTGCTGTACAGACTTTCATTTGTGTTTTAATTCACTATTTATGGTATCTATTTCCAGTAGTAATGTTGTAGTAATGTTGATATTTCACAGATAATGGCATCTCATATTAACATGGTGTGGGATGACTTTAAGTCAATTAACTTCCATGTTACCAGCTTGAGATGATACAGTACTGAGTGCTCACTGCAAATCTCACCACCACCACCACTCAAGAAACCTTCATTGTCATATCTCTCTCTTTAGATTTGTCTGACAGTGATTCAAGCCAGCTGTACCAAGAGGTTCAGAGTGAAAAGTCGCACAGAGGTCTTATGTATTGTACATGCTCTCACAGGAGGTTGTTATCTAGAGGAAAATCAAGGTTTTTCCTGTATCAGCATATCGTTCTCAGTCACAGGAGGATTATTGGCTATATGCCCATATAAATCACTCAGTTTTCATCTGGCTTATGAATCTGTTTAATGGATCCTAACACAAAGACTGACCCAAAGACCCTAGAAAGCCACTGCATATTATCATTATTAACCTCAGTTTACCCCAGAGGAGATCACATCTCCTTGGAGCGATTGTGTTTCCAGCTAACTCCTGTCTGAAACACAATCTTTGTAATGATGAGCTGTGAAATTTGCTACCTGTGAATCCTTAGTCATGAAAAATTAATAGGGGATTCGCATATTGACCTATGTAGCATCTGACTTCATAGAGGCAGATCATACAGTATGTAAAGATGTAATTAAATAGCTCTATCCAATGAGTGTTTTTCTTTGCCATTTTTTTATATGACAGTCTAATTTTTAATGTTTTCCGGGATTGTTTTAGGAAGAAAGCTCCTTTGTTTTTTTTTTCTTTCACAAAAATAGCATACTCTCATGAATAAGACAAAAACTTCACTTTTTTGTTGAATACACAATGTAATGTATTCATTACAAGTACCCCATTTTTCCCTAAAGTCTTGAAACAACGAAACAAAAATGCTCTTGAGTTCTGAAAACAGACAAAATGGGTAAGAGGATACGAGCAAAACACCTTTGCTCTGGCTGCGTTTGAATCTAAGTCACTTTATTCGTTTGATTTTACTGAGAAGCAAGGTCAGAATTGCTGCCAGAGATTTCTGTCTCCTCTATTTATGCGTTTGTATTTTTGTCAGGTCTTTGAGAGTGGATGACTAACGACACAGAAGGATCGACAAGCCGCAGCCTCAAGCTGTGAGAAAGATTTGATTTATCCCTGTTATTAACCTGTGCTATTTCCCTCCACACTTATTCAAATTCATGACTAAATCCATCTCTTTTTCCCGTGCCTTTTTTTCATCAGTGTGCTTTTGCGTTCTCCCTGTTTTGATCTATATTTCAGGATAAAGATTTGCTCTCTGTACAAAGGAGCCATTTAGATGGCAACCCAGTAGTGTGGGAAGGGAATGGATATGAATCTCACATGACAATGTGTTCGATTAAAAGCAGCGTGAGGTGTAAGCTCAAGAAATGGCTGTGCACGAAAATGTACCTGCACATGCATGCAGGAGAGTCTACTCTGGCGGGGTAGCTAAAATAACTGCTGGCAACCTGTAAACCTCAAAACCACAGAAGCATTGAATTTGCTCAAAAGGAAAGTCTACAGTTTTGTTTAAATTGTTTCTCACGTCTTTATAGCTATGATTCTCAGCAACAGCACGTCAGTAGAAAGACAAGTGGTGCTGTTATGGCAGGTAGACAGCAGGTCAAGATTTATTGTAGCTTTTGCTGGGAAGTGTATCAATACCCCCAACAGTCTCTTACTCCCACCACTATATTTTCTCTTAGTCTGAGTGATAAACTATCTGTAAGGCGAGTTTGTTTGTATTGCACCTTTCAATCAGAAAGACATTTTTAAGAGTGCTTTACAGAAGGTGAGAAAATGCATGAGGATGGCATTTGAAAAGAAAACCAGTTAAGGAAGTACAAATGAACATACAAAAATGACAACAAATGTAGCAATAGCGTGTTTACAGTGCAGCATAAAAATAAATAACAGTGCAGCACAGAAAGGAATCTAATCAAACATTTAGAACATTTCATGATTATAGTATAGAAACCTTATATCGTAATCATGTTATTGTGATTTTTCAAATTCCCTAAGAGACAAACTATCATGAGTTATAGTATAAGTTATAGTAGTTGGGTTATAGAGAGGGAGAGCGAGAGAGAGAGATTGCAGTCATACAGTGGAGGAATTATTAATGACATGAAGATATAGTGATGAGCCTATTTTTGGTGAATATGAAACTGATAAAGATCAGTCAAGTTGTCAAAAGATTATGCAGTGATATACAATACAATGGCAGAATGATAAAGGTTGTTTCATTATACATGCTTTTTATCTGTACCAATCCTCAACTTTAGAGTACTGGACAGACTGTAATGTGATTTTACAGTGTCTGGGCTTCAGACACTGCCTTTTGGAGAGACAGGTTAAAAGAATCATAAATCCAGCCGTGAAACCAGTGCTGATATAAATAGTTGTTTTATGCTGTTATAGGGTCTAACAGCTCCATTTCTCATCTACTCCTTGGCAGTTGAGGCATGTTCTTAGTGACTGTAACAGCCAGAAAAATCTATTGCATGCATGACCTGAAACCCAAAGCAGCCGCACGGTGCCCCTAAAAGATCTCAGAGGAACTTTAATCGGTTTTTGGACCTTATTATTTGGGTTTCACCTCTCTGTGCGTGGGTTTATTTTTCAGTTTCCCCCCCCCTGCTGTTTTTTTCTCCAAATATCACCACAGGCTTTCCAGCTGTTTGTATTTTTAAATCATAAAGTGATTTTTAAACTGAAGTCACCTCATGATTCTGACTTTCACAAATGACCCAGTTCAAGCATGTTATTACATCCATATAAGGGATGAAAAAACACTGCAGAAAACAACAACAACAAAAGTCAACCACAAAGGAAACATGTCCTTGACACAGTTATATTTATAAATGATGATCTCTCAGTGGTACTGGAAGCGTTTCTTAAAAAAAAAAAAAAATCACTGTACACACACAGCGTAAGGAGTTTTCACTTTAGAGAAAAAAAAATTCTTAAAAGTGGCCTCCCAATTGAATATTTTATTAGCAGCAGTTAAATTGGGATATTGCTGTGCACCTCAAGTGCCTAAGGACACAGCTGGACACTGAGATGAAATCCCCTGAGTGAAAGTTCACTGGAGAAGCTTCAAGATGAAATGCAGTTCACAGCAGGGGCTTTCTCCATGCAGCATGCACACCATCAGTACAACAGCCAGTAATAAAGCATTTATTCTCATGCTCTGTTTGGTATGTTGTCAGACTGTGTGGAGTGAAGAATTCAGATTTGTATGGCTTTGCAGACCAACCATGGCGTGCAAATATACTGTGAGCATTAAACATGATCTGATTTCTATGTGTGTCGATTTTTCAGCTGCTAATGAAGAGTATATTCTTATAGCAGTTGATTTACTTTTCGAACCACACAAAGAGTGAGCAAAGCCAACAATTCAAAACAGATTAAAGTTTTGATGATCAACCCCTAAATAGTTATTTTAAACTCTTTGGAGTTCTGAGGTTTGGAAGGTGGTTTGACAGGCATGGTGCACTTGCTGAGGAGGCTAATTAACTTGCAGCAACTAATTAATTAAAAGGTTGCAAGGTTGTGGTAACAGTGTAATGAGAGAAGGGAATGTCAACACCAGTTGATATTACCCCGCTAAATTTAGATGAGTTAATATTCGACAGCTTTTCTATGGGGAACTGGGGTTCCAGATGTAAAAACAGATGGTGATGACACAATGTGGAGACAACAGATATCTTCATTCCATAGATGAACAACCGGTTACTGCATCATGTTGGACTTGATTCACCAAATTCAGGTTCATAGGGCAGTAACCTTTATTCACTTAGTTAGAAGCAGCTGATTTTTGCATTTACAGGACATAAATAAATAACATGGTTAGTTACTTTAGTTTGTAGTTTGTTCAGAAATGATCATTTCTGGTATCAAATCTTCATTACAAGAGCAAAAAGTGCTGTACAGTTATCACAGCAAACAATTCCAAATTTACAAAATACAGTATACATATGCCAATACCTCCAAATTTGCTTAATTATAGACTTTATTATGACAATACAAGACTTTTTAAAATTTTGATCTAAAGACAAAAGTTACCAATGCTGAAAGTTGAAAAGAAAAAAAAAAAAATTCTGCCGTCTGGAGTGAATTTATTGTCACACTGACTTGACATGCAGTAGGTGGATGTTTCTCTTACTTTGGTTGTAATAACACCTCTCTGCATGAACTACACCTACCTGTTGTAATTCAAACTGTCAAAGTCCCTGCTGGCTTGTCTCAGCGTCAAGGCAGGCATTTCTAGTCAGCAAGCCTTTAAATAACCCCTTTCAGTGAAACCTGTAATGGGTGTGGAAGTGGTAGGACCCAATAGCAGCACAGAACCAGGGAGCAGTTTTAAATGATCTTTATTTTATAGTCCACAAGGTAAGAGAACAGATATGTGTAGGATCACTGAAGACACAGAGTTGGCAGCAGGTTAGACAATGCCAAATGCACTCATGGACATGAGGTTGACCAAGCCTGAAGTTCTGGCCTCTCCTGACAGGATCGAAGCCACAGGCAAACAAGAACAGGCAATACCCAAAGTCAGGAACAGAAGTCTGGTGCGTTTACCGGGTAAGATGCGAGGAGAGGAGGTCAAAAGCAAGCAGGGTCGAAAGGCAAGGCAAGTTTATTTGTACAGCACAATTCATACACTGGGCAACTCAAAGTGCTTTACAAAAGCTGAAAGCACATTATAAAAAATACAACGTTTAAACATTATTTATTAGGAAAAAGAGGGGAAAAAAGCCTCACTTGCTCTGTTCTTGAGCAAAGAAAGGATCTATTGATAGAAGTTAAAAGAAAAAAGAAAACACAAGTAGATAAATAAGTAAAAATTGGAATAAGAACAGATAAGGTTTAAAGTAGAAAATAAAACAAAATAGGAGCAATAAAAAACAGCAAGTAGGTATTGAATTTAAGAGAATGCGACAGTAAACCAGGGATTCAGTCCGTGAATTGTTGCTGGAAAGTCTGGCATGAAGGAAATGCAAATGACGATCTGGCCAAGAGTGAGTGAACAACAGGAGTATATATACTGGCTTGATACAGATGGGGTGCAGCTGAGAGTCCAGGTGATTGCTGATGAGCTGCAGCTGAGTGCCCAGGTGAACAGAGCTAACTGATGAGGTGGGTGTGGCTGATTAGCAGGAGTGGAACAGGGGTGTGATGAATGGAAATTTACCAGCAGCAGGAGAAGAGCAGAACAGACTGTGACAAAACCCTGTGACCCTTCAATTTCTGTGAGAAGTTAGAGGGTCGAGGAGATTCGACTTGCCCAATTTGGACAATGACAAAACTCAATTGACAAAAATGTGACGCTTTATTTGAATATTTCAGTGTTGATACTGCCTTAGTTGTCAGGTGTAAACAGATATCACCTGACATATTTAAACATGGGCATTTATCTCTAAAATTAAAGGGGACTTGGTTTTCCCTTATTTTAAATGTCAAATAATGAGGTAGGCATGTATCTACAGTAAGTAATCCCTGTGAGCAAAAAGCACTGGCTTCAGACTGCTCTGAACAGATTTCTTGATATGGTTATCTGGTCTATACACAACGTGCAAATTCACTGCTACACTCCCATAACATTATAGTGCCTCTCCATTGTTTTGGGAAATCACACTAAGCCATGGTTAATGAGTGTTTTTCCAACACACAAAATAAAGTAAAATAAGTAGTTTACCTGGAGGTATGTTGGTTGTCTGCAGCTCTTCATTAAACATCATCACTGTAGCTGTTCCTGCTTGTTCTGTTCCTCCCTGCATTATTTCCAAATGATATGACTGCCATTTGGCAGCTTCCTGAAACCTGCCCAATCATAACAGAGTGGGCTTCTCAGGAGGGTATCCTTAAATACACAGGTGGTAAAACTGCCTGTTAAGAGACAGAGGCTCAAATGAGGGGCTGCATAAAGATCCAATATAAGATAAATAAGGAGTTTTTGAACAGCAAATCAAGCTATTCTAGTTGATTCCCAGGATAAAAATATAGAGGTGGAGATGAGCATAACAGGTTCCCTTAAAACTGTGACAAACATAAAATAGTAACTACTTTTCATATTATTGTCAGTACACCTCAAAACATTTAGATGTTTTCCAAAAAAAATAAGCAATGACTTGACATCTGCATTTGGTTAAAAACAAATTTACATACAAATACTATATTTACTAAACAACAGTATTTTATCCTATACTGCATGTAAAGTGGAGAGGTGATATTCAAACCAGTGTTAATATCTACCATGGATCACAACAGCAACTACAAACTCACTCAATCAGTCTTTTTACAGCCAAAACTGAAATCAATCTGTTAAATATCAATCTATTGGTGTTGGTGATGTTTCTTTGTTACAATTTATTAAAGAAAAAAAAACAGAAAACCTAAATAAACCAGATGAGCTAACCGTGTACCTTCCAAAATTAATTGCTGTTTAAAACACAATGTTCCTTGGATGCATCTTGGAAAACAAGTGATGCTGAAAACCCTGAGAGACATCTGCTCAATCATGTTTTTCATGAGCTTGAACATATTTTCTAATTATGTCCTGTCCCCTTTGGCTGACATAAATGTTTTGCGAGCAATACAGTTGTGACATTTGAAAATGAGGGAAGCAAGACAATTAAGGCTTATGGTGGGATTACCTCCTCATGAATGACCCTTACTTGCAAGAGTGTTGAACTCAGTAATAATGCTCTTAATTCTTGTCTCATGCTTTTTTTTCTTCATTTTGCTTGTCCAAATGTCACATCAGAAGGGGGATTCTTTTTTTGTCAAGTAGCACTGGGGTGAGAGCAGCATGCCATATGAGGGTAAGGGCACTGACATCAGTTTAACCCAAGGGCCTGGCTGCTGAATGTCATAGCTTAAGTAATTTGAAGAATACAATTTTTAAAAATGTGACAAAATGATGCAAGCCAAAGCTTTTCACAGTGTTTAGATTTTTTTCTAATTGCCATCACATGCCATAGCCTGCTTTTCTTACTGTTAAAAAAACAACAACCCTATATTCTCCTTAATATTAATGCCCAAATCTTCTGCAAGAACAGTTTCTATGTAGAGAGATCTGTAGACAAAAAAGAGGCAATCTATGATGCCATCTTGAGATGGTGTCAGAAAGTATCACCAATCTGCTGCCTCCTCTTCAGTGACTGCATAAATAGCTGCTGAGATCGCTGATTGATAATTATCCTTATCTCCAAATGTCTCCTGTTACGAGGAAACAAATAAGGCAAGAGCTGGCAGTGGGAGCTGGCAGGCAGAGGTCAATGGGAGGACTTCTACATTTCATTTGGCACATATTGAGAGATGGAAGTGCCATGGAGTGACAGTCTCTGACCTCTAGGTGAGATCTGAAAGGGATGATAAAGGCAACTGACGGAGAGAAAATTGGCAGATAATTACAAAGGCTAGAGGGGCACATTTTGTCTCCCCCTGTCTCTTCCTCTCTGCTCTCTGCCATACACACACACACACACACACACACACACACACACACACACACACACACACACACACACACACACACACACAAAGACACGTGTACAATGCAAAAACAGGGACAAGTCAGTGTGAACAGTATGCTACATCCACATGTAGGCAGTGAAATTACCTGTTACTCCACCATTATACCTGCTTGTTGTTGTTTGCCTTGGCTTGTTTTCAGGAGGCACTGGTGAAATAGTATTATCCTATTAAAAGTATTATCCTCCATTATAAGCATATGTATCTGTGCTGGAGATGCTGGCAAATCACCTCTATTCATATGGTGAATCTCTGCTGCATTTATCACAAGGTAATGGAACATTTAATGTAGTGTGTTGTTGTTTCAACTCATTTTTGGAGTGAAAATGTCATCTACTAATTAGGTAATGCTGACCCAGAGTTGTTATTTACTGAAGAAATGGAGATGCCTCTTTCAGAAAATAAATGCATCTATTCAATAGCATTAAATAAACATCATGCAATTGAATCTGTTTAATAGAGGTCATCATGCAAATTGTACTGAGAGATGTTTTTCACCTGTGCCGATTTCCTACCTGTTCATTTACTTCACACCTTCATTTATATTTTCTCCTAATGTGGTGTTCGTGGCTATTCCCCCCTCCTTTTCTCCCATCAGCCACCTGTGTTGCCCATTAATCATGTTGTGCATCATACACCGGACGAACCCCAGGGAGGGCTGAGGGGATCAGAGGACTGAACTGCACTTGAACTGGAAAAAATGCACCAGAACAGCTAGAGCAGCTGAACCAAATCATGTCTTAAGAAAATCACATGTGCGTGTCTGTGTGTGTGCGTGTGTGTGTGGGTGTGAGAGAGTGATAGAGATTAAAGTGCTGTGCTGTGCTGTGCTGCTGGCTCACTTGCAATACAGTCCGAAAGGATATACTTACCTTTCAGTGCTGTTATTCCTTCTTAAGTGTATTCTTAATCCCAAACATTGTTTTTTTCCCCCCCTCACAGCCACTCTCGCTGATTCAACTTGACAGAGGCAGGGTGGGCACAGATATATCGTTATGTTTCATAAGCGACTGTTTGTTAATCTTCACCTAAAGAGAGCCAAAAATTGCAAAAGAAATTGTTCTTTTAAAAAAATGAATTACATGTGGCTGAATGTTTCCAAGCCATGTGATTTGTGGGTGTGTTTTAAATCTTAAATGACTCAAGAGCGAGTCCTGGTGCTGGACTGCTGGGAAGTGAGCTTATTGGTTTCCACACAAGGTTATTGTTTTGTCTCTCTGTGCTGTTATTTTTATTGATGGAGGCGAATGAGGAATCCTCATCTTGTATACTTGATCAATTTGAATTGCCATAGTGAGGTACAGCTCTCAATGAGACACTTGATTTACATCTTAAAGGAATGATTCACCATTTTGGAAAAACATTTTTTTACGCTTTCTTGGCAAGAGTTGGATGATAAGATAAGTAGTATAAACTGTATTAATACTTGCACAAATTAAATATAAAATATGTCAATTAGTGAGCTTTAGATTTTCTTACCCTCTGACTAGGGGTTTAATGGTACATGTAATTGTCCTGAAACATCACAGTGTGGACAGTACAGTTTGGTGCATACAGTTGTACCAAGAACAATAACTACCAAAATAGTTTAACAACCCGCATACTCAGATTTGCAGAACATTAATTTTAAAGCGTTTTGGCAGCGCAACATATATCTGTAGCAGGGTTAATGCAAAGTTGAATGCAAAGGATTGGCTGGAGGGATGAACTCTTGTGAGGTAATGTTATTTTTAGAAATGTCACTCTGGGCCAAACAATCTAGAACAAACCATGAAGCCGCACGCTCATGAGTGTATGCTAGCCCGCTTAGCCAAGGTAGTCTGGTTATCCTGTAGTGTCACTGCCGTCAGAATGACAAGTGTCTTTTTTTTTCATTGGCATACTCAGCCTCTAATTGGCTAGTACTCGTTGCCTTCATTGGTTAGGTTGGTACGGTTTAGGCACGAGGAGTGATATGGTTAGTGTTAGAGTTGACATGTCAGGGTCAGAACCAATCAGAAATGGAGTGAATTTAAGTGAAGCTGTTCATAACAACGATAAAAACATTTGATTTCCGATGTGGTTGGAGAGCACGTTGTAAGTTCTGACAGAGAAATGTAGTTAAAAGTGGTGGTTTGGTCCCTCTGACAGATATATTATTATGTATGACATCATTAGTACTGAAGTATCAGTGTGTAAGCAGCATGTTACTCTTGTAGCTGCTGGAGGTGGAATTAGTTTCAACTACGTTCTATACAGTTTATATACCATAAATCAGCATAAAATAGCTGTCAGCAGATGTACTGACTTCTTGCAGTTGTTTTCCCTTTTCCACTACAGCACAATTAAAATGTTTCAGTAATAGTTTTGTCCAATGAGCCCTTGATGGATGTTTACTTTTTTAAAGAAAAGACCAAAATGTTATTTTTCACTTCTCTTTTTTTCTTCTTCTGCTGTACCTATAACATACCAAACCAAAAACTGTGGTACAGTTTGAAGTAAACTGGCCACCGGTATTGGCCTAATATTTAGCAGATAGATACTTTATATGTCATCTTCTCATTTACCTCGTGGCAAGAAAGCTAATGAGATTATTTCCAAAAATGTAGATGTCTCTCATCAAGCCTAGCATCTCAGTGAGAATTAGGGTTAATATTAAAAATGTAAGATGTTCAGTGCTGTGTCTGCCTCCAGTTCAGTATTAAGCTCAGTCTGATGCTGGTTCAAGGTGCTACGTTCAGTTCAGTACAAAACTTGTCCTATAAAGTTAATAGCTCAGCAGGCTTTATTTGTAATAGGGTTATCACAGAATGATTGTTTCTGTGGCTTTTGTGATGTTTTGGTAAGTTTTTATCATGGATGAGCTGACAATCTTGTTTTCAGTCACCAGTGAGGGGAGCTCCACCACTAAAAGTTACTGATTTGTTAGGTGACAGTGGTGGTTCAGTTATCAGTTCAGTTTGAAGATTCTGTATTAGAGATCTATTAAAGATTCTGTATTAGAGATCTATTAAAGATTCTGTATTCAAATTCATTTCTATATGCAACAAATACCTCTAGAGAAAATAAGATGCATTTGTCAGAAACAGTGCTTTATTGTAATGCCTCCTCATTATGTCATAATAGAATTGGCAGATAGACAGATACAGTAATTCATCTCAATGGAAAATTGCAGTATTACAGCAGCCACATCACACATAACTCACAAAATAAAAACATCAGAAAGCACAAATAAGAAAACTGAATAATAAAATCTTTAAACTGAAAACTACAACCATCCTCTAATATACAACAAGATTCTGTAAATGGTTCATGCAAGTCAGCTCCAGTATATTGTTATGCATTTATATGGCAAGTGCTGCATTTGTATTGCATCGGTGAGTACTGGACATACATTGCATTTTTGACACACATAACATAGTGAAGTGGTGAAGTGAAGGTGGACAGCAACGTAAAGGAATAACAGAAGTGAGCAGAGATATATTAATTAATGAGCAGCACAGTGAACGTCAGGAGATTGTTTTAGTGAAGTAAGAAAATAAAGTTTCATAGTTCAGATAGGCCCCTCTCCTAGCACTGGGAAGACTGATGGAACAGTATGAGGCAGCTGGCATGAATGACTTCCTGTTGCCTTCCTGTCATAGCTGATCTGTTTTAAGTCTGCTGCTGCTGAAAGTTTGACCAGTGGGTCGTGGCTGGGATTTGAAACATTCCTCATGATAGATAACAGTCTGTGGAGTTTCCTTGAAACATGTAAAGTGAGAACCAATGTAAAATACAGATGCGTGTCAGTGTTATGAGTCAAACTATGGAATGGTGTCAGTGATGAGATTAAATTGTGTAATTCTCTGTTGAGTTTCAAAGTAAAGTAAAATAAGGATTATAATGTAAAATGATTACAAATTTATTTTCTTTATTTTCTATTTTTTTGCACTGCTGATATTCTGGGTTATTTTATGGATTGTATAGGTTAGGCACAAATTAGCTTTGGCTTCAACCTATTCCTTTTTCAGTCATTGTCTGGAATTTAATTAAGTGAAATACATTGGTGTAAACATGTACAGTGATGTTTTGTCAGTTGCATACCCACACAAAAGTTTTGTTTCATATAATGTATGAGTGAAATTAATTACTGATTGATTGATTGTTTCATTCTTCCTCTCCGTAAAGGCTACAGAGAACTCTCCTAGCGCAGAGCCAGACTTCATAATCAGTTATCCTTAAGAGATGAGTCATGATCTTTTGCCACTGATCCAAAATCATCTCAGCCTCATCTTCAGAGGCGAATCATTTTTTCAAGTATCTACTGTACAAGTCCAGCTGCTTTTGACTCAACTTTAAGAATCTTCCCTGAAATTCTTCCTGATCAGCTTGTTCATTTTTATATATCTGCTCTACCTCGTCTTTTCGATGAGCCTCTGTGTTGCGGTTCCAGTCCAGTCTGTCGTCAAACTGGAAGATATGATTTGTATTTCTCAAACACCTTCATCTCCTCTCCCAGGATCGAGATGCGGTTTGTTGTGGTCTTCTTCCCTCTGAAATCCACTAACATGTCCTAGGTCTTGGTGACAGGCAGGAGCAGTATCAGCATACTGATAGAGAAAATGTCTTACCATCTTGATAAGCAGCTTAAGTTGTTATTATTTACTGCCAAATAATTTTCTGATTGCAGAACCTTATATGCAACTTATATCAATCAATTTTTCTTTTCTCAATCATTCGAGCAATGATTTTACCTGGATTCATGTTATGGGATGCAAAATACATGATCCATAATTCAGCGCAACAAGACAATGATTTGACACTGATTCATTGCTGGATCAATAGTTTTGTTGACAGAGAATTCAGATGAGCCAGCATTGTTGTAGTGATAGAGGGCTTGTTCCATTATGCTAAACCAAAGACTATAGGAGGGCAGCCCTAATTGTCCAAACAACACACACCACATTCCTCATTTGATGCTGCATTGACATCTAACATATTGGATTCCATGCTGGAGCAATCAGGCCAGGACTGCAGAGGTGGGGCACTCTGAGACGCGACCAGGAGCCAGGATAATTAACATTTATTGATACATGACTGCTGTAAGCCTGTTTGCCCAGTGAATTAAACCAGCTCATTACAGGCTTAATGGTGGGTAGGGGAGATAAATAATAGATGCCAGTCCACTCACTGGCACTTAAGCATGCATCAGGAGACCACTAACCCCCCCCCCCCTTCCTGACATCAATTTGCCCTATACAAAGTCAAGACATCCTCCCTCGAAACCAAAACTGACATCACCACTTCAATCCAATCAAGTGGTCTCATGTGGGCTGGGTTGGAGGTTTTAATGATGGTAGTTGTGGATAAATGTTAGATTGAGTTGGGTAGTAAATCACAAGCATGCACTCACACAGACACATTTTCAATGAAAGTTAGAATAATAATTAGCAGGTAAAACAATATTTATGTTGTAGCTTGTAGAGATTTGTTTGCACTCCTGGGAGTATCTAATATTAAAAACCGACCCAGTGTCACGGCAGTTCGTGAAATAGTCTAGAAATGTAATCTATAGATGCGTGCACATGCGTTAATTTTTCTTTTTTGTTCTTTTTTTTCGTGACACTCAACCTCACACTAATGTATTTCAGCTGGAAGTATGTGTATGCCCGCACCATCAACCTCACCATCTTAAGGTTTCTTTCAATTACTAGAAATAAAGTTTTTTCATCAGTTTTTGATAGAGGTAAAAGTGCACTACAGTATATTGCTTGCAGATGTGGAGTTTTTTGCATTATTTGACTACTGTTATGTGTGTGCGTGCGTCAAATATTGTACCATGGCCATATAAACAGGATGAAGACGGGGTTATCAAAGTGAGAAAAAAAAATGCTGGAAAATATCATCCTTGCCCTTCCATTTTTCTGTGGTCCTTTATAAAATGTGGACCAAACCGATAGCAGCTGTCAAATTCAGACCAACAGGCAACTGCATCTGGGAGTAGCCTTAGCACTTTTTATTTGTGAGTGATTCTCCCTTTGTGTGCATGTGTATGGGGAGACCTTTTTTTCCCCCCTTTGCATAGGCATGATTTCTGCACCTCCAGCCCGCAGGGGATATTGTGGCATTTTAAGAACCATGCTTTCTAACCCAACTTGAACCCAAGCACTTCAGACCTTCTTCCAACCCTGTATAGTAATGCCCTAGATTGTCAGATTGTAATCTCTGAAGGTGATTTATTGTAGTAAACTATTTCCACTAAAAAAGAAAAGACAAGCAAAAAGCTTTGTTTTATATATTGGGCCTTCAAAATGCTCTCTGAAACAAGGCCTGGGATGGCTCCTGTTCATAAAATGAGAAAAATAAAACTTTGTCATATAGCTAAAGCAAATACATTGTTGAAAAGGTCTGGGCCTGGAGAGTAATATATATATATATATATATATATATATATATATATATATATATATATATATATATATATATATATATATATAGTACTAGCCAATTAGTATGAAGATTCTACATGACTCCTGCTTTGAAATAATGACCTTTGAAGTTTGACCTTGGTGCATGTTTGAAGGCTTATAATTCAGAAACAAATGGGGCTACAGACATGCGACTAACTGTTAGCCTATAGAGCTATAGTCAACAACTGGGGGCAGTGTAAAATATGGCTAAAATATGGTTACAATTAATTTTCACCCGTTTATTAATTAGATATTTAAAATCTGACATAAATCCCCTTAAGCTCCTCAGTGTACTCTCAATTCAGTATTTGTAACTTCCATTATACTATCCAGAAATGCATTGAGACATATAAAGATACTCTGCTTAGAATGATAATGTGTGTTTAATATGTTTTTTTTGCAAGAAAAAAAAGAAGAAAGAAAATTACAACTTTAATATCCTTAAAATGACACCTACTCCTTCTCCCTCATTAAAAGTTCCATAAAGTATGAATATGCAAATATATTCATGGAGGTGCAGCGGCTTTTCTGGCTTCCAGTTATGGTGAAAAGAGTGTTGAGGCCTCTTCTCTAAAAGAGTGTGCAGTTACCACAACCACAGTAACTAAGCCTAGAAGGTACAGCCAAACCAAACCTCTAAACATTAACAACTCACCTGCCTCATTTCCACAGAAGCTTAGAGCAGCACTCAGCAGACTGTTGCTTCAAAGGACACTATGCCCTGCCTGTGGCAGCAAACTGACATAGCAGACTACAATGGCTCAGAGGCGAGAGGAAGCAGTGTGCATGGAAGCAGAGAAGGGGTTACGGAGTCGGTCTGTTAGCCAAGCTAAAAGCTAATGTGACCTTTCTAGTCAACGTTCGCTTACCTGATAACAATATTGGATCATTAGACTGAGTGTTCATTGAGAGATGAAGAACTGTTCTGTTTTTATCCTGATGGAAAGTAGGTTCAACATGTGCCGGACTCAGCTTTTCAACTCGAAAGGTTGCATGCAGATCAAACTCAGCTGCAGTGGAAAACCCGAGGAGTAAGACTCTGCATATAATTATCTTAAATTATAATTAATTGGTTTCCTTGGATTTGTGTCATAGGAAATCCTGCCTGACTAAATCCATGGTTCTGTGACTGTTCTTGATAGACTGCAGTTTCAAACTGGAAATGCTCCGCAATGGCATTGACAGTTTACTTTGTTTGTCTGGTAGCATATGAAAAAACACCACAAGGACATGATAAGGTTAAAACTTGATTTTCATTGGAGGGAGTCTTTGATTACACTGCTTCTAGATGATATGTGTTAAGAAAGAGGAAGAATGCTGGTTTATTTCAGATATTTAGCCAAAACAGGAGTTGAATGCGCCAACATACAACAGACCCACATGATGGCCATTTTTTCTCTGCCATCATGCTCAGGGTGGGAACCATACAGCCCCTCTGCTGAATCTATAAATCAAGTTTCATGACTATTAAAGAACTGGGTTGATTGGGTTGTAAAAACAGAGATTTCAGAGAGAAAAAGCTGTATGTAGGTGTCATCACCACTCCTGCATTACTTCTGCTCCCAGAAACGAAACATGAGAAAAACCTATATTTTAGAGTTACAGCAAAGCATCCTGACAAACAGATGCTTTTTGTTGTGCTTATCTTCTGTACCTCCCGTGTCTTTTCCAATTCTTCTCCTCCCTGACAACATAACTATCACGCTCCTGCTCCTCCACCTCTCTCCTGTAACTCTACATGAAATGCTGCCTTATCGAGTTTTAACCTGAGACACAACGCATTTTCATTTGCAGCTCTGCCTTGCAAAATCCACTCAGTTCAAAAGCTCATGAACATTCACAACTGAATGCACGGCTAAAAGTTGGAAAGGAAATAGTCATGACTCTTTGAATTTTCTATTTATGTTAGATGCAATATTAACTACTTCATACAAGTTGTGTTGTGAGGGGAACAAATCTGAGAGCCGATTTTTTATGTTTTAATCTGATGAATGAGAGAATCATTTCAAAATGGATATTTTAATGAATTATCTAGAAACATTGTGTCTTGGGCACATAAAAATTAAATAAGATGAAAAGACAACAAATTAGCCTGTAATATGCAATCTATAGTGCTGTTGGGAAGATGATGAAAGTCAGAAAGGGGAGTCTGATGTGTTTTACAGAGATGTTACAGAAGTCTTATCTTTGTATTTTAGACTGTAATCACATACCGTATTTTAATTGTTGGTCTTTATTTGTGTAGTCAGGCCACGTTGCCTTAAAGGAATAATAACTATTTCTTGTTGGTGTTGTGTTTGATTTGTATCTGCTTCCATGTCCAAACTGAACTGTATATTCCCTGGTGTTACAAATTAAATCACCAGAGATAGGCAAAATAGGATTTTCCACTGGTATTAAATCACTCATTAAAGGATCAATCCTGTTTTGTCTGTAACTTGGAACTTATTTTGGTTGGTTTACTTCTAACAGGTATGATATTGTACAATTGTACATGCCAGTGTAACTGATGAGATATCAAAATGTGGCGACAATGCTAAAAAAAAAGTCAAAATCTGTTTGAAAAACAAGCAGTCAGACAATAATTCAAATGTAAAACAAAGTTCAGCTTTATTTTCACAAAAAGAATAATGCAAATGATTAACTTATTTTTTAGTTGAGTCGAGTTAACCTCCACATAAAAAGGTACAGATAATCTGGCTCGGCTGTTGGTTTGTTGGCAACCTGTCTGATCGTCTGACTGGTTGTGCCTCTTGCTGTGCTAGACTTTGGTCTAATAACGTTGCCTTGATGCTACTTTGGTGTGTGTAATGTTATCATAACTAATAGAAATGGCCAAAGCAACTAAAGTAAAATCCAATAAACTGACACTATCTTTTAGTAGAGACCCATGGGACATGTTTTGCTTGAATAAAGAGATGTTGAAATGTAGATATTTAATGCTTCCTGGCACCATCGACTATGATCGAGGCTGTCTGACTGAGAAAAGCATGGGTGTGAGTTGGTTAGTAATTTGTGATGATACTGTGGTGCTTGTGTGGGAGAAGTCTCTCTTTCTACTGAACAATTGCCTCTGTTATAAGCAGATCCTACTCATTGTTGCTGAGGGTCATTATTACTCCATAAATCTTAATATAGGCTCAGTTGATTCATGCTCAGTTGCTCTTGCCCACTTCAACATTTCAATCTATTATATTTTTTCACTACCTCTAATAAGAAATGTAATTCACCCACTTGTACTGGTTTGAATATAGCTTGACAAAGGCTGACTTTTATTTCTTCTGTAATGTAATAGTGCATCATTATTAACCCTTGTGTAAAATGACAACCCAGACAATGAATGACTGTTTTTGTAGACTTGTAGACATGTTTTTTGGTTTTTTCTTTCTTTAGCTTTCATAACAAATAGAGACATATTTCATAACAACAGTGCCAAATTCACAGTTTTTGGTACAGAAGCAGGTTCACTACACCTCAAAGAACTAAACTTCAACAATGACTTACTGAATGGGCAGGTTTTACTTTGTGTAAGATCTGAGACAGCATTGTACAGCATACAGATACTTTGTTTAGTTTAATATAAAAAGGGTCAGGGGATAACATTTCAACACTCCAGCCGTCTCATGGCCGCAGACAGCATTCAGTAGTTCAGTTGTAAGAGAAGTACTTTCATTGTCCTCATTATGTCACTTCTGACATTTGCGATGCTTTTGCCGGTTTGTTTGTTCTGGTTTGTAGGAGGACTCCTCCAGTGCCACCCATGAGGGTCTATCAGTATCAAAGCAACACGTCAGAAACCTGACACACATCACAAGTCTCCCTCCGACACTGCCACGGCTGCACTGGGAGTACACTAAAGTCTATGTGAAGCAGGCTTTTATGAATCATATCCAAGGGATCTAAGAGCCCTCCGTAACGTTTACAGTTATGGTGCATTTGAGCATATAGATGTGAGGGTACAAACAACTGTATGGCCTCAATTTGTTGCTTGTTTTTTAGAATTTAAATAAACTGTCATATATATATATATATAGAGAGAGAGAGAGAGAGAGAGAGAGAGAGAGAGAGAGAGAGAGAGAGAGAGAGAGAGAGAGAGAGAGAGAGAGACCAAATACCAATAGTCAATCATTACAACACAGCCTATTTCTAGACTGGAGCATGGGTAAACTGGAGCAAGCATCTAGCTGCCACTGGTGGCATTGCACTTTAACTTAACCATTCTGGCCCTGTAAATGGCTTTTACTACTATCAAAAGTAATAAACAAAAAAAAAACCCAAAAAACAAAAACAGGCAATGAAGGCACCACTACACTTTAAATATGCAAGTATTTTTCATTAATTATTTATGTTCAGTGGCGACTGTCAAAGCGAATGAATGAAATAGTGTGATATTCATAGTGCATGGAAAATAAGATGTGAAGGTCAGAGCGGCGGAATTACTTTAAAAGGGTTTGTCTTAAAAACCGGCAGCCCACATTTGTGTCTCATAATTTTCAATGTGGACATTTTTATTACTTAACCATATTTGTCCCCAACCTTAATGTAGCAGGTTTCGCTGGCATCCCGAGTTCCCTCAACACACATGTATGTTCCCCCATTTCTAAGAAATGTTCCTCCCATCAAAATTAGGCCCTATGTTACCATAGCCCTATGTCCCCTCATGGATTTTCCCCCAAGTTAGGCCTTATGTTACCTCAGGCCATTCCCTAATGCACATAATGTGTTGCGCCCCCCCCCCCCCTGTTTTTCATCTTCAATTTATTATTAAACTAAGGGAACATAGGGCTGTGGGAACATCGAGCCGTGGGAACATAGGGCTGTGGGAACATAGACACGCTCCCATAGGGATGACCCCGTTCATATCAACATGTTTTTTGTGAGACATGAAGCAACGTTGATTAGCCTGTAGAATGTAAATCACTTTCAGAATTGTTGGTCTCCTTGTTTCCTCTCAGAAATGCTGATTTAGACAAGGCTTAGGGTGACAAACCATTTTTTTATATAATCTTTGTCAGCCACACAGAATAGATGTTTTATTTCAGTTTGGTCAGAGACCATTAAGACCCGAGACTGACGACAGAGCTGGAAGTTTGTGACTGGGGATCTGTCACACTGTCTTAATTTTCTATTGAGAGCTTTGCTGTGACCTGAAACTTCGTAGCAGAGGCGTTGCCAATCTATCAAGGAAGGAAAACCGAAGTGAAGCCCTTATGTGTCTATAAAAATGGATGTGTTGGCTAGGCCTCCAGACATACACAAATAGTAAAATAGTAGGTTGTCAAAGCTGATAGCAGTGTTTGTTACTGTGCCCAATCACTTCGTACATCAGATTACTAAATGAGGGTAATGTGAAAGTTGACAACTGTGAACCCTTTTATTTTGTGTTATTCAGATTTCTGTTGTTGACAGTAAATTACAGAAAACTTCCTGATCATAGGACATTAGATAATTATGGTATGCCGATCTGTTAGTTTTACCCACACCCCTCTTAGATTTTCATTTACAAAACAGCAACTAATTTAATGAGTGCATAGCATAAATACAGTGTAATAAAGAGAACAACCTTAAAAATGCTGAAAAGACCAATCCTTCAAAAACTGGCAATTATCACTACATAATGCCACAGTTAATTGTAATTCTATAATTGCCTTTATCCATTTTCAACTAATTGGTTCAACATGGTGAGTGTATTCAATTATAAATTAACTGGTTTGTGATGATCTCTGAAATATAACAAGGAAACATTCAAACACAGCATGAAAGTCAAACTCATTGTTGCTGCCTCCAGTCTTGGTACAGATGAATCAAATACATTTCCTTTTATTATCACTTGATCCCAGTCTGCTGTTAAACAGAAACAATTCCATGTATCTGCAACTGAACAAAATAAAATTAACTTACTTTATGTATCAGTTTTGCCCATGAGGATTGTTAAATAATGCTATATAATGTTTAAGTTTATGTCTGTCTCAGCAAGAGACAAAGGTAAAGTCCTGAAATAACTCATCACAACAAGTGAGCTTCACTTCATTTCACCCTATATTGATGTGTTTGCTATGCAACACTTTGCCTTAAATTTTTTTTAATCCAATTTTCAGCCGCATTTCAATTATGCACTTTTTAGATCTTGGTCGTTTTAAATATATCTTTTAACCAAATAAAGGATTTTAATCATTGGACATCTGGACCATAAGTCATCAAACTTAGCACATAGTTTGTTACTACTATTTAGTGAACAGTTGTTTTTACTGTGGATTTTAAGCAATTATACTGAGGTTTTTAAGCATACCACTCACCTCTCTATTCAGTTGTGGGAACTATGCATATTGCCAGATAGAATATCCACTATATAAGACTTGAGAGGAGGAGACACATTTGGACTCTACACTGTCTTTTGACCCAGCACCAGCTGCCTTGGTGGGGGAGTTGAATGTCACAGTCCCTCCTCTTTGTGTGGCACAAATGCAGAATAATGACCCTTGATTTAGTCTAGGAGCCAGGCCTTAGGTCCCACACAGTTTGACCCACAACAGCCAGAGCCTGCATTTTTGTTTGATTTGTACTATAGTGATATTGGGTTAACCCTGGCAATTTCTGCTAAACACCTGGTCTTAGATTATTTTATAAATTCATTTAATTCCATTGCAGACAAGTATGCACCTCTTAAGAAATTCTGAGTCGAAAACAGAACATTGTTTGGAAATTGCTGAAATGTTACATGAAAAGATTGCTGCCTGGTGCAAAAACAAAAAACAAAATCATTCCCCTGACTGGCAATATTTTCGTCAACAACATAGTGGAAAAGGGCCTTCTTCATCCTTACCCAATGAAGTTGTTCAAGATTCCATCACTGTCTCATCTGGAAAGGAAATATGTGACCCAAAACATTTAAATTCATCAGGTTATTCATTTGAAAATGCTGTATTTCTTCCCACTTTGTCTGATCATAGTGAACCTTGCTGGGCAAACCAATTAGGCACTCTGACATTTTCATTGAAGCCTTTTATGAATCATGACGTATTTAATGCTCTTTGTTCAACTGATTCTACTGGGACTGGTCAGTCAGAGCAAAGACTTTTATTCGAAGCAGATCCATTACTAGTTGAATGCTTAACTTATTATATATTTTTAATCAAACTTTGCTTGCAGAAAGCATCCTTGACCTTTGGAAGACAGCTTTCTCTTTGCCTAAAGGGGCTCGGTTCAATGAGTAATTATCATCCAATCCCTAAACTTTCATGTCTAGCTTCAATGTTAAACAAACTGATAAACAATCGGTCAACAACACATTTTAAGATCATATCAATCAGGATTTAGACCTTGGCATAGTACTCTGATGGCAGCATCAAAAGTCTTGATTGATGTTGCTGGTGCATTAGATAATAAGCAGAATTGTGTTGCCTTTTTCTTGTTTTATCTAAGGCTTTCAATACCATTGACCATCTAATTATTTTGAAATGCCTGGAAACTGTTGGATTTCATGAAAAGTCTTGTAACACAAGCTGTTGTGGCTGATGGCTATTTATTATGAGTATTAATAAAGTTGTACCATAGGTTTCTATTCTAGGAGGGTTTTTGTTCACCGTTTTTCTAAGCAAATTAGGTGAAAATGTTAGAAGCAATACAATTCTTCTGTATTCTCTATATAACAGGGCCTTCTGTTACCCAGACACTTCAAAACTTGCATTTTTCTGTGGTGTATAGCAATTTTTAAATAATCTTAAATTACTTTGAAATGCTAATAAAACAAAATGCATAGCAATTGCATGGTCGATTGCTGCAGGACACTTTTCACCACACTTTGGTGTGTTCATGGCATTAAACCTCACGGTACAATCATTCTCCCCATAGGTTCATAACTGGGGATGACTTTAGAACATGTATACTATATGAAGAAGTTGGGTGGCAGTGCGGAGGGAACAGCACTGCAGTCTTTTTATTAACATAGCACTTCTTGGCAAACTTCCTGGGTATCTCACATCTTTTTAACTATAGATCAATGTTGTAATGACCAATGACCAAGACTATTTGGTCATTACATGGATTGGGAAACTCTATCTATCTATCTATCTATCTATCTATCTATCTATCTATCTATCTATCTATCTATCTATCTATCTAGATAATTAGATCATTAGATAGATAGATGCATATAGTCAGTGTTAACACCTACAATTATTGCTTGCAAGAAAACAAATTAAATTACAATAAAATTCTGTATTAGCCATGCCTCACGGCTTTTAACTGCACAGTGTACAACAGATGGAAACTAGCTAGAAATGCTGGTCACTCTCTTCTGAACAGCAAAACAACACTTGTCCAACAGCTTTCCATTTGGAAACTAATGGAGCTTTTAGGTTGAGTTGTTTGAGATAAGTAAACCTAAATTACACCAAAACAGCTGGTGAGGTGTGATGATTAACTTCTGCACCGCAACTTATATGAAACAGAAACAACATGACACACATATTTCTCAAGGGAACACCTCCACAGCCTTGTCTGATGTTTTTACCATCCTGTGTTTGATCCCACGTTCCTTCCCTGTATGTGTCTACACTAAAGCCTGGCCAATTCAAGTGGCCAGGTGCAGAGAAACTAACACAACAGCCCTCTAGTCACTGTGCTCTCACCAATGCCACAATCATATGCAACAAATGATTGTGCTTTTTCACACTGCATGACTGAAAATATCAAATCAGTCATCTTATTTTTCTTCTTTGAAGTATATAGAGACCCTTCTCTCAAAGCATATTTCCCTAGCTGAGCTTAATATGTCATTAAATAAATTCACAAGTGTTCAAAGTGTACAAACACTGTTTTTTGTCACTGAATTTGTGAATAATTTAGTCATAAAGAAACTTTCTCACCAAGCACTGTTACATACTGAATAACAGACTTAAATTTTAAAAGATGGAATATTTTCAACTTCGTGTGCAATGAAGTATTCCTACTTCTTTATTAAATGTATTTTATAATTGCATGATTGCATATGCTATCAATTGTTCCTACTTACAAGTATTGTGTATCCAAAGCCTGATATATCTTATTCCTCCGTGCCGTAGACCTCTATTGTTGTCCAAAAACATGTCAATCAACCTCATCATTGTACCGGGTGACCATTCACCACAAAGACTTGTCAGTCTCTGGAGAGTGGTTCTGTGTAAGGCTTGAAGTAAGTGCCAAAAGTATTTGAGAAATGTACAATGTAGCACAAAGTTAAGAGATGGTGACATGTAGCACAACAAGCTAACAAAGCACTAAATGCAAAACTGTGTTCACACTGGTGCTCAATGGCGTCTACCTTACATGGAACCACACTCATGAGATGCAAAATATGAGGGCTGTTATCAGTCTTTAACAAACTAACATGACCATTAGGGCTGTCACTTTGTAAAAAAAAAAAAAAGAAAAAAGCACTGTAAAGCAGATTGAAGGTCTGTGTATCATTCGTTCATTTGAGCTTTCATATGTTTGTCTGAATGTAAAGTGAAGCTTCATGTTTTTATAGAATAGAATAGACTTTATTGTCATTGTACAGGGTACAACGAAATTATGGGTGCTCTGCCCACACAGTGCAAATTTACTGTTTACTGGACAGAATAGCAGTGCTGCCCAGAATATCACTAGCAGTGGCGTATCCAGGACATTTTTACTGGGGTGGCCGAGATGGGACACAAAGCTAGTGCGGGGTGGCCATGGCATAGCGAAGTTTAATACGTATACGTAGGCAGCCAACTGCGGTTCGAATCCCTGTCCTTTGCTGCATGTCACATCCCGTCTCTCTCTCCCATGATTTCCTGCCTCGTCACTGTCAAATAAAGGTGTCTATGCTGGTAAAAAAATATATTCTTTAAAAAGTCATTTTTTAAATTCCATTTCCACCTATCACAGTCCTCAAGTATATCTGGTTATTTTAACATGTCTATTTTTAATCAGTAATTATGTTCAGAATAGGGTACACATTTTCTAAGAGCCATTTCTTTGTAGTGGATTAAAGTCCTCATCTCTTCACAAGTTAGATTAGAGTAGTCATCAGCTCCTTTGACCTGTATTGTTACCTGTGTTTGCTTTACTAAATATATATATATTTTTTTTTTACACTCACACAATCATACATATGTACATACATACATACGTGTGTGTGTATTTATGTATTATGCACATTTTATTATTGTTCTTCTGTGTTTTACAACCTTTTTAACTATTGTTCTGGTGTAGTGATATTTCAGACTGTTGTAATTGTATAAGTGGAGTGACAAACAACTTGAATGTGAGCCTACATGGTAAATTCAAACTATCCAAGCATGACTTACCATCCTGTGCAGGGGGAGCTGACTGCTCTTCATCACTACTGCTGTAGTGCTGCTGACTTGACTGGGCCTTTTCACTGCTGCTTGTAGAAGCTGTGGCTGGCTCTGATTCTTTTCTTTTTTTGAAGAAGAAGCTCTTAATATCTCTGCTTCTCTTCATATTCTCTTAATATCCCTGGGGGAAATGTAATTCAATCACTCAATCAGTCAATTCACTTTGAAGTGATAGCTATAACTACAAACGCCAAGCAGGATCATTGTCAGATTGGGTTAGTATCAGTGTGCAAAAATACAGGTGTTCGTGGGGCTCTGGAACCCCTTAAATAACCGCTTTGACTCCATTAAAATGTCAAAAAGAAATTATGTCTATTTATAGGATCTCTTCCCACTCACTTTAAATAACACAATTAACACATATTGCATCTCAAGCATTTGTGGCATTTGAATGGAACAAATAAATAAGTCACAGCTTGTTCTGTTATAGCTACTTAAATCTAGACTGTCACACTATATTTCACACACTGGTTGGCCAAAAATATAACATTAGCTCTATTGAACACACACATCTGCAAAAATCACCCTCAGTCTTCAGTCCAGAAAACATCGTTTCATATTTCATGGCGGTATCCAAATAACAATTAAAAAAACAAAACGCTAACGTTAAATGCTTAACTTGGTTGGCAGGCTGCTAAGTTAGCTAGTGTAGTGTAGTTCGTCTTTTAGCTGCTACTTAGTGCTGGATAAAGTTTTCCTACACATTCAGAGGGAAATACGATATAACTAAACATTAAATTACCATACCTCTCAATCAAGTCTTTATCGTTGTTGCATTGTTGACGTTGTCACTGTGACCGTCCTCCTGTTTCACGGACCAGCAGCAGGTGCAGCGCACTCATCTCATTGGTCAACTGACCTGCATGGCCAAACGTCCGCTGAGCAGAAATCAGCTCTCACAGCCTCAGTACGACCATTACTGTGTTAGTTAAAAATGTAAAACTGGCCCTAAATCAGTTGATCAGCTGTCATCATTGATTGACAGCATTTCTCTTGTTTCTTGTGTTGACGAACTTGACCAACTACCTATCAGATCTGGGGTGGCCACAGGGGTGGCCAATGAGCTTTCAGGGGTGGCCCCGGCCACCCCAGGCCACCCCCCAGAATCGCCATTGATCACTAGGTTAACATACTAAACATAAATGTATTATTTTATTATGCGTCCTGCCACTCTCAGGTGTAATTTACAGGTATCAATATAAACAATAATCACTTAATTTCAATAAAAATGAATGTATTAACAGGATATTAACTGTTGAAGCACCGTGGCTGACTGTAAGGCGGTCATTCATAAATTCATATGCCGAAATAGCCTATCAAATTTATAAAGTAAACCTACTACAGAGATCCGGAAACGGCTAAATTAGTGCCTCAGACGATTTGATGTTGAGGAGGCGTAAGACAACTGCCTTTTGCAATGTCGACAAACTGCCTTATCTTTAACCGTGACTTTACCATCCATGACGTAGAACCCAAAATATTTCCAGACACTGCTTTTCAGATGAATTTGGGTCATAATTATCCACTCAAGATGGCTGCTTTTCGTGTCTTCCATTTTCGAAACAAAACATATCATCCGCTTAATTTACAGATGGGTCAAGAGGGGGCATAACCTACAAAACTTTTAGTGCGCCCACTACTTGATGAAATGGCAAACAAAATAAAAACAATCGGTCTAATGCGCTACGGTTGACATTTTAAAATTCAAATGGGTTAATTATTAGCTCGAATATGATTTTTTCACGTCATGTTTGAACAACCGTTTGAATATTGAATAAAAAGTGGCAGCCCTAGTGACCATAATCTTTGTGATGAAGGGACATGTCATTAGGTGCAATGGTGTGGCTCGTTGATGTGTTTTTAATAGTTTTTGGACAATAAACAGAGGTCTACAGCACAGAGGAATAAGATCAGGCCTTGGTTACACACACAATACTTGTAAGTAGGATAAATTAATTGTTGGTTTGTCTATGTACGTTAGATTTGTTGACAACAAGAAAAAATTGTCAGCCTTATCCTTTAAAGTCTAAAGCATAGTCAGAGGACAAAACAGTAGTTCAGAAACGGTATTCTTCCCTATGGTGCTGTAAGGTCAAGCCACTGATCCCACAACAATGCCTTTGGGGTATCTCATCCCCAAGTCTGGGTTAGCCAACAGTTGATGGGATTGAATGGGGTCAAATAGTGAGGTTATTAGGAACACCAAATCAAAGTCAAGCTATGGTCTTCTGTCTGTGCCGTAGCGTGACCTACGGCTGCTTTGTGATTGCAGCTATACAGGAAACAGAGGGGAAGCATTTCTGACATTCTCCACAATCAGTATGCCACAGCTTCATCTATGTGCTAGTCAATTCACTATAGTGTCACAAACAACATCTGTTTAATTACATACCATTACATCATTAGCTGATGTTGATATAATGAGGTAATCACCAGGGTTGTTGCCGCTCAATACACCTTTTTCCCACCACACACTGACTCCACAGCCAGTGTTGGCTGGCCTATCGAATGAACCTCCGCACCATCCTGAGTCCGCCACCCCCACCACCATCTCTCTCAGCCATTCTTCTGCTCCATTGAGTATAAAGCCACTCGCATCCCTCTTGTTCTCTACTCAAGCAGAATCATTGACAGTGACAAACATCATTATAATGTTCCTCAATGAGTGCTCCACCTTTGGCTGCATGTTGTAGCCTGCGGGGAGCTCTTCTCCTGAGCGGGATCTATGTGCTGACCCGTGTTTGCATGCTCGCAGTTTGACTGTCCACTCCAGTGAATCACACACCCGAGTCACTTCCTGTCCACTCTGCTTCCAGAGTATTACACATGAGCTGGAAGACTTTGGGGAAATAAGACTGACATCATGTAGCTTTTTCATTATATTTTCATTAAAAGTTGGTGAATATCTGCTAACTATATCTATATGACTGATAACCAGTGGTAACAATAATGATTAAAGCATTAGATTGGTTATTTCATTTTAGGGTTTTTGGAAAGGCACAGGACGAAATAATTTTTAATTTACAAATGACAATAAAATTCATGAAGTGATAAATAGGTCCTGCCCTTTTCAGCACATGCACTGGTGCAAAATAGCACAAAAAAAAGTGTTCTACTCATACAAATTAGGCTCAACACATAAAGACAACAAATATATTATAATCTACACAGTATGTTTGTCATTACAGTGTACAAAAAGTATTGGTTATGATACATTTAGTGACATTTTGAGCTAATTTGTGTAGTGGAGAGTTAATGCTGGCAGCAAAAGGGATTTAGTCAGAGAGTGATGCATTATATGGAGTCAAAGCTCTAAGTCTTGATGATTTACAACACCTTGTGCAGCTGCTTCAAATTCATTTTATACCAATCTGATCTCAGCATTTTTGGGATATGATAAACAAGTGGATGAACTTTCCATTTTTTCTAATAAAAAGAAAAATGTGAAAAATATATATATTTAAAATGATAACTGAAAGGAATGTACTAATATTGTTTTACTTCTGAGGCAAGAAAAAACTTTGTGTTTTTTTTTAGGAATATCCTGACCCAGCCAAAGTCTGTTTTGTGTAGTTTTGCTTATTGTAAATTACTTTTTCATTTAAGGACCCTAATATGCATTACATATTAATCCATGGACTATTAAAGTAACTCTGTCATAGTGTCTGTTGGGGGCTTAAGTGTTCACGACAGAGCCGTACGTGGAGAGATTCTCCTGCAGACAGTTTCAAGTATTAACGCTTTGGGTCCTCTGTGAATTTGTCATAATACTGAGCTACTAAAAAGATTCAGGCATGTCCCCGGGTATGTCCTGTTTTATATCATAAAACCTCACTTTCATTTATGATTTATAACATCTAACTTAAAATGTAATTCTCGTGTGGCTGTTTTGACAGGCTCTGTCACTAAATTTCAGAAAATACAATACATATTGGGTGGGTCTCAGCTATACACAACACAAATTGTCCTGCCTGCCTTGTTTATGCACCTGATGGGGATATTTGGATGTACATCAGTGATATGGCTCTGGTTAGGAGGCATGTGGTGACTTTGACCTTTCCTAACCTTGGCAAGATGATGCTATGACCAACTGTGAGGCCGGCTGTCTGTCTCTCATTGGGACCCTTTCTTTAAGTGACAAGCCTGGAAATGTTGCCAAGACATTCATTTTTCCCATAAAGCATATCTAAAATAACGGACAGTGAAGTCATTAAGTAATTATGACAACATATTTGCTGCCAAATTAAACCAACTGTTTTAATTATCACAAGAAATTTAAAACTGCACACTGCATGGAGAAATAATATTGCTAATCCTGACTTTGCACCTGGTAACTATCCTACTGCTTGTTTGTGTCGTTGATCTTGGTTCTTCTGGTCCATTGTGGGGGAAATCATGGTGAGCAAATGTACCTGTTGTCCGAGATGGAAGCCCCTGCTAGCTTTGTATTCTGGGATCATGTATCCACTCTGTTAATGAGTCCAAGAGGTGCATGACACATTTGTGACAGGTGGATTGCCAGGTGTCGCTGTTGGTGGTCAGGCTTTCATGTGCTCAGGCGGAGATTTCACATATTTTCAAGAGAGTGCTCAAACCAAATTTGAATGGGCCAAAATAGGGAAGTGGTGACCAATTCAGATCCATGAGTGTCACACGCTTGATGCATTTTTACTCATCTGTTTTCTGTTAAGTTTGAAGTCCCTGCAGCACAGTGTGTGTTTAATTTTACTCATTCTAACGCCTTGCCTTTTGATTGTCCTCCAGAACAAATAAATACAGAAAATTATATGAAATGGCAAACAATGTGGCATTTTTTCCTATGTCTTGAAAAGTAGCTGAATTAAAAAAAAAAAAAAAAAATCATCATAGTCTGATTAGCAATATAAGCACACTTTCCCCTTAGGGAAGGCAGCGAACTAAATGGCATGCAAAGTAGAAAGGTGATATGACTCCTGAAATCTAATGTCTAATCTAATGTGTGTATAGTATGCAGTACACCTGTAAGCTCTGCACCCACTGGAGCAAAGCCTATCAGAACAAGCATAAGACATATCCCTCAGACTGTGAACACACACATTCAAGCACGCACACAAACACACACACACACACACACACACACACAAAAGCTCATCTCAGGCAGACAAGGCAATGTACAGTGCAGGCATGAATTACCATCTTGATCATACCAACAGCAGCCGTGTTGTCATGCAAACTTATTATTCTGTCTAATCCTGAGGTCACCTTCAACGAGACAATAAGTCCAGGCATGGCTTTCTGCTTTCTGCAATGTGATGCTTTGCCTCAGAATGCATTTCTTATCCTCCTGTAAACGCCTATTCATCAATTGACGTTGAAGATTCCGGTGACTGTCAAAGATAAACTTGTTGTTATGCCTCCTGCAGAGGTTGTTGGGTTCAAGAGATCTACTGTATACACAAGGTGTGGTCTACTTAATGCAACAGTGATGCTTTTCCAGGCATTAAGTTTATTTCTAAACCTTTCCAAAAGCTTAGTCATCCATTGACAGCAACCCGCTGTAACTGTCTAGCATTTAGTATCTCAGGCGTTTTTTGTGCATTGTCCAGTATTTGGTGCAGATTAAATATTGATTTCTATACATTTTGGAACACAGTGAAAAATGTTCCCTTGAGTTGGATTATATGGGGCGTTACTGGAGGCCACTCATCATTTTTCTGAATCCTACAATTTTACTCAAGAGGTGAGATTATACCATATACTATGCTCTTGTGGTCCCTCAATATTTGAGTTATTTTGAGTATTCAGCAAGCTTTTCTCAAACGACTTGTCCCCAAAAGTGATGAAACTCCACTAAACTTACTTTGCAGTGTGCTAAGTCCTTAAAGCAATCAAGGATGAGGAGAAAATAGACAATCTCCAAGAGAGTATCTCATGCTGATTTGCTCGCCACGCTTATCCAAATAGCCTGGCTCCTTATCAAATTGGATTGGTTTATTTGAATGGGAGTGAAGTCCCTTTTGGTCATCACAAGATTAATATTGATTTAATCTGAAATTGTTATATATGGGACAGATGGTGACGGTAGAAGGACCTTGAATTTTGAAATCGTCTGTAATACACTGTCTTCTCTTGGTGTCTTTTTCTGTATGTATACAAGGCTCTTTAATTTCTTAGGTAACATTGAAAGTTTTAATATTTTTTTGAAACCATGCTATTATGCTATCACTGCTAAATTAAACATGTTTTTAAATGGACTAAAATACTGACATTCAGGGAATTACAGTAAAAAAAAAATGGAATTATGGAGTTCATCTTAAATGAATGTCTGAATAAATACACATTGTTTTCATAGCTCTAATATTTCACAAATTAATAAACTATTGCCGCTCTCATCCTCACTAATATGCTGCTATGATTGCAATAGATGTTGCATCTAATCTTTTCTCCTGGGTGAGTGATTTTACTGATTGTGAAAAATGAGGATTGGTTTCAACTGTAGAACAGAGGCTGCTTCAGCATCCTTGTCCGTAACTCATTAAAAACTCTCCCCTTGTGCCAGCAGTAATTACAAAGGATTTACTGCAAGCCCTCACCTTGAAATAGAATAAGCCTCATCAGGGCCAAATGTCAGTTACCTGTTTTGAGGATGATTACAGTAAAGTTGACACACAGTCACCATAAATCAGTTCAACTGAATTTTCTAATTACAGATATCATAAGCACTGTGATGACGTGGCCTCTGCTTTCATCTGAGCACCAGGTAGTGAACTTCCGAGTATCCACGAGTGCACTACAAGCTCCAATGCTTGCCTTGTTGTTGTTCTTTTATCCCCCTACCTCACACACAGGAGCAGCCTTTGAGCCTCTTCAGATGCTGCTGAGATCTCAGAAATCAATGCTCTCAAACAGGGATAAGAGGGACTTGGTTTTGGATAACTCAGGGTGTCTTAGTTTGCATTATTCATTAGACAGGAGAGGCACAGAGGTGTACTGCAGAGGTGTACTGGAGACAAAGAATATGAAAGCTTAACTATATCACTCTGTAAATCTCAGAGAAGGCATACTGCAATTCCTGGTGTTTAGCTCTCCCCAGCTCCCTCTGTCAGGACAGGTACAACACAGCTTCTGATGGTGTTATAAACCTATTTGAAATGGAGACCAGGGCATGTAGTGGGTCTGCAGAGGTTTCTGGCTTGAAAGATAAAGTTAATGTGTAATTATATCACTGTACACATAATGGATTTTAATCAATGACACAATTAATAATCACTGAAGGAAGACCATAATTAACCAAGCATTTCTCCTCACCTTAACTGAGATGTTACCTTGGACTTTTCTGACAAAGAGGGTGAACAAAAAGGTGGACAGGTGATCCCTTGCATGTGAGGTATAATAGAAAGTCTCATCAGATGGTAAATCTCATCAAAATCTGTTTAATGTTCCATTGTTAGTTTGCATTTGATTTCTTTTAAATTACCACTGCTAGTCCTTCCACTTAGAAAACTTTTCAAGTTCAGGAATGGGAATAAGGAATCTAATCAAAAGCAGCACATACTTACTATAAATAACGCATTTAATACTGATCATCACAACATTAAAATAATGTATTGGTATTCACTTTATAATTACCTAAGCTCATTAAGTTCTAGCTAAATATATGAACATATTAATCATGTTGCTCCTAAACAAAATGTTCCTGTAAGTGAGTGGCCTTTGAATACTCCAAGAGATTGGCATAAATCCACAAAAATAGAGGAAAATATAAAATAAAAAACACATACATCTCCCATAAACCTCTCACATACAAATTTGTAAAAACAGCTCAAGGGCATGCATTTACACACAAACATTAGCACAGCCGCCCCCACGCACACACATAAAACTTTTCAAGTTTCAAGTTTATTATTTATATAGCACTTTAAAAAGGAAGCAGGTGCTTCACAAACACAGACACATGTATACACATACAAGCATAAAGACATACAGTGTATGGTAAATGCACTGCACTTACAGTATATAGCGCCTTTCTAGTCTTTCGACTACTCAAAGGACATTCACACTCACACATTCATATGCTTATGGCACAGTTTGACATGTCGACTGGAGGAGCCGGAAATCAAACTACTGATCTTCTGACTCGTGTACAACCCTGTCAACCTCCTGAGCCACAGCTGCCCCACACACTCTTATATGTGCATAACAAATGTTGTTAAAATAAAGCAAGATTAAAAAAGAAACACATTTGAACACAATTAACAACCAGAAAATAAAAGTGGGTTGTAAAATGCATCTTAAAAGCACCAACAGACTCAGCATGACTAACGGCCTCCGGCATGTTATTCCAGAGCTGAGTAGCCGCTACAGAAAAAACTCTGTCCGTGGCCTTTTTTCTTTCCATGAGCAGGGCACAGCCAACATGCCATGGTGGGAGGATCTGAGGGATCTGGTGGTGCTGTAAGGGGTGACAAGTTCAAAGATATACGTAGGGGCAAGACCATGGAGAGATTTTTAGACAATATAAGGATTTTGAAGTTTATCCTGAAATGCCAGTGTAAGGAGGGATGATGTGGTCATGTTTCTTGGAGCTTTTTAATGACGGGGCAGTAGAATCTTGAATTGGTAGTATTAGCCTGAGAAATGCCCAGGAAATGCCCTCATCAGAGGGTGAGAGGAAATGCCTAATTTTGGAGATGGTTATGAGTTGGAAGAAGCTGAATCTGACAACGGAATTTACCTGGCTGTTGAATCACCATCAAATATAATACCTACAGCTTAAAAATCTAAAAGAATGTTTGCTTTTTGAGGGCAAGTTGTCGCTTCAAATCTGTAATATTTCTTAACTATCATAGTGATTAAACCTCAAGGGGTTGGATATCATATGAATCTGTTTTGGTGCATATCAGATTGTGATAAGATTCAGAAAATATTTAATTTGCACAGGTGCACACACACGCATCAGAGGGGATTTCTGCATGCAGGTTGTACTTTGACTGTGGTGGATTCAGTGGGTGATTTGCCACATTCCATCAGCCCCTTTCACACTGCTCCCTAGTTGCATTGAGACAGCTACAGTAGTACACTGGATCATACCCACACGTTTACAAATAAATTTGTAAGGATGAGGATGAGTTTGACTAAATTGATTCTGCGTATCATTGCATCTTCTGTGTTTGGACATGTATACAATCCCTGTAGGTTTTAGTCCTTTTGACAGTTTGCCTTTATTGGTGAGTGGGCAATGAAGAGGCAGACAGGAAACATGGAACAAAGAGATGGGTATGACATGTTACAAAGATACCTGGCTACCATTTGGCTACCAGAGAGCTCCCAGGTATACAGTGCTTTATTCAAATTTGTTTTAATAACAGTCTCCAATGTTTTAAAATTATTCATAATGAAATTGTTAAGAAAATTAAAATGACAAAAAGCAGATTGAGAAAAAAAAGTTCTGATTATAAATCCAGCCAACGATTTCATGACATTTGAAATGGCAATAACTGATTAATCTGGAAGTAGTCTGGGTTGTAACCTCCTGTCAGAGGGACAACTACCTCTATTTCATGGTTCAAGAACTCAGCTTTTCTAAGTGAGAAGACAGATTGGCTCAAGGTTAAATGCTTTGGCAAGACAGTCATTAGTGTGCAGCAAGTGAAGGCTGGTGGTAAGAGAGAAAACCTCTACCTCTTGATTTTCTGTGAGATATCTCCCACTCAGACAATTTGGCCTGTGGAGCAAGGAGTCACAAGTCAATATCAAAGTACTTATGTTACACCATTTCAAACTTACATGACTAATTGGTAAGGAATAGT
Organism: Scomber scombrus; assembly: GCF_963691925.1. Taxonomy (NCBI): domain Eukaryota; kingdom Metazoa; phylum Chordata; class Actinopteri; order Scombriformes; family Scombridae; genus Scomber; species Scomber scombrus. The sequence continues at coordinate 12,944,172 of NC_084979.1, read as the reverse complement.
GATGTTATTATTGAATATTTCTGAGAGCTTGCTTGTCTTTCAAAATGAAATTACAGCATAGAACACAAATGTCCAGATTTAGTTAATTTATTCTTCAGGGTTGCTAACCACATGTTCAGCAACAGGTGTACACGTGTAAAGCTTAATGTAGCAGCTGATGTAGCTGATAATGTGATAAACATATTTGTCTTTCTTAGTACTTCAAAGTCTAATCAAAATAAACTACATTAAAAACATATGTTAAAGGTATTACACACCTATCTAATACTGACAAGAGTTAACAATCTGTCAGTTCTCACTATATAAAGCAAAAGAGACATATTATTCCATCATAAAAATGTCCTCAAATCTAGTACTTCACTTAAACCATTAGGCACTACATTATTCTTTTTCTAACCTTTAACCTCCTTAAACAGGAGTGGCCATTGAGAGCAAGCACTCTTTTACAAGGACACCCTGATTACAGTAAATGTAAAATCATGCGAAAGTTGCAGTATACATCAACAACAACAATTCATGAAAGAAAAATAGAAAAATTAATATTAATGTGTATAAAATTAACACCACACAAACATTACAGTATCAACAGATTATACAACAAACAGGCCAAACATGTCAACATAAGGGAAAACATCAATTCAAAAACATGCATTTACACTGCTCTATGTCAGTCTAAAGAGATTTAAAGTGATTTAAAATTATTAGCTTGTCGAATTTTCCAAGATTCTGCAGATTGTTCCACTTGTGCAGAGCATAGTATTAAAAGCCAGTTTCTCAGTCTCACTAACAGGATGATTTTTGAGGACCAAATGGTCTTGGGACCTAGTGCAGTGTGACATTGATATGTAGTTAAAAAGACATATGAGGTACCCAGGACGTTTGCCAAGAAGTGGTTTCTTAATGAAAAGATTGTAGTGCTTTTTCTCTTCTCACTGCCACAACTGCCACCCAACCTTCTTATATAGTATACAACGATGTATTCTAAAGCCATCCTCAGTTATGAACCTAAATGCAGATGATAGACTGAATCAAAGGTAGAGGTTGGAAAGTGCAAATTGCCTTTTGCAATTCTGGGTAATACATGCCTTAGTTCTATAAAAGACATGCAGCAGAGTGCTGCTCTTAAGGACTTAGTCAGTTCATTAATTATGTTTCTTGTTTCTAAAAGCACAGCTTGTCTTCAAGCCAGAAACAAGGTATTTATAAGAATATACTCTTTTAATTGGTGTCCCGTAAAGGCTACCAATATTAATTTCAGTGGAACTGGTGATCAATTTTCAAGAAAACAGCATGCATTTTGTTTTATCAGAGTTTTAAAGTAATTTAAGATCAATTAAAAATTAGCTGTACAGCACAGACATCAAAATGCAAGTTTTGAAAATAGCATCATCTGCATATAGATGAATTGCACTGTTTGTAACATTTTGTCCAAGTCATTTATAATAAAAAAAATGTCATTTAAAATAGAACCCTATGGCACACCGACAGTAATATACTGTATTTATACAGTGCTATTGTAATCTACATTGACAGTTTCTTACTATAAACAACTGAAAAGTTATCTTCTTATTCATGTCACAAAAAACAGCTATAAATTGCAGACATATACTGTAAATAATAATGCGTCTTCAATCGTAGTGTCCCAGTAATGAGATCAGCTCAGTTTTACATTTCAAAGCACATAACCTTTAACTTCTATCACAAAAGAGGATGGGACAAGTGACAACTTTATGGAACTGGACATTTATTAAAATGCTTTCAAATATGACAAGAATATTTAAATATATGTGTTAAAAATAATTATTGAGGTTCATTCCCTTTCACTGGGATCAATATACATCTGAATATAATATATCCTGAGCTGCCAGCAGCACTGTCTATGCCATGAGTCTAAACAGCAACTCTATTGCAAACTACTGTTTAAAAAAATATAAAAGCACAAATGAACAGATTGCAGGATACACAGTTGGTAATGCCTTCAAATGTCTTCTGTTAAAATTGGCAGATGGTTGGCATCCAGGATTCCAGGCTCACAGCTCAATGAGTGAGAAAGAAACAAGAATGAAAATCGAGTGAGAGAAAGAGAAATGAAACTGTTGAATGGCAGAGACAAAACCTTTTAAACAAGACCTAAATTACCTTAATGAAGTGATGTCAAGTTATTCAGTGGTGGGGTGAAGATAATTCACTGTGAGCTTCTTAGGCTGGCCACTGTTCCCCTCTCAGGGTTATTTACAATGAAGTACCTGAAAACATGTAGTACTTGTATGAGTTAACAATATTGCCTGGAAATCAACTAGTATGTCTCAGGTTTTAGTATAGCTTGGCAACAAAATACACTATATTTGCTACAGCCTAGCTACAGATTAGAAACAAACTTGGGTTAAGATAAGATAACCAATATAACCGCTTTTCTTCTGGGGCTCAGCAATGCATTAACCAAGTTACATATTACAACCTACATATTTGAATGCACTCCCAGTCTATTAATTATGAAATGCACTTGGAATAAACAAGGTGTAGGTATAGGTCATCTATATTCATAAAAAACAGTCATCAAAAATAATCTCTAAACTAGACTAGACAAGCTGCAATGAAAATCATTTTAAAATAATTCAAACTTCAAGCTGTAAATGCTCTCTTGTTCCAGCCAGATGTTTTCTAGGATTATACCAATTGAATGTTATCATAAAATACACGTAGCTGCTAATTTGGTTAAAGGGTACACAAGGTAATTCTGATTTGACCTTTTATTTTCATTCCACAAAGGAAGATGAACCATGATTATATTATGGTGATGGTTGCATGTCACTTCTGTCCCTCAATTACTGCTGTGGCGAAAATGGAAATAGTGTATTTTATCATTGAATCTTACTGCTACTGTCCGTTTTTTGGCTCCAAAAAGCATCAGTATTTTACCATATTTAGATAGAATGGTACCTTATTGTATTTATATTGCAGTGTATTACAGTGATGACTTCTGGATTGGAAAAACTTTCCCAGTGACCATAAGCCATGCTGTAAGTGTGCTTCCTCCAAAATATTTTTGGAAAAAGTTAAACTAAGGGTCACTGTTCATATAGTGTCTGCTGATGGTATAGTCGTACATTTGCAGTTTCTTTGATTTTTGATTTAAAATGGCATTTGGCATATTCCAAAGTCCTGCTCTCACCAGAAAGTCTCCATTACTTTTGACATAAGGACACTCTTACTCTTTGCAGTGACCTCAGACTGCTGGCACTCACCTTAATGAGAATGAAGCCTGATACTGGCTAATCTCAAGAGTGTTTAAGACCTGCTTTTTCAAACCCTACTTTACCTACATTGCTTAGTGGAATATATAACACAGCTCTGTAGGTTTTGCTCCTTGTTTCTATTCCAGGAACCCATTTTGGGGTTCATCTTTGCTTTCAACGCTATTATTCTGTACTTTCTCCACAGCAATCTGTTGCAGCTGTACATTGCTCCCTCAGTGAGTGGGTTGATATTGGACAGCTACAGTACCTGTCAAACTCCAGGCTGCAAGCACAGGTGTGCCACAGGGATGTGTGTTTTTTCCAATTCTCTGCTCACTGTACAATACATAAGTGATTGTATGTCCTATATTGTCCATCAAGCTTTCATGGAACAACATTAGTCTTGTGAGTTTCAGCTACAAAAATAAGTTTGTAACTTTTGCTGAGGATAGAGGTGAAATTCTTAAATCATACTATTCTTTCAATAACCTTGAGGTGAAAATGCTTAAAACTGTCATGTTTGTAAAGTTTGTAATAACTGCATTTGTCATTTGTGTAGTGGCTTGGTATTTTTTCTCGTTTTAGTCCAGGGGCATGTACAACAAAGCAAGTTCAACAAAGCCAGGATAGCTTTTTGTTATCTGGCTTCACTGAGTCCAACATCAGCCTTCCAGATAACCAGTACTACGAAGCTGGTTGTGAACCAGCTCAATCAACTCTACTCTTATGAGCAACATTATCAGAACCATGAATGAAGTAGACTTACATACCATATGAGATGAAACAGTGAGCTACATGCGAGATACTTCGGTTTTAGGAACGGAAAAAAAATCATACTCAACAAAGTGAAATGTAAATGAAAGCCTGTAAGACAAAAGACAGAAAATGTAGAAACACTACAAATCATTTCCACATATTACAAATAGACTAAGGCAAAAAAAAAGGTGTTATTATATATGACTTAAGTATAGAGTGATTATTGTTTGCTTTTTAGTTGGATGATGAAAAAACCATTATGATTATGTCACATAAAATAAGCTTGCTGAGTGTTTTGCTACTGAAACAAAGAGTGGAAAATGACTGATGAGGTCTATTTGACCCCGAGTTTGCATTTATAATAACTGGAGCCAATTAACAGACTGTGCATTATTTTTCTAATAAAAGACAATCTTTTGTTTTTATTTCTAGTTATCATCCCACTGTTGGGTCATGTTAATCTGCGCTGCAGTGATGGAATCAGTGTAAAGTCATTCACACTGTCAGCTGTCACTCCAGGGATAAAATAAACTTTGCACAATTAACATGTAGCTAAAATGAACATGATGTGTTTAGCATTGTAAACAATCTCTTTTCATCCAGTGATCTGATTGGTCAGTGGTCAAACTGTTGACAGGTTGTGATTCGATCCTTTGTAGTTAACCTGCCCTGAAGCAGGTGAGTTATTCAGAATAAGTTACCATGGTGACGTACCCCAGTAAGAAGTGAACCACCCTTGTAGAACTGAAAACCCATGGTTAAACCCCAAATCCTGCAAAGTAAACCATGTATATCTCATGTGTTGTTGTCCTGCTCTGGCTGCTTACCTCTGCACACTTGTTTAGTGTTTAGTCTTGTTAGCCTTGCCCTGGTTGTTGCCTGCCACACCCTTGGTGTCTTCATTGTTGACCAATCCTTGATTTCTCCTCCTTTTCCAGTGCCTGCCCTGCTAAAGCTGTGTCTTGTTCTGTGATTGGTTTCTTGTGTATTTATACCTGTCTGTTCTTTCAGTTCCTGCATGTATCCCAGTGTTTTTTTGTTTCAAGTCAGCCAGTTCTCTTTTTGTCTTTGTCTGGTAGATAAATAATTATTTTCTTCATTTCCTGTTGCCTGCTTGTTGTCTTTGCATTTCAGTTTGCTTGCCTGCATCATCGTGACATTACAATGCTTTATAACAGAGAAAAGCAGGCATTTCGGCATCGATCCAGATCTTGTAAATACATGTAGACACACTTTCTGAATATCTACACAGATTATTATTCATTATTAATGTGACATACAATAGTTTGTACCCCTTCTTGAACAAGTGTGTGCTTTTTTGTGTTATTGTTTATCTAACATTTACCCAATTTTTCTGTAGCTTTTCAGAAAACTAAAAACATAATTCGCAAAAATGTATAAGACCAATAAAACAGTTGTCGATTACTTTCTGGTTGAGCAACTTATCAATAATTGACTAATGCTTTCAGTACTAAACTGCCTGATCTTCCACACTACAGTGACTTCATATATCCATTTTAGCTGCCTCACACATGTTAAAAACACATTACTACAACTCTTACTCCATAAGACGGATACATTTTTATGTAAGCCATTAAACATGGTTAGAAGCAGTGCTTATCATTCACTTTGGGATTATCATGTCTTTTTTTTGTGTTAGTGATAGCCCTCTCATGTCAGATAGGATGACTATTACTTCTCTATATGTTACTGCGATTCCTGTCTGTGAGGGTGACAGTTTAGGTAAAGAAATCTCATTATACATTCAGTTTACTGGTTTATGGCAACAGGGAAACTCAATCTCAGGAAACTCAATCTCAGGATATATTTCCATAGACATATTCAAATAAACAGCTTAAATATAAGACCTTAATCTACAATCACATGGTTCTTAATTTAGCCAGTCCACTGGCAAATCAATTTCTAAGCTCTGCCACCATCACAAGGATTAAATGAGGATGAAAATATTTAAAATCAAAGGCCAATATAAAAGACAGTGGATAACCTGCCCACTCTGCAGTCCAGTAATGGAAAGTATCCTCACATCAGACTGCAGTCTCAGGTTTAGCTCCACATCCTCCTGTCCCAAGAATAAGCTCCAGTGTGTTGTCTGCATTGCTGAGCAGGTGACTGAGCAGTTGACTGTCCTTCATTTGATTAAAACTCAATGACATCACGCAGAGACAAAGGCAGAGAATATTACTTTAACTCAGTGCACACCTAGGCCACCATTTGTGCCAGAAACCTTGGTCGAACACAAACAGCTTGTCCCAAATTACCCTTCAATTTACTCACTTATTCAAATGCACCAGTTACATAAGTAAATGCAGGTGGTTAAAAAAACATTCCAAGGTAAAAAATAATGTTATGAGGCATTGTGCTATGGAGAACAAAGACTCGAAATACAACCTATTGCAGCAGTGAGTGGATGAAGTTTTGGCTGGAAACTCAGAACCAGATATAAAAGGAACTTGACATACAACAGTATAACAAGTGGAAGTCACAGAGAAAATGTTTGTGATTAAAGACAATATTTTATTTATTTCATTTTCATTTTCATTGTTTTGCATATGTCTTGAAGAGCGTGTGGCAGTGTGACACCTCTGCAGAAAATAATCTGTCTTCTCTTGCTGTCAGAGAGGCGGCCCTGAAATACTTGCCTTTCTGACTCCTGGCGCCGTTGACAAATAGCTCATTTTAGCATCTCATTTACTGCCTGAGGACAAACGTAATTCAAGTATTTAAATGACATCTCCCAAACAACAATGAAAAGCTCATTGTCACATAGGGAGTCACATGGAGTATTTGTCAACATGAAGATTAGAGGGAAGTAAGTAAAACTGCATGAAGTCAAATTCAGTTAGTTTTCTTTTGGCAGAAATCATCACAGTAAATTGATAAGAAAAAATCCCTCCAGTCTTGAGCATTAAAGACTTCATGAAATATTCAAGACTATTTGCAGATATTTGTGTTCAGGGTGGCTATACTATTAAATGTTACTTAGAGATTTGATTTGCCATTATTAGCAGTGTGCATGGGTGGCTAAGGAATACTAAATGTTCATTCAGTAGGTTAATCCAAATATTCTTTTTTCCTTTTGCCTTCCTAAGGCTCAGCAGGGCATTCATTAATTTCTTCTGTAATTATCACTCTCCCATTGGCTCAAACAGAAGTAGATTCTCTTAAATCCCACTCAACATTATGAGTGGATTATGTGCCAGAGGCATAGTGCACATAACAAGTTCTCACTGTTTAAACTTTATGAGCTTGCAATCTGTTCAGTTTTGTGCAGCAGTAGTAATGATGTGCATGATCATAGCACCCAATCGACTGACATGGACATGATTCCAGACATAACTGTCTCTTATTTATTGCGTATACTTTTTTTTAATTTGTAATACCATATACAGTGTCAAGTTTAGTCAAAGCATTTTTTTATATAGCACCAAATCACAACAGGAGTTATCTCAGGCCACTGTTCACATAGAACAAGTCTAGATCATACTTACAGAGACCCAACATTCCCCTATGAGCAATCACTTGGCGAAAGCAGCAAGGAAAAACTCCCCTTAACGGAAAGAAACCTTGAGCAGAACTGGGCTCTAGGTGAGCAGCCATCTGCCTTGACCGGTGGAGTTGAGAGAGAAAGAGAAAGGGGGAGAGGAGAAGTGGGAAGACAAAAAATGTTAACGCATTATGAAAAATTAACTGAGTGATCTTATCCCACTTACAAAGGTGGATTATTTGAGGTTCAATGCATAATGAAAATGTTTCTATGTGACTTAAGGCAACCAGCAGAGCTTCAAAGAAGCAAAATCATGTGGTGCTAAACTCCAAGTGCATGCAAATTGTGCACTTAATATCAGTCAAATACACAAACCCTGTCAAATATCATGAGAAGATATTCCAAACATGCACAGGCAGTCTGTACTTGACTACAGGTTGAATCTAATAATAATAACCCGTATAATAAACCAGCAGTGGAACAAATACACAGATTCTTTATTTAAGTTAAAGTAGCAATACCAGTATTTAGAAATGAATCCAATACAAGCAAAACCCCTGTTTTTGAATATGTACCTAATTAAAAATACAGAAATGGAAAAGTATACTTAAAATATCAGTAATAAAAGCACTCATTATGTAGAGTTGCCCCTATCAGAGGTTTACATTATGATATGCAGAATATCATTATATCAATATACATTAACATTTAAGTGGCATTGTAATGTATGTATATAGGCTCATAGTACTGTTAAAACGTTTAAGGCACTAAAATTAAAGTAAGGAGTAAATTGCTTTTAAAAAAAAAAAGTTTTTATTTATCAATGAACTTTTTACAAAGTTCATTAAAGTCTAAATGAAATTGATTTTCGTGTGAGCACGCTTTGCTGTTAAAACAGCAGCAGGTCTGCTAGGTACACCTGAACACAGTTTTTTAAGGTACTTGTCAGGTCAGTTGTTCCTGCATCTTGGAGAACTTGCCGCAGTTCTTCTGTGGATTTCAGTCGCCTCTGTGTGTTCATGTAATCCCAGACTGACTCATGATGCTGAGATCAGGGCTCTGTGATGTCCATACCATCTGTGCAGGAACCATTCTTCTTTATGTTGCTGAAGATAGTACTTTATGATAGGCTTTATGTTTGGGGTCATTGTCAAGCCTCAGAATAAATTTGGGACTGATCGGACACCTCCCTGATGGTAATGCATTATGGATAAGAATCTAAACATCTAAAGTGCCTTAAACCTTTGTACGGTACCATGTATAGACAGTATATATGGTGTTGAGATTTTTCATCAAGGATAGAGCTGCAGTCATTTACATAACTGATTAGCTGATTGACAAAAAAATCCATCTGCAACAATTTGACGAGATAAATCACCCTTTTAAAGAAAAAACTGTCAAACATTCTCTAGTGCCATCTTCTCCAATATGAAGATATGTTGTTTTTCGGTTTATTATCTTATATGTATAGTCTAACATAACTATCTTTCGGTTTTTGCCAATTGGTTAGACAAAACATTTGAAGATGTCACCAAGGACAAAATGTGAAAGCCATTTTTCATTATATTATAGACCAAATAATACATTCATTATTGGAGAAAGAACTGGTTGATTAATTCGTTAAAAAAAAAAGTCAGTAGTTGCAACCTTAATTTAAAACAAGTACTTTTCAAACCAGTCATGTGATTTGTGTAAAAATTCACAAACCAACTAAAACTGCCCAATAAATGTATGGAGTAGAAATATAATGGTTAAGGAAATGAAAATACTTGAGTAAAGCATAAATACCTCAAAAGTGTACTTACAGTAGGGTTGTTGGGTAAACGTGTGCTTGTGACTTGTTTTCCACCAGCTCAAAGTGTAAAGAGTTGACTAATGTGGACAGGCTATGATTCTGTCATTTCAGAGTTTAAGCTCATTCATGCATTATTTAGCAGTTAAAAAAATAGGCAAATACATGATTTTTTCCCCCTAGCAAATGTAGCCTCTGAATTAAAAATGTCTGTTATTGAAACACTGGAAGAAAATGACCCATTAATACTTTAATGAGTGGGAATTAATTTTTTACAGCCTCTTTAGATATGCAAGGTCTTCTATAGGGTAAGTCAGTTTGAGGATAAGACAAAGTGCTGTGAACCTAAAGCATAAAAAAACTGAAGTGGGCTACTCCATATCCACTTCTGATGTCCCGCATGTCACTGCCGACGCGCTCGCAGGCAACTACTGTACAGTCCTCGTCCTCTGCAGGAGCTGGACGTTTCAGGCTTAACGCGACGACAAGCAGACCACGGACACTTTTCGCTCCAAAAAAATTAATTCATACAGTTAAATGTAAAGACCCACAAACCGCAGACCTCCGTCTTTGAAGCAAGTGCAACCGGTTTTGTTGGTAGGAAACTGGCAGTGGTGCGAACAGGAGTGCCGGTGTGTCCTAAATGAACGTGCCGGGGATTGAAGTGGAGACAGCAGAGACCCGACGGGCTGCTGCTACTGCTGGAGAAACACTCGGGCACTGACTACAGCGGTTGACGGAGTGAACGGGTTAGCCTGCTTCCATATTAGAAAGAGAAGAGTTTGGGGCCATTTCTACGAGAGCGACACCCACACTTTGAAGACACGAACTTCACTGTCGCCGTCGCTTCGATGGTGCGTGCTGCTGGGCTGAAAGAGTGAAGGAGATGCGAGGTGTAACATGGATATCCGAGAAGGGATAAACACCAACAAACACCGCAGGGGACGTACTCAGGTAAATAATTACAACTAATTGCTTCTCTCTAGTAGACTATAAAACCGTTATTCTCAATATCCCTTGCTTGTTTTCAGTCTGTGCAATTATCAGGCTGTTGTTACTTCTTACTTCCACTTCTGGTCTCGAAGTAAATTATAGTAAAATAGTGTCAAACTTAGTATTCTGGACATTCACCCAAACGATTTAAGTATGTAGGTTGTGTTGTACTGTGTTTTTAGACTATGCATGCCCATTTGTATTTGTATCACAGGCAATGGTAGGCTGCGCACAGATATTACAACGACCAGCGTGTAATTGTACGTGTCAAGGCATATATTTGTGTCCATGTCTTTATGACCATGCGTCAATTAGAAAAACCGAACATGTTCCAGGTCCTATTTGAGTTGTACAATTTGCATTAAGAGATAATAGAGGTAATAAAAATGATCTGTGTCCTCTAATTGCCATGGCCATCATACCATGCATCTCTTCTGTAAGAGGGCACACATTCACCTATCTAATCCACACTCATTTAAAACCTCTGGCAGAACTCATTTGTTGGCAGTGATCAACAGGGGATTGGACTGAATCCGGGCTCATCATCTCTCTCTTGCTTTGATTGCACCGAGTTTCCAGCTTGATTGCCGTTCAGATTGTCTAAAGTCCTTTAGCATGCCACTCTGTTGGAAACATTGATTCTCATTATATCAAGTGTCCATATGTTTGAAAATGAGCTGCCTTGCACATTATGATTCTGCTATTAAGCAGCTGCCTTGCACATTATTATTCTGGCTTAAGACTTTTTTTGGCATTTAAATCATGACAACCTTTTTACATTTTGTGTAAATTTGCCTCTCAGCAGGAAGTCTCAGTGTTGTAAGCACTGGGTTTAGTTTCATGTTGACATAGTGCCATCTGGATATTCCCAAGGCATAACTGCTGCTACTACCACAAGCTAAGGTTTAATTCCCCATACTAAACACTGGTTTGGAGTGTAGTTACTCCTCTGACTTTTTGTATCCAAGTGGTTGGAATACTACTACACATCTCCTTGGGGAAGTGTGCTTATGGCTGGACACGTTTGTGATGATGTCACTGTCTCAGAGAGAGGAGGTGGGTGGAACATTAAGTTCATAGTATCCCACTGAGTGTATAGATATAATCTATACATTTGATTTAACTGAGTACAACTTGGACATTTCAAAGAAACCTACTAAAGTGCATATGCATTAATACAATTCTTCTTCACGTTAATTCTACACAATATGTAGGTTGAACAGCAGCAATACAAAACCTTGTTTTCTAAGTGTGAGTAAACTGAGAAATGGATGGGAAGTTGCTTCTCTATATCTTGACACTCAAACGAGGCACAAGCAGCAAGCAATTTCCTTTTTGTTGTACAACAACTGATGAAATTACATTTTAAATATTAATCCTAACAGAGGATGCAGTGCATTCACACTGTACAAAAAAAATATATTTTTGAAATTTAGAGTGCGCAAGTTGTTGTTTGATATACTGTACATCACTGCACATCTTGTATTATTTCCTGTTTTTACACAATAGGGAAATTCATTATAATTGCTGAGACAGTGCAGAAAGTGAGAATATATATACTCTCACACACACACACACACACACACACACACACACACACACACACACACACACACACACACACACACACACACAAACACACACACACATATATATATACTATATACTGTCTGGCATTGGGCCATAGTTTACACTTTCTACCACACTGTATACCAGATTATTTGTGATTAGAGTGCTTCCAGTTTGGAAAATGCCTTAAGCCACTGTGCTCACTGACAGCTAAGTTATTTTTGTTTATAAGATGATATTCCATCCCTCACAGTAATAACAGCTTGCCTTTTGCCTCCATCATAGGCTTAAAATTCCCTCCCATGATAACTGAAAAGTATTCCACCAAAGACCTAAATCTGTGTATTTAAGGAACTATTAATTGGCAAGCTCTTAAATCCTAATGGGATCCTTAATTAGTGCCTTGGTAAAGGCAGGTGCAGAGGAATTGTCAACCACTTGTGCCTAAAATGCATTCAGTGAGAGCTAGCATCAGTTATAAGATGAATACACAGTATGCTCACTGCAGGTGCCTAATTAGAAAGATTAAAATCTAGGCCATTCCAGTTACATCTAGGCTATTTGCAATGAAATAAAAAAGTTACAACCATCAAGTCACTCACATCGATTGCTTATTTTAGGTTACTTACAATGAGGCTTAATCAATTAATTAATAATGTTATGATATATATGAATGTATGTACGTGTGTGTACATAAATTAATTTTGATTGGGATGAGCGCTTTCGTGGAGCGCCCCTGGTGCGGTCTGGAGAAATGAAGAAGCTGGCATGTGTTATGTCATGCCTGCGGCTTGTGTGCTTAGATCAAAACACCATTAGTCTCTTTGTCTTGTGCCACTATTTGAGGTAGTATGTTGGCTAGGGAATACGTTGGCACTTCCTTGACTCCTGTAGTGTGCCATTTGTGATCAAGAAAAAAAAATGCATTGGCACATATGAAAGCTGCAGCTCAAGAAAGTTTTGAGCATATTGGTTATATGTGCATAGATTATTGAAGTGTGAGATAGGTAGGAGTAAATACATGTTTTTGTGGCTTTGTCATCTCTGTGTAGATTGAAAACTACCCTGAGTTCAATATTAACAATCAGTATTAGCAGAATTAAGCACCTTCAGAATAACTTTGGAAGTAATGCCATTATTTTCATGTGTAAATTGTACAGGAGGCTTCAAGTTTGTTTTTAGGTTTCACCAGATATGAGACTTAACATAAAGTGAGTGCCATGTCAGTTCAATCATGAAAAAGAAAACTATTTCAGAACTTCAAAGAACAGCCGTATACTGTTGGTCACTGTATAAATCGTCCCCACAGTAAAAAAAATATAAGAAAATCTAATCGCTGTCTTATTCCTGTGTGTACTTGGCATGATGAAATATTTAGAGTAAAAGAGGCTCATAACTGTAAAACACCATCTGATTAGGACTTGATATCATTATCACTGCCACTCGTCCACAGAGCTGCTTGGTAAATCTTTGATTCATGTCTGCGGTGAATCAAAATATGCAGTATTAGGAAGAAATTTCACATTCCTTGTTACTACTAGTCTCAACTCGAGCACCGCCAGAAAATGAATTTTAAATGACTGGAGGCACTCAGAGCCGTGAGATGAGCCTCACATGCAGGAAACACTGATCGAGCTGGTGTCTGCGGATCAAGTGAAGTCACAGCTCAGGTGATTAAAGATGCAGCATTGTATGCCATTTTTCCTGGTCTTGTCTCGTTTCTGCGGAGTGTGGGAGTCTGGTCTCATTCATGATTCAGAGCTCGGGGGAGTGCAGGCGTGTGTGTGCATGTGTGTGGCTTGCTCATGCATTTTAGTGTGAATTTTATCTTCATCTGGACTCTTCAACCAAAGGGACCTGGAGTACCCTTCTATTAATACATTTTTGAGCCTTGAAAAATTGATGGCAGCGGAGAGATCGGTTGTAGTGGAGAGGGTCGAATCAACTGCCATCACTGTCAGCTTCTGTGGCTGACTGAACTATAATCTGTGGTTTATTAACTTCAGCTGGTGCTGTCAGAGAAGAAGAGGAAAAGAGGTGTCACTTTGACAACACTGAAATTTGGATGAGTGCTTTGTCTCCACAAATCCGAAGCCTCCCTCAAAGCTGCTGAATTTCCTCAAAAGTCAAATAAAATAAAGCACAGAGTTTTACATCCCATAAATGCCATTAATTTCATATGATTAGATGGACTGCTATACTGAGAAATGGACCTTGGCTGTGCATGCTTCAAGGAACTGATTTATTCCGTAAAAAGGCAGACACTAAACAAAAATGTACTTTCCTTAAGGGCAGGTAACCTGAGTTAAGGTCTTCTCATTGCTTGTTTTGTGTGAGCGACAGAAAACAGAAAAGTGGCAAAAATCACATGTGACAAACTGGAATGAACCAGTGTGTGGGACTTTGACTGCTTCATTAAAAATCTTATGATTAATTCATTATGAAATTTGTTTTGATTAATGTTCAGTCTTCATATAATCTTCATATAACAGCACCATGATTTCGATACGATTGATTTGATTTTGTGTGATGCTAACATGACATTTGGCATTTTACTCCATCAAACTGTAAATGTTTATTTAAAATTTTACTCAAAGATTATGAACTCAGAGATGACATCTCTGAGCTGCACCTGACATTTTGCAGATCTCCTCTCATCATTATGAGTAACAATGTTTGCATCTCTCACTGGCAGTTTGGCAAGCTTTTGGTAAACTAATGTCAAAGCTTTTGAATTTGGCAGATACCATTTATATTTCCTCTAGAAACTGACAAGTGTATTTAAGTACTTGAGCTGAAATGTCAGTATTACAGCTTGGGAGATGATGATCCCTTCACAGGCATAATGTGATGTGTGTAATGCATACGGCATGCCCATCACAGTGTCAACAGTGGTTAAGTAATTAACCAAAAAGAAAGAAAACATGGAAATGTGTCATTTATTGCAATGGGACTTCGTACATTATTCACATTTGTGGAAGGAGGGGCTGAATTCATTGACGTTGTGTTATATTTAAATGCAGCTGAGTTTGTACAAATTGGGTCAGGAAATGTTTGGGCCATGGACTGTCATTCCAGCCTTGATCATCTTCCATTTTTCAATCAATGGCTTTTTCCACAGACATGAAAGAGAGTGGAACTTGAAAGGCAAAGTTTGAAAGCCTATCCTATCATTAACTTGCATTTCATACAGCAAACAAATGAGAGAATCAATTTAGGATGAAAATCAGTCATTGGCCTTGTCATTACCACTTAAGGTCATAAGGGTAACTCATTTGTGCTGAAGAGGAAGTCAAATACTGCCATGGACACTATCCACATCCCCTTGCCATCATCTTATTGCTGAGCTTCTTTGGAATCAAAAGGCTGTCTTTTATCCCCCCCCTCTTACTAACCAGCCTGTCTGATGTCTTGTGTTTCAGGGCTTGCTGAGTAATAGAGATCAAGAGATTGCTGGTAGAGGCCAAGAGATACCTGCTTTTATGAATGGGGCATCTCAATAGTTCACACACGGTCTAGTCGTGTTTGCTCGTGGTGCTGTCAAGGCAGGATGAATTAATTTTAGATGACCCGAGTGTCAAACATTTACATGGTTGACTAGAATAGCTTTAGAAAACATCAAGCAATTGTTGCAAGTGTTGTATATTAATGCTAAATTGATAGTTCAGTCTGCAGCCTTAGATGATGTATTTACAATCAAACAAAAACTTGATCATTTGTTAAATTGAGTGGTTATATAAAAGTTAGATGTTTGCCAGACGTAGATATCATGGTATACGTGTGAAGTTCGAAGTTTATTGAATTTCTAGGCTCCTCTTTTCTCTTTTAAATACATCCTGTGGAATAATTTATTCAGTGCATCTCTCACAATTATTCCCTCAAAGGAGGAGCACTCCAGAAATATCCAGGAGCACAAAAAGGGATTTGAAGTCTCTCTGTTTTATTATTAAAAGCCAACATTTACTCATGACATTTGCATCCTAATAACTGCAAGATAAGTTGGAACTAAGATGACACTCTAAACCCAATCTCCATAATGAGATTTATGGGGGGAAAGTGTTGCCTTTAATGGTTTAGTACACTCAGAAGGGAGAGTAGTGTAGGCGAATGTGTCAGGAACACAGTTGATATATTCACATTAGCATCAGTATGCTCTGTCATACCGTGCAATGGTGCAAAGATAAGAGGTGTGCAGATAACTGAGTAACTATAAAAGTGTAATCTTTCAGTTGTCTCTGCTTTTTTTTGGCACTTGCTTTTTGATAGACTACACTGTATGCTCTTATTAATTTTTTTTCCCTCTCGTTTATTTCAGCAGGCTGATGGTGTGTGGTTGGAGAAACCTGCCATCAGTCAGTTAAATGTACCAGGGAGAGTCACTTTGAGCAAAGACAATGGCTAATTTCCTCACTTCATCCTTTCTCACTCAATAACCAGCCCATCATAAATAAACATTTATGTACTGATTTATCAGAAATGATCATAGCTATCAACATGTTTAAGTATTTAGACAAATAAATATGTCACTGTTTATCAGTGCAAGGAGGAATGCGTCTCATTATCTGTTCCATTTTTTTTCACAGGACTTTATTTGAGTCAAAGCAGGGATAAATTACGTTTTAGTCCTTGAGAAAATCAATTGTGTGCGTCTCCCGGAGGACCAAAAATGTTTTTGCGCTGGGTACAGTCAGCTCTTTATGTTAGAAATACATAATCCCTCCAGCTCAAAAGAATTCGAGGAGCCAGGACAGTGCTTTATTACATGTGTCTGACAACCAGCTTGCTTTTTGTTTTGTCTCAGCAGGTTTCAGTACAAGCAAGAAATCCCTTTATGCTTTTTTTTACAGACATGATCCCTATTATGCAGTGTTAAGCACACTTAAGCAAACTCTACAGCACAAGTGTTTTGTAAGTGCTTGGCTTGAACAAATCATTTTTGTTTTCGCAAATGACAGAGAAGCTTCTTGATAATACTAACAGATATACACTATACCTAGACTATTAGATTATCATTGTCTGCAAATGTCAGAAGTGTGTGTTTTCAAAGATTAAATGTTATGAACAACAATTTTGTTTTTTAAGGTTGTGATTGATATATATTTTTAACATTCCTCTTGTGTTTTACATCATAAAATAATTGCCTGGCACACACGGACAATTACTGTCTATGTGAAATAACACCATCTGATGAGACCAGTGACCAGAGTGTCTAATGGCTTTTCCCCCTCCATTTCTTTTCATTTGACAGAAGAACGGTGAAAGTGCTGAAAAGGACAAAGCCAGGATTCTACACACCTGTGATTGGATGTGAGCTTGTATTGACCTGAGACCATTAAAATGGAGTTGCTATGGAAACTTCTACTGCTGCTGTCATTGGTGGAGTGTCTGGCAGGTAAGTCTCTCAAACAAGCAATGGCTATGAATTGTTATTTATGGATTTTTTTTCTTGTGATGAATACTTGGCATACAGAACAGAAGGCACTTGAAAGTAAAAAAATAAAACTAAAAGGTTTTATGGTAAAGATTGCCCAAAGCCTTCTACCAATTCTAGAAATTGTAGAAGAAGTTCACGTGTTTCTTTTCATTGGCGGCTTAAGGCAGCAAATCAACATTCCTTCAGTTGTCCATAGCAGCTATCTCCTTTTTTCCCCAGCATTGAATCCAATTGGAAAAGAATAAGTAAGGTTTCTATCTCTGAAAGACAGTCCCTATCTAGCAGTTGAATGTTCATTTTAAAGAGCACCTCAATTGTTATCCTAATTGAGATTGCACTGGTAGTAGTACAGAAATCTTGTCATTGATCTTGTTTTTAATGAGAGACCTAATTTTCCTCCCTGACAAAATGTTCAGGGTCAAACGCTAGTTCTTTTCAGAATGTCAGAGTCTGAAGCTGAGAACAAGATGAATAAGGCCTTTGTCGCATGAGCACAGTATCTTGAGGAATAAGTAATCTTTCATGTTGCCTTGTTCCAAATCAGCAGCCCCTCCTCACAGCTGGGACCTAAAATAATTAGTGTGCATGCGTGTGTGTGCGCGTGACTGCGTATGTCACTGTGTGTTTGTGCATGCACACCTCTTTTCAAAAGAACAACAGTACGTCAGCACCTAATTTGCCTACATGGCAATTAGCACCACTTATCACTAAATCCAATACACATCAGTGGATGTCTAATGAGGCTTTCCTCAGGGAACCGTGACTCACTACGGGATTAAAATCTACACCACAAGTCTGGATCACATATTATGCCCTACTTAACCATTCTGTTAAATACACAGATGAATGAATGTCTTCAACATCAGTGAAATCGTAACACAAACCTGACAGAGTTTTGATCGCAGACAGGCAGAGGATAAGCTTCAAGGGGACAATTCAAGTTTCAGTCTGTGCTGCACACATGATCCCAGGCACTAAATTTACTCTTTCAATCATGAGGTGCAGAAACCGAGTTTCAAAGTTATCTATTCAAAGCAAATTAGTGCTTAACAAAGGAGCACAGGGCAAATCGTTTCTGAAAAGCATTGTGTTGCAAAGCCCTTGCCTCACTCTTGAGGCTCACGCTCACAGTTGGTAACACAGAGTAACCAAGCATTAATATTCAGTATGGGGCTACATTACATATGCTCAGCTTGCAAGACAAGTATGGCGCAATATAACGATACACCTCTAAAGCCTCTGTGTTCTGAGAAAGACATGATGAGCATTTTAGTATGCAGAAGCACACACTGGTAAGAGAAAGCACAGTGTGAGGATGTTGGATAGGTGCTTCTAGGTAGTTTATACAGACTTGGAAGTGTGTGTGTTTTTTGTTTTTGCAGTATAGGTATCGGCTGTGTGGGAGAGCAGAGGGGCCAAAGGGAAATCATTCCCATAGCAAGTTCATCGAGAGTTAACTAGCGCTCCCTCCCATTCCTCCCTGAAGGTATGAACAGCCTGAGGCAGGGGCGTGTACTGTACGTGTGTTTGTGTGAATGAATGAGTGAGTGAGAGAGAGACAGCAAGGGAGCAGAGAGGAGGCGTTTGAGGAATGGCTGGATGTGGTTTGCCCCACACTGATACTGCTAGCCATTGCACAGCCAAACCACTTCCAGTACTGCATTAACAGTCTCCATATGACTGGTGATTTTGTATACAGTCATAGCCAAGTTGGTTGAGCACGCTCACAATGGTGTTATGAAAATAATAATAATGATACTAAAGTAGTAATGTAAAATTACTTTCAGAAATATTTTTTTATTTGGAAGGTGGTATGTTTAATCAATTAAAATTACAATTACATTAAAATATATCAAATAAGGAAAATAAAACCCCCACTGTTAAGCTTGCAGTTTGCTTTTTGCCAAGAATATAAATCATTGACCCTAAAGGATTTTACAAACATCTACGTAAAAATAATTGCCAGGAGTGAAATCGTAGAAACATCTGTAGTTGGTATTGAAGGGCTAAAATTTAGCTGCACTGGAAACCAAGAGTTAAGAGTAAGGTTGTGTTGCAGCTCTAACCAACAATCAAGTGTTTTGTGCACTCAGAATAATTTGGAGTTAACATTAGAAACATCTTTCATGGTCTTGATGTTTACTTTGATAAAAAGTAAACGCAATCTCCACGACTTGTTGAAAGTGGAGTGATATGAATGGATGATTAGTGTTCAGAAATCACTCATTTCAAATTTATTGGCCAATCAGAACTAAGTATTTCACAAAGCTGTAATGAGTTTTAATTGTGCATATCTGAAGTGGCTTTGCACAGCAGTCGTGCAGTGATTAATCTTTGCACTGTAAGAAAATCAAAATATTCATGTGTGAATTCTTGTTGTTATGCTGCTTGAAACCTGTTAGCCTTAATGTGACACAGTAAGTTCAGAACACAGAAGCTCACTGTCAATAAGTAAATACAGGACCTTAATATTTTAGCACCATCACTGTTAATTTAAAGCGGGTTCATGTCGTAGTGATGTGCCAGCTTCTGTCCACCATTATAATCTCCTAGAACTACTTTTACTTCTCTCTCTGCTCTGTACCCCCATGTGTGCATCCCAGAGATGACTGGAGTTTCAAATATAGACTTACCTCATTGATTCATCAGAACATGGCAAAGCCTTTTAGGAATCCTTAAGCAAGGATTTTTATTGCATCTTTGAAGTTCTGTATGTGAAGATGTGGAATATTCCCCACTGAATATTCCTCCCATAGCTGGTTGTATTTTGCTTCACTCAGGAATGAAAAAATCATCCATTTTAAATATGTTTGCATACACAGTGTAGCTTTAATTATAGATCCATAATAATTAATCTGCACTGTGTATTATTGCTTGTAAATACAGTACGTCACTATCAATTAAACAGCAACACATTTTTGGTGCAGGATACATCCAATTGCCTAGAGCATTGCTGTGAGCTGCTTTTACTGGTACATTTTGGTTTTACTCCTGTCTCCTCCTAATGCTAAGTTTCCAGTCAGTCATTTTTAATTACCTTAATATGAACCTTTTGCCTGTACTGTCTTACATAGTAGCAAAGACAAGACAGTAATTATTGTCCTAGCAGTTTCATATGATATACATTATATTTATCAGAAATAATTATGCATTTATTATCAGCATCACAGTATCAGTTTAGTCTGACGGTGTTAAGTGCATGTATGAATGGTTTATTTCACACAGTATTAACAATATTCCTGGGTTTTTTTAAGAAATATTTAGAAATTAAAGAAATCAACTATGTGCAGTATGCTGCATTGTCAAAAAAAGAAAGAAAAAGGAATCCACCGATTGCCAAATCAGGCATTATGTAAGTCACTGTGTTCGGAAACATTACTGTACAGGTTTAAACCATGATGAATGTTCCCATTAGTGTAGCCCATAGTAGCTGGTAAGTGACAAATAACCTTCTCACCAATCTTGGGAAGGAAAAGGTAGGGATATTACCACAATTAGATGACAAATGGCAGTCTCAGAAGCAATATGTTCCTGGGTTTATGTAGACATTCAAGACAAAGAACAACAACAAAATTGCTATAATTTGCCATTCACACATGTGGAGTTGGACTTAATCAATTCTGTGTTTCCCCTGTGAAAATTGGATACCCTCAATGCAAGGGTCGGTATTGAATTTCAGATGCACTAGCTTTGATTAACTAGAGAATGGTGTGATGTGGTAGGATATTGGTTGGAAATGTTTACATTCCTCTCCTCACAGACTAGATGGGTGAAAATGTAATGAACTTAATTCACATGAGTCTGCAGTACAGTACACCTTAGCTGATAGCTAGTTAGTTTGACTCTTTGGCTTTGTCTTTTTTATGTGTTTCTAATATTTTCTTCTCAGTACATCAATACTATTGAAATTACCTAGAATGTGGCCATATCTTTGAACTTTTTTTACTTTATAATTTTCTGGTAAAATGTTATAATCTGAATTGTTCAATTGTTTACAGTTAAGTGTTTCTGTTTTTCATGGAACTTGTAAAGTAGGCTCCACAAATATTTCAAGCATCTGGACAAAATGCGATCAAACCTTGTCTCGAATCCACCCAAGCCTTCCCTCTGCTCTGGAGTAACATTTGCTGCCCCTGAATGAGAGACCTTGAAGGTGCACCTTATCTGGCTGGACAGAGGGGGAAAGATGCTTTAAAAGCCAAGATTGGCTTTTTTTTATTTGATGCATAAAACCCTGAGCTGAAACGAATGGATTTGGGACCTCACAAACGGCCGATACCTCCCCCACAGCCGACTCCCCATGTGCCTGTTTATTCATGCTGAGGTAAGCTGGAGGAATTCATTTGCTGTCAGCTAGTATTGAATTTGAGATTAGTTTTTATTTCAGCCTCCAAAACAGCTCCCTCTGCCTTCCACTTGTGCTATGATGCTGAGTCTTGTTTTGTCTGAGGAGTCTTGGAAAACGGCTGCACATATCACCATCTGGCAGCAGGTGACAGATATGAGTGGAGGCGGTCTATTTTATTTTTTTTTAAAAAGACCCTTTCATAATGACCTCCATCTCTGTCCTGCGGCATTGTGCAGTCAACTTCCTGTTAGGATTCTGGATCAGTGCACTTCTCAGATAGAGCACTTTTTCATCATTTTGCTTTCTGTGCTCAGAGCTGCTCAGTGTTGGACCTGCTATGAGAGTCTGACATTCTGGTTTTAACATGATTTCTTGACTCCGTCTCAGATCTTAAACAGGTTTTTAAAAGTCTGTCACCTACAGTTTCAGCGTTGATTTAGAATTTTAAACTTTCATTTCTTAGCCAGATGTATTTCCAGTATGGTGTGGCCAAGTCAAAAGCTATGCCACCAAAATGAAATCTTCCGGAAAAAAAAAAAAAAAAATCCTTTCATGTTCTTGATGTTCTTGGCTTGTGGATTCCAGGCTGAGCTGACTGGTGTAGCATGTAGCACCTCAATGTTTGATTACTAGGAAGTAAGGCTTAAAATTATTCCACTTTTCCATACCACCTCTTACTTATTCCTTCCTGTTAGGGCAACGAAAGACTTTCAGAGAGTTTGCATCAGTTTGAACTGATGCCCTAGGCACAGCCCCCGGAGCTGGATCCCTTCTCATTATTCTGACACTTATTCAGCATTATAATAACAGTTACCATGGTGCTGCCAAAGATCAGGTCAGTTCAGCGCTGTCATGACTGAGTATACAGGCTGCAACCAAATATCTATGTTGATTAATTTCCCATTAATGAAATATTGAATTGTGTCTGTGTGCTGCAGTCCAGTCAGGGATTGATTAAGAGTGCAATACACAGCAAGGTTATGCAAACACATTCTGACAACCATGGTTCAGTGCGTCGAGGGTGTTTGCTTGTGGTTGCAGGCGGGGTAATGCAAGTTGTTCTTTTGAGCGTACACAGTTGTATGTGCTTTAAGCATAGCAACAGTGGCGCACCAGTGAAAAGTGAGAGGTCCAACGCATTAAATAAGCACCATGAATCACTCACTGTGCTCAAAACTTTTTTCCCCACATTCTTAATCAGGAGGTCATAAAATTAAGTTGAGCATGAGGCAGTGCATTTTCTTTTCCCAGATTCCATGCATTAATTTAGTCATACAAAACTGCTGTACTTAACAACCCTCAATGATGAAGCAACTCTTAAGACAAACAACAGTTAAGATAATAGTTAACTATAATAATCTAATTTACACAAAGCTGTTGCTGCTGTAATTGCTACACATGGAAGTGAAAAAATGGTGCCAAATGTACATACAGTACATTGTTACTGATTCAAATGTGAATTAATACCCTTGAAATCTTCAACTACATCTGATCAAGTTTTGTAGCATTATCATGTTTTGATGTTATTTTTTGGTAAACTATGGCATGCATAATTCATTCATTGTATACTATTTAACAGAAATATAAAATTGCTAAATTGCAGCACATGTAAGATTACCTTTAGGTTGATGTTTTATTTAGGTGGGATACTGATACAAAGATACTGTTCTGTGGGTGGAAAAATTATTTAAAAAATAATTTAATAAACATAGTGCCAGTCAAAAAATTGGACAGGTTTGTCCTGTACTGTATAAACTACTGAATTATTTTTAATCTTTCTCACTTCCTATTGCTTTGAGTCAAAGTGTTAATTAATAACTTAAGTTCTGGATTACATTTGTGGGCTGCTGAAAAGCTTCATTTGAAGCATTTTTCAAAACGATGCTGAATGTAAATGTTGGTAACTTAATAACTGAAACCATTTATCAATTTAATAAAGCATGGTGATTCATGTTTACAGTCTGTGCTATCATCCTTGAAAGTTTGTGTACAAGCATGACAATTTGTGTTTGAATATAGACTGTACAAGAGGTGTCTACTGGTAATCAATCATCTCTCAACGTTGTTTCAAGGGACACGCTTCATCTAACAAAGATTATAATTAGGCAGCCTTTTATTCTGTGTAACTCTCTGAGAGGTTTATCCTTGTGGAGAGAAACAATCAGTGTACAAGGTCCCTTGTCAAACATCTCCACCCTTTCAGAGAGTTATTTTGAGTCTTGAGGATAAACCCGTACTCTCAGGTCTCCAGAGACTTGAAAAAGATACCTGCCTCTCATACAAATGAGTTATCCTACCTACAGATTCTTCCCACTTCTATGCCATTACAGAAATGCAAATGCTTTCTGACAAATCCAAATGAATTCCCCTTCCATCGCAGAGAGAAATGTTTATTCCAATGAAGTTTTGACTACCCCTTGGGTCACTCTTTTGCTACAATATAACTGTGGGTCTTGCCTGCATAAAATGCGTTCACTATTGTACCTTTGTAATTAACTTGAAAGGGAATGTCAAACTCGACATGACGCATCTATTGTACTTATTGTACTGATCTTATGTGCTGTGCTGTATATATTGTATATTTAAGGGTATGTTTTCCTTTCAGAACACCATATGATGAGTAATAATAATAATAATAATAATCAGTGTACACAGTGCATATTTGCAAAAGTAAAAGTGTAATTCAGAGATATTTGCAAGCGGCACTGGATATTTGTTATATCATGGAAAGCTTGCATTAAAAGTTAAAATGGGTAGTTTGGATGATATTGGGGAAAAGCAATTACTCTTCCACTTCCTCAGAACAAACAAAAAAAATCTTTAGGAAGAGCAAAAGACTTAGCTTTGATTTTGTATTTCAGGAAAGAAAACAATTCCCCTCTCAAGTTATTTTGCTCAACTTGGAAATTATAGACTTTATTTCTTTGTCTGAGTTGTTAAAGAGCACCATTTTGATGGCTTGAAAGAGAGGAGCTGATTTAAAATGAAACTATATTACACATAGTATTTGTTGTGGCATGTTCTTTCAGATGTCTTATTGGATGACATTCCCTTGGAAGGTGGTGATTTGAAGGATTTAAATGAAATTGTGCTGAAGCATGGTGGCAGCTCAATGTGCCTTTGAGAAGCCTGTACATTCAAATGCAACACTAAAAAAAGCTCTGCTAATTCAGTATGGAACACATTTCATTCCCTATAAATTCTTCACAATAAAAGTCTGCCATCATTTAGTAACCTTTTACTAACGTTTTTACTATGAAGCTGCAAAAGCAGGAAAGGTTGGGTTTTCTTCGGCGGTAGCTTATAGCTATGATACTTGCTGCCCCTCACTAGGCTTCTTGAAGCTGGCCAATCAGAACAGAGAGGGCTCTAAAAAAAGACACAGGAGCTACAACTGCCTGGACTGAGGGGCTGAATTAAGGGCCATTGCAAGACAAATAAGGAGTTTTTTGAAAAGCTAGTCTATTGGAGTCCCAGAACAAAAATATAGAGCTGGAAATGAGCATAATATATCTCCTTTAAAGTTTTATGAAGGTTAGCAGCTGATTATGCAGTACCTCAGGGATCTAGCAACTTTTATGACTGATATGAAAAATGCTCATACTCTGCTCACAGGGCTGATGGATCTATACTGAATAGAGATTTTACTGTATAACGATTCATCCTTTTCTTGTTTAGCACTGTTTCCTCTTGCTTCTGTCCTCTGTAAGCCTTCGATATCTGCTTGCTTGCAGAATTTTTTTTTAGAAAAGTGTTTTCAGGCTCACCAGGACATCAAAGCTGATCTACTTTTGTTGGTTCTCCACCCAGGAAGTGGAATTCTTCTGAGGCCTGTGTTCACCAAACAACCTGGCAGTGTGGTGTTTCCCCTTCAACCTGGCGAGAATCGCAGAGAGGTGGTGTTCAGCTGTGAGGCCCAGGGACACCCATCGCCCTTCTACAGGTAACATTTTTTCATGTACACAGTTGGGTTTTTCTTACACAGAACCTTTGGGCAATATCCCAGAGCTTCAACATTTGCATAAAAACACCCAAGAGAGAATGGAATTATTGCCTTGGGAAAACTGGAGATTGGTGGACCTTACGGCTCACTGCTGATCACTGCCTGCAGCAGTTAGCTTCACTGTCAGTCATGGTTAATTTGAGAATGATGAATTAATTGGCCTCAGTTGTTGGTCTATTGTACATTTGCATTGGAGGCTGGACATTGATCTGCTGTAGAATTCACTTTGAGAGCTTCCTGTCATCAGTATCACTGACCATTTAACAGATCAAGTGACCCAAGAGAATTAGCACCAAAACCCGTCTGCTATCATGACAGAGATCGAGCGATGAGGAAAAACACCAATGGAGTATGTTTCAGATAAAAGAAATTGAAGTGGCAGAATATTTCCTTCCATATCTGCTTTAGACCTTTAGAGTTTTATGTAAAGCACTACTGTCAAAGGCTACACAGACATTGCCAAGGGGCATCTCACTGGAGGTTATCACTACATGATAAGTATGATTTAAATAACTTGTTGGACTGTACACTGGCCCTGTGTGGTTGAGTGATCCCCCAGCGATTGTGTTAGAAACAAATTGATGCCCAGTTCCTCTGCTGCTAAAATGATGACAAATGAAAACAAATGACAAACGATGATTTGCTTTAAAGTGCATCAAGCGCATAAACTATTAATTCATAATCTATCAAATGGGGCCACATTGCTGTTGTACTCCCGTCAGTATAATTAAATGCAAATTGCAAAGCCAAGCATTTAATGTGTAATAGGTTGAAACGATCCCTCATAACATCAGCATATGCGGCTGTTAATGTAGCTTGAAGATCCTTGGTGTTATGCCTAATGGGCACAAATTGAAATGAATGTACAAGATCTTATCACTTGGATCTGCTGGAATACTTATTAAGCAATCAGTTGCTATTTCACTGTCTGAATAGTCCTACTTTTGAAATGAAAACCAATTTATGAGTTCAGATCTGCAAGTTTTTTTGCCCTTCTGAGTTCAAGTCCTGAGAGCGTGCCCGGACGCATATCAAATCAAATTTAGCTTTAATTAGCTCTTTAATTACAGCAAGTGCCACCAACTGTGGCAGCTGATATACCACATCAAGAAGTGATTTTCAGATTGATCACAAGCTGTTATGATATCATACTTTCATCCCTTTTAATGGTGGGACTGACATATTGCTACAATGTTAGTTCAACCAGCATACATCATAGGGCTGTCATCAGCTTCGCATTTTTGTTTTTGTTTTTTTTGTTTTGTTTGTTTGTTTTACCAAAGGTCATGTGTGCCAGCTTTGGAAATTGGTTTTGAAAGGGGTTTGGGTCCTTGTGAGGTTCAGCAGCAGGACACCATATGCTGAGTGGCTCTTCACCGCTGCAAATTTAGGCAGGTCTATTTCAGGGGAGCCAAGGACAAATTAATTTGTCTAAGGCTATCCAACGACCGCTGCCACATAGAGCCGCTACTTTGAGTTGTCACCATGGCCCCTTGATTTGTCTCATCTGGAGCTCTTGGACCAGTTCCAGCTGCAACACCAAATCACTAAATCAATCTAATCAGCCAATCTGGCGTTGAGCAGCGCTCTGCTGCGTAGTATGTCCTCCCATTCCCCAGCTATTTCAGCCCTTCCTCCTACTTTCTTGGTTTAAATCATTTCCACTGAAAAGGGAGGGGAAAAAAATCAGAAATAGAAACTTCTTGCTTCCTTTTTTTCAGAGAGCTGTGAAAATCGAATCAAGGCTGAGGAGCTAATTGTGCCTTATTTCTATGACGTAAAGCAGTTTCGTGAGAGTCTCCTTTTCCAAGTGTCACTTTTGTTGTTAGTCTGTTTATTCTCTTCTTTTTTTCTCCTTTTGCTTCCCTTTGAATGTGATTTGGTTTGAGAATGAAAGTGCCATTTCCACACTAAATTGCCTGAGTATAATGCAGACAACTTCAAGAACCTATTGAATTGATAAATTGTATCTGAATAAATTTAGAAAGTTTCTGCAAAACAAAGTGGAGTTTAATCCTTTCTTTGTTGTAAACTCTTCTCACATTCACAGAAAATAGAAACAGAGCCTTGTGCTCTGCACAGCCATTTAGGAGGTTATGGTCACATGTTGCATTTAGTTGAACTTGTATTATCGACTCAGCAGGTTTTCTAAGACCATAAGCCTTAATTACACAAAGTGAACAACATTGAGTCTCCCAAATCAAGATTTACCACCTAGCCACTTGTACAGTTAGAAGTTGATTGCTGGAAATTGAATCTGGCTCTCTCTGTAATACAAACACACAAACACAAACACACTCACACTCACACACACACACACACACACACACACACACACACACACACACACACACACACACACACACACACACACACACACACACACAGCCTTCTCGTCTGATAATCACTATGATTGGAGAGGAAGATTTCGATTCACACTGAAAGGGCCTCCATCCCTCCCTCATAGGGCTATGGTTGATGGACAGAGGAATGTCAGAGGAATTCTGAGCATTTGATTTGTGAGTGAGACTTTGGTTTGTTGTGAGTAAAAGTTTGAATAGAAATTAATAATCTTTTGTAATGACTGTTTCTGATTGCCTCTCATGTCATTTAAATTAATTTTGGTTTTGCTGCAGCACACATCAGACTGTGTTATTTCTGATTATATTTGCTTTATCCACAATAAGCACTGTTTGGTCACAGTTAAGAATACTGGGTAGTCTTTTCACAACATTAATTGGACAATTTTTCACAAGTGATTATCAGACAACAGGCACACTGAAATGTCAAAATCCAGGAGACCAAAACTTTCTGTATGTGTAATTTTATTGTGTGTCATGTGCTTGCATTCACAGGTGGAAGTTAAATGACTCTTACATCCTGCCCAGACCCGGGTCACGCTATTCTCTCATGGGAGGAAACTTACACATCAGCCGTCTGAATAAAGAGGAGGATGTTGGCATCTATCAGTGCCTGGCAGCAAACTCTTTTGGCACCATTGTCAGCAGAGAGGCTAGTCTGCACATTGCATGTAAGTTCATATTCTAGGCAATGTATACTGTGCATCTTTTTCAGAATAATTCCATTTTTATTGTTTATAAGCATTTCCAGCAAGAAGAAGCAAGAAGTCTCTTTCTTGTATTGTCTTGAACAACATCTGTGGTCTTTTCAGTTTTTGTTATTTCACTTCAGTTGAGTTTAATTCACCTCAATTCAACTTCAGTTATTTTGAGTTCAGTTCTGTCTTTGTTTGTCTTAGAAAGTAAAAGTTTCATTAATCGTTAGACAATGTGGATTCTCTAGAAATTGTTTCTCATCTTACAAAAAAAACAACCAGTGACAAGAGAATCTTAGGCTTATACTGTTAGGTTATTAATGGAAAAGACAAATGAACTGGTCATGTGTATATCATGGTGTATATTCATCTTTTAGCCCTGTTTGGAGCTCCAGTGTTATGCTGTTTACTCTGATTGGTGGTTCTCAACTTCTCATACCTCTGTGAAGAAGACTGTGATTGTGTGGCGGGCCTTGACAGACCCTGTATAGTTGATGCTTTATGGCATACATCCATCACATTTTATAAGACCAGAGTCTAAGGCATCACTGATGGCAAGGTGAACTTGAGGCCTCCACTGTTGATGGGCAGCCCATATCAAATGACAGCCCTGATATCTGTCAACAGATGGTGCAGCTAGATTGAATTCTGATGTCTGTTTTTCTGCTATAGCAGATGCAGAGATGATCCTTGGCAGGGAGAGCATAAGAGGTATCCATCTCTGCACTATTTGGTGCTTCTTTGTCACAAAGCAGCATTAAATCTTCAGCATATAGTGCAAACTGGTGTCCTAAGTTGCCAGCAGGCTGTTGATCATATTCACATTTCCTATCAATTTTCGAGGCCTGACCTGAACTGTATGTCATCGTGATTGGTCTCATCCTTTGCTGGGGCCTGACCTGGCACCCACTGCTTTTATCAGCGCATGAGGACAAGCATCAGTGTTGATGTGTGATACGTCTTATTTATTGCTCTTGGTTTAACTTAATTAAGTGTGCTGTGTGATTGAGCGGGTCTCAGTTCAAGGGAATAATTCATGGAGGAGAAGCCTGTTATGAGAGTCAGGATCATGTCATTTGTAACAGGCTCTGACTCAGAGTAGCTCAATATGATATTTCAAACACCAAGGGGCTTGCACCTCTCAGTCTAGTAATAACTCTGTGAGACATAAACCAAGGTAAAGCCCATTAATGAAGAGCATACAAGAGTCTACAATAATGTGTAGTTGATAATCTTATTTTTTAGGCAGAAAACAAATACAGAAAAGTGATTGTAAAACTCTTATTATCAACGTTATTATTTTTCTAGAAATGTAATCTATATTTGGCAATGTGTTCATGGTATTCCTTGCTGATGACAGTGGACAGAATCAATTAATTAGAATTTCACAGACTAATGATGTCCCTCAACATCAAATTTGTATTGCATGAATGTGTAGTGCATGCATAAGAGTTAAGATAGCCTACATTTTTAATCCTCTGAAAGATGGATGACATAACAGTTTCCGTTACCATCTGGTAGGGGCTTAAACCTCTAAAAGTATAAAGGTTCTTGATCCTGTTGACAATACAGACTTAAATGTTTAAAAGGCTCTGCTTGCCTGCTGGGAGTGCTGGAAGAAATAATCTACTGTAGTTGGTTATTGAGCCAGATTGAGTTTCCTAATCTTCCTGGGATATTTTTGTTGTAAGTGAAAGGGTTTTCACTGATGCAAGATGCAACATTACACAACAAATTGCAATGTCTGCAATACAGACAAGGTATATTGGATGCCTGTCCTGAAGAAGGAACATGTTACAAGCTTGTTGCTGTGTAGCTTATAGAGCCACAAGGGTAACACAGTGTTTAATGAAGGGTGAAATAGCTGTATTTATGAAAGCAATGCAGGATGCAACTCCCATGTATCTTGCTGTCCGTAATTTCAGTCCTGTAATTTCACATGATTTGCTTTTTTTGTCTTACTTAACGAACTACCTTATTTTTTTCCGAGCATTTATTTAATTGTTTTTTTGTTGTTGTTTTTTTGTGCATCTCTCATTGTTGTGACTTGTTTAAGTGATTAAATAAGGTAATACATTTTAGTGCAAATGTTTAAACTATATGTCAACAAATGTAAAAGATGAGCCATTTACACTTACAGTATTTACACTAAATGTGGCACATCATGAGAAACCTGGTAATGGTATTTATTCAATGTTTCTATGGAGAATATACTGGAAATACCTTGTTTCAAGCTACACAAAGAGATGCTTTTTTAAGTTTTAAGCAAATAAGCTGTCTTATGCTTTCTCACTAGCTTTAGTAATGAAAGGCCAGTGTTCAAGATGTCGGGTGTGGGGTTTGCTGTTTTTCCTATTTCTGTAAAACTGCAGCATATTCAGGGGCACCTTAACATTACTTTAGGCTCAGAGGATTCGGACATTTTTGGAGTCCGACTTGGCCTTTGTGTATGTACAGCAGAAACATGAGAAGATCAGTCTTCTCAATTAAATCGGAGAAATTGATCCTCTGCATTTGACCCGTCATATACATACACACACTTGGAGTGGGCAGCAGCAATGCAGCGCCCAAGGACCAACACCAGCTCTTATTGCTCGTGCCAGTGGTCTGGGGCCCTGACCTTGAACTTTGTTGAAGTTGGAAGCTAATAATAGCTAATGTTAACAGCAGAAATGGCCAAATGCTTTGAGCAGATGAAACTGAGGTGGGTAATAATCTGCACCTTGACAATGAAGATCCTGAGTAGGTGAACAAAAGATCTGCCAGGCTGTGAGAAACACTGTAATATGCCTTCAGTATTGTCAAAGAAAGAACAAACTTTAGTCGACTGAAGGACGAGCTGGATGCAGAGATTGCAAACAGCAGGGATACCAGTAGGGATGCACCGAAAATTCGGCCACCGAAGATATTCGGCCGAAAATGGCCCAAAAGCGCATTTTCGGTTTTATCTATTTGGATCCTCTACACTTCGTCGCGACTGTACTTAATCCGCGTTATAAAGATCATTACCTGGATGTGGGATTAAAGCAGCGCGCACGAGAAATGATCCGGGCCGCGATGGATGCAGAGGACCCGCTTAGAGACGGAGAAGCGCACAGCACAGTAGAAGGTGTGTGTGTTTGTGTGACTATAAATGCAGCGCGTGTGAGAGTAAAGCGTGCTTATAGCTCTGTGTTGCTGCTTATTAGACCGATACCGATCGCAACCCTCCACCAAGTGTAACACTAAGTGATATTTTTAACTTAATTTAATTTTACATTGTGCATTGTTGTAATGTCATTGCTAAATAAATATTTTCATACTTTTGTAATTGATTTATTCTTTGAATTGCAATGCCTTGATTTTAGTGAGGTTAGTACACAGTAATAGCCATAAATGCAATGGTACTAATAATTGGCATAATAATTTCTTTCAGTGTTTCGGTTTTCGGCCTTGGTTTCCTCATTTTCGGTTTTCGGTTTCGGCCAAGAATTTTCATTTCGGTGCATCCCTAGATACCAGGGCTCTGTGAGGGTGCGGATGAGCAATTTAAGTTTAACTCCAGACACATCACCAGAATCAACAGATTGTTGATCTGCCCAAGTTAGTGATTAGAGAAATATTATAGAGAGAAAAGCCAGTGGCAAGAATTCTGGTTTCAATATGCTAATACAGCTATTCATAATAACAATACACTATGCAAGAAGGAAAAATTCACTTACCTGAAATACGGTTTGATTGGAGCAGCAGCAAGAGCTGTCTAGAACAGTGGAGGCACTGAGAGCATCTCTCTATGTTGATGATTTTATTTTCAGGTGATGATGAGGCTCTCTCAGTTACCTCTATAGCAAAGGAGATTCCCATGCAGGCATTAACCTGTGCAAATGGATGACAAATTCAAAAGATGTGAGAGCCAAGTGAACAGAAAATGGAGTGGAACATGCAACCAAAAAGACACCGTTGGAAATGTGGTGAAAGATAGCAGAGAAGGATAACTTTGTGTTCGATCTTAAGGGACTATTAGACATTTTTAAGGACAAATAAAACACAAAGGGCCTGATTTACTAAAGGTTTGCATGTATAAAAACGTGTGCAAACTTGACATCACCCGCAAAAAATGTGCAAGCTGATCTACTAACCCAGCACACTGAGGTTTGCGTCTTTCAACTGTGCAAGATAATACGAGCTGTCCATTTAGTACGTTTGCCATAATGAATATGAAATGTGTTTAACCCCAGTGTGCAAAATACAGAGAGGAGAAAATGAAAATATGTTATTTAGCACACGCATTGTGATTTACCAAACCTGAAGGTAATTTTGTTGATGGTAACTGCATCTATAAATAATACCTTTATTATCTACCTAACTGGCTGCGCACTGCGCACAGATGACTACTGTCACTGTGGAGATGAGGAGACGGAGGCACAATGACAGAATACACCTGTGTTAATATTTTTGGAGTGGAACATTTTTGGTTTTACAAACAGCATTGACTTTGTCACAAATACTCTCCCATATGTCAGTTTTTCTGGTAATATTTGTTTTTTGTTAAAACTCAATATATTTGTTAACCTCTTCCACTAGAACCTGATCACATTTCATTTTGCGCTTGCGGGCTTTCTGCTCGTCCAAACTCTCCATTAATACACGCAAACCCTCATTTAAATACTGCTGTCTCCACCCTGTTGCACCTGTTTTTCATTTACGCAAAACGCACACAAACGAAACTCGCAATCTGTTGCACTGTGCACGCAATTTTGTACCCCTTATTTGGGATCATAGTAAATCAGGCCCAAAGAGTAATGTACTGTAGACATCAGCTTGTATCTTTAATCCCATTGATTTCCTGACTCCATTCATCATACAAGTAAAGTGTGTTTCAAGAACTGTGGGAGAAGGGAATCACTTGGGATAAGGAGCTCTCTCTAGACTTGGGTGAAAATTGGATCAGTGGTGTGCAAAGCTGCATCACCTGGTGGCTATTCTGAAATGGTATCAAATTGAGATTCAGCCAAACAAAGTGAATCAAGCTGCATGTTTCCTGCAATGTCAGTGAGAAGGCATGCAGTGCTGTTGCCTATCTGCAAGGACAGAAAAAGGGTGGAGAAGTCGTGACAAGTTTTGTAGCATCAAGTCAAAAGCCCCATTAAAGTAAATGACTTTACCACGCTTGGAGCTGATGGGTGCACTGATTGGACTAAGGTTAGGGGAACAATCTTCTCAAGCCACTGAACATTGAAAGAAATCAGCTTAACGTGTGGACAGATTTAATTGTTCTTCATTGGATATGCAGCACAGCACAAGGTTGGAAGCCCTTTGTGGCAAACAGAGTGACTGTAATACAAAAGTCTCACAAATCGTCACAGCAGCAGCATAACTAATGCCACTGATTTACTAACCAGAGGCCAGAGCAACGAAATCCTCATCCAGAGCCAGCCATTGTCGAGCGGACCCCTTTCAACTGATGTAGCAGAGAGCGTTGATGAGGACTGTGTTGAAGATGAGATGAACACTGAGCAAAGTTATAAGTCAGGTAGTACTACAGTTTACTAGCACTGACCAATCTGAGACACGGTTGAAAACAGTGCTGAGGATAGCTGAGTAGAAGAAAAGGTTCATAGTTAATGCCTACTTTAGTCAAATACTCAGGCAGAGCTAACTGCAGGGGACTGAGGGAGAAGGTGACCCAAGAGCATAGTTTCAACTAAGACAAGAGAGTGTCTTGTGTCACTCACTGTTAGGAGTTCACTGCCATCACAAGATGGAAAGGAGACAAACACATATGTGTTAGAAAGCCCACATTGTTTTGAGTGATATTTACCTGTTTATAGTCTGTTTGCATTGTAGGTTTCATTTGTCCTACCTTATTGAATGCAGCTGAGTTTTACAGACGTTCTTGAACGCACCACACCTGTGCAATTCTCCTTCTCCATGTGCTAGAGAGCTGACGTTTTTTCCCTTGCCTTTTTGCATATTGCATCCTTATTGCCCTGATTTCCTGCTGTGTGTGAATGTATAAGGACCACAGCTGTAATAAAGCAGATAACTCCGTACATCTGTATCCGTGTTCTTTAATCGGGACACACTCACCATACCTTGCCACTCTAAACCAGTTAACTTCCTGGAGACCCCCATTATCTCCTTTTTAATATGATAAATGGTAGATTTTGAAAGGAGATGATGGGTTGATACCATCTATCATAAATGTCCATTGCAGAAACAACATATGATCGCTTGTTGATTGGACCTTTTTTGACTACTGAGTATTTATGTATATTTGTAGTATTTATATATCTATTTTGGATGGTAGCAGTCAAGCTTTAACAGCATTATTATTTTATGATGCCACTTGGTGTGTTATATAATATTAGAGATGAATAATATTATGTTACTTCCAAAGTGAAAACAGACTGGATTTCAATAAATCATGACTCACTAGATTGACACCCAATGCTGCCTAGAAGCTCGTAAACATTGCCTTTTTTAATAGAAAATGTTAAGTTTGTTTACAGCTATCTGGAAATTTGTGATACAAGTTGGGATGAAGTTAAAATGTTGTTAAATCTGAGATGACTAGATTCCAAAGTTGTTCTTGTACATTGGTGGCTATAGTGGTTACTATTCTTTATATTGGTCACTGTCCTTTATGTGTGGAGTTCTCATGTTCAAAGTTTCCTTCAGGTGCTCCACTGTCCTCCCACACTAGATACATGCATGTTAAGTATTACACATTCACCTATCATTTTCACTGGTCCAATTATCTTCAGGTGGCTGTAATGCAGCATTTATACAAACATAAGGCTTTGCAAATGTCTACAAGGAAGGAAATGCATTCAACACATATGCTAAACCTCAAGAATACACATAATGCATTTTGGTGAGTAACGCTTACTGTAAATGCAACTTTTGTTTGTTTACAATAAACTCCACATGGCACCTTAAGAGTGAGAGCAGATATCCAACTACCATTTGCCTTTGCACCATAACTCTGTCATTTTGTTATTTAGACTCCTGAATTTTGGATGGATTATTTGCACTCGCACAACATTTTGAGATAATCAAAGAAAAGTAAATGGTTTGGTAAAAAGGTCTTACAGAATAATGGCATAGTGGGTGAAGGCTTTTCCGATTTGCTGTTTGGAGACAGCTGGGTGGGAGGTGGATGAATCACTGGCAACTCACCCACAGCCTTGGCTGTTGCAACTTGCAGTTCTAAAAAAGACATAATTTTGGTTTGGTATCTTTTGAAACCAAACATGTTAATGCACTTTTAGCCCCTTTTTTGTATAGTCTCCTTCATTCTCTAGTGATGACAATGCCAGTCAGTCCGCCAGTAAAATACATCTACAGCTCTTGAATGGATTGACATAACATTTGGTACAGACAGTCATGGTCTCAAGAGGATAAATCCAAAGGATTTCATAATTCCTCAACATTTCATCATCCTGTCAACCTCGGCTACACTCAATGCTATTACCAATTTACATCGTGTGAGATAGAAATACTGTAGCAAGAGAAAAACCATCAGGCATTTATCGGATGTTAATTGCAATTTATATTAATGCTCTTTTTTCTGTCAGATCTAACATTCATTTTTTGTTAAAGATGTTACGAAGTATAAAAGCCTAAAGGGTCATACAGTAGTTTTTTAAGAATATATTCGATTCAAATATGCTCCGACTGCTCAGCTCACTTCAGAAATACTTAATAATCAATTTTTCATTAAGGGACAGGACCTTCATTAAGGTAAAAAGTTCTTTAGTCCATTGCTGAAGAACTTCAAATAAAGGTCCTTATTGGAATATTTTTAAACCTCTTATGCCTTTTGTCCAGTAGTTATGTGACAAATATAACCACATCACAAATCGTCCTCGAGCTTACACCCTACACAATGGCTTCAATTTTTCTTCTCTACAATCGCCTCTCATTCATTACAATGGGTCACATTGGAGTAGCTAGCCCAAAAATGCAAATTCACATCCAATTTCATGGATCTGAAAGCACTCAAAATAGCCTGAACCCTGCCATGGAGAAGCACATGGAGGTGCCGAGCCGTGATAGGCTTGATAAGATGATCCAGGGGGTGCAGAACAGCTTGGGTTGTCAGGCATTGTTGGCTTTTAGTGTGTGTAGCTCATTTACGCCCCACCATACTCC
Source organism: Scomber scombrus (assembly GCF_963691925.1). NCBI lineage: Eukaryota > Metazoa > Chordata > Actinopteri > Scombriformes > Scombridae > Scomber > Scomber scombrus. The sequence goes on along the minus strand of NC_084979.1, from coordinate 12,907,345 downwards.
AAAGGAATATTGATCAGCAGAGTTTCACTCTCAGTGTGAGCTGAGCAACTCTAATATTTTCACATATGTGAACCTGTTGTTTTTTTTCAGTTCAATCTGAACCTCCACGTTGTTCACAACATACCTATAAGATCGTATGTACCTTTTTTCAAACACAACTTTGTGCTCTCTACAGAAACCAAACATGCACACATACACACAAACACACACACACACACACACAAATACACACACTTACACACACAATATGAGGTGTCAAACAGTTCAGCTAACTAACGCACAATATCTTCACCATGTACACAACTGTAGCAAACGCCACATCAACATACTACACTTCAGATGAAAAAGATATCTAAATGGAGCACATGTTACATACTGTGTCAAGTGTCAAACAATTCAGCCAACTTGAAATGCCTCAATTGCAACTACCTCAGACATCTAAGATCTATACCAAACCTCTGAACGCACACCAACAATTCACTTAGCCTTACAATGGAGACACACACATTAGACACATGTGATGCAGGTGTTGCACTGGTGGTGGTAATCCTAGTCATATTACCCGTCTGCAATTCTGTGTGTGTGTGTGTGTGTGTGTGTGTGTGTGTGTGTGTGTGTACATGCACATGAGTGCTGACAGTGACATTCTGCATGGTGACCAGTGGAAGACTGTAATAAAAGAAATATTAAATAAGCATAATTTATTTAACGTGTACATAGGATACTAACAGAACACATGTAGCTAAGGTGATTTTGTTGCATTCTAGCTGTTTAAAGTCATCCAGAAATTAAACCCCCATGTCAGGGAACCATCTTTTCTACCACTGAGCTATACAGGACCATAACAACACCATGGGAGTATTTGCAATAAAATGGAATCCCTTCAGAAACATTGCATATGTCGATATAGATCACTGGAAAATATAACATTATTGTTATCTTTCATGATCTTTCATTTTAGGGATATCAACACATGCACTGGCCAAAAGAACTGTAGATTTAGTGATTATAATTATGACTCAGCTTGCCTGGATGTTTTGAATGACAAACCAGCAATGGACTAACAATGTCTTTAAACACCTTTTAATTTTGCTGGGTGTCTCAAGCAGAGGATGAGATTGTACCCCACTACATAATATATAATGGAACTCACTATTGCCCACTATTGTCTCTTGGGCGATGGACAACTGTGTTTCCCAGTACAGGCATGCACTGTGGCCTCGCACTACACAAGGCCACTAAAAAGTCAAATGCTCAATTTAGAACATGTACCTGTACACAAGTCTAGTTATGTATCAACATGTAAGGTGTAATGAGTTGATGTGGTGTACGTATGAGAGATTACATGCACAGGCATTAGTAACATCTGTTGCACTAAATCAGGTGTAACATACTTTACCCGCATGCACCCTGTCAGTTCTTGTGAACACCAGATCTACATGAAATGACAGCCACCAGTGCAATACCTACATCACATGTGTGTAATGTTTGTGTCTCCAGTGTCCCGTGTGAAGCTATGTGAATAGTTGGTGTGCATTCAGAAGTTTGGTATAGATCTTAGATGCTGGTGGGGTGTTTCATGTTAGTTGGCTGAAATGTTTGACACCTCACACACACACACACACACACACACACACACACACACACACACACACACACACACACACACACACATGCATGCACACATACATAGTTTGATCAGAGGAGACAGTTTAATCTGTGGGTGTACCTTTGTCTTTCTATTCGATTTTCAAAGCTGACAACCCTCCAGACTTCAACCTTTTATAGTAAACTTACAATAAATTAAATGTTCAATTCAACTCAGGAGAAGTATCAATACACTATGGGCCTGATATACTAAGATCCCAAATAAAGGGTACTAACTTGCGTGCACAGTGCAATAGATTGCACGTTTCGTTTGCATGCGTTTTGCCGCTGATCTACTAAGAATAACTGCGTAAATGAAAACAGGTGCAACAGGGTGGGGACAGCAGTATTTAATTGAGGGTTTCATATGTCTTAATGGAGAGTTTGGACGAGCAGAAAGCTGCAAGCGCAAAATGAAATGTGATCAGGTTTTAGTGGAAGAGGTTAACAAATATATTGAGTTATAACAAAAACAAATATTACGTATTCTGTCATTGTGCCTCCGTCTCTTCCTCTCCACAGTGACAGAAGTCATCTGTGCGCAGTGCGCAGCTGGTTAATACCTGTCCTTCAAAGGTATTATTTATAGACGCAGTTAGCGTCAGAAAAAATACCTTCAGGTTTAATAAATAACATATTTCCATTTTTTCCTTCATGTATTTTGCAGACTGGGGTTGAAACGCCCCACAGTACATATTCATTATGGCAAACGTATACTAAATGGACAGCGCGTATTATCTTGCACATTTGAAAGATGCAAACCTCAGTGCACTGCGTTAGTAGATCAGCTTGCATATTTTCTGCGTCCTGATGTCAAGTTTGCACACATTTTTACAGACGCAAACCTTTAGTAAATCAGGCCCTATGTGTTTAGTAATGAAATTGCCTTTCAATTCAAGACTTATACTTTACATTCAAATTTCCCTTGCATGTTGCCTAAGAAATTAACACATCAAAAATGTATGAATTCAGCAGAATGTTATGATTGATAGAATTCATAGAACAAAAACACAGAAGAATCTAGCAGAGCAGTGTATATCTCCTCAGCTGAAATAACAGGCTTTGATGCCATTAAAAAAAATGAAAAACTATTCTTCACATTTTTAGGATAAACACCATGTTTTCCCCATTTTAAGTTAAATACACATTTCAGGTGTTTCTTTTGTCTCCTAAAATGATATGAGGAAAAATTCAGATTTTTCTAGAAATATTCAAGGCCAATCCATACTCAGTTGTTGGGAAACCATAAATCATATCATCTTCAGACATACAAAACACAGATCTGTTCTTTATCTATAGAAACACACACACAATCACACAAATTGGCTGGCATTAGACCAAACATAGTTTCAGCAAGTCTGAAACCACAGAAAGTCTGCTGTAGATAGTGTATTATTTCTTATCATCATTCGTATGACAACAGTGTGCAGAATATTAACTCAAACCAAACGATTCACAACATCAAACCATTGAGAATATTTGCTACTGCAGCTGCTGGGACAGACTGTGTGACTCAGCAGGCAGTGGAGCTGCCAGAGCAGCTATAGTTTAATATGTTATCTGATAGCTGGTTACCCTGCTCACTAAACCAATACAGTATAGTGTGTATACTGTAGGTAGCAGAAAAAAATGCTACTTGAAATCTGTTGGAGGCTCCCTGTTTAAATTAAGCCAATAAAAATAGATGAAACCTATGTGTGGATCTACTTTTTGGGGTTTCCACTGCTGCTGCTGCTAATGTCTGTGAACTACGGCTGTTATCAAGATTTGGATATTGCAACATTCTCAAAGCTTCAAATTGTTTTGAAATTTGGCTGCAAATGTCACAAAGATTAACGTCTTATACCATGCAGTATTCTGTTTATTCTGTTAATTAACAGCACTAATGTGACATGAGGATGCAATATGACTCGGAGTTAAGCGTGCCATTACATGAACATCATTAGAGGCCTGATAATAATTATTTTCACATATATATCTGGCATACAGTGCTTGTAAAGGACTTAATAAATGTATCACATTCACTTAGGAGGTAAAGGGATCTATACATGGCTTGCTGGTCCTGAGGGACCTTCACTGTGTCTACTCATGCACATAGAGGTTTTATAAGATTATTAAACACGGATCATACATAGATTTAGAATTGGCCAATGCAGAATCTGCGCAATCTATCTGCAGCAAATGAATAAAAAGAAATTAATGATCCATTAATTAATTTGTCAAGTCATATACTTTTTGCTAAATCACTGGTGGGCAAAAAAAAAAAAAAAATCTGCATTCAATGTGACAAAGCTGGATGCAATTTCCCATTACTCATAAGGTCTGCAAAGATCATGTTCTGTATTTATTATGCAGAGGCTCATCCTGCTGTGCTTGTACACAGGAGGTGTCAGTTTTGCATTCTTTCTCTCTGTTTTTGAATTCAGTCTTGATTATGTCATTATATGGCAGCTGCATATTTGGCAGCACTGCCTGCGATATCTCCAAGAGCCACAGCAGGCAAGAAAAGGCAACGTGTTCAAGGATTGCTGTCTCTATTTGCTTTCTCTCAGCAGGTTGTCAACAAGTCTCCATACAAATGATGTTTCAGTCTTAGTCATTTAATTGTTGCGGGTCTGTGTGCAGTAGATGAAACACAGAAAGTGATAACAATACGCAGTTCCAATTAAATTCACTCATGTGTGACTTATACTTGAGGAATTGCTTTCTGCTCCAGTAAGAAGTGTTTAGGACTTTACAGCACCATGTCTACATTTATGCAAACATGGCAAGAATGTTTCATGAAAATGTGCAAGAAGTCTACATCATATCATACTGTTAAATTCTGCTCAGTCTGTAGCTGTGTTCAAACCACATATGAAATGATTGAGCAGCCACAGTTATGACTTGAAGTGCATTTTTATCTCTGTAAACAACCAGGCATATTATGTTTGCTTCCTGTGTGCGTATGGTTTTTGTGAGGAATGAATTTATTATTTAGCTTTTATTGCTTTTGTGTTGTGGTAAACAGACTTAGAGAACTTCAAGACTCAAAGAAGAAGTCCAGTGAGGGTTCGTGAAGGTCAAGGAGTGGTCTTACTGTGTGGCCCACCACCCCACTCTGGAGGTAAGACAAACACCCTATTCTGAACTTATTTATCATATGAAGATTTATATTTGAATTACTTCCTCACACAGTTTGTGCTGCAGTTTCACAAATATTCAGTATCAGTGAAGAGTCACTATCTGTCCTACTCAAAAATGTCAGCATAGTATGGAATGACTTTGATTCCTCATCTACTACTTGTTTATCTGGACTGAGTGGAAGTCATGTTTGTCCTCTCTCCCTCGAATCATTGTTTGTTTGTGTTGTTGAGGTCAGTGGAGTGAGTCATTTTTACTTTGGGACACTCTGGCCCGTCATCCTGATTTTCAATGGGGGTGAGAAAAAAAAATTGGCATGCAGACTGGAAAGGCTGTCTGTGACTGGGTCCCTGCCAGGCTGAGTAATAGAGCTTCTCTCTGAAGGTGCTTTGTTTGCTTCACATCAGCCCTTTGCATCCATGACATTATCAATGGGAGATAGCATCCAGTGCTATTAACCATCACACAGGGGTCTGGAGATGGGCTTTTTGCTCTCCCAGCCAGCAAGGCTAAATGTAATTCTCCACTGTTGGAGAATCTGGATGTACTGTAACATACTGCACTCAGCAGGGGGGAGGGAGCTTTCAGACATTATTTTTAAAGATTAGTTTTAAAGCTGGGGTGTCTGACTTTTGCCTCCCACTTCTGGCAGTGAGAGTAATTATAAAAACACTGGTTTTGAGTGTCACATGACCCATGCAAAATGACTCGTGTCACTATCAGAATTTGATCCATTTGGTGTGTAGAAACTACACCATTAAATTATTTTATCCCAATTCTAGTTAGCAGAGGGCTAAGTCAGCTGGCTAGGCTGGTAGAAGTCTACAGTGCACATGCTAAGACCATAGACCATGTACAGCAATGACCTCAGATTAGAAAAACTCTGGTATACTGTGAAATAGAGAGAGATTTTTTCTGGAGGTGATAGGCTTCATCAGCGTTGAGTGTACTTGTTTGGTAAGGGCTTGAATGTGACCGACGTTCATTTATATGTAAAAGGTCTGCACTGCAGGTTTAAGAAGCATAGTAATAATGCTTTTACTGTAAATATTCACTTAGACCAAATTATCTTCTTAGGTTCATTTTTGTTTTAAAAAGCATTTGACTCATATATTTTGTGACATTTCCAGTTGACTCAGTAGTAGTGGGCTGGTAGGGGGATGTCAAATAGCTGTGATTACAAAATTTGTTGTAAGGGTATTTGTTTTACATGTGTAAATTGAGTTGTGGTTGTTGTGGAAAGCATTAAAGTTGTACATTAATTGAAATGAACATGAATATTGCTATATTATTTATTTATTTATTTGTCAGATCAAATAACATATGTTATGAAAAATGCATGCTGTTATTGCTGTGATACTGATTTTGGCCACATCGCCCAGTCTGACTAATGGTACAACTTTAACAAACCGAAATATGTCATTGTCCTTAAAGTAAAAGTGATCTTATTTTATGATTATGAGAACACAAAATAAGCAATTAAATGACATCAAGAAGCAGCTAACAAACTGAAAAGTATGTTCTTAAAGCTATGGCTGCTGGATGTTATTTGTACATATTGAGCAGATACGATTGCCTTTTACCATTCAGGACAAATATAAGTCAACTAATCCATGTTTAGCTGCCGCAGTGGGAATCGGGTGAGGTGTTTTTTGTCTTTATCACAGTCACTTGTAAACCTAACAGTAGGCCTACATTTGTAGTGCTTTGTTCTGTACAGTATGTGTTACAATAAGACATCTCACCTTGTGTTGACAAGATAAACTGGAACAATGAGCCATATGCTTACATTTGGCAGCTTCCTAGTCTAATGGATTTTTTTAGACACATCTAGGGTCCAAATGCCAACACCAGCCAACTAAAAACAAAACAGCAGCATTGTCAGAGATGTTGTGTTTTGGTGTAGCAATGGAATGACAGTGTCAAAAATGATTTTTAAAAGTCAGGGCACAATTTTAATGCAGTAGTTTATTCATTATTTGGAGGGAAACAGCACTGAGTTTGTCAGGACACAGCCCTATATGAAATATTTCTTTTTAGAAGCTTGTTTGTTATGAAGGCAATCCTGCACGCTCTAGACCAATGTTTACAATTTGAAAGATGAAGATGCTCTTATGTGGGTGCAGTGATGAGGAGTGTATCACTCTCTGGACAACCTTTCGGATTAGGCAGCTTTTTAACGTTGGGCACAGAAATGAATTGACATTGACTGACCTCTTCTTGGATTGATTACATGTGCCATATCTTTTGCCGTAATTTGCACGCAGCACACAAACATGCTACAAGTAGTGTTTGCAAGCCAGTCAGAAAAAGGAGGGGATTAAGTAACCAACAATTCATTTAGTCACTTTGAAATGTATCGATGTAGTTTAATGAGTCACCTTGAGTCGGGAAAATAATTTGGATTGCTTGCTTGTTTAATAAATGTTGATGTCAGTGTAGGTTATATTGTTTAATCCAGTTCTTTCTTTTGTGTATAAGACAGTTATGTATTGTGTATTTATAAATATTTTAAATGTTGTAGACAGTCCTTACAACACTTTTCCTAATTGTTAAAGTTATTCATATTGGGAAGAAAAGCTGTACAGAGCATGGGCTTGCATTTACTGGAGGTATTTGCTTTATGCAGAGCAGACGATTCATTTGGTAATTTCCCGTTGTTTGAAAACAAATTGGTTAATGATTTAAATGTAGAAACGGAAGCCAATATCTGTACAAATGTGATTTAATGTTAATTAAAAATTAATTTTACCAAGGTGTGCAAAGTACGGGCTGCCAAGCAGACAATTTTGAATCATAATTAATTTTTTTGCAAAACATACACGTTTTTTTCCTGGTGCCAATTGTATAAATTAGGATACAATAACAACTGACTGTCAGTAGAAGTAATGTGCATGAGGTTATTTACAGTATGGCACAAGTACAACAGAGTGCAACAAGGAAAGTTCAAGTCCAGAAATAATTTATTTTTAGGTTTGAGAGATTTTGTATATAAGAACAAGGCCAAGGAAGGTTTTGACTTAACTCAACTGAAGAATAAATCAGGAGTGCTGCTCTGCTCTGCTCTTGTCCGGAGGTAATGACATGAACATCACATCTGCCTTTTAGGGTGCAGAAGAAAATTTGGTAGATAATTTGTTGATTTTGTCTCCTGTAAGGAACTTCACAACATTTGAAACTCACACTAAAATGTAACATATGTCTTTAGAAACTAATTGTCAGAACATTCAGGAAATCCCCCTAGCCTCTGTTGTTGCACTTTGTTCAAGAACTCCAGCTGCTTTGTTTTGACTGAGATCTTGCACATTTGACAATATCACACTTCAGGGATGTTTACAAAGAAGTATGCCACAGTGTGTTTGGGTGAAGACTTGACTAAATCATTAGAGATGCTATATCTGGCATTTGATGTTTTTTGTCTCCAGGGAAATGTAAATAGATTTATTCAATAATTCTATTCAATAATTCATTTTCATCTTGTCATTTGATACCAAAACGTACTGCTTTTATATAGATTCAAACTCCCTTTGGACTTTTCTTCAGCATGACACTGATCATTTGGGACTATAATCCTGGAGGGGTTGTTGTCAGTAACCAAAGATGTTACATTGCACCTGGCCCACATCTGTCACATCCAGTCTGATACAAAGCCTTTACCTGCTCTTAAAGGTAAACTTTGCGATTTTTCAACCTGGACCATGTTTTCTCATTATTTTGTGCCTAAGTGACTACTTTTTAAAAAACTGGTCCAGTATTGAGTGAGAGCAACCAGCAGCAACAGGCTGATATAATCTTTTAGGGCAATAGCACCTCATCAATGTACGTCCACTAAAAGTGCTTGTTTTTACTACTGACAGACCCATCCTTTTCATAATGTTGTCAGACACTTGTAATAGCAATCTGAGCCTGCCAGTGGCAAAAACAAGCACTTTTACTGGACATACATTGATGGGGAGTTATTACAATAATACAATGCAGCCTGTTTCACGGCTGTTGCCTGATAGATAGATAGATAGATAGATAGATAGATAGATAGATAGATAGATAGATAGATAGATAGATAGATAGATAGATAGATAGATAGATAGATAGATAGATAGATAGAAAGAAACTTTATTGATCCCTTAGGGGAAATTTAGTCCCAATTGGTCACTTAGACAAAAGCGTGGCAAAGTAGGGGGCAGATTTAAAAAAAAATCCTGAAATTTCCAATTTCAAGAGTACAGCCATGCTAACATAAAGTCTGTAGGCCTGTTAAACATCATTTTATAATCTTTGATGTTAAGAAAAGACAAATGTAATACCATCACAGATGCCACAGAGCCACATAAACTCACATTGTTATTAGAGTAAATGTTTCCTCTATTACATTAAAATAATGTATTAATTCAAATATGAAAAGCAAACTGTGTGAAGATTTATGTTTATGCACGCTGGGTAACAAATGTTTTTGACATTGGCTCTGTCAGTCAATTTGCTACAATTCTTAGGTTAAGCACAGTAATGTTGGCCCCTTCATTTAAGGACGTTAAGTTCTCACAGTAATCCCCCACACAATCCTCAGATAAACTGATAAACTGAGATAAAATGTTCCTGGTTGTGTACGTGACTACATTACTGATATTTTATGTCACCTAGCTTTTTTTATTTTTTTATGAGAAAAAATAAATCAGGTGATATTACTGTATGAGCAAATTAAAATGAATGCCATGGACTTCATAAGGCAAAGACATTGAACAAATATAATTAAATAAAATACAGGGGTTTCCAAAATCCAATATGCAATATCAATGCTCAGACTAACTGTCAGCTATAATTTTACTCTGAATGGTGATAAATTGCTAATCTTGGTCAAATTCATTCAAACTAGGTCAGTTGCCTTCCCTGCTGTTTTCCTCATATCAAATAAACACAGACAAAGCCTGCTTTTGGACAAGGGAACAATAATATACAGACTGCTTTTATTTATACCAACAGACCAACAGCCCCTTCAACCCCTTTTGTTGTGATGGATCATAGCTGATCTCTGGAGACCCAGCACAGTACTTGGAATGATCCATTTTCTGACAATATTTTCAGCAGCTGTCATCGTAGATTAAGCCTATTGATAGAGATGTTGAGGATGCTGAGACACTCTTTAAGATGAATCATCTCCAATTTTCTAGCATCTTTGCTGGAAAGTAAGTTTGACTATATCTGCTATGATAATGATGTATCCCGCCTACTTTTAGGTTCATGCACATACACAGACGCACACTTAATACTCACAGTATCTTGTTCTCATTCAGCCTCTTATTTAGACACATATCAGTGACTATATTTTATTACTTTCATCTACTAAATTCTTTTTTAGGAGAAAACTGAAGAAAAGCAAATTATATATTTTAGATTTAATGCTATGTTGGTTTAGCAGAGACATATTGCTGTATATTGTCACAGGTAAAAAAAAACTAAACTAAAAAGATTAGAATAATAAAGAATGCAAGACATGCTCTAATAAAGAGTAAGGACATAATTCATGATCAGCACAATACATACTTAGACAAGGATCTGCCTCATCTCCCCTTTAAAGGATTTCAATATCCCATGCATGATTCAGGAAGCCATTATTTCATTGTAATGATGCCTCAAAACCCACCAGACAGCTGCAGGAAGTGGTTTGGTGCAGCCAGGATGCCCTACAACTGTTAGCAGTTTGAAGTTGCAAATGACCAAAATATTGTCAAGAATCCAGGCATTCCTCCAATGCGCTGAACTGTATTTGTATGAGATGCCTGTCTGTGTCATCCTTTGCTTTCAGAGGGTCTGAATGGCTGTGGTTATACTGGGACCTAATGCACCTGACCTCTTTTCACTAATGGAAGCAGGCCTTTTAGATTTACTCAAGGCTGAAATCACTTGTTCTCTCTGTGCAGTGCATCTACCCTAAAACAGAGGCTGCTCGCTGGCTAGTAACAACACATATAGCTTGCAGGGATTTTTCCATGTGCGTGACCTAAGCCATTCCATAGAGTGAACTTGTTGTTTGTTTTGAATACAGATAGGTAGTCCTGGTTAATGGCTGTTACTGTCAAGGGAACAGACTCGCGAGTACAAACTTTGACACCAGTTGTGCATATACTTTTCCTTTGATGCAACACACATTTGTGCAAAACCCCATTCTGGATTCGGTGTGTCCTTGGTCTGTCATGTTCTATTTCTCTTCCCTCCTCTCAGATCATTAAGGGGAAATTGATGTTCCCTGTTCATTATACAAGGGCTAAATGGAACCACAATGAAAATCTGCCACTCACTGTCACTCATGATTGCATTATTCCATTACAGCCCATCCGCAGAAGGCTCTCAAGTCAAATCATCAAGTACAACCAATGGTGTTTTCCACTTCCTATTGCCTGCTTCCTGTTTCTCACCATGAATCTTTAACTAACCAATTAGTAACCTCTTATTTGCTGTTGTTGCAGTTTGCTGTGCCCTGCACCTTTGGAAGCTATTGTTTCAAAAACAGACATTAAATATACATGACCTTGTCAGGATGAGAGCTGGGATATATTATTTAGGGGTTAGGAGGATATTACAGCTGTTCCCTGTGTGGGTCTGATGGATCAAGCCAAATAGAGTAGATACAACTCACAGATGCTAGGATGGAGTTCAGTGCAGGAGAACAAAAGAAATACTTTGAAAATGAAATGCAGCTCCACTCATTGCAGTATCTGTTTCAAGTCAGTCTATGAAAGTCATTAGAGATTTAGTTTTCTTTAAGAGAGTTAGATGAGAAGCTTGATACCACTTCCTTTACTGCTTTCTCATGTCTGTTTGTTAGTGGAATATATATATATATATTTGAGAATATAAGTGGTGCCACAAGACGGTTAACTTAGCTTTAACCTAAAGATGGGGAACCGGGGGAAAGAGCTAGCCTTGCTTTGGCAGAAGGTTAAAAAAAAATCAACCAACCAACCAACCAACCAACCAACTCTAAAGCTCACTAATTAACATGTTACATCTCATTTTTTAATTCATCTTAAAAACCAAAGTTAAAAAATGATAAATAACAGTGATATCAAAACTCCAGGAAGTCACTGCTCCCAGCCAAGAAATAGTCCAGCACATAACGATCCCTTTGAATCTGCAATTTGTAATTTTTTCACTTTTTATATAATAATCGATCTGTCTCCTGTCTCCAAAATCATATTCAACAGACAGACATGAGAGTGGTATTGATCTTCTCATACAACTTTTGGCAAGGAAGTGAAGAAACATATTTTCTAAAATATCAAACTATTCCTTTATTTTCAAAGCTCATCTGTCAATAACTGTAGGATGTTAGCAGATGTACTGTGTGAAATCAAAAGGAGGGTGTTTACAGAAGATTATAATAAATTATAATGTTCATACACATTGTTATATTGAACATGTGGCAGATTGTAAAGCAGGAAACATTGACATATTTGGCACAAAACCAAGAGACAGGTGTGATTACACTGACTGATCCAAATTTCAATCTCATGTTGTGTTCTTCGGATGATCACAAGGTTAGGTCGTCCTCTACCAGTCCAACCAATGTAAAAAAAACTCCACCCTGTACTAACAAGGTCTCAAGATTCTACCTCATTTGCAAGTTTTGCAGTATGTCAAAGCCCACATATCCTCTTGCCCCCTAAAGGGTAGAAGTGAAGAATTCTGAGTCAGTAGATGAGCGTCCAACTCGTGTCTCAATTATTCCCTGTACTGTAGTGCCGAGTCATCGCTTAAACAAGTTTTTACCAACGGCCAAGATTGCTTTTGGGACAGGGATGCAATATGGTCCAGAGCAATCTATCCTTGTGTCAATATGTCAAAACACCATCATTCTTTTTTATAATGTTGCTGATTGTTAGTACAAAGCCTCTCTGTCTGCACTCCATTTGGTTGATAGTACTGGGAGTCCTTCCTAGAAGCTTGTTATCACAGATGATGAATAGTTGACTAGGTGGTAGCTACCATACTGAATAGCATGTTCTGAAATACATTGGTTTTATAGGGCATTATACAGGTTTTTTTATGCAGGATTTTGTCACTTAAGAGTTGATTTAAGGTCCTCTGCTGTTACATGACAGCTACAAAGGGTGGGTGGTTTTTTTAACGTACAACCACTGTGTGTGTTTTTTTGAATAAATTCTTATTAAGTAATACATCCCAAGAATAGGAACCAAAAATGAACAACAGCCTTATTTTATCGTTAAGGTTACTTTACATTGAGGGTGTATGATTAGCACAAATATGGTCTCCTCAAGGTTTGCAACTAACAATTATTTTCGTTATCAATTAATCTGCTGTCTATTTTCTCAATGAAGCAATTAATAATGTATATATCAATTTCAATTTCCCCAAAATATTTAACTAGCAAATTCAAATTCAAGAAGATGGAACCAGTGAATTTTGGGTATTTTTGCATCCAAAATGTCTCAAATGAATAATCGGTAATCAAAATTGTTTCCCAATAACTTCCCTGTAGATCACGTACTCAGTTTTACTCTTCTTACACTTGCATGAACATTTTGCGACAACAACCACAAACAGAGGCTTCAGATCAAAAACAGCACTGTGTTAAATAAATGTGAAGGACTGTGTTGTTGGGAGTCTGTTGCCTCAGGTACTGGAGAAATATTGAAATGGGGTATGAGTACAAACAGTACAAATGCAGTGGTCTAATTAAAATTAATGAGGAGGCAGCATTTTTTTGACACAGTTCTATTGTTAGTATCCCGATGTCAATTAGTTTCAGGAGATGTACGAATCTTGTAGATGTAAATATCCAACTTTCCTGAATAGCCAATCATTCATACTCATAGCATCATCACTCTTACGTGGTGAACCTGTGAAACCTTTACCATATTAAGGACATTTATCCAACAGTGATTGAGAGTAATTGCTCTTCAATTATAAATTGTGTTTTTAATCATGGAAGGCTGGCACTCAGTCCAAACCACTAATTGCTTTATCCCTGAAGGCATCCACTCAAATTGAAGTGATGAGACTGCTGATGAGGCATACATTATATGTGCATGGATATAGATGATGAATTAATGCACTGTGTTTTTGACTTGAACCCTTTGTGCCTCACACCCATTATCCCCGACTTTGTTCACAGAGCTTACCTTCACTTGGATCTTCAATGAATACCCATCGTTTGTCATCCAGAACACACGACGATTCGTGTCCCAGAAGACGGGTAACCTCTACATTGCGAAAGTGGAACCCTCTGATGTGGGGAACTACACTTGTGTAGTCACCAACACAGTCACCAAAAGCAGTGTTCAAGGACCACCAACACCTCTTGTGCTGCGGGTTGATGGTATGAGACAGCTCTACTTACATAGAGTACAAAGTTGGAATAGAACAACTTTTAAGAGCTAAAGGTTTGATTTTGTCAGCTGAAATGATAACTGGTGCCAGCAAATGTAATCAAATGTACTTAATTTATGTCTGAGATGTGGCTTAACTACAAGGTAATGCTGCTGTTTGTTTAGTGTGTTGAGTGTACTGAGATGGCTTTAGGAAAGAAAACACCACTCTGCATTAATATATTTTTAAAGAGTAAAAAATAAATGTGCTGCATACGAGTGGTTAAACTATCTAGCTGATCACATTATCCAAGTTTTCTTTGAAGTTGATTTTAATATGGCTGACTGGATTAGAAAAGACAACCGTGGAAGGACTGCTGTCATCCTCATGAGGCAGAACAAGATAGGTTCGCAATTATGCTTTCCAGATGTTTGATGCTGTGTAGACCACCAATACAGGCCTGAAGTGTAATTTATAGAAAATAATTGCATTTTAAATCAAAATCCCAAAAGTGGTAAGGAAAAATGAGAGACAGTATTTTCCCTTAAGTCCTCGGACACAGTGCAGCATTATTATGTCTTTTTGCTAACGTAGTCATGGCTTAAACTTTGTTCTGATTTTGTTTCCTTCTGACATTTTAAGGGCATGAAAGAGTTCCCCTTAGACATATGTGGCATCCTTTCTGTATTTCTCTTTGCATGTGCAGGTGTGATGGGTGAATACGAGCCAAAGATTGAAGTGCAGTTCCCTGAAGTTGTCCCTGTCGCTAAGAGTTCAACTGTCAAGCTTGAATGTTTTGCACTTGGAAAGTACGTCCCACTGTGTATTATTGTACCACAGTCTTGACTACATCATTAGTTGTTTACTGTACCAATCCAAGCTGTATGGTAATGTGTCGGGTTCCTGTGAAGTGATTTTGTAAGCAAAATATTTCTCATTCTAATGACTTCTTCTTGTTCTGTAGGTCAGAGTGACAGACTATAGAGAAAAGAAACACTTACCAGTTAATGTTTCTGATTAATTATAGATTGACATGCTTAACAGGGTTTTTCAGTATTCACTGATATCATATATATGTCTTAGACTAAGCTTAAGCCCCAGATAAAACGTTCCTCAGGAGTATTTTTCATTTTGTGGCCTTGCTGTGTGTTTTATTTCCACGCCTTTAGCCCAGTGCCAACCATCAGCTGGAGAAGAGTGGATGGAGCCACTTTTGGCAGGAAGGTGGACATAAATAAAGCCAGCGGAGTTTTAGAGATTCCTTACTTCCAGCAAGAGGATGCAGGGATGTATGAATGTGTGGCTGAAAACAGCAGAGGAAGAAACTCGGTTAAAGGAAAACTGTCTTTCTATGGTGAGTAAGAAGATGGTTTCACTGACTTTGATCTAAAACTTACCCTGCTTCAAACCTCTTGTCTTGGGGGGAAAAAAACACCTAATGCTGTCAAACTGCCAGTTGTCTTCCTAACATATCATGTACATTTATAGACTTTTACCAAATCTTCTACCCATTGATTCATAGCTTTCAGTTGAAACCCCTCAATAGTTCTTTATAGTACTAAGCATGATTGAATCTTGCAGAATAAAAGTGTAGATTTTGTCTGAGTCTAACAAAAAGTTTTATTTGTTGTCATGCAATCTGTAGCTTTTATTAGACTCGATATATAACTGTATCATATAGTGGAATGTGGCAGTAAATTAATCTATTACCAGCAGTTCATTTCTGACAAGCTCTTTATTGTGCCAGCGGCAAACATGGGGCCATATCGCACACAGATTTATACCACCTTTCAGAGAGAGGTGATTTTTCCCTCACCAACTCTGGACTTATGGCCCATATTCTGAGAAAGCTTTTAATGGCCCTTGATGAAGGATTTTTATAGTTTCTCTCGCCATTATTTTGCAGTTTATGCATTGATGATGTCTGCACACAAGGCCCTGTAGGGATGTGCTTGACTGAAATAATCAAATCCAGATTTTTCTTTCCTGCAAAGGAGGATGCCTTTGATATGATAATGCAAGTTTTTTTTTGCAGCACCTGTAGGTAAGACAAAATGCTCACAGTACTTGTAGGTAGGCTGAGGATTAAATATGCTTTACTTTAAAGACAAGTGCCTATCCATAGAGCAGTATAGCATCACAGGACTAGGTTTGACAGCTTTGAGGTCCTAAAACAAGGATAAGTATACATAAGTATGGTTATGTTAAGGTCAATTTGTAAACAAGGTCTTTTTCATCAACTTGTAGCTACCACTGTGGTACTTTGTTGCATGGCCTCTACACCTGTTCTCTGCTGTAGTCATGTGGAAGACATGTTTCCCCTTGTAAGATTTAAGTCTCTTCTCAAAGCAAGGCAGGCTGGCCTGCAGCCAGGTGATAAAAATCTGTAATCTTATTTTAAGCTCCCATAGACAGAAGCCCGAGGGACATCCATCAATTCTATAGAAGAATAGGAGAATCAATATGAGGATGTGGTGTTTGCAACATCCTACCAGTGCTGGAAAAGGAACAATAAGGGCTGGCTTCAGTTTCAATTTCCCTCTTAATTGTCCTTCTGTAATTTCAAGGGGTTTATGAAATCATGGTTTAGCAGTTGTCTGCATTTGAATGGGCTCACTGGAGATCGTATTGACTTTGTATAGAAGCTGGTTGCATCATGTCTTCCCTTCTATTATGTTATCTCTGACAGTCTCATTTGTAATATCGTTAACAGAGTGTCATGTAGTATTTATTTTCATGTAGTGATATATTTTCAATTCAGCACTGCTTTGCCCTGCTTCCGATAATATTTATTATACAATATTGTTTCATAAAAGGAACATAAAGAGCTCACTTTTTGATAATAAAATATTATCTCAATTCTCATATGGGGCTGCTGAAGACTTTGTCTCTGTAAGCTTTTTAAATATTACTTGATTGAGTCAGAATTTGTTCCAAGTACAATGCACTTCAGACAACCCATGCAGCACTGTGACTGAAGATATTAAATACAAAGAAAAATAATCGAAAAAACCCCCACTTTAAATCATTTTGAAAAAAGACTGGTGTTGGCTTTATGCTTCCAGTCATTTTTCTGTCATCTAATGGTTTCATAATGTAGGCATCTAAGTTGTATATAGTTTTTAAACACCAACTGTTACGTACAGGATACAGCAATCAATTATTCAATCAGCTTCCCCCCTCTTTGATCCCCCTCTAACATCCCCAGCACACGTCATGCCTGAATTAAACAGTTTCACTCGTAATATTCATAGCCGCATAATGACCTGGTGATAGGAGAGACTGTATTTTTTGCAGAAAACCCTTGGTTTAAGTCCCCCTGTGTGGGTGAGCATTTGCCTCGCTAAAAAGTCCTTGACACTGAGCCATGGATACTGCTCTAGCTTAAACTATACTCTCATGTCCCTGAAGAGCGATAAGATAAAAGGCTGTTTCATTATAGAAAAATTAATCACATTATGATTAATAATATAATTATTAAATTATCAAAGTAGCACAGCCAGGAAGGGTGGAAGACTGACTCAACTACTTCTCTCCCCTTTACCCTGACAGGGCGTCCTGTATTTATAGGGGTGCTTCACAAGAGCCATAAATCTTCTTATGCTGTCACCAGAGATAAGGTGCTAGTCATTTATGTGACAGCAGCACCACCATCATAAATATAAGGGCATTTTCTCTATGGATTTCAGATACTTCAATAGACAAAGAGGGTATATGACCTGTGTTATTAACTGCATTTAAAAAAAAAAAAAGTCAAAAAAAGAATTACAACCTATTTGTTGTAAGCATTGTGACATCTACATGTATGTACATTAATAAAATTAAATTTGATTCTTATAAAATATCTGCATCAAATGGTTAATTCCAACTAGCTGTAGAAAATCCAATAGCTTATCTTTTAGCATTCAACATTACAGTGGATAGTTTCAACTATTGATCCTACCTTGTATTAAGATCATACAGTTGTTTTTATTTATATATTTTTCAAGTAGAGGTCATCTTTGGGTTAATTGGAAGTGGATTTATGATTTGTGCCTTTGGATGCTTCTTTAATGAACTAATTGCCTGCTTGGTTGGTTCATTGATTTATTCTAAAAGTGCTGTATACTGTTAATGCTCAAGCATTTGTGTAGCGTTAAAGTGTTCATTAACAGTATGTAATATGTGACCCCACAGCTGCGCCTCACTTGACTGAGAAACCCCAGGATGTTCAGAAGACCATTGATGACACTTTGGTCTGGGAATGCAAAGCCAGCGCCAAGCCCAAGCCCTCTTACCGCTGGCTGAAGAATGGAGAGCCTTTGGACCCTATGGAGGTAGGAGAGTTTTATAAAATATTGCTTTTCATGAGAAAAACAAAAAAATGAATACAGACACAAGAATGAATGTTCAATTCCCTGCACCATGCAGCGCTGATCCCCCTCAAAAGTAAAACAAAGATAGAAAGAAACAAATTAAAAAGTAAAATAAAATTAAAATCTGGGAAAATGAAAGTGTGTCATTAGAATATCATTGATGAGCATCCACTGTTCTTTCATATTGTAGTGCCAAATATTGAAGAATGTTTGGTAGAGTAATAAGATTTTTGCTTTATTGCCAAACTAGACAAGTACTTCAAATTATTCTTGTGCAAATCACCTGCTTGCAAAACTCTGCCCCGAGGCATTTGTTCCAGTCCCACCTCAGTATTTTATTGATCTACAACCCTAACTTTAGATAGCTGTAGAAATGTAATACACTATTTACTGCTTCATTGTCCCCATCACATTTAAGCCGGAAGCTACTATGTTAGTCCCTAGACAAACCTGTGCTTGGTTACTAATAACATAAAATCATTAATTTGTGTTCTCCATCTTTAATCAACACGTATGAAAATGTTTAACACTCTTCTGACAACAAACACATTCGATTTCTGAAGACTCTGTGTAACAGGCTGGTATTAAATCATATCGTTATTGTTAGGAGAGGGTCAATATTTTTTTTTCATTACAACAGCCCCTAAGCTGGTTAAATGCTGGAAATGAGCACAATTTAATGTGTAAGATGAATAATGATAAGATTCAGAACCAGCCTGCCTTAAGTGTGCACTGTGTTACTTCACCCTTTGTTGCATTCATTTTGCTGAGAAGGAAAATTGCTCCAATTCATAGGCTTGTATTTGGCAAGAATATGTTACTTTGAAATGGCTGTATTTGCTAGGGACTAAATCTGGCTTCAAAAGAGTGTGTGTATGTGTTGGAGGAGGGTGTTTGTGTTTTGCAAAGAAGCCAAAGTGATGCCATTTTCAGCCTGTCATCAACTAGGGACTGTTGACAATTTAGTGCTCAATCTCTCCTATCTCCTACTCTCAATTTTATCATTAAGTGTCATCTCTCTGGGGAAGGTGAAAATATGCCTTATCATCCAAAATACATTTAACATTTAGGCAATTTGCCTCGTTTTGTGTTATTGTGCAGTTCGAGTGAGTGTGCTTTCTGCCTAAAAAGAAGTACTCCAGTGAATCACAGTCACTGATAGTGTCAGTGTTTGGATTGGGTAATGAGACCAAAACCAAACTGTTGCTGTTTTGTTGGACATGTCTGTAAAGGGGGGCAGGTGAGTATAATTTTCTGTAACTTGAATTGAGAGCTAAGATAATATTCAAAATCTGGGGCACTTAGGAAGCTGAATCACAATGCACTCGCAGTGAAGATGATTAAACAATAGCACTCTAAATGGCTCGCCATTATGACACAGAAGTAATTATCCACAAATCCAAAAATTGAATCTGTATGAATAGGAATTACTGTCATCGTCATTTTATCCCTCAGTCATTAGTGGCTGTCTATTTTGTGATTTTTGAAGGGCGTACAAAAGGTCAGTTCCTCTATTTGCCATACATCCTTAACCAGAGAGAACCCATATCACTCCACCTGCGCATCCCCAGTATTGATTTGTAAATAACATTGTAAAAAATCCTTTGGCAGTTGGCCAAGGTAACATATTCTCTGTACATGTGGCTATATTAATGATGTGGGGTGTTACCATTTTCAAAATGCCACCGTCAACAGCGGCAACAGTAAATCAATTTCCAAACCCAAAGGTCAGCGATGTAGAGAGAGACGGAAAAGAAGAGGAAGGCCAAGGGGGCCATTTGTTATTCCTCATTAGAATGGATCAGTCCTCCTTTCGCTCTCTCGCTCTCTTTATCTCAGTATCTCTTGTGCTCTCTTTATCTTTCTTATGGTCTTTTTCAACCTTTTTTTTCTCCCACTTTTCCCATCTCATTTTGGGGCCCCTCCAAGGGAATTAAATGGTGCAGAGGAGGGCTGTCACTTCAAAATGTCACCCCAGTGAAACAAGGACCCACTCACACTTGTATTTTTCAACTCTACCACCAGCTCCCCCTTTAGTTACATACATGAGTTTTTTTCCTACATCCGACCTCCAAAGTCAGAGACATACCCTCTGAGGAGTGTTTTAGCACGCATTCAATGCACTTCTGCAATCAGGAATGGGATAATTACATCACCAAACTGAGCGTCCATGATTTGCCTTTTAACAGCTCAACTTGAAACAACGCTTGTATCAGAGTAGAGTCAAGCATAATTAATGATGGCCATGAAGTAGACGAATGCCACCATTTGTCTCCAGTGCTAAAGAGATGTGATAGAGCCACCACTAAGTCTCTGAGGGTTTTTCAACAGGGTAGTGGGTACAGAATAGCGGAGTGTGGCACCAACCCATGCACTTACACAGATCTCTTTCATCTCTTTCATCCCCTGGGGCCCTTGCACTGTGTAACCTAAAAAGGACCATCTATCATCTATTCAACGTCTCTATGGCTCTCTCCATCACTCTCTTTCCTTTCCTTGCTCTTTCTCTCTCTCTATCATCCTTTTTTCCCTTGAACACACATGTAAGCCCCCATTCCCGGCCAAAAACCCAGGGTCCTGTTGTATTCCACTTGGAAAATGCTGCATCCATCCTCACCCAGGACCCCCTCTGGTGGTGGCTTTAGTGCCAGGTCAGCCATCGTGTGACTGGGCCTCAGGAAGAGCCCTGTTTGAAGATCCTCAGCCGTGTCCCTGTCTTTTCAAGTGGCAGTGTTGTAATGATTCCAGACGACAGACAGACTGGCGGCAGGACCCTCTGGACTACTTTGTCAGTGACATTAAAAGGTCCAGCTACACTCAGTGGGAAAGATCAAGAGCAAGAACAATGAGTGCCGCCACACTTAAATTGACACAACTATAAAACGGGAGCAGAAAGCAGTGCCAACCCTTGTAAAGGCCAAAATGAGTAGGGGGAAGAGAAGCATGTTTTGCTATTGCTATGTGTACTCTGTGTTGGCATTTTTAAAATTGTATGTATCTATTTTTAAACAAACAGCTTCATACACGTAGCACTTTTTCTCTGTCACTTAAGTCTCCATGGTACTTGGTGGAGAACAAAATACCCTGTGTGCTATAGCTTATTCCCGAGTAATTCTTCTGAGGTTTGATTTCAACCACCATTTGATAATGTGGCCAGTGCTATGTTAAGCAGAGGGAGGTTACATCAAGTCACCACGGGACTATTAAGACTACAGAAAATTAGCAGTGTTTCAATTATCAACTCCTCTGAGGAGAGAAAATGTGTGGCTAAAGCTTGAATTAGATCAGACCATATATCAGAATGAACACACTTGGCATCGTAGTACTTAATATGTCCATATATAGCCTTAATTACCCACCTCAAAGCAGTTTTAGTCCAGTATTCTCATATTAACACCAAGTATATGATACTTTCATAGCACTAATTGGACTGTTTATAGGATTTCTGTTAAAATAGATCTTCCACATTTCTTAAAATGAAAGGTCAGTAGTGAAACACAAAATATCGAGAGTGTGCGATCAACAAGAAGTGATGTTTTGCTAATTGTTGTGTTGCTAATGTATAATAGTTGTTGACTTCAGATGTCTAACCATTTAGCATTTAGTTTGTGTGTGTGTGTGTGTGTGTGTGTGTGTGTGTGTGTGTGTGTGTGTGTGTGTGTGTGTGTGTGTGTGTGTGTGTGTGTGTGTGTGTGTTTATCTTTTTCCATCTCAGTTTAGCAAAATGCATGTAAATTAACCAAATGCTGCTTCAAACAAGATAGATATAAAAAGCTAGAAAGGCTGATGTAATACCTGAGAAGTAATTGAATTTGCAGTGACATTTTATTACTTTATGTAACTCATTCATTGACCCATATAAAGCAACAGCGCAATAATGCAAATGGCTATTAAAATTTAACTTTTATATTAAAACATGTACAAACAGTATAAAGACATTCTGCAATAGGTGTCAAATATAGACAGATGTCCTAATGTAAAAAAAGGATGATTGTAGTTGTAATATTGTTGTATTGCTTGAGTGTTTTTTTTACAGCAGGGGAAGCGTGACACAAGTCAACCTGTGTGACATCAGTAAAACTTTATTGAGATAACATTTAAGGGAATTATACAGGTAACTGATTTGTGGGACTGAAATGCATAAGTACATGAGAAACCGAAGAGTCTAGTAACCCTTTTTTCTCTGCTCTGTTTACATGATATTATTCTTAAATAAACAGTTGTCAGTACTTTAGAGGAATTAATGTCAGATTTGCTTGAGGATCATCCAGTAATATCTCTTTGGCAGTATTTTAAGGCCATAATGTCTCAAGAAAATCTAAGTCCATTACCATAATTTTTTATCAAGCTATTTGGATCAATGCTCTGTGGATTTAAGGTTTCTTAATCAACAGAGGCTCATCAAAATTAGGTTTGATGCTTAAGCTCCTCTAATCAATATGTTTTTATGTTCACACTGGATAATTGCACACTGAACAAGGCATACATCCCTGCATTTTCCCCCTGTGCTCAAGTTTGATGAAACAAACTAAATACAAGGAATAATAACAGATTTGGATGTGCAAATGTTTTTTTATGCTTCTAAATTTTCACTTTGGTTGCATGCACCTGAATCCCCCGCTTTGTTTTTGCTTGAGTACAATGTTTTCTATTCCCATATTCACAATAGATCAAATGACTGTAGGTGAAAAACTATATCTTATCAACCATAATAAGCTTTGTACACTATCTCCTCACCACCAGCAGACTGACCAAGTTAATGACTTGAACTGATGAAGAAACCAAGGTAATGGTGGAAATGAAAAAGTAAATAAAAGCAGTTAATATTAATCTTGGGTCGCCAGAAACACAATCATTGCTACTGTTTTTTTTAAGTTTGTACAAATAGGTGATTGTTTTCTAACTCACTATCAGGTTTATACATATGCAATTTTTCATAATATAACGGATGTGTAATTTTCAACTTCAAGTTTCTATATCTTAAGTGGCCAATAAATCTATGAATGCAGCTTCAAGCATCGGCACAGACACAAAAGTATGTAAAGGATTGGAAATATGATTTTGATAAAACTATATTCAGCACAAATAGTCATAGCAAAGAGGAGGTCCTGACTGCACGTAAACCTTAGGCTTTATTGGAGTACATCTTTATACCAGAGGCAACCACTTGAACACTTGCTGCTGACTGTTCATCTTGTCTAAACGTGTTTAGTTTGTTTTCAGGTTAGCACAACAGCTTCCATCTTGAATCACATGGTGTTAAATGTGTGTATTCGCATGTGTGTATTTGCGTGTCTGTGTGTGTGTGTGCGTGTGTTCGTGTATGCATCTCTTTAGCAGGACAGAGTTCAGGTGAACAATGGAGTGCTGACGATCAGTAGCTTAAATCTGGCTGACATCGGCATGTACCAGTGTGTCTCAGAGAACAAGCACGGCAGAATCTTTACCAACGCTGAGCTCCGAGTCATAGGTAAGATCACTTTGCTGATTCCTCTAAATACCTTCAGTGGAATTGCTCTCATGCCATCTCCCCAATCACTGTTACATGGTTCATGATAGAAACTCAGATTTGGCATGCTGATTCATGTGCAAACGCTGCCAAAATATGTACAATACCAGTCAGACTGATGATGGTGCTATAATTAAAGGTCCATATTTGAGGTCACATCTCTGACACCCACAGTCCTATTGGCAGAACATTTGCTACACATGTCCGTCTGCAGTTTTGCCAATTGGATGACAAATATCATTTTTTTAAATCCCCTAATGTTCTTTTTTTAATATTGCTCTATTTCTGTTTTGTTTTTGTATGAAAAACATTTAGCAAAAAAGGCTGAGCAGTAGATCTGAGGGATAAACTCAACCTTCCCCATTCATTTAAATGAAAGCTAGGCACATTCAAAACAAAATTTGTTTCTATTCTTGCCTATGTGTTGAGCTGATTGGGGGCCAAGAACATTCCTGTGCACATTTTTTTTTGCCAGTAGTTTGTCCTGCTATCAAAATCAAGTAACCACACTGGATGCAGATCAGCTGGAAAAGGTGAAATGACTGGTTTGTTTGGAGATTAGCAGCTGTGTGCACTGAAATCAACAGGAGATGATAGAAACACTTTGCTTTGATATTTAAATGTTAATCTATTTAATTCTATTTAATTGAATAAAATAATCTCCTGATCTTTCCCCTAGTACTCAGTGTTAAAATGTAAACCTTCATTTTTACATATTTTCCAATGTTAAAGGCTTGGCTGCTATGAGTACCTGCCAACATACAATGCTGTAGAAAACGTGACCAAAAATTATGTGTGAACTTTCTATATTTATCTTCGTACATTTAGTCATTCACTTCTTCATATCTTGCTAAACTTTATCCTTGTATAAGCACTCACAGCTCTTTGCTGTTGCAGTTTGACACAATGGCATTAGTAAAACAAAGGGTTAGAAGGCTGCCAAAGCCACTTCATGCCCTCACACAGCAGCTTTGCTCAGCATTTGTGTTAAGAAACATTTATAATTCTGATTGGCAGGTCAGCACAAAGTAACTGTATGTATGAAGACAGGTTTGAAACTGCATAACTCAAAGAGCCCCTGAGAAGGTTCAGATGACTGTACTGTAGGTGTGGAGACCAAAAAGTGATCAGCTAGTGTAGTGAAAAACTTATATAATACAAACAGTTATAGACATACACTATGAGATCCTATTTGCAACCCTATCTCTATTCCTTAGTATTTACGTAGTGTGCTTAAGGACCTCCTTTCGATAAGGTGTCAGAAAACTATGAAAAATGCCCACTGCCATTTCTGATGATGTGCAGTGCAACATCTCCACTTTATATAGATAGCAATAGATGATAGTTTATTAGTGTTAAGATAAGGTGAGATTTTCTAATTTCCATCATTTATGTGCCACCATCATATCTTAATTTACTGTTCATCATGCAGTTGTGAACACTTCATAAATGGTAGTAATTTCTCACTTATAGTATGTAGTCCCCTTACGGACCAGAGGATCTGTTTAAATCTTGTAGTACCTTAGTACATTCATTTAACCCAATGAGGATAAACACAGTATATTAAAACTGTAACTCCTCCAAGTCAACATAGAAGTTCATATAAATATACCCACTTTATGTGAGAAGACCAGTACGACAAATATCTGTTGCCTTGATGAAAAAAACGCTGGTATTTCAAATTTGTCAAGAAATAATCGTGAGGTGCAATATGTGTATGAGTACACGTGTATCATGGTGTGTATCGTTGTGTGCTCGCGTGCACTGTCATGAATTGGCAGGTGCTCAGCCATGTCACTGGCGCCAGGCTGTGTGTTCACTTTTAAGAGCTTTCTGCTGAGTATGTGCGCATACAAAACAGCTCCTGACGACGGCGCCTTAGTAATTAAGGCCTAAAGGAGCAGCAACAAAGCTTCACTCTCGTTTTACATTCTCTCATTTTTGCTTTGGAGCCCCACGGCTTCATTCTTCATGCATAATGTCCTTTTAAGGAAAACGCATGGAATCGGAAAACCACCCTTCTTTCAAATAAAATGTATTCCTGAAAATGATATGCTGTGTCTGTTCCCCCACATTTGTGTGTGCATGTGAGTCTGTCTGCCTGTGTGCAAACAAGTGTATATGTGTGTAAAAAGGAAAGGATGTGAGAGCTGATCTACCTAATGGATGGAGTGACCTGCATGTTTTAAGAATGCTCCTCTACTCACATTTCCTCAATAGCTCTTTCCCCTTTGCTCCCTTGTCTCCTTCTCTGACAGTAAATTAAACCTACGTTCTCTTTCTTCTTCTCCTGTCTCCCTCACAGTACTTACATCCCTCTCTTTACACTCTCTCTATCAGCCATCGCGCCAGACTTCTCCCAGAACTTGTTGAAGCCCCAAACTCTGGCTCGACAGAGTGGCGACGTCCTGATCGAATGTAAGCCCAGGATGTCTCCTCGGGGTGTTATTTCATGGAGGAAGGGAAAGGAAGCCTTGAGAGAGAGCCACAGGTACCATGTTTCTTCCTTTAGAGCAATAAGTGAGTTGTGTGTGTGGGGGATCACAATTGTTTAGTTTGACTGCTTTACTTGCAGAATGGTATTTCATCGACTTGCTCTTTTTAAAAAAAACAACCTTTGTATTCATGGTGACAAACTGCAAAGAAAAGAACCACAGTACGACACAATACAATTTGAATTGACAGAAATTGAACAGCAGAAAGTGACAGAAATTGAACACGTTCTGCACTCCAACACTTTCCCCCCGCTATCTACATTTCGTCCGCAAACTCTTTTATACTTTGCTCTCCTGGCCATGCTCAGAGCTGGTTTCTGCACTGTTTACTTAAGGTAATTGGCCATTCCTAGACTGCTGCACTTGGATCAATATGCTGATCCATCAGCTCATTAGCAGCATGTAAGGCCTGGAGGGTCATTAGACCACGGCAGACGATGATCCAGGCTACCAGAGAGACAGATGGCAAAATCCCCAAATGGACTGATCAATGGCTAGCCACTGAACAACATACTTATGCGATAGTGGCGGTGACACCAGGGGAACTAGCTGGACACCTTGTTTTATGAGAAATCAGGTTAAGTACAGATCAATGAAATACCTCTGTGTGCTGTAGAGGAAAAGAAAAAGGAAAACCAAATGTTAATCAGACAAGAAAAAACAATTCTCCTGCTGAAGACGTAATGCTGGGCCAAGGTGTCTGTAGCAGACAGCATGACTGAGCAGTCAGTCATTGATTAGGATTCATACTGTTTCTTCTCACATGGCAGCAGTCCGAGAGATGGTGGTAGTCAGCTTTTAAACTGCATGGCCTTCATATCAGTGGTCATTGTTAGAGTGGACATATGCTTTCTGTGTTTCAAATGTGCAGTTATTTGCAAAAAACAGTAAACGTGCCTCATTTTCAAAAATGCCATCACTTGATCATGATTGATGGTATTTGAACTTTTACAGCTCTCACAATCTTGAAACATTAATCCCACAATTAAAGTCAGAGGGACAAGATGCACTGAAGCACTTTTAATTATGGCCCAGGAAAGCAGTGAGGAAAGTTACTCAACAAACAGCGTGTGTTTTGCTCAGGTGTGTTTTCATAATCTGTCATTGTATAAAACACAGTGTAGTCTGCACAAATCAGTCATGATGCATTTCCACATCCTGATAATATCTTTATTTGTGCAGGAATGTATCAGCAGGAGGCAAAGCACACCTGCTAGCACATGTGGTGACATAGTGGGGGTCCAGATTTCTCAT
This sequence comes from Scomber scombrus, assembly GCF_963691925.1. Taxonomy (NCBI): domain Eukaryota; kingdom Metazoa; phylum Chordata; class Actinopteri; order Scombriformes; family Scombridae; genus Scomber; species Scomber scombrus. Next base: position 12,879,638 of record NC_084979.1, on the reverse strand, counting down.
TTGATATGGGATTAATTGTTCAACTAGCTCAGCAGCTTTTCCACACACAACCTCTTGGATATCCATCTTCACCACAGTGGGGGTGCAGCAGGTTTAGTCATGTCTCACCTCCCCTAGTCAGACACTATGTTGGGGAAACTAAAGGTTCAATCTGATTGTTACTCATGTCAGGCAGGGACATCATGGTAACAGGAGTGAGATGTTTTATTTGAGGGCGGCGGGGGCAGCAGAATCAGCACCAAGATTATGTGTTGCAAACGGCTGCTAAATGTCCGACCCAGATTGCAGATTTATCATCCTCTTAAGTATAGAAGGGAAAATGCAATGTGCAATATCAGTTGTGCTCATAAAGGCGAGATTTCCCATTTGAGATTTGCCTCTACTGCCTTGCCCTGAAGTGGGTGAGCTGCATACAAGATGTTAGGTTATGACATTATTGCAGCATCTCTCGCAAACCTATTCCCCTGTTCCTGGCTCGTTAGCATTTACTCTCCTCCATAACGAAATGGGGCTGCTACCAATGCTATTACAGCAGTGGCACAACACTAATCCATCCCACTGGCTCAACTAAAATACCCATAATTCCTTCTAATCTTCCAGGGATAATGTTTTCAAGGATCTGGAGCAGAGGAGAACAAATCAACTAAGAACAAGGCAGGATCTGATTAGTTAATGAAATCATGCAGCGGTGATACCTACATCAGCTCATATGCCAGCATGTATAACAAGATAGCGTCATAAAAGGGTTGCTGTGCACTTACGCGGCAACCTATGAGGTTAACGATAAAGTGCTTACTCTAATTTTATTTCACTGCTGACCACTGCCAGAAATCGTCAAATGGAATAGCTCTCAGGAATATTACCTTTAGATTGAACCACTGTGTTAAAGATTGTTATGCTAAACAATATATATATATATATATATTGCTTCATCATGTAATGTGAATCCATTTATAATCCTGCTACTGTAAAACGGCAAGTTTTCCAGATGCTAGTCATATATCACAGTAAGCGAAATAAGCAGTACTTGTGAGTACTACAAGTTCCTAGTAATAAACTGAGCTCATTGTACAATTCTTCTTAAGTGGTTGAAATAATGTTTTTCATTACAGCCTTTTAGTTTTTTTGTTACACCAGGGAGAAACAGACCAAGCTTGTAGATTAAAGCCAGTAGCTCACTTTTACACCAGCCAATAAGGTTGAGGTAAAGTGCCTATTTACTATATCGCACTGCTCAAGCTTTTATGTACACCACACATTTCCCCAATACCTTAATTGCTCCAGGGCAACCTTTGAGGGAAAAAAGGAACAAAGTAAAAGCATTTCAGACAGATAATGCTCCTTACATCTTTATCTTTCACCGTTCCTTTGAAGCTTTGGTTAGGAGGAAGCCTGACACAGGCTGCTGCACAGTTTAATGGCAGGTCTTATCCGTGTGACATCTCATATCCATAACTCTTTGTTATAGTCCATTACAAAGGAAGCCGTCAGATCAGTTAGGAGAATATACCTCCGGCACCACAGGGGAATGGGCTCTGTAGAAGAGGCTAATGTATTTTAATTCTTGCAGCCTCTAAGGCGATACAGGTCATTTTTGATCATTTTGGGAGGTCCAGAATGACTTCAAGGGATCTTTTAGAAACGAGTGTTCAAGTTCGCCTTTCAAACCAGTTATGTTTGAAAGACTGTCTCAACCTCATTACACTGTCATGTGCAGTTAAGGAGATAAGGTGGGAGCTCTTAGTGAGGATTTGCAGTGGGCATTTATCAACAGGGCTAATTAATTTCTAAGGATTCAAATGTGGTCAGGAAATTGTTCTGTAACTAGGGTTGAGAGGCAGTATCAAAAATTGGTGGAATATAATTTGATCCAATTGACATGACCTTTCTGACTGAAGAAAGTAACTGCAGATAGATTTTCTACAGTTGCTCAAGGTGAAGCTGTAGCATTTCCTGCTTAGCGTCCATCAAAAATGTCAATAACAAATTTCTCCCACAAGAATTGAATGTTTATCAAGCATTATAGTTTCTTTCTCTGAAAAGAAATCCCAACACATTAATGATCATGAATATCTTATTCTAGCTGTATCATCAGAATGTAAGTCTTAACAACTGTTTCAAATCATGAAATATTAATCTGTGCTCATTAGGCTTAATGGTTATTGCTTATTTTTAATAACTTTGATAACACCAGGCCAAATTAATTATCAGTTCAGCAAGCAGTGCCTGCCTTTTTAGCTCAGTGGAATTCATGTTTGTCTGGAGTGGTAACAGACCAGCTCTATAACCCCGAATGTCTGGCCATCACTGACTGATGGACTTATTGACGACTGATAAAGTTACACCATTAGTCAGCCGGCCCAGTGTTGGATTTTCAACATTAGGCATTGCTCATTCAAAATGAATCAGCGCAAACAGTTTTTGTTACATCCTCAGGGTGATAATGATAATACATAGTATTAGAATAGCATGCTAATAGTACATAAACATAAGGATGGACCATAGTTTACAGACATCCGCAGATAGAAATACATGAAATCAGGGGGAGTTAACAAGATACTAGAATGTTTAAAATTGAAATAAATTCTCTTTCAGTCAAACATCCCAAGATATGAGTGCACATTTATTTTTCATCCAACTGAATGTATACCCTTTTTTTACTCAAATGTTTGTGATAAGCTACTTCAGTACACTTTAACAATAAATATTACTTGGACCACTACAGAAAATTGCCAATCCACATTTCATTTCCAGGAATCCACATTATTGATACTACCACTGACTATCCCTGTAACAAATTGGCCACAATTCCACACATTGACCATACATGCTCCAGCCATATTCTAGGTTTTGACCTATCTTGTTAACAGCGTAATATTTTATTGATCCCAGTAGTGATTTTTTCTTCATGCCTGGAGATCAGAGCCAGTAACTTGTTTACTGTTTAAGAACATCTCAACAAGGCAGATTCTTGACTTCAGTGTGACAGCTGAAGGACAAACCATTTCTTCCCCTACTATTATTTTTATTGTCCAGAGACATACAACAGAAGTCTCATGATGAACAGTAGGAATGATTGACACATTATTGATTTTGTTTTCTCTAGTGTGTTGTCACCACCACTGCAAGCATGTAAGGAAAATATTTAATCAAGGATGGGTAATTTCAGTGTGATTTGACATCATGACCCTTAGTTATTAATTGTTTTTCCATCCCTTTGATGTTAACACGTTCTTACATACTGGACCCCCAACTGTGAATATTTATAAGATCTATTTTTTCCAAATCTAATACTCCTAGTTGTCAACAAGAGTTTTGGACATTTGTATCATCACAGAACTATTAAATGTGTTAAACTGTGACAAGAGGTTCAGTCGATATTTTTATGCTTTCAGACAGATGGGGGCAATTTTTTAAATGTATTTATTTATTTATTCATGCTTGTTAGATCTCTCCATTGCCTTCCCCAAAATAAAATGTTTTTTTAGCAAATAAATAATAAGACAACGTTGTCTTTGATTACAGTAGAGGCCTTTTTTGATAAATCACAAACCGTTCAGGTTGACAGATAAACTAAGTTAGGACACCTAATTCAGATATAATTAATAAAAAGAATTAACAAAGACAATACAACTATGATTTACAGCTTAGTAATGAAACATCTTTAGTACGGGCCAATAATGTAGGCTGTATTTATTTTAGACTATTTACTTTGAACAACAGTAAATTAAGAAACAGTTACTACTGTATACTCAAAGTCTTGAAGCACTAGAAAACATTTTAAATGACAAAAGACAGAAGGAGAATGCTGTCTCTTAAGGTACGTGATAGAGTGTCTCCAGTAATTACAGAAATCAAAGAAGAGAGAACTAGGAAAATGTGTTTCTAAGCCAGCTGTTTAACAGGAAAGACAAAAGGATCAAACATGAACAGTAGGTATGAAAAGTAAATCATTTAGTGCTGCATTATATAAAGCTAGTATTAGTGATATCCGATTATATTTTAATAAAATAACGGTGTGAAAAGATCACTCCTTCTTTAAACATCTATTTATTGCACATTTTGTTAATTTTACAAACAAGGAACAACACAACAACAAGGCACATGTAGGTAATAAATAATAATAACAAAAATAATAATAATGATAATAGAAATGAGCACTTCTGTTTCATTATTTGCACACATGAAAAATCACTTTTCATCAGGGCCCACTGTGCAGTAGGTAACTAGCTTTTCAGTGAGGAATGTCTTTTTAATCAACCCATTTATTTATTTATTGTGTGCTTCAGTCACCTGTGACCCTGTCATTCATGAGTTTGGTCCTCCCAGGCTTGTGTGGAGCTCACCAAACACTTACATGTTTTTCTTCTTTTATCCTCTATTCTTGACTCTGCTCAAAATCCACTAAAAAAAAGGGCACAATGAATGCCATTATGCATATTCCTTACAAGTTCTCTTTGTGCAAATTTGCTGTACACACTGTATTCAAGGCCGTGTTTTCACCAGTATGCGTTTGAAGACCTCATCCCCCAACATTCAACGCTCTCAGAGGCAGCATCAACATTTCTTAGGTTTAGTTTTTCAGCTTGGAAATGTGTGCCTTTATATTACTCTGTCAGTACTCAAAGTAACTGACAAAATACTTCATGATTTATAGTTAATATAGTTTATAGTTAAAAGCACAAATGATAATGAGCTGTGACTGTCTGAGTCAAAGAATGTGTGAGTGAGTGAAATGATAAACTATAGATTAATTGTTGCTATGAGATTAAAACCATTCTTAAAGTTTCAACATGGAAGATAACTCGTCAGGGACCAGAAGCATACACACTTTGTTCAAGCAATGCCTTGATGCTGACTTCTTTCATATTTAGTTTTGCATCACTCCAGCACTTTTTTTTGACTGGTATCAGTGCACTCTCTCTATCAGATAGAATCTGTCAGGCTTGACTGATGACGCCTACTGCTTGTGCAATCTGTTGAAGAGGTTTAGCTTCCTTTTATTACCACACAACCAGACAGGTCAAATTTGTTCCTCTGCTGCTGAAATTTTAGTGACATAAACAAGATTCAATTGAATAAATTCCACAAACTGGTTGGGATATGTTTTTGTTTTATGTCTCAGTGCATTAAGACATATGAGTATATAATATAAAAAGATAATCATTATTATTTGTAGCAGTAGGAGTAGTAGTTGTTTTTTGTAGTTTTACCATCTACTCTCTATTTATTGAAATATACATTATATTTATCCAGGTTACAAATGCTGTTATTATTACAGTATAATGACAACATATTGAACTCAATGATCTCATAGTTAAATTATTTTATTCTTGGCTTTTATCTGATTCACTGACAAAAGGGCTTTGGCATTACACTGCATATCCGTCCTTACTTAACAGTGCATTTAAGGTGAGCTTTCTAAAACACCATGTAGCACCGAATACAGGAGTGCTGGATTAACTGTGTTAAAATGAATATTTTAGCTGCATTTAGTGTAGAATTTGGGATAACTTGAGTTATTTAGGCAGCAGGCCAGGAATTCAGAAAATCATGTTCTTCTCCAATTCTGTTTGTGTAATCATGTCTGCCGATGCAGTATTTCTCCTATTAACAATTAAGACACACTTACACAGTATGAGTAGATCTACTGTCTAGCATTCAGTTATATAAAGTTCCCTTTGCTATCACAGAGAAATCAAAATAAGACTTCTCTCCCAAGTGATCTTGCTCTGTTCTTATCAACTGTGTGGTGAGAGATCAAACTGAAACTCCTCGCGCTGGGGTTCTCCTTATGTCACACCAAAGCAAAGGGAGCCAATTAAAAGTCACTGAGATAAACTCCAGACTAAAGTTAAAATGCTTAAGGACAGGGGGCTTGCTCATTTAAAACAGATTTTATGCACTTTGAATATATGTAAAAATGACACTACAAGCTTCCACGAGTAGAGTAGATGAACTGTCAACAGCCTAACATAGTGATGTATATACTCACACACTGTATATATGTATATCCTGTTTTTACCCACAGAGTTACTGTGATGGATAGTGGAAGCCTACGCATTTCCAATGTTTCAAAAATGGATGCTGGACTCTACACGTGTGTAGCCAGAAACCAGTTTGGAGTAGCGAGCAGTGCTGGCAGCCTTCTGGTTAAAGGTAAGATACCTACCATTTATTATTTTGTCATGACTTGACTTCAGACACCAGCCCTAGGTGGTTTGCTGTAAATCACCTATTGACTATGTCTACATGCATACTAATATTCCACTATTACTACGCTAATATTTATAATTTGATACAGTTCATGTAAACAGCATATTTCGTTTGGATATTCTGAAGTAAGCCTTATTCCGAATGTAACATTTTGTGATTAAGACATGTGGGGTGTGCTTATATCATTCAGGTCTTAAGAGTATTTTTTAACATTTATACAGCACATTTCAATATGTGTCTCTGTTGGGGCCAATTGAGACACATATTAGCTCTGTGGCTCTGTGCATTGTAAACAAACTAACTAGCCAACAGTTTGCAATCCTGGGATAGAGATGCATGACGGGCTGGTTGTGTAACGGACCCCTGCGCAGGCAAAATGATATGCTGGAGCAGGAAGGCAGACAGAAGAGAGGAATGAGAGGAGAGTAGAGAGCTGTTAATGGCAGGCTGGAAAAACAGAGCGCAACTTCTCCACGATGGGAATGGAGGATTGGCTATTATTTTAACATGCATGCAATGGACTAATGGTGACGGCTTGGTGTGTTACACAAAGAACACTTGGGGCCTGATTTACTAAGATCCCAAATAGTGTGTACTAAATTGCGTGCACGGTGCAATAGATTGCGCGTGCCGTATGCGTGCGTTTTGCGGGTGATCTACTAAGAATAACTGCGTAAATGAAAACAGGTGCAACGGGGTGGAGACAGCAGTATATAAATTAGGGTTTTGCATGTCTTAATGGAGAGTTTGGACGAGCAGAAAGCTGCAAGCGCAAAATGAAATGTGATCAGGTTCTAGTGGAAGAGGTTAACACATATATTGAGTTATAACAAAAACAAATATTACCAGAAAAACCGACATATGGGACAGTATTTGTGACGAAGTCATTGCTGTTAGTAAAAACCAAAAATATTCCACTCCAAAATTATTAACACAGGTGGAAAAACTCAGTCCTGTGCGTATTCTGTCATTGTGCCTCCGTCTCCTCATCTCCACAGTGACAAAAGTCATCTGTGCCCAGTGCGCAGCTGGTTGATACCTGCCCTTCAAAGGTATTATTTATAGACGCAGTTAGTGTAAAAAAAAATACCTTCAGGTTTGGTAAATCACAATGCACGTGCTAAATAACATATGCATTTTCTCCTCCCTGTATTTTGCACACTGGGGTTGAAACGCCCCATATTACATATTCATTATGGCAAACGTACTAAATGGACAGCGCGTACTATCTTGCACATTTGAAAGACGCAAACGGGTGCTGTCAAGTTTGCACACGTTTCTACACACGCAAACCTTTAGTAAATCAGGCCCGTAGCGTAGTAAACATCATGGGACAACCTAGGTACTGGATGTGCCTGTAACTATACATTTATAATATTAATCATATCATCACTAAATATCAGGCAGCAGCTCACTAATGTTTTTCACCCCACTGGTTTACTTCACTGCCTGCAGAGATTCTGTGATTCCCATTCCCACTGAAGCAAAGGGAAACCCTTAAAAGCCTCTGCATGGAAACAGGAATGTTAGTAGAATATTCATTTTAATTATCCATGTAAACAGCTCAATAGGAATATTATCTTTTTTAGAATAATGACAAAAACTTGAATATTTTGTGCATGTAAACATAGTCATTGTTTATTTTATCCTCATTTGTTTTTGGCAACAAGTGCTCTTATATTACACATAAATGATACAGTTACTGCAATAATGTTTATTTTGTAAGACACCAAACATATGCAAAATATTATCTGGGTGTTTGCTTTTCTGTGGTGTATTTTAAGAATGAACTTTGTAACGCAACACAAATTAACATCAGGGCTTGTGCAGGATTTGCTATACAGCTTTTGTAATGTACTAAAAGATCATCTCTGGTTGTCAGTATTTTGGAAGAATACAAAACAAATTATCTGGCAGTCTACAAGAGCTGTGAGACAACCAACCAGTGTTGCATTTTAAAATAACCAGCACTGTACACTTGATGAACAAACGGTGAAGCAGGGTTTCTATAAAGACTAGCCCTTACCTGACAGATATACAATCCAATTAGTTGATTGGCAGTGGCTGGAGACACGAGGCTCATTGCATTCATGTGCCTCAATGTTTAATTCATATTTTTTTGCACCGTGGCTCGTAGCCATGCTCGGTTTGTTTAAGATTTCAATCCATTTAAATCACACACTTCTGCAGTGCAATGAATTTTCTAGGTCCTTCTAAAGAGCAGAGTCAACAACAGTGCTCTATTAAAATGCCTTTTGGTTATTCCTCTTCACAGGTTTTTTGAATTGCAAATTGGTTTGCACAGAAGCCCAATTTTGCCCCCCCCCCCCAACCCCCCCATACACACACACACACACACACACCGCCCCTCAGCCTCTTTACATCTACGAATGGAGCTGTTATACAGTATATATGTGTGTATTTATTATATTGGTCACAGAGGGAAGGTTAATTATATCTTTAGTCAAGGGCAGTACTGCTCTCAAGTTTTAATCAGAGGTACTGCACTAGCACAGTATTTCCAGTAAATAGTAAATGCTTTTACTGTCGATTAGGGCTGCAACTAATCAATATATTTTATTATTGATTAATCTGTATTTTTTTTAAAATGTATTGATCAATTCTTTAATCTTTAAAATGTCCAAAATAGTAAGTAAAACTCATGAAATGATCAAAGTTTGTTAAATCAGTTAGCAGAATTGATGACAGTAAATTTCCTAATATGATAATATGATTTTACATTTTACGATTAGTACTGAAATAAATCTGTGAATGTCAAATGAATTGAGTGAGGTACTGCAGGGTTAGCCAGTGATCTTTGGGCTTAATTGGTACCACAACGCTGACTAACTGGGTTAGATCATCATGGTAACCAATGCTGAACAGCAAGTTAATTTCAGAGGATTGGATCAAAACTTGTCAACACACACAGCTACTGACCATTCAGCTCAGTTGAAAAGTTAAATCATTATTCTTTCAGTATAGGATCCTGACATGATAAAAGTACTTTTATAATAAAGTGACAAGCAATAGTTATGAAATCAGGATTTTAAAACAGAGCCTCTAACAAACTGAGGGGGTCATTGACAAAGAATGGATTGCGGCCACTGATAGTGCCATGAATTGCACATCATTTGCATTTGCATTTCACAAAAGATTTTGCATTAATGACATGCAATGATGCAGACACGCCCATAATGTTTTGTTGCTAAGTGCAATGTTTCCCTTGTTTTGTGTCTGATTGAGTGAGAGCAGTGGTTTCCACTGTTTCAGGCTTTTCTCTACATTTCAGCACACAGATTGGTCAATAATGAAAACTGCAGAGAGCACAAAAGCCTCAAATTGTGTGGCTTTAATTAGCAGAAGTGCACACAAACAGAACTCTCTGCAATCACAAACCAACTTGCATGTATTTTGTTTATTTTACTTGTGTAGTATTTCACATCTATAACATAATTTACTGAAATGTCAAAACACAGCTATTAATGTGACTCAGGCAGGTCTGAAATGTTTTAGATTATGTTCTGAATCTTACAATAATGTTGTTCAGGTGTCACTGAACATATCCAGGATTTTGAAGAAACATCAATACTGATGTTCTGTTTGTTGTCCACAGCTGGCTGTGTGTCACAGCTGGCTGCAGCATCACACAGGAGCTGAAATGATAAGTGCATCTCCAAACTGAGAAAGAAGCTGTGCACATTTATGCACAGCAGAGGTAATTTCATTAACACCTGATAGGTCAGGATCTGACAGTTACTAATATTCTGTGTTCTGCTAAACATCAACAGGTCAGCTGTTACACACAGATTCGGGATTATACGTGGGATTGTAATGAAGCAGCCTGCATCGATAAATCCTGATTTCAATCAGTACTGTCAGGACATTTTTATTTTTAAGTAGCTGAAAGTCCAAGATAAGCGTACCACCCCAAAACCACCTGATCCCCCCGATGTCTGACTGAAGATTTCTCCCTTGATATCATTCAATATCAATTCAATATCATTCAATGCCTAACAAGCTTGAAGATTTGAAGAGAGAGAGAGAGAGTAAGTGAGTGAGTGTGTGCTTCCGTTTCCACCAACTCTCTGAAGATGCAAATAATTTCACTCTAACTGCGTGTGGCTATTAGTGCTGCCCTTTGTGGAATGGACTGTTTTTCAATGAGGCTCATTTGCATAGAAAGGGGCCAATTTTGCGTTATCTAATTTGCATACGTGCAAATAGCAACGGACCACCAAGACACTATTTGCTTGACAGCGCAGTTTGGGGTGCATGTCACCCTTTGCGGGTGCTTTGTCAAGTACATGGTTTCTTTTTTTCTGCAGAGTTTTTTTGCGGCCATAAAAGCCACACAGTCCTTTTCTTGCCCCTAAGTGATAGTTTACAGCACTAAATACATCATGACTATTCTAGCTACATTTTAATTGTGCAAAGTTTCTTTCTTGTACGCAGTACTTATGTAATCATTCTTAAAATTATTTCTGGCCTTACATTTGATATTTGGAAGTTATTTCTAATGTCTCCCTTCATTAAATACTGCTTATTGCTTTTTATATAACTGAATTTTCCCCAGAGTATAATAAGTAGTTCATTCATGTTTCTGATATTGTCACTTGTACTTGACAATGTCACATCTTTCACATGAATGCACTAGAAAACCCAGAGTTAACAGAGCCAGATGACACCAGCTTTGTGATACTAGTAATCCCAGGTTGACAATGTTAGTGTCAATGAGGCGAGGTAACCCAAAGAGAGCCACACTGAGCTGAACTTTCTTTGTGGTACAGACTTTTGGTCCTTAGAACACAGCTTGCTTTCACTGTCAAGTTATTTGCAGTTAATTGCATTTCACCTGACTTACGAAGTGTAAATAATTCCCGAGATTCCACCAGGAGTTCATGTCAGCTTCCACTTCATCCCAGACATGTTGTTTTGACCTATCTGAACCACAAGCGTATTATTTAGGTTTCAGACTGTGGTTGTTCAATATGGATGTTATGCTAATTCAAATAGAAACATTAAAATCCAGACTACAAACTCTCTGATCCATACAATAAAAAACGCTCTTTATGGTTTACAGAATCGGAATTGTCATGCACAAAGCACGCTGTAGAGAATGAAGGAGCCAGTTTGTGATTTTCCTTCCAGTCATGGCAGGAAATGAGCGTGACAGCTTCGTTATCAGAGGCAGAAAGTTTTGCCCTTCATATTTTGCATCCAGTGCCAACGTTTCCTAAGACTCACCTGGAATGCACTGCCATGACCAGCCAGTTCTCCTTAGGGGGTGCAAGATAAACAAGCTGGCTTGTTTTGACAGAGCTGAATATAGACCTTTACTCCCCCTGACATGCTGCATTGGCTTGCCTGTCCATTAGATGCTTATGACATGCATGCATAATTCACAGTGGATTGGTGTATGGGCCTCTCAACCCATACTATATTCTCTGCACCGCACTGCTGTTGAATGAGACACCCAGCTGAGACAGACCAAAGATTATGTTGATGCGCACCACACTGAGGATGAAATAGGATGGCTTTTTGTCTCGGCACAAACAGAGCCAAATTATAGACTCAGATCTGACCTGCAATAATGGCAGAATTTTTCCTTTTGTTTGTTTATTTTACTTCTTCACTGTCAAAGCCTAATGATATATATAAGACCATGCTCTGATTTATTAAACTCAAAGAAAGAGATGTAATACAACCTTACTGCCAGACTCAAAAGTAATTTATCCTGAGAGCCTTTGTTAATGTTTGGTTAATATCTGGGCCTGGATTTGGTGCAACTTGTTTTTTAGTGTGACATGTTTTTCCAATTATTTCTCTGTGTTCAGGGAACATACAGAAATAAAAACAAGCCAGCTGAAAGAAGTGGATTGCTATTTATACTGTAGGCACCCTGAACTGTCTGCAAAACAGTACATCTACTCTGACAAAGAAAAACCACCCACCTCTAACTTGGTGCTCTCTGTTTCCAGACCCAACTGTGATCACCAGTCCAGCAGGTCATCTGGATGTGACTGTGGGTGAGAGCATTGTGCTACCCTGCCAGGTATTTCACGACCCCACACTGGACCTCAAGTTCACCTGGTTCTTCAATGAGCAGGTCATCCACTTTGGAAGCCACGGGGCTTATTTCGAAAAAGTTGGTGGGGTAAGTGCATCCGTGTCTTAAGATCATTTGCGTCCCTGAAGCAAATACAGTACTGTATGTTGCGGCCTGTGTGTTTCACACACACACACACACACACACACACACACACACACACACACACACACACACACACACACACACACACACACACACACATTCTGAGTTGAGTTCTTCAAATGACCTTTGAAGTAACATTTCTTGAGATAAAAAAACAAGTACTTCTGTATCCTCTTGACAGTCCTCGTGTTTCCACTTGAACTTATGACTTGACGCTTAAAAAAAAGCTTGCAGCAAGGGTCTAAGGACAGGCTTAAAGCAAAGCTATATGTGAATAGTTTCACGCTTCATATTGCTCCTGTTATATAGATAAAGTTGTACACATATTGACTGCTAAGGAAGTGAGTCATTAAAGTGATCATTTAACATTTATGTTTTTTTTCTCTACGGCTTAATTTTAGGCAAATCTTTTAAGGAGTAAAGAATTGTTCATGATTAATCATACCGATGAGATTTTTTTTTTTGTCTGAACAAGAGGGCTCTATGTTTGCCTGTTTTGCTTGTTAATAACACCTCCTCCATTGACAAAGGCATCAACCAAGGAATTCATTATGCAATGCTCATTCATGCATTACATTTGATCATCTAACACCAAATATGTTTCTCTTTTAATTAGGAAAAGCAATTATGAGGTCTTGGCTTCTTTATCTCCTCTTGTTATTCTTTGCTTTCCGCATGATCATGAACAACAAGAGCTTTATAATTGTGTGTTTCCCTGCAGTTCATTTAAAAACCTGACTCCTCTGCACCAAACCCCTGCATGGTGCTGACATGTTGTGGAAAGGAAAATGATGACATATTACTGCTGCATCGTCTCGTTACTCAAACTTGCAGATATTTTTCTTTTAGAGCAGAGCCTGACATGTTTTTCATTTTTGATGAGTCTGCAGTGAGCACAAGATAGCAGTAAAGCTTGTGACATACCGTAGTGTCATGAGTCACTGGTTTATAAGGGCTTAAGAAATTTGCTACCATCCAGGTACAGGTGCTATCCTAAATGTGTATATTCCAGTGTACTTTTTACATCTGCAGTAACATTCCCTGAATGTTTACATCTTTGATACAGACTAAGAGTAAACAATTACACACAGTTTTAAGAAGCTGAGTGAGTCATATAAAATGATAAAGGCTATAGTACCTTAAGGTTGAAATATCATACCTTGAGTAAACAGAAGTGGCAATGCATTATTGCTCAGAAATTTAACAAAAATGAATTCATTCAAGCTGTTATTTTCAAATACTATAGATACTAAAATACATACAGGTATATACTATAGAAATCATGACACAAGGTATATACAGTTAAAAACCCTGCAGCGTAATGGAAGTCTGCTGTTAAAGAACATAATGTATTCTTTAAGTGAACAGTTATGAAAACTGTATGCCTCCATCAATATTTACACCAACCACAATGTTGGATACAGCCACCCTCTTTTGTTAGGTTTATAGCATTTAGCATTTTCTGTTTTTCTCATTGTTACTGCCTGTGGGTAACTGTGCTTCTGTGAGAGTTGCACTTGGTGAAATTATAGGACTCAAAATGTCTATCCAGTAAAAATGCCTCATTTTGAAAGACAGTATAGAACAGTACAGAACAATAACAGTATTTTAAAAAACTTGCTTTTAATTGAATGCTGTTGGGCAACAATGCAAGATGCTAAATGATAATGAAAACCTTCACTCAGTCATTTGGTCTGTAACTGGACTTGTGTTGTATATTTCTCTTCCATAATGTAATAAACTGAATGCCAAAAGAAATCTCTATGACATTGCACTTGAATTTGCAGTCATTTTAGATAATTTTGTGACTTTGTCGTTGTTTTCTTCCTTCCTAACTTCTGCATTGACAGCCCTCGGCTGGTGACATCATGATCCGGAACATTCAGCTGAGGCATGCTGGAAAATATACGTGTGCGGTACAGACCAAGGTGGACAGCGTGTCTATTGCCACTGATGTGGTAGTCAGAGGTAAGGATGTCCCTCACACATGTAAAAAAAATCAAACCTTTAAGTTAGGTTTGTAGCTTTAAAGCATTAAGCCGTTGTGGCGCAGCACAGAAGTGTCCACACATACACCACTGCAGCTGTGCAGTTGCTCTCTTAAATACATGTCAAGACTACAGCGGCTGTGGAGATACAATGTTGAGACAGCAAGCACTTTCAGAGAAAGGCTCTCCACTGTAGTATCACACAAAGCAAAGATGTTTTCAATGCAAAGTCTTTTCACATGCCAAGTGCTTACTCCCTTTGATAGTGAATGAAAGAATGTCACCACAAGTACTGTATCTATTAATAACTGTAAGTCAATAATCTTGTATTCAGTTTTATTTGACTTTTTTAAATTAATCAATTCAATAATCTTCGCAAGACAAACATTGCCATTATGAGTTATGACATTACATCACAAATTGAATGAAAGAATATGAACATTGCTATTGTGGCAGATGTAATTAAAGCATGACAGGGCCTGATAATGAACAATACATATACCCCTTTATGGCATTGGTTCCCAACCTCTCTGGCTTTTCACCAAAGCTTGTTTCATCAAAGGTTACATTATGCTTGTGAGTTATGAAAACTTTCACCAAGGAATGAATTTTCATCATATATATATTTAGATTGTTGCATTTCAGTCACTTTTAGGAGAGGTAGACATGTCCAGTACTTCACAAGAGGAAAATGTATGTATATTCATTCATCTCTTCTTTCCTATTTTGTTGCTCTTCTCACAACCCTGGAGTGAGTCTGATCCCCAGGTTTAGAACCACTGCTGTAGGACATGTTATGATCCTTCTTTATTACCTAAACTACAGTATAATAAGCTACTCTTCAGAAAGACATATAATGAGATTAAATAGATTACATTTGCTTGAATCAATCAATCTGTATATTTTGCTCCTTGTTTAGATTGTTTGTTGTTGTTCTTCTTCTTCTCTTCCTCCAACGTAGCAAACATCGTATTTGGATTAGTTGTAGTTCAGTATTGCACTTAAGCTTCAGAACGTGTTAGCAGCTGTTATCCTTTTGAGATTCTCTCTGTACTAAACACGAGCCACCCACTCAGACTTTATTCTAACTCTTGTCTTCATTAATCGCTTCAGTATATGTCATCCTGTGAGTGAGCTATGACTAATTACCCCTCCAGGTCCCCCCGGCCCCCCTTTGGACTGTCAGGTGACTGATATGACAGAGACTACTGCTGCTCTGTCTTGGGGACCCGGGATGGACAACCACAGTCCCATCCTCAGCTACACCATCCAGGCCAGGACGCCCTTCTCTCTCGGGTGGCAGGCTGTAACCACTGGTAGGTTGGTTTCATCTGACAGTCTTTGTGTAGATTATGCAAATGTAGTTGTTTATTGAGCAGATAAAATAGAAAGAAGGGGGGCGTGACTGGTATCCTTTTCAAACACCACATATGAAATGGCAGTAAATAACACATCATCAGCTTGGCTAACTTTCAGTGGCAGATCTTTCGGGGTTTTGATAAAAGGTTATTTCTGTGATGTCTCCTCAGTTCCTGAGCTGCTCGGGGGGAAGCAGCTGTCAGCCACTGTCATTGACTTGAGTCCCTGGGTGGAGTATGAGTTCAGAGTCCTGGCAACCAACACCATAGGAACAGGAGAGCCCAGCAAACCCTCCAAAAAGGCCCGTACCAAAGAAATGCGTATGTATTAGAGGTTTACATTTCCTCCATTGCCAACAGTGACAGAAACCTTTCTCAAATTATGCACATTATATGTAAAGAGATCCTACTTCATGGCAGTAATTAGATCCCTTCAAAGAACTTTATTGTACCAGCGTATTTCACATTTTATATATATATATATATATATATATATATATATATATATATATATATATATATATATATATATATATTTGAATATGTAAACTTGTATTTCTAAAGTTATGTTTGATCTGTCAGTTCCCAGGGTGACACCAGCCAGAGTGAACGGTGGTGGTGGAGGACGTTCAGAGCTTGTTATCACTTGGGAGGTAAACATGCATTTACATACATTACTTGATTTTTTTCTGTGCTTGAGTCAGAGGTTCTGAATGTGTTTTTATTGATGTGCTATATAAAAATAAATACATACAGTCAAAAGTCTGGACATACATTCCCATTCAGCTGAATGAGAAAGTGTGTCCAAACGTTTGACTGCTACTGTATTTAAAATTGATTTTAATTTTTTTTTAAAGCACAATTTTCACACTTATATGAAAAGTACAGTGCCAACCTTTTAATGTATAGAAACTGATATGAAACACAGCAGCTGTGAAGCAATATATACTTAAATGTTCTCTATCTCTATTTGGATACCTCTATTTTATTTCTTAGTATAAATAATATAATACCTCTTAACCAGACACTGATAAGTTCATGCAAGGCTTGCAAGTACAGGATCACCCTCTGCACTATTCCTTTAAGTGCCCATAGTGCATTTCTTTAGGTATTAATAACTTTATGATCAGTCATGTCTGTCTCTCTTGAGTCACCCCTCTGAGTCATCTCAAACCTCCTTAGCCTGTTCCTGAGGAGGTGCAAAGCGGTCCAGGTTTTGGCTATGTGGTGGCTTTCCGCCCACTCGGGGCACAAGGCTGGATGCAAGCTGCTGTCACATCCCCGGACGCCTCAAGATACGTCTTCAAGAATGAGAGCATTCCTCCCTTTTCCCCTTACCAAATCAAAGTCGGGGTTTACAACAACAAGGGAGAAGGTCCTTTCAGTCCAGTGACTACCATCTACTCAGCAGAGGAAGGTGGGAACTATTACAGCTACTGTATATAGAAAATACTAACTGATTTCTCTCTGGGAATGTATAGCAACACTAACACTGTGCCAGCAGTTATACACTTCAACAATGCAGCATCAGATTAATCTTATTTAATGTGTATTTTGATTCCAGTTTTAGTACACCTAATTGTAAACACTAAGGGCCTGATTTACTAAAGGTCTGCGTGTGTAAAAAACGTGTGCAAACTTGACATCACCCACAAAAAATGTGCAAGCTGATCTACTAACGCAGCGCACTGAGGTTTGCGTCTTTCAAATGTGCAAGATAATACGCGCTGTCCATTTAGTACGTTTGCCATAATGAATATGTAATATGGGGCGTTTCAACCCCAGTGCGCAAAATACAAGGAGGAGAAAATGCAAATATGTTATTTAGCACACACATTGTGATTTACCAAACCTGAAGGTATTATTTCTGACGCTAACTGCGTCTTTAAATAATGCCTTTGAAGGGCAGGTATTAACCGGCTGCACACTGGGCACAGAGGACTTTTGTCACTGTGGAGATGAGGAGACGGAGGTACAATGACAGAATACGCACAGGATGAATTTTTTCCACCTGTGTTAGTAATTTTGGAGTGGAATATTTTTGGTTTTACTAACAGCATTGACTCTGTCACAAATACTCTCCCATATGTCGGTTTCTCTGGTAACATTTGTTTTTGTTATAACTGAATATATGTGTTAACCTCTTCCAATAGAACCTGATCACATTTCATTTTGCGCTTGCAGCTTTCTGCTCGTCCAAACTCTCCATTAAGACATGCAAAACCCTCATTTAAATACTGCTGTCTCCACCCTGTTGCACCTGTTTTCATTTACACAGTTATTCTTAGTAGATCACCTGCAAAACGCACGCATACGAGACGCGCAGTCTATTGCACTGTGCAATTTAGTACCCACTATTTGGGATCTTAGTAAATCAGGTCCTAAGTGCCTCAAAGCCATGCAACTCTCTAAGAAACATTTGTCAATTTCAAATAACTGTCACTACAACTGAACACTGGAAATTGTTCTATGTAGCGTGGATTGGGTCTAAAAACCTGGTCCCAAACAACTTAAAATAATTAAATCATGTTTTATCAACCAGTGTTGTACCATGAGCAATGTGGTCCTACACGTTTGAACACTTTTGGTTATTTCACATGAGAATTTTGCATTTCAGTTTTTGTCGGCGCTCTTCTCACTGATTTAAAGTGGGCAGGGCTCAGTGGGAAAATAAATTAGGCTATAAAGTCATGTACAATAGATAGACTCTAGTCTAAATATTTCTCACAGCCACTTGCAAGCAGTGTTGGCCTTAGTAGGTTTCAGTTTTGCACTCACACAAACAGCTGCTGCCCACCAGCAGTATTATTTTTTTCTATGCCCAAGGTTTGCTTGATGTAAAAACAAATCTGAAAGGTAGTCCTCCACACATGCTAATTTTAACTTATTTAGTGTGTCTTCTAAACGTGCATGTGTCATTGGCAAAGCAGGGAAATATTTTATTCCTGCAAAGTATTAAATTAATCTTTTTCTTCAGTGAGCTCTTATGGAAGAGCTGAAAACCCTTTAAATTGTTTAACACACTATTAATATATTATTTGTGCTGTCACAGATATGTCACACTTTTGACTGATACAAATTCCAGTGAAAAACTTTTTTTCCAGGATTATGTGGGAAAAGATAGATTGGATGGACCTATAATATATTTATTAGTTTTACTGTAGACGTGGGTGTAGTGAATCCATGTCTTCTCCATTATGCTGACTCTCCTGTATGCGTTTCAGAGCCCAGCAGAGCTCCTGGGAGGCTGAGGGCGAGGAGTGTATCAGCGTCCGAGGTAGAGGTCACCTGGAAGCCACTAGCCTGGAGCAACAACCGCAGACGCATACTGGGCTATGAGGTCAAACTAACACATGCCCACACAATACGAATTGTAGTTGTGCCAACCGCTAGTGGCATTGTATTTGTGTGTTCATTGGAAAACAATTGGATGACCTTTTTATATTTCTGTGTATGTAATTATTCATTCATGAGGTAAACCACAGTATATGAGCATGTTGAAGCCCTCCAGGATTCATGCCCACAAATGTATAGTTATAGATTGAAGTATTTGCAGTTACGTGCAGACTGATGAAGTGATATCTGTGTATCTGCTGTGTGTTTTTTAGTTGCGGTACTGGGGTGAAAAAGAGAAGCAGGACACAGCCAGCGTGATTAGGACGGTGGGGAATAAAACTTCAGTACTCATCAGGGATCTTGAGGGCAGCAGTACCTATTACATGTCCCTGAGGGCCTATAACAGTGCTGGAGTTGGTCCACAGAGCAGCATAGTCAATGTCACAACCAAGAAACCACGTAAGGACTCGCATTACAACACACAGCTGGCAACTGACTGTGCATTTTTGTTTGTTTTTCTCTGACTGCAGGTGCCTTAAAGGTTCCATGTGGTGTTTTTTTGTATAACAACAGTTATTTTTGACATTCACCAAAAAGCATTATGTACAGCTAGTTGATGCCTGAAAACATGCATTTTCTTTCTCATAAAACATGTGCACAGCTATTTAAAAATATTTTGAAACCTGCGTTGTTTATATCCATACATGTCAGCTTTCAGTCTTCTTCTTTCCTGCTTTTTGTGGCATCTCACAACTGATAATAGCGTGAAACAGAGAGATGACATATGATAGACATGGCAAATCTTTTAGTGAAGCCTAGCTTCATTTACTGTCACACCAAGCGATTTTCAATGTAGGCCTAGCTGGCAAATGATGAGCTATTTCCAGCCTATGTAGGGTGGTCTAAAATAAATGATCACAGTGATAATATACCTATTACACATTCCTGCATGTCTCTTCTTGTCTCTCAATCCATCCTCTTTACAAACAGTCAAAGACTGCTCTCACTCCTACTCAAATATTCCTAGAGTATGTTTTATGTGGGAAACTAAACTCTGCCTAGTTTATCATCCCACTGCTCCGTCCTAACAGTGGGATAATAAACTGATAATGAGAAATATCCTTCATGCTGAGTTGGTTCAGGATTTTACTGTTTATTGACTAGTTGGCTTGCTGTTTTTCACCTTCCTCTTCCTCTGCCTTTCCACCCCCTGTCCTCCTTTAGCACCTAGTCAAGCCCCAGTCAAAATCATGTGGAACACTTCCAACTCCAAGGTCATTCTGAGGTGGGACCAAGTCCACGCTCTGGAGAATGAGTCAGAAGTCACAGGATATAAGGTAAAAAGTGGAGAGTTTTGCACTTCTAAAACAGAGAGCTTAAAGTGGACTGGCTACAGATCTGACAAGTGAATGGTTTTATAGATTGTAACATAACAGAGAATGACAGACTGTCACTTGGTCCATTTACTCCATATGAGTATACATTTCTTTTGTCAGTTTTGACAACACTCACATTTGTGAATGCACCCTTGTTTACCAGCATAAGCAAGGTTAGATGCCTCCTTATTTTAGACACTATGCCAATAAGCATCTAAACCCCTCACAGTTGTGTTAACTCCATTTAATTTAGTATAGAAGTATTGAAAGCTATGTTGTCCCCACTTCATATTGAAGCTCTGGTTATGTGAAATCTACAAATGACCTTTTTTTCTTTTACAATAATAAACCCATGCTACAAACTGTAGAAAAATGTACAGCTTTTTGGATTGTTACTAAAGGAGGAGTCATTGCAGCAACAGAATATTGATACATACATGTACAGTGTTCCCAGGTGATTTATTGTTATTCTGCCATATTTTGACACTTCACTTATCATAGCAGCATATTATGAACATCTTATGCAAAATACAAGTTTTAAGAATCATCTCAAGGATTAAACATCAGATTGTTATGAATCCTTTTATCAGCCTAAAAAAGTAGTTAAAACATTAAGAGAATGTTTCAACTGTGAAGTTTGGGACTGAATCACCTGCAGTCACTGCACAAAGCGAGGCTTACTGTATGTTAAATGGATTGGTGTATCCACTGAATAAATTCAAGCTGCAGCTGAACAACCTGGACTGTTACATCCATACTTGCCCCTTGTTACTCCTGAACCCTCTCTTCTGGTCATCCAACACAGTCATTTACAATTAGATTCATCATTGTTAGTTTCAGAGGCAGCACATTAAACCTCAAGGAGCTGTCTGAAAAAAACACGAGCCGGGACTCGATGCATGTCAATGTATTATCAAGAATCACATTGTTATCATCTTTCTCTCTGCTCCCTATAGGTGATGTACAGCAAGGACAAACATAGCCGTCCCAGTGTGGTGGAGACCAACACCACCTCTTTGGAGTTGTCGCTGCCTGTCAACCAGGACTATGTCATCCAGATTAAACCCTTCAGTGAGGGAGGGGAAGGCATCAGCAGCCGCCAGATTACCATCCCCAAGATAGCAGGTGAGACAGTCCTGAGCCATGTCTTTATTTGTATGATATCACATCAAATATGTATGTTAGCAAGTGTTGAGTGTTCTACATACCCATGCACTAGTGTTTAGAATATAAGGAATTATTTTCTGTTGAAGGAGTGTAAAAAGTTTTTGGTGTACCAACTTTACTTTTCCTCAACTTCCCTTTCTCACGAGGTGACTTTGATGTGTAAGCAAATACATAAAATGTACAGTATTACCTTTGCAAAATAGCTTGTGACAATTGGGTGTTTTAGCCCTGACTCTGATGCTCTGCGGCTGCACTGCATTATGGTCTTTTGAGGCTGCTATCTACAGATAAACTGATACCTCTGACTCCCATTAAATACTGTGTAGAGTGAAGCCTTTTCTCTTTGAAGCTAAGTATGAACTCCATGTGTACAGTTGTCTTAGATATCTGTGAAATACCGCCTGTTATCCAAAGCCTGAGAAATATATATCATCAAACAACTAAATAGGCTTAGGCTTGTGAGGAGTATTGCCAGTAGCTGATTGTTCAAACAGTGTTGAAGTGTTATAGGAGTGAATTTTTTTTTCTTTTTATCAAACTTTGTCTGTTGCCGTGCCCACCTCACAAGTCGTCTCAGGTCACCTCAGACGTGAGCACTATGCACTAGTGCCATCTATTGAGATATGTGTGTACTCACACCATCCAGTAATTCTCTGTAGTGATCCAGTAATTCTTGGATACATTTTTCAATTGGCCTACTGTATTCTTGTGCTGTGATAATTTATGTGAGACCTTTATGTCAGAGTTTATACTCAGTCCACATTTACAGAGCATTTTTTTTTTAGTTTTGCCATACATTTCTAGACCACAGCAGACATTAAAAATACCAGACCAGACACCTGTTATATTTGGATTTGCTTGTGCATTTCAGGTGCCATAGCCATGGGTGCAGCTCCAGAGTGCTCAGCATTTCCCTTGGTCAACCTTGCAGCTCTAATCATCACATCCAGGACTGTACTATGACAAACATCTGCAGGAACCAGGCACTACAGCTGCTTATTAAGAGGAGAAACAGCAGGCCAAAGACAACAAAAGGCTGACAGCCGCATCTCCACCTGCTCCCTTCCCTACCCTACTGTGTCTTTCCTCTTCTTTCTACAAAGATCTCTTTGTGAAAAAGTCTCTTTTTTTCATCCACCTTTCTAAAGGAGTTACTGAAAGGAACTGGCTCTTTCTGAAGTTGCTTTTATGGAACTGAAAGGACACCGTGACTCGACTGCAGTCTCTTTGAGGATTTTTTTTTCTTTGGATATTCTCATAAAATTCTCACCTTGGAGGCCCGGTGGTGTGTGATGCACAATAGGATGTGTGTATGTTTTCTCCCTGGGGACTGTGCAGGTTCTCCTGAACAGATATGTGTGTATCACTGGACTTTTGTTGGATGATGGACATTTTATCTGTGGCTTACTGGAGATGGAGGAGACATAAACTCTTACAAAACTCATACCTAAATGAGTGAAGTTATATTTAAGCTTGGTTTAAGAAAATAAATGGTTAAAGTGATTTCCTCCTGTCTTTGAACTGTCTTTGGGAAAGTTTCTGTACTCTCTAAGAAGGAAAACCAACTGTTACTAATCCCTGCCAAAAAAGACAGGGAGCTAAGCCTCATTGCTTTATGACAAACCAGAGTTTGGGACCTTTGTAACTTTGCCTGGATTTTATTCATGCTTTTATGTTACATCACATTACATCAAAACCTCAGAGTTGCCATGAAATGGACTGGAACCAAAGGTATTGAGCCGATAAGGTTTGATTCCACCTGTTGTATCATTATGAGTAAATTAGTGTATGCCCCCAAAATACCTTCCAGTGTAAACAGCAGACTTGTGTTGATTAATCAATGTCATACCTTCCACCCTCATCCATGATGAAGTGCATA
The DNA here is from genome assembly GCF_963691925.1 of Scomber scombrus. Classification (NCBI taxonomy): domain Eukaryota; kingdom Metazoa; phylum Chordata; class Actinopteri; order Scombriformes; family Scombridae; genus Scomber; species Scomber scombrus. Next base: position 12,856,104 of record NC_084979.1, on the reverse strand, counting down.
ACAAAGTCATGCTGAGCAGTCTGAGCAGCATTGTTGTACTGTACACTGTATGTATGAAATCCTCAGGTCCCAAATGAGCCTTAAGTCTTATGATTATTATCCATATTGTTATTGTTCAAGGCACATTTTATTTATTTTCCTCCTTTGTTTATCCGCATTGTATATTGGCTCACTCATGCTATAATTTATGAATAACTGACAGTTCAGATTTTCCACTTTTGTTACTTTTTAGATCATATATTTGGCCGTTTTTGGGCTTAGAAACAACATGCCTTTCTCCTATGTCTTTCATGATGAGCATTGTAATACAGTACAAGTTGCGGTGATTGCTGACTTTTCTAACATACCTTATTACAAAGAAGTGATGGTATTTTACTGTCAACTGCTGTTTGGCATGAGATTGGTCAGTGTACATACCTACGTGGCTTAGGATGTCTGAATGGATCAACCTGCTTTTAATAAATATAATGCCATTTTCCTTATTTCCTTCTTTGATGTCAGAAGAGGCCAAAAGGTTTATTTCTGATGTAAGTGCTGCTTCTTCATCAGGCTATGAAATTTGAAGAAAAGTTTTTACAAAATATGTTGGTATTATTTTGACATTGTGGAAATTGCAGTTTGATAAGAAACATCTTGAGTGTCACTTACATGCCATATCTTTCTGGAGAGTCCTTAGCAGATGAAGTTTGCTCTGGAAAAAAGCTAGAAAGTGGACTATGTTATTATTTCTAAGTACCGAGTGTACTTGGATTGTCTTATTTTTACTTCACATCAAGGTCACATAAATGGGGTTGAACTGAAAGGAGATGAAACTTATATTAAGTACATAAACCTTCCATTTGTATTCATAAATCTGAACCACTACTATCCTGACTCACAGTTTTAGGACAAACTTGATCAAATCTGTGGAATAACATTTGATAGAAACCTTTATTGTTTTATGGGGGGAAAACAATTGAGAGTAAAGCTCTCATTCACAATGGTGCCCTGCAAATAAAAAAATACAAAAAACAAACCATACAAGAAAAATTGTAAAATATGTAAAATCAACAATCTTATACATGATTACATTACAAACACAAGACAAATGACTTATAAAATGTAAGAAGAACACAAAGAAAAGACACTAATATAAGACAAGGTGCCTGCTCATCATGAAAAGTCTAATCATTCACACACACACACCTACCTATGACACAGAACAGTGGGAGCCCTTTGGGGTTTACTTCCTGCCCAAGGACACTTCAACATGCGGACTGAAGGAGCCGTCTTTGTCAATAGAGGGCGCAGATGAGTACATTATTGTGTCATCAGCTTAATAATAGACTGTTAAAAATCAATGTGCCCAGGTCATTTATGTGCAATGTTAACAGGATAGGACTGAGTATTGAGTACTGTGGCGCCCCTTTTATAACTTCAAGCCAGATTGAACTATTGCTCGAGTCTTGCCAGTAAGATAACTGTGAAATCAGTTGCATGCGTTTGTGTCAAATGATTTAATTACAGTCCAAAAGAAGAGTATGAGCCACTCTGTTAAATGTTTTTGACAAATCAATGAACAGGGCAATACAACACTCTGTCCCAACCAGAGAACAGATTATATTATTTACTACTTTACTACATGCTGCTGTCACAGTGCTACGTCCAGGTCTGAAACCAGACTGATGCAATGCTCATATAGAAAGTCAGGCATTTGTTTACTGAAGAGTTTTTCTAAGATTGTGGTTAAACATGACAGTTTGGGGATTGGGCAGTAGTTATTTGGCTCACTGGTGATACCCCCTTTTATGAAGAGGCAGTACATGTGCTGCTTCCCAAGCTTTGGGAATATTCCCGGATAATACTGTATGTCTTACTCACTGATCTCACTAGTAGAAACTCAGTATCACTACATTTAACCAAACTTATCCTGTAGCTGTGTTTCAGACCTGCATACCCTTCATTCTCCTCACAAGAACACTATAGATTCTTTGTAAAGTCTGAGGTTCCTTACATGAAGTTAAGGGTCATGCTGCAGTACTCCATTCAGATAAAGGTCAGAACCTGAATTGGCAATTTCAGAATATAAACTGTAAATCATTGTCAATGTGTGGCCCAACTCATGTTTCAAATCTCAAGATACAGTACTCAAGTGCGATCAGTATGTGTAGATATACAAGTACCTGTACAGGCAAGTCCGTCACCTCCTTGTGATTTGTTTGGTGCTCTTGTACAGATCTTCACATCCACTGCCCTCACATGGAGGATATCATTAATGCTGAGTTTCTACATTTGTTCAGTTTTGTATGCTCTTTCTGTCTGACTATGAGATTCAACAATTAACAATCATGTGTAAAAACGGATTTCAAAAGTATCTATTGTGAAGAGTAGAAACTTGAAAGGTCAGGCCATCAATGACCCAAATTCAAGTATCACCACAATAATTGAGTGATTGTTCAGGTCATGGAGCATATTCTTCAAATGACAGCATGCACCAAGTCCTCATGTCCGTACCGTGATGGTTCAGGATAAATACACGTACTGTTACACCCCTGCATAGGATATATAACTTCCTTTTCAGTGTAATAATTTCCCTAGCAGTTCTTTTCTAATACAGACTGTGTATTTACAGTGATTACATTCAGAATGTTCTTTAAGCTATATGTTGCATTTGCTGGTGAGTGGAATAACTTGTTCTTTAACAACTAGTAATCAAACTTATCTCATCCTATCCTCTAACATCTACATTTTTGCATCATCATAAATGTATTCTTAACCCCTAAAACACAGAAATAACATGTAAGAAACCTAAAACCTTAATTTATATTGCATTATTTTTTCATGATTGTAAAATACAGTAGCTGTACTTCATTAGCGAACACAGAGAACAAATACACACATACACCAGCAGTAACAAGGCAAACACAGATAAGTGGAGGAGATCAAACAGAGGATTCCCTTCCCTCCCATCTTTTATTTATTTCGAAGGAATGCAAGTACAATGTACAGCAAAGACACAGCACCAAGCAATGAAGAGCAGCAGAGCAGAAGAGATGAAGCTGCAGAGGAGGAAGGAGGGAGAGGAGGACTCTGTACAGAAAGGAAAGGGCTAGATTTAAGGGTCAGTCAGAGGCCATCCAATCAGACTTCGGCACCAGGTGTCTCAGCCCTAGCCAAGTCTAAGTGATTAATCACAGTCTGGTTATTACTTGTAAGACTTCCAAGAGCAGACCTTTCCGGGACAGAGGGGGGTAAGTTTGACCTTACAGGTTGATCCAAGGATAATTTTGCCCCTCAGTGATGGAGGATGAGTGCGATTTCAGTTGGGTATGGTTGGTGTTGTTTCAAAGGTCTCTTCTTTTAGGTAACTGGTGCCCCCTAGTGTACGTCAAGCCCATGGCCATTAACTACTTTACATCTTCACAATCCACCAAACGGCACCAAATATACAGTACAAGGTATGCATGGCTGCATTGGTTCTTTTTTTTGTTTTTGTTTTTTTCCTACCTTCCGGTTTGACACCCACATTCATGAGTTAACCACTTTAAATGACTTGGAACCAAAATATGAAACACAACAGGAGTTACACTACACATGTAAAGTTCAGTGTCTGAAGGCCAAGTTAATACCTCAGTAATACCGTCATAAACCTGACATGTTTTTAGCATTGTTTTCTCAACTGTATGATTTTGTTGCTGAAAGTATTGATTTATATATAAAATGTGACTTTTGCAAGATTTGCAAGTAATGTGAGACATACCAGAGTTAAAGGGAAATCTTGCCATGTCAAGTTTATGCATTTGACTCTGCACTTCAGTAATTAAAAGTAGCTTGTTCATATAAAGTTGTTTGAAGTATTTCATACAAAATCAGTTTGTACAATTTAACTTTTACCGTAAAGGGGACCTATTATGCTTTTCCTTATTTTCAGTCATATATGTATAATGTTAAAATGTCAGATGTTCATATTAAATGTGGCCAAAAGCACCGGCTTCAGATTGCTCAGATTGTTTTTCAACTTTCGGACCGAGCTGATGTCGGCTCATGACAGATTTGTTTATATGGTCATCTGCTCCACACACAGTGTGCAAGTTCACTGCTCCACTTTGCAAACATTATGGCATTTTTCCATTGTTTTGGGGGTAGTTATGACAAACCATAACTGAAGCTTTTTGAACTGTGAATCATGCAAAGCTACTCTTGTGGAGTCCCAGAATAGAAATATAGAGCTGGAAATGAGCATAATAGGTCCCCTTTAATTGGCACACTACATGTCTATGGCATCGCTCTAACATTTATGTACCAAACCACACAGAACTAATGCTCCTACTGTATGTATTATCTAGAACACTGCACTTGAAAGAGTATTGGAAGGGCTCTGATGCTTAACACCTTGTCAGCAGTTCAAGGTGTCTTGAAATATTTTGTAATATAATCAGCAATGAAACAACACAAGTGGGCATTACAGGCCTACTGTGTTCCTTTGTTGGGAGGTAAAATTTGTATTTTTTAAGCAAACTGATATGTAATAATTTAACAGCATTAGTGGCTTGAAATGAGATAAATGTGTTAATGGGTTGTGACTGAGGGAGGAAACTGTAACCACTCTGCTGTCATTGGATCAACAAAACCAAATGCACAGTGTATTTGAAATGTGCCTATTTTTTCTGAATACTCTTCATTTCCTGTGAGGAAACTTAATTTCCTGTTTTACATGCCAAAACTCAGATTTGATGAGATTTCTTATGTTGACTCTTTCATGATTCACCATGTCTTCCTGGATATCATGATCCATCATTCTTAATATCCATATTACTCAATTACAATCCAATAATGCAAGATTCATCATGCAAACATTATCTCAAATACTAGATTTACTTATGCAGCAGCCTGTTGGGCAACTTGAAGAAGGGTGTGCGCCTACTCTATGTACTTACTACACAAAGTTATTATATCCAGCTGTATTCTGAAAGCGCATCTAAAGGCTGGGAAAAGAGAAAAACTGGGCTCATTCTGAAACATCAGCATGCTCAGAGACTAAATCGCCACCATTTGGATAAATACAACAGGTATACTGTGTATTAACAGCTACTAATGTCCAGACACATATGCAGAAATTCTCAAAAAGTCCAATTTAAGTCCATCATGACCCAGCGACTGGAATCACATCTTCGCATAGCCTACTTGCCACCCACACATCAAGGTAAAATACTAATAAAATCCTGAAGGTGAGACAGAAGGAAATAAGTATAGTGATCAGACTGCAGTAGCTCTGACTTTGGTATTTAAACACTTGAATAAATACCAGAAGAGGGTCTTGATGATCCTTTCTATTCAACAGTGCATCGTCATCAGTCAGTGTGACGGGAGGTGGGGCAAAGCTCATTTGTTGATTTGATTGGTTATGTTGGAATGAAAATTTAATGTAGCTTACTAAATCTTGCTTTAGTGGATGCTGTAACTGTACTGGAGCTAAATGTAATGGGTTATTTTACTTGTTAATAGAGTGTAAGAACACACAAGTGTTTTAGTTTTTTTTTAGCACACACAGCATGAGTATGACGATTTCTTGTTGTTCACTACAGCAGGGCAAGACACTCCTCTGTGCATGGCCATCTTTTTTCTAATTTAACTTTTTTTTTCACAAATGACATTTCCTGATTGGGAGGATACCAACATGTGACCTTGGATTATTCCACAGTGTGAATGAAGACGAGCACACAGATTATTTTAACAAACCCCTTCTGCACTAATTCCCTTTGAGGAATACTTAAGCGAGAGGTTTGGATACAGAGGCCCTGAGAGATTTCAGGGAATTTAGTTGGATTATGTCTTTTTTGTTCCAGATGTTTGGAACTGTGGTGGCACACTGTCAACCAATCAAGGACCGTGAAATGTTTTCTTTTTTGCAGCACGACCTCCAAACCATTCTGCTGAACATGAATGGTTTCAACAGGGAAGTTATGCTTGAATACAAATAAAACATAAGAAATTAGACTTGAAAAGAGTCCCGTTTTAGCTTTGTGTACAGTATGTGTGTGGATGTGTGTGTGTACAAGAGGCTCCATTAGGGCGTCACTGGCAGTAGTCTATCAGTAGGGGTGATGGCAATTTCACATCTGGTCCAAAGGGGGGCACTCTCGTCTTGGGAAATCAAGACTGCAGATAAAAAGAAAAGATAGTCAACCTTTAAATCCTTCAACCTCAGAGCAGGCTGTGAGGCTAAATCTTGGCCAGATATTATCCTTTTGGAGCCAAGATGGCACCTGTACCTCTGATGTGCCGTGTCGATCCTCAGTTTCCCTGACAACAACTGCCTTGGTCACCTGCATGTCTGGATGCTGCTGCTTGGCTTCCTGTATTGCAATAGCCAGAGCCTGCAAACAAAATGTGAAGTATGTTTACTATGTTTAAAAATGAATACTAGGAGAAAATGTTATGTGGATTTCTGTTGATTGGCTGAGTTCATTCAAAATCCCGTATAAAAATCCAACAGTTTTGTATACAGTAAGACAATTTGAGTTTAATGCAGGCAAAGAACAGTTGATTTTTTATTCCTAAAAGCAGATGTTTTCTGAAATGACTCAACTGATCTGATATTGTTAGACTGACCCTGAGCGGCTGGACGATGCAGCAAAAGAGCAGTCAAAAGGCGATGGTACGGTGCACCAAATCATGGTTTTTTATTCACCAACACCAAAGTAACACATACATACAATGGTACAGGCATGGCAGTATCACCGATGAGACCTGACCAGCAACAAGGACAGATGGAAACTGGCGCCTTTTATACCCCCATCACTGGTCTGCTTAATTGGATGTTTCCACTCACAGGTTTACTAACAAAAAGATATTATCTCCCAGCTAATCCCCCAAGACAATATCACCCGCCTACACTTACATAATATTTATCCCACTGCTGTACACTCTATCTACTCCTCCCCAGAATAAACAAAGCCACTACAATAAATATACATCTATACACACCAACTACCAAACCCCCCTCTTCCTATCCTAACACTTGGTCTCTCCCGGAACCTTTAATCACGCATATTTATGTTGTCTATCAATTATCAACACTGGAGGTGCACATAGTATTATATAATCGAACTCCCTCTCTCCCTCAGGTGAAGCCGATTATCGCACCTGGCAGAAGACAACACACATCAATCCCAACTCATCATTACCCAATGGTTTAAACTGTTCAATAAAGATCAATGTGCAAATATGCAATGTGCAAACTACTAATAAAGTGCAACAATCACAATTAAAGTGTCATGTGCCATTATTAAAGTGCCTAATTAAATTGTTTGGTTAAAAGTGACAATACAAAGACCCAAATGTGCCATCTTTACAAGGCCTAAGCCATCAGTCATTAGTAACGAAGCGCTCTTCGTTACAGATATGTTAGCAAAAATATATGCCTGCAACACTGTATGAGGGCTTAAAAGTAGTTCCAACACCAACATAATACATAATGACAATAGATCAAAAACTACAAAATCCAAAATCAACAATCACTAAATACAGTGCACACATATATTCTCATGTCACTGTTTCCTCCGCAATTCACTTGTTCAGTGCAGCTCACCTGTTCCTGGTCTACATCATCATCTCCTGTGATTATGATCCTCTTCTCGATCCTGGTCTCTGAATATCCTCCTTTCACCGTCTGCAACACACAACAGCTTCTCTTTAAATAGCCATCAGAATTAGAGCTCACATTTCAGTGTACTCTGTCATAAAAGATGAGTGGACCTCCTCATGTTTAAAGAATTGTAAGTTAAATGCAATTTTTATATGGCTTTACTTAAGTGTCTCTACCTTTGTGACGTGTGTGGTTGCTGAGGTAACGTTTTCAGTGACAAGAATGGGCGACCCTGATGCCTCTCTTCCAATATGCACCTGAGAAAGCATAACAGCTGACTGCATTAAGCAAATACTATTAACAATGACATACATATGCACAAATCAGTACAGCTTATGAAACCAGCATAATTTTTCTTTGATATTTGAGGATATCCATTCAGGCACATTTTCAGGAATTCATGTCGCTGGTCTTTATAAGTAGGTTTAAACCCTAGAGAGCAGGAATGAGCATGCTGCAGGTGGAGTTAAAATTGGTGAGGTCCTCTTGTTTGTACTCACAGGGGATACACTCTGCCTCGTAGAGTAAGAAACCTCACTAAGGCCAGCGATGCCGTGATCCTGAAACAAAAAGTTTTTTTGTGTGACTTATTTTTATTCAGAAGTGACATACAACTCCACAATAGGATTGTCAGTAACAATAATCTGACAGTTTTTGTTCTAATCTCATCAAATATTCCTTCTCATCTATAAAGTGTTTCAATAAAATTAGTAATTTAACCTGATCCGTGAATTCCACAATGGTTGTGGTGACCTCTGACCCGTTGGGCTGGGTCTCCGTCCTGACATCCGTCTTCCTCACTGTTGGCGTGATAATGACATCACTGGCCTCCCTGCTCAGAGGTGGGATGGTAGCGACATGACTGTGTTCCCTGTGCGACTGCTCTCTGTCCACTGATGATGACACTGGCACTGACCTCTTTGGTTTTTTGGGTACTACAGGCTTGAGAGAAGAAAAAAGACACATTTTAGTATTTTCAGGTCAGACAGATAACTGTTGCTTTCTGTTCAAAAATATATGTAATATTTATTAAAGCTTCTGTTGCACAAGAATGAACAAAAGAATACATAAAGCAAAATGCAGTGGTGGAACAGGTAGTCAGATCCTTTACTTCAGTAAAAGCACCAATTTGAAAAATACGCTAAGATCCTGCATGAAAAATTCTACTTCAGTACAAAAGCAGTTAAGGTTTTGCTGTAAAAGAAGTGGTTTTGGTCCCTCTGACTGATATATTATTATAAATGACATCATCAGATTATTAATACAGAAGCATCAGTGTTAGAGCAGCATGTTACTGTTGTAGCTGCTGGAGGTGGCACTAGTTTGAGCTACTTTATATACAGTTAGCTAGTTTAGTCCAGCGGTTCACAAGTTAGGGGTCTGGTGCCCCAAAAGGGTCACCAGATAAATTTGTGGGTCTTCAGATGATTTGTGAAAGTGTGGATCATTTGAACATTTATTGAAATGAAACTATGTGACCCCAACTACACATTGCTTTTTCTAAAACGTTAAAAGCCAAAGAGGTTGAAAACAATTGTTTTCATCTTTAATAATATGTTGTAGTTTCAAAAGCTTGTTATAGTATCCTTTATGTCAAATCTTCATCTGAAAAGTAAATAAAGCTGTCAAATAAATGTAGTGGAAGAGTGAGTACAATAATTCCCTCTGAAATGTAGTGGAGTTGAAGTTTAAAGTAGCATCAAAGGAAAATATTCAAGTAAAGTACAGGACTTGAGTAAATGTACTTAGTTCCACCACTACTGGAAGATGATCTTTTATCCCAGAAATTCAATTCAATTCAATTCAATTCAATTCAATTCAATTCAATTCAATTAAGAAAGAAATTTTAAAAAGAAAGACAAACAGGAAGGAGAAAAGATGGAGGATCCCTCTTCATTTTCCTTCAGTGCTGCTTGATAAAGAGCATCAAACTCAAAACATGTTGCTTGTCTGCATATTTCATTACAGCCACTTACTTTATATTTGCCCTTTGTCTGCGTTTTTGTTGATTTCCGTACATCAGAAGTATATTCAATGTATATTTTAAGGTCTGGACTTGACATTATAGAGACTTTTTACAATTGAAGTTGTACAAAAACACAAAGAACAGACACTAGAAAACACACTGAAATCTGTGACAAAAACTTTGGGTGTGATCACACCACAACATGTTTTTCATCTGGACCATAGTGCAAAATGTCTTTCAGTACATTTAATTCACACAGACTACTACTGCATAGGCAAACTAGAGCTTGTTAACAAAACGTGCATGAACAGGTTGCTGCAGGTAGCCTGTAATCACACTTTGTTGCAGACTTGGATTGCACTAATGGGGTGATATGGGGTGTTAGAGGGTTGGGGGTAGGGGAGAATGTAAATGCAGTCCTTCTTCGGTAGTCTTGGCAAAATATGTCTGCACTGTACATTTCCAGTTAAAAACTTGTGTATGATATTCCTGAAAAATAAAACAATTTTCAGATTTAAAGATTGTTTGTGGTACATTGCAATTATGTTCACACCCAAATTCACCTGCACTGCAGTTTGATTGAATAAATATTTTTAGGCAGTTGTGGTGCCTTAAAATAGCACAGTTCTCAGCTGCCACAACTAATCAAACAAAGGGAAGAGACGCTCCTACAATAAGTGCTACAAATACACTTGATATAACACAGAACTTTGTCTCTACCTGCACATCAGGCCGCTTGACCTCTGGTCGGACCTCTTCAGCCTGGATTTGTTTAGCCGGGGGGCTGCTACTGGCCCCTCTGGACAGGGGAGCTGACACTAATGGAGGTGGAGGTTCAGAGGGGCCCTGTTGCGGGAGAAAATCAATTCCAAAGCACAGACCCCCATCAGGTGACAGGTCCCGCTCTCCTAGCTCTGTCATGCCCCTGGAGAACTCCTCCATGCCCGTTTGCAGGTCCGTGAGGATGGTGAAATCTACTTCTGCCTCCAGACTGGATGTAGAACTGACTGTGATGCTGGAACATTTGCGCTCAATGCCCAGGTGGGTCTCTTTCAGGTACGGGATATCATGGTCCTGGTCATCCTCCGAGACAGAGCCCAGACGTCTCTCCCATGGTTCCCTCTACAGGAAAGAGTGCAGAACACTTAACGCAGACCATGTAAAATACAAGTACCTCAAAACCCACAATACCAGCATGAGAAAACATTATAAATTAGATTTAGTTGTTGTCAGTGTTCACAGATTTAAATCCTTATTTTGAGTTTTTTTGGAGAGGTTTAACTTTTTTGATTAAATGTAAACTTGAAAATGTGTTTAATAGTTAAGTGTAGTTTGTTCGCTCATTTAAAAAGGAGTGGCTTAAGAAAAAAACAGTCTGGTGGAGCTGAGAGATGACTCACTGAGGCTTCGTTGAAAGGCTCCTCGTGAATAGCAGGTGTGGGAGGTGTCTCCTGTAGAAGAAAAACAAACAACAAGCAAACGTTAATATAACAAAGAATAAAGTGTTGATTCATAGAATTCAATCAAATGGCAATCATAATACCTATCTATAGCTAATATATGTGCAATTGTATCAGAAAAGTAGAGCGCAGAAACAGAGTTAGAGAGGTTTTTCTTGTCATTGTGTTAACATGTCATTCTGTTTACAGTGCAACACAGTGATAAGAACATTGATTTTCACATTTAGAGAAACCAAGTTTAAGTGCCCCGCTTTTAAGTTAATATCTTTACTGGGTGGAGTTTACTACATCATTATTTATAAATGAGAACACCTAATTCATCCATCAACTTGCTAAACATACACCATGAACATGTAGAATTCTCAGAGACTCTAAAGCTAAAAGGCTACTGTCAGAGGCATGCACATAGGGTACATTTCATAGATTGACATCCTTAGGAATGACCGCAAGTGCAATGGGAATGCCATGCACTGAAAGGTTTGGTCCCTTTCAGGAAAGAGGTATTCATATTTGTAAATGCAACATATGAATGCCTAAGCCCTGAAGAGCTTTGGCAGCTCTGCAGCCTGTGATTACATCTAATCACCTTTGTCATTTTTGGCTATTGCTACAGAGATGCCAAGACAGAACATTTGGTTCAAATGCCCTTCTCAGTCATTCACGAAAAAGATTTGAAATTATGTCAAAAAGAGGTTTCAAAGAAAAATGGTGGAAAGGTCTTGCGCTCCTTGCAACAGCAGCCACGTTTATCATGTGAGGATGTTGGAAGGAGAGACCGGGTGTTAACGTGACAAGTTAAGTTAAGGTGGTATAAGGAAGGACGCCTGAAGCTTAAGCAATGGGAACTTTGCTTAAAGGCCCGCAGGGTTCTGAAATGGCCAAGCAGATGTCAAGCTTTGCGGAGGGGAAGAAAGGGAAAGCAAAAAGCTCCCTGGGCCATGGACGTGAATTGAGTCGGTCAATGATGCGATGCAGAGGAACGTGAACTTTTGCCTTCTCATACACAGCCACATGAGTTCTGAAGAATGTGTGTGTGTGTGATTTTTTTGGTTTTGTTTTTAGATGATAAAAACAAGATTTGCACGACATCGCCTGAAGCTCATGCAATGTTTTACTTTCCGATGATTGACAAACAGGTTAGGGGTCAGATGGTTTTACCGCTTGCTTCCTCTTGGTCGTTTCTTGGCTGGGCGTCCAGTGGTGGATGTGGCTGCTGTCCATGTTGCTCTGTCTGTCTCGGGACCACTGTGTTTTCAAAGGAAGAGTCCGAGGCGGAGCTGTGGGGAGTTTGGAGCTAGAGTGGAGACTCTCATGAAAATTATCTTCATGTCGCATGTCTCCTCTTTTCCACTGACTTTGCCCTGTTGTATCCCTGAAGTCTCTGAGCTCTTGTTGTCCAAAAATCTCACTCTTAATCTGCTGATGTAGTTGAGTTTGCTGCTGATATGACATCGCAGCATCACTGCGGTATTTGGTGGCCGATGCGTTTTCTTTGACAACATCTGTGGAAGATTGCAGCACAGCATTACCATCCACTCTCCTTCCTGTCTCACAGGATCCATCTTTTGATTTTGTCATCTGCACATCCCCAGTCGCACTGAAGACGCCTCTATCGGACTGGCTTTGAGTTTGAGGGTTTACAACACCTTTGTTCTCTGTACTCAAAGATTTCTTTGATCTCTGAGGCTTGAGAGGAACTATTCTGGTGACTTCCAAGTGTGAGTTCCCAGTTTTGTTGCAATCTTTGTCTCCCTTGGGGCTTGAGTCTTTTATTTTCCACGTCTCGCGATGCTTCACGTCACTTTCAATTCTGCCCCTGTTGCCCTTTGGGAGAGAATCCGCAGATACAGGAGTTTCAATGTTTTTCAGTCTCTCTTGATGAATATTGTGCCCATACTGACAATGATTCACATCTCTGTTGTTCATTACACTCCTCTGTTTGTCATGTGGAGAGCCATATCCATTTTCTTGAATAGAATAGCTTGCTGATACAGAATCATGGTGGCCGTTAAGCGCCAATGTATTGTCCATATCTGTCTGGAAGTCTGTTTCCTGTTTTGGAGATGTTGCAGTTTGAGTTCTCAATGAATCCCACGGTGTTTGACAACTGTTCATACTTGCTCCACTCCCAGATGTTACTGTGAATGTGTCTCTACCCATAGGAGAGGTCTTACTCTTCTCCTCTTTAGTGTAAGTATCCAGCACTCCTTCATAAGCATCCTGCTTGTCAATCAATTTGGCATCACCGGTCGCCTATGTTGACATAGAGTAAACAGTTGCATTAGCCTAGCTAGATACACGTCTCCTCCAACTCTGATATTATTGTTACCCCACATCAATACTGTAAATGATCATTCATGTTAAAGAGCGATGAGAGGGGGACCTAAGATCATGATTTTCTGTGTTTTTTGTTCAGTACAATCAGCCTTTTAAAAGAGAATAGAAGGAGCAGACAGGATAGGAAAGGGATGTCCAATGCAATATTTTAGACAATGACAACATATAGAAAACTAATGGCAGTATTGTAAGTACAAAAAGTCGGGAATAGAATGTCATTCTTACTGGTCTTCGCTCGGGGGTTCCTCCAGGAGGAGTAGCTGAAGAAAGGCGTTTCTCCCTCTGGGCCATCTTGCTGTTAGGCTGTCTCAAAGCCCTCTTCAGCTCATTGATGCTGGCCTGGTGCTTCTGTAGAACATCCTCTGGCTTATCCAAGAACTGCTGCTTACACAGTGAAGGGCACACATCAGGGGCACAAATTACATTAAAATCTGAGCTCTAAATCTATTAGATTCTGGTTACAATTGTTTCCACTGTTGAACTAGATATGGATTCAAGTTGAAAATGAAGGTGAAGTGTTTTTATTTTAAAATACCCTCTCTAAGTCACTTCTGATGAGATTGTAGTGAAAGATTTTCTGTTTTCTGTTTATTTAATGGTGCTGTAGAATTGCTGTAGAATTAAATGCTGCACAAAATGGTTAGACAACAGAGGTCTTAAGGATGACAAGATGCAGATAAAGGCCTCATCCACAGATTCAGGTAAATCTGGAGGCTTGAAAATCTTCTAATCACATTGACAAAATTATATAATATTATATTTTCCTTCAAACACCCACTTCTACTCTGCAGTCTTTGGAAGATGGAGCACAACACCAATTTGGGCATTTGTCATTTGCCTTTGTATTTATTCACGGATCAAAGGATAGACAGATAACAAAAGATCTTCACTGATAATAGCGTTCACAAACTAGGAAACTGACATTCACAACAATGGTATTATTATATGTGATGTTAAAAAGTGGCACACCAATCTGTGGAGTGTGCTGAAGAAAAATTAGCCTGAACATTTGAACATAGCCTCCATTGCTGTTGCTGTTGACATTGTTTTAACAGTAAGTGACAGGCACAATGATAAGCACAGAACTCCTGGGTCACACACGGCACATGCCGAAATAGAGAAGACGAGCAGTACCTCCTGTTTGGGCCGAGGGGTGGCCAGATCCTTGTCCGACAGATGAGGGAGCCCAAGGTGGGGCAAGTGAGATGAAGTGAAGGGTTTTGAGCATAGCAGGAGGTTGGGGGTTGGGGGGTGGGGTTGTTTGGAGAACAGATGCGTGCAGAGACAGAGAGGCAAAATGCTGCAGGTGAGTCAAAAAGGCAGGCGGCCAGACAGACAGACAAACAGAAACAGTTGACTGTCGGGGCTTGGGACTAAGCCATTTAATGTTCTGCCAAGAAGACAGGGACAATCCATTTCAATGTCAGCCAATTGATTATTAATTTATAGACTTAACATAAATAGGAGGATTATTCCCATACTTCTTCATTCAAAGATCTGGTGAGAAGGCATTACAAAAACACATGAACAGTGAACAATGAACAGACTCCTGAATAATTAATGCAATGCCAATATTTCCTACAGTACCCTGTAACACTACCAAATTACCAGTGTAAGACTAAATCACAGGAATAATCTTTACCATCCAAACAAAAACTGAAATTAATTTGGGATAATCACAGACACAGTTTGTCTTAAATGCTGTTAAAATAAATTAAAAATAAACATCAATTAAACAAAAAATAATGAGATTCTTACACATCTCAGCTGCTTCACCAGGAGATTTGTTAACTAGGGAACCACCGATTCACTGAATCATCAACAGCGCTTAAGGGCCATCTGTTTATCCTGCTAATAACAATCAATCCCCTTAATTTCACACAGGGATACTGTTAAAGATTCATGCTCTAGTCTAGAACATGTGTTAAGCTTTTGAATCAGGAGTTTTTTAATGTTTCAGTCACTCTGGATAAGAGCATCAGCCACAGTAAATGCCTGTGAAGTATATCAAATATGAACTCCCACTGAAACTACTTCCCAGTGGGCAGACAAGAAAAGGAAAGACCAGCCTGAATAAATGTGTATTAAACATTTTGTGTCTTTTCATCTGAAGATCGATTCATGTGGTTTCTATGGATTACAGTCAGCTGGAATCCTGGAAATCATGACATGAAAAGAAATAACATTCGTGCTTAACCAACACAGAGTACGGAGCATGACCTACAACAACCAAAACCACACAGACAGACAAAAGTGCCCATGGCCAAAATACCTCCGGTTTAGAGTCTACAGGCGAGCCTGCCTCCTCACCCTGCAGGAGGGGACGAGGCAAAGGACAGAAAGGTCAGAGAGAAGAGAGAAGAAATTAGCGAGGTGAGCAAGGTGTGTTAACATTACAGCAGCGAAAAGAGAAAAACTCTTTGAGACAGGGTGTGAGTTAAAAAAACAAACATCCGGAGCAAAGAGGTTAAATTAGATGTTGGGGAGGAAATTTGAGGAAAAGTGAGTAGAGCTAAATCATATTGAGCATTCTGGAGAGGAGCAGAAAGTGTGAGAAATTAGGCCATGGGGAGAAGAAATACGGACAGTGATTACAGTCTCAAATGAAAAGGAATGTAAGAGAGACGGATGAGGAGTGTTAGCCAAATGTTCATGAGGGATTTTTCCAACTTGGGGCAAAGCTGTGTACTTCTACTATTTAGACTGAGCCAAAGGAACTACTCTGGGTTTTTCTGTACTGTCCTCAAAAGTTTGATATAATTCACACAGGAAAGGCAATATCTCATTAACAATGTCAGTGTTTAGTTCAGTTAATTTGTTGATTCATAATGTGTGAACTAGAATGTACACGTTTTGGGAATTTTTAACAGCTAGTCAAGTAAGTAAGTCAAGACAATAAGAGTTGGAATGAAGTCAGGGTGTGTTGTGTGTATTTGTGCAGTTTTGTATTCTCTCATTTTGTACCTTGAGCTCCAGCATCTTGGTAGGCGTTGAGATGTTGGCACCCCAAGGATGCCTTTGATCATGACCTCGCTCCTGCAGCTCCAGCTCCTGGTCTGTGTAATGGTCCTGGTCTTGGTCCTGGTCCTGATAGTGGTAGTGATCATGCTCCAGATCTAGGCTGCCTTCTTGGTCCAGGTCTTCTCTGGACATGAACTGTGTGCGTTCACTGGAGCTTCGCTGCGACAGCTGGTCCATACTGTCGCCTAGAGCTGAAGCTGGTTTAAGACGAGGAGAGGGAGATGTCAACCACCAAGACTACTGTGTTTAAGTTTTTACGGGACATGATGTGCATAAGCATAAAATCACTTCCTTCATTTATTTTTTCTTTGAGAGATTTCAGGCTCAGATAACACAGGGCTACTGAGCCTTACCCAGGAATCATGAGTCAACCCTGAAAGGAGACTGGAATAACTGAGTTTCTTACCTCCATCAATACTTCGGGGCAGCAAGTACCTCTTGCTAACGGAGCGGTCAAACTGCGGAGCAGGCCTGTCAATAAGAGCACTCGCCTGTCTGGTTTGGGCTTGGGTCCGCCCACTATAGCGGAACTTGGAGCCAATCACCAGGAAACCTTTGGGAGGCGGCTCTGGGGAAACCAACCTGCAGGAGGGTTCAGTTTATGTAAATCTGCCAAAAATATCCAGATTCTGCACCTAGTTTACATATTTTATTTTATTACACACTTGACAATAAGTTTTTAGGACAATTTCCAGAAAGGGGAGTGATGCAATTAATGAATAAAAATGGGAAAAAGTATTAAGTGTTACCCTCTCATTACAACATCTTTACAACTTAGATTATTTTCTGACTGAAAAAACTATGTAATTTTCAGTGTGTAGTTTGGTGTGTCAAATTAGATATTAGCATATTAGGTTCTTACTATAAAAAACTGTATAATGACTCCATTTGCCATATACTACCAAATTACATATCCCTTTCAAAGAAATACACTAAGAATGAGCAGTTATTTGGTAGTAGTTAATTAGTAGGGAAAGTTACCATTAGTGTCAGGAATTAAAATCTTGATGACTGCAAAAACCAACCATTTAAACCCAAGGAAATATTTGTTTATTATTGGAACTTTTATTCTCCATACTGTAGACAATCAGTTGTCTTTGTCTGTGGATGAATTTGACATTTCTGCATTTTCAACTGACCTGCTGTGAACTCAATAGAAATGAATTGGAATTTATTAATTAGACGTGTACTACTCCATTTAGCCTATAATTAGCAGCAAATTACATCATCCTCTTCAGGAACTTTCCTATTAATTTACAATTACATATTAGTTCTGTTCAAGTACTTCCAATACGTTATAGAGAACCTGGGGACCTGTAAAAATTTCTACCATAGAAAGTTATTAATGCATTTGTGTGATGAGTGTCACTTAAAGGATATATCCACTACAGTGCATGCAGGGTGCAACAAGTGTGAAGTCCTACCTGAAGAAGGTGTGGTGCTCAATGCAGACCTTCCACAATCGCTTCGAGGCCCGATGGTTGGGCAGTTTGAAGCCTATGGTGCTCTCAAACTGTTCATACTGAGCGGTGAGGGGAAGGAGTGGGGTGGTGGAGGCGGAGCAGAGGTGAACAAGAAAAGAGGTGTGAGGGAGCGAGTGCCGGGGAAAGATGGAGTGATGGTGGCAAGGGTGAATTGTGTTTACTCCACATCAATGGAAAAATCAATGTTGTTTTTTTCTGTTTAGTTGCAGAAATATCTCTGGCGTCTCCCCACTGCTGTGTCAGGTAGATTTTCCATCTCTAATCAACCTACAAATTAGCCGTTTGTGCACTTGCTCCATCAGATGTTCAGTGGTGTGAACAGAAGAAGCAGGGTTCTAATCAATACGTTATTAGCAATATAACAGGTCTTAAAACATTAGAAGGAGTCCATTAACATGAGGAAACTGACTTTTATTCCACACAAAAATTATGTGGGGGAAAGTTTAGAATAAAAGGGCTTTAAGACACACCCTCCATGAATACCCTCCAGGTAAATTTGAAGTGACAGCTGACTTAAAAGGATGGATCTAAAGAACAAAGTACATGCACAGAATAGCCTTGATACTCAGTATGAAGATGTCAATGTCAGTTTAACAGTGGATGTAAAACACACTTCCGATACCCTTTAGGCCACAGATTGGAGGGGGAAAAAATATGAGAACTTTAATCATTTTAGGGGGTTGAAAACCACAGAGAGTATAATGTGGCTGTAACGGTCCCAAGTAAAATCCTTCATGACTGGCTAATCACATTTAAAGTCACTGTAGAGGAACAGAGAAGGAGGAAAAGAGTGAAAACATGACCTTTTAGCCTCCTGTTTAAGAACGGTATCTGGGTGCTATAAATAATGTCTGAAAAAACACTCCTCGTCACATGGTTTTCTGCAGATAAAACTCTGAAGTAACACTTTTATCAAACCATGAAATGACTATTTATGCTGCTTGCAACGAGTCAAGAGAGACAATGATGTAATTTTAACAACTGTGAAACCATGAAATAGAAATGTGGAGTTGGCTCTTTACCAAATGATCATTCATTCCACTTGCCTCGGCTCTGCCAAAATGACTGTCACAAGCTGTTCTAGTGGGACTATGCATGCAGTCATTGTACAGTGAACTCCTACTAAGTCAAGCAAGATGCAAAAGACAAGATGATAATAGTTTTTTATTTACCTCTCCAGGGCGAATCTTGATGTAGAAGTTACTTCTTTTATAGGAGATCTTGAGGATCTTTGGCCAGGCGAACCGGTTGATCCTTAGACGGTCTCGGTAGATGAGCAGACCGTTGGCGCTCACACCGAGCATTATGTCAATTCCCTCTGAATCCTGACAGATGCAGGCATAGAGCATCATAAAAGCTTGAACACAAGTGTAAGGACATACTGTCCAAGTGTGGGAGTGCCTATGTCTTATCTCTGTACCTTAGCATGATGCAGGTCCACTCCATACATCGAGAGCTTCTTAGCATTTTCTAGAAAGTTCACCTCTGCGTCTGCTGGACTCATTCCCCTACAATACAAATACAGATGATTCATCATATCTTTGATATTGATACCACAAATCAAGTATTTGCCATAATTACCATAGCATTCAATTTCATTAATGAAGTCATATTTTCTCTGACCTGTAGTTATGGTGCAGCTCCATCACCCTCTCCTCCAGCTCACGTGTCTGGTTAGGGGCAAAGCGGAAGTCGTTGACATAGTCAGGACCATGTTCCTCAGGCTCATAGTCTCCCAGTTCAGCCTGGACAGTGTAGGAACCCAAAAGGGCGTGGGTGACAAATGAGCATGGCAGACGGCCGGACAGGATGTCGTCCCTCAACTGCAGGCACAGGTAGTATCTAAAGAAACACAGCAAGATACAGAGGTGCTGTTTCTCTTGATCAGAGAACTTCTGAAAGACCCACTGTTAGACTTGTCTGTCTCAGTTCTAATCTGAAATTGAATCAGAAGCACTACTATGTGACTGTGCCTAAACACAGAGCTGTTAGCATATGACCGCAAATTCTTTCTGTGTGATATATATATATATATTTATTTTTTTTACACGTGGCCCTCATCTGTTTCTCTCAAGGAAAACAGAGGATGAAATGGACTACAAAGTTCTTCACTCACTGAGCCAGTACGCTATGCATTATTTTGTTAAATGGTCACAGATGTAGGACATAACCCCTGCCATTTATATTTTTTCTATCATATAGATACAGGTTTGGTCTACTCAAATTACCAAAAAAGTGTTTTTTTACTTAATCGCCATTGCAACTTGTTGAGGTTTTTAGATCTCTCTTCACAATCCCACCGGAGTTGTGGAGGAATTTTCTTTGTGGTGCCCAGAGAACTGCAAAATAGCAACATCTCTTTCCAGAAACAATTTCCCAGTTATCCAGTTTTTAGGATAGTCCACCGCCCTCAATGTTCATCCTGGTGAAAACTACATAACAAGGCTTTTTGGCGCAGTGTTGCTTCAGTGAGAACAGCTCTTACCAGAGTTTTGTGGATTATTAAGACTAACACAGTAAACGATTTTATGTAAATACTTTGAGCACCACAAACTACAATGTTTTAGACTGGTGCAAGTTTCAGAAATATCTTGCATAATTTGTTTTTTTTGTGTAATTGTGGTGAGCAGACCTTTTTAGCAGTTCATTATTCATTATTGTTTCTAACATTTATTCTTTCTGAAATACAGAGAGATTTATCCAGTGGTGATATGCTTAGTTAAAATGTGTGAACTCGTTTGGCAAAGGCCATGCACCAGACGTTCATTTATATGTAAAAGTTCTGCTCTGCAGGTTTAAAGGGGACTTATTATGCTCATTTCCATCTCTAGATTTTAATTCAGGGACTCCACTAGAGTAGCTTTGCATAATTCACAGTTCAAAAAACTACTTATTTATCTTATACTTGACCTTCATGCAGCCCCTCAGTTCAGTCTCCTTAAGGCCCACTCCCAATGAGCGCACTCTGATCTGATTGGCCAGATTTCCAGGAGCCTGCTGAGTTGCAGCCGTATCAGCATCATGTTTAGTTACACCTGATGAAAACCCAACATTTTCTGCTTTCCTGCTCTATATAAAGCTTTTAAATTACTAAATAACAGTAGAATATGTAACCATATAAAGAAATCCGTCACGAGTTGACATCACCTCATCTCAAAAGTAGAAAAAGACCTTAGTATTCAAGGAAGTCTGGGGCCACTGATTACTTCTACAGTACATACGTTTACCTTGTGATTTGACATTTAGGCCACTTTTAACACGAACATCCGACATTGTAATATTATATATATATATATATATATATATGAAAGAAAATAAGGTATGCAATAGGTAAATAATAGGTCCCCTTTAAGTGTCCTGACCACATGGTGCACAAGCAAGGCACCAAACAATAACTAAGATGGTACAGTTCAACAATTCAATACATATATATTCTACATAACAGAAATAACCAATGAGCAATTATACTGGGTCCTCTCACGTATCTGCCATGCTCTGTCTATAAATCTTTCAAAACAGTCCAACTTAACATTTTACCTTTAGACAACCAAAACAAATCAGTTTTTTTTTACAGCATCCATCTATTAGTTTGCTTCGACCTCTGACTTTAAAGTTCTTGTTGTTGTATTCTGACCTACCTGGTGATGTCTTCAATGAGCACAGATGGGTCCGGGGGGTAGAACTTAACAGAAAATCCCAAATTCCAGAAGCCAACTGTGGACAAACCACCAGCAAGATTGTTTTGTTAAGGACTGCCTGCTCATTAAAATACTGCATGTGTGTGTTTGGATCAATTGAACTGCGGGTGTGAGACTGTGTATATGTGTGTGTCTGCTGCACTTACTCCGAATTTGCTTCTTAATCTCTTTGGAGGGATCCAACCAATTCTGATAAAGAAATAAAGAACATTTTCAACCTCTACATAATCATCCATTCTCACATTTTTGAGAGCCCTTTTAAGTACTGCACCTCGTTCTTCCCTTTTTAAATCAATTCCATCGTTAAAAGCCAAATATATTCACACTACAAGAAAATGGATAAAGGCTTCTATAAACACTGAAAGCATCAATATTGGGGCCATAAATGCCAGTTGAATCTAGCTCCCTCTGCTTAATGTCACTAGAGCTTTCATTGTGCTCTGCAGACCACGTGCACCATTTTTAAAAGGCCATACTGTTTAATCAAATTTTAAAAGGTTAAAGGCCATGTATGCCACTCTTAGGCTGTAAGTGGTTAATCATGATTGAAAGGGCAACTGGGGACTCACTGCTTTAAAAAAACTGGAAATGACAAACTGGTTTAATCTATCGTTCTGAAATATGTGTTATAATTGAATCAAAGCAGTAAATAAACTATTACAGGCAGTTCTTCCTCTCTCTCACACTTATCAACATGTATGTTTGGACTTGGACTCTACATATGCTGTAATTGCCCCCACATGTTATGAATAGTAGTCACTGTGGCAATCAAAGCTAAATTAAATACTAATGTACTTCTGTGTTTATGATGAATTGGGGATTGAACCAGAGAGACATCAGTGCAGTTGGTTGCACATCTGATATTACACAATAAACACACTTGTGCTGCCTGACGCTTTCAGATCATGGGGGATTCAAGAAGCATGTGGAACAGTACTGTACCAATGTTAGTCTTATCATTTTTGTTTTTACTGTCAAAAAATGTATCACTTCCACAACAGCTGCACAACTGCAGTGGAGGTGATGATGCACTACAACAGTATACACCATAACTACATGCCTAAATGCCTCTTTACAACATGAGTCAACTACAACACTGGTAACATTTTACAGTTACATCCCTGTTTTAAGATAAATAATAATACCCTGCTTTGAATAATATTTTTTTCAGAAAAACAATTCATTTACACAGTCCTTAAAATGACATCATACCTTTCTCCCTTGGCTCAAAACTAGTTGTGATCACAAATCATGTTTGTAGGTACAGGGCTTGAACAAAGATTTAAGGTGAACACAGAGGGTACATCTCAAGCCTCTTAATTGCATTTCCTTAACTTGTATTCTTTCCTTGCATCTAAATCCCTCCTGGCGAGGATGCATGGAGATACGTAAGGAAGACATGTGAGGTGAGGGGAAATGAGGAAATGATTTTAGAGAAACAAGACATCCTTTCTTCTGAAGTGGCGTATCACAGCTGGATCAACTGTCAGTCCACTTTAAAAACTGCAACAACTTTTAATGGAGTCTGTGTCTGCACACATGTGCACTTTGCTAATACTAACAGAACACCACTACACTACACATACTAACATGTATCACTGCCATCTCAGCAGCATGTTACCTGTTAGACAAACACCTGCACATTAATCAAAACCTGCATTCTGTATTCATACTGTGTACCGTGTGCTGCTCAGTGGCACAGGAATCATTTCTATTGACAGAATGCCTTTGTATTATTTATTAATTATTTGTGTCTATATATATTGATATTGTGATTGTGAATGCATTATTTAATAACCCAGAATATGATTAGGGTGTCTTCTGAACACTAAAAATGTATTAAGCTAAATGTAAAATGATGTAACTTATCAGACTGCACGCTCAGGAATTTTCAGTCTCATACGAATGTAAACTACGATAAATTATGTAAAATATAAATGTGTTTAAAATTCTTGCTGACAGACTGTCTGAATTTTATCCATAATAAAAAATTATGGGAGAAATCAAAGTTCATAAAAAGACAAATTATTCTAATAAATTAAGAAAGTTGTTTATGGTTCTTTGATTGATTGGACTGAGGATGAACAGATGTTTAACTGGATGGTGAATCAGAAAACAAATAAAATACAAAAGTGATCCGTCTCCACTCCAGTATTGACTGCAGTGATGTTGCGATGTATCAGATCAGTCTGATTAGCTGCAGTGTCAAATCAATAACGGCTTTCCAACAAGGGGGCATATCGGACAATAAAAGACTTCTGTGAAGGCTGCTCTCATACATCCTTCCTCCTCAGAGATTCCTCCTTGCTCCTTGATCCTTGCTCCTCAGAGCAGAAATTAGAGCTTTGAAACAGTCTTCAAAATGGTGGACCAGAACAATTTCCGGTTCAAGTGAGGTTTGAGGAGTGAGGAAAGATCAAATAAGAGACTTGAGATGTACCCAGAGAAACGTTGCCCCCTCAGCAGATGAATGCAGAACCAGACTTCTTCTTACATCATTATGAACATTGAAGCTCAAACATTCAAGTGAAGTAAGAAGATAAAAACACAACTTTATTTTTTTTATTATGAAAAAGTAACTAAATACAGCTTTATAGTGTAGATTTTTCAGAAATGTTGCCAATTGACATATTAAAGCTTATTTTATGGGGAAGAAGAACTAATGGTGAATGTTCCTCAAATATAATTTACAGGAAATAAACACAAATTGATACAGGAGAGTTTCTACTTTGAGACAAAATTAGTGTTCTCAGTTTAGTTTGAATGTTGTTGCATTCAAGACACAGCCATGCAGGTACAGATCTTAGCGGTCAAGAGCTGCAGTAAATGACTATGAGTCACTGTGACATCCCCAACAGTCTTTAATGGTGTGTATGTGTTTGTGTGCGTCTGACCTTGGTGTTGTCCGTGTCGTAGTAAGTCAAGCCAAAGTAGTCCCTCTCCAGCAGGTTCAGATGGCCACACACCATGTCCAGCAGGGTCTGTCCCTTGGCAAATTTCTGTCACACACACACACACACACACACACACACACACACACAAACACACACACACACACACACTTATAAGAACACACAGAAGGTGGGCAGGTAACATGTTGCAGTTGCACTTATATCCCATACTCTAAAAGACAAAAACAAGAGGAAAGGGTGTTCCAATGTAATCTAATAAAGTTGCATAAGATGGTCTGGCATCCAGTGTAAAATAAATTATTTGTAAGACTGTGTGGAATGGCATGCATTGTATTCAGTGGTTGGTTGGTCTAGTAAAATAATATTTAATATTAAGTTTTATATTTTATATTTAACAAGACAAAGTAGTCAAAAATATCTGTAACATAAAAATGCACCCCAATGGCGGTCTGTGAGATGCTTCCAGCTCTCAGTCTGTCGTCTCCCCTGTTGAGTAGGAGGAGCATCCCTCTGTATGTCTATATAAGGGGAGAATTTGCATTTCGCATCAGTGGTGTTTCAACAGACCACACCTATTTTCTCTCCAGCCCTTCGGGGCTGAAAACAAGGCCTCTGTGGGTTGCACAGACGGCCTTGGCAAATGCTATTTCCACACACACATGCACAGACACAGACACACACATGCCATATTCATCTCCAAGGGAAACCTGGCTCCTATGGCGACAAGGCAACCAAGCAGCTGTTACCATGGAAACAGAAGTAATAGGTCCCTTCTGTGTGTGCACGTGTGTGTCCTCTCACTTTCTCAATCTCTGGTTACTACAAGGCCGCCACACAGCTTTGTTCAGCTCCTCTAGTAAACATTCAGTTAACCTCTTTAAAAAATGAAGAAAAGCTAATTCATGAACCATTTTAGTAACATGTCTCTCAATCAAATGAATAATAATCCACATCTTGCTGCACTGAGGCGGCCGTGGGAAGACTAGTGAGAACAATGCTGATTAACAGGCAGAGGCTGCAGTCAAGAGATTTTTTGGGGAGTGGCGCATATATTCGATTTTGCAACAAAATGAAATTGCAACACATCTCAGGTGGTCCCCCAAGCATAGCAACCAATTCAGGAGCTGTTGATGAGATTCCGTTGTCGCTCCAATTGGCTCCAATCACATTTCTGTAACTAGTTCTGTGGGCTGATTGTGTTAGCAGCCATTTGGTGTAATCCTAGAAATCCATTTTGCTGATCGCCTCACCCATGCAAACAAGATGAGGAGAGACAGACAATGTGTGAATGAGTTAATGGCTGGCCGTGAAGAAAGTAAATCTATTAAACTTTGTCACTTTGACTAATGAAAGTAGAGGGATCACACTGTGTAATCAAATAGATAGAGATTTGTTAAAGTTAGCTAGAGACATAGTCATTTCTGTTATGCAATGTAATGTGTTACAGTGCTTAATATTTACAGTTAATACTAACTAGAAACTATGTAATAACCTACTCAAATTAAAAGTACATGGTACCATTGCATTTGCCTGCACAAATTAATGTCCAAATTGTGAACTATTTCAAAGTATAAATCAATTATTGCACTTCCACAAAGTTGGGGAACATGCAAGAGACAAAGACATTACTTGCCAGTTCAGATTGGTGTATATTATTACCATGATGACTAAAAGGGATAGTCCAGTGATTTAGTACTGTGTTAAAAGGATGATGGAAATTGAAGCAGAGTCCATTCTGATTTACAGTTAAAAACTGGAACTTGCTTTGCCTAAGATGCCTGAAGCATCTTTGATTAAACCCACTATGTCTGATAAATGCCCATAAAATCATCCGGGTTATTTTTTCAGATTTTATAAAGCTGCCCCCAGAGCCACAGATGACTTTTACAACCGCTTTCACAGGCTGAGTAGAACTCTTGAGGATGAGTAAAATGAACTTCATGTATAAAATAGATAAAGTACAATGTCCCTTTAATAAATCTTGGAACCAAGTTGACACTGGACTCAAGAATATGGTTTAACAGTCCTGTCACTTTTTATGCACAGTTCATTTAAAGTAAACAAACATTACAGTCTTGTACTTCACACTGGATTCATTAAGCAACATCATATTTGAGGCTACCATATGGAGGAAGTAGATGTGAATTCAATTAACATTTAAATTGTAACACTTAAGGGTGGATGGACGGAATATCCTCTCTGCTTACAGAGTAATTTAATTAATAGCTTCAAAGCTGGTTATAAGGCATAAGACACTTGAATGTCATTGTATGCAATACAATTACTTTTTGTGGCAACCCTTAGAAAACAGCAGCAGTAAAAACACTAAGAGATAAGTAAAAATAATAAAACATAATAAATAATAAATTATTTACATAATTTATAAGAATGTTGTTTAAAAAAGATGTATTGCACTTTCATACAACTGAGGTAATCGTAATAGTGGTTGTTTCACCAAGTTTGAGCATGGCAAGTCGGAAAAAAGCTTCAAAAACATATTTGATATGTTCAAGTTTCTAAAAAAAATGCATTGTACAACTCCAAATGTAATCAAATGTTTAAGAGCCAATTGTTGCTCAAAGGGTACCACAGACAAGCTGTAGAGAGGTAAGTCAGTCTAGAAGTTACAGAGACTGCCCTCCAACCAAACAAGTTGAGCTCCAGTGCTGGCAAATATACACTCTGAAGTTCCCTCGAGCAAGTTTGTGAACTCAGTTGAACCTTCAGGGCTGAAGCTGACTCTGCACTCTGACCTCCCATGAGGAGAAGGAAGTGAAGAGCAAGGCTGCAGGGAAATGTATTAGATTGATGCTGTTAAATTGTGAAGAAATGATGCAGGATATACTGTAGATTTATTTCATCACTCTTTCAGCTTTTTTCAAATGAGGCCGAGCTTTGCGACAGTATCATGAATCTTTCATTTGTTTTTAAACTTGTTAACCGCATAACCTCACATTTATGGAGCTGGTGTTTTTTCTCTGAGGAGGAACTTCAAATGTAAGAACATTGGAGGCTTTTAGTATGTGTGTAGTTGTAGAAATGTATCTGTTGTCACTTCTTTACTGCATGCTTGATTGCTACTGCTGCATCTGTCTCCCAAAGTGAAACAGGAAAAAAAAAAGTTATAGAGATGATTTGGTTTGGGAGATAATAAAGTTGTGCGTTAATACTCTCCACAACTCATGTGAAAAAGAACCACATTTAAACAGTTTCAGTGCAGGACAGACTGAAATATCAGTGGCGCAGAATTCAGGAAAAGCAGATCCAAAACAGCCCTGCCTCTGCAATAAAGTAAAAAGCTCACATGGTTGTGTGGTTAACCAGCAAAAATGAAATGAACCATGAAAATGAACATTAACATTTCTCGGGTTGGACCTACAGAGAAAATTCCGTTCAGCCAAAGTTTAAGTCGTTTAAATGCGGGTACAATGGTCTCCTCAGGATATTATTTAAAAGGCCAGATGTTTCATTCAAGAAGGTTTTAAAAAAGCAATAGTGTTCCCAGCTTGTAGGCACTTGAGTAGGCAGGTGGTGGGGGTCTTGCTTTGATAGTGTGGCTTCAGGTTAAGGACTGAGCAATGTAAATGCACTGTGCTCAATCAATATCCATAATGTCGTGAGCCAAACATCAATAGGAGACTCAGGCTGCTTCTCTGTGTTTTTATGATCAGGGGCCCCGCTTTCTCGGTCGACATCATGACTGTAATTATAGTAATGATTTTACTGCATTCATCACTGTGCCCCTGCATGTCTTTTTTTTCTCCAATGCAGACTCACTGATCCACACACACTCATACATACTACAGTACACAAACAAGCAGTCCTGATATCAACCTCCTCTTCATCATTCTCTACTCCTCCTCCCCCACTCTCTTCATTTTTTCCTCCTCCTCTTTCCTTCTCCCATTCTATTTTCTCCCCGGTCAAACATAAGAGCACTCATCTGTCAGCTGTATGGATTTCCTGTCAAAGTCCAATACCTCTAGTGTCACTGCCCAGGTGACATGAATGAATGTGTGTGTGTGTGTGTGTGTGTGTGTGTGTGTGTGTGTGTGTGTGTGTGTGTGTGTGTGTGTGTGTGTGTGTGTGTGTGTGTGTGTGTGTGTGTGTGTGTGTGTGTGTGTGTGTGTGTGTGTGCATGCAGGAGACACAAGAAGGGGAAAAAGGGGATTGTGTTGAAGGAGAATGTGTGTGTGTGATACCTCAGTCGGGACTCCAGACATATTTCTCTGCGTGCAAGCTCATGTAAGTAAAATATGTGAGGTCACGCGACAGGCAGTAAGCCATAAAAGGAATATAGTTGACAGGAATGAGGTCAGGTCGTCAACAAGATCATTCCCGTCACACATCACTCTCCATCATCAGCAGCAGCCAATGGGATCCTAAGCATGGCTTTAATGTGATCCGTGGCGGCTCTCTAAGTCCTGTCCGGGATCTCCCTCTGGTGCGGAGCCACACTCGGAAGTCATTTCAGTTCAGGAGCTGATTAATTTTCTGCAGTACTCAATCATGATGAGTGTGGGGGCTACTGTGAAATTCAAATAAACCGACAATGGTGGGAACTCACAACCCTGCACCCAAACACAAAGGGATACAGAGTCACGATTCACAGATGCTTGGGATTGCTCATCTGAGTCTTCCATCCCCCACAATGCAGAGCTTGTCTCACCTCCCTCCACCCATCACTCCCCCTGCAGTGAGAATAGCAACAGAACTGTATTTCCTGACTCAGTAGCATGTACTACCAAGGGAAACTTAATCCCACTGAGGTGTACTGTGGTGTAGTTGCTGAGTCAAGGGCTCTGTTCAAATGGGGGAGATGTACACCAATTTCTAAAAACATTGTATTTCTTATCACCCTGTACAGCAAGATATGAATTTAAAGCACATGTGGATTTGTGGCATGAATAAACAGCCAATCTGAGTTTAACTAGAGCAGCAAAACAACCTTTTGAAATGTATTATTTTCTAATTATGTTTCTGCATGTTTTCAGAATTGCTCTCTCTGCTAAAACAATTACCAAAGCTATTTGGAAAGGTAGCTCTGTAGTTGTAAAGATGGAAGCAGCTTTAAAGTATAATTGCGTTTTATGACAACTTGGGTTTTTTTGCCATTTTGGCTATAGTTTTTATCGGTTATGATAACTGTGTATCCACTAAAGTAATAACTGAGGTCCGGGACCATGACCCAAAACAAAGTCTAAAGGAGTCAGATGATTACACAGGTCGTGAACTAGTCCTGATCCAGGAGGACCCACTCACAGATCATAGGAAATCTTTTTTAGCAAATCTATAAACTGAGAAAAAAAGCAACTGTTAAGTAACATAAACATGATTTATTTTGACAAATTCGGACGTAGACGATAGTCATGCGTAACTGAAATTGAGCCCACATGAATGTTGATAATAGTTATAGGTCGATGGATGTAGCATCGCTCAGGAAATCTGTGTGCGTCTATGGCAAGTACTATGAGTCAAAGTTGGACCAAAAAGTCCAAAACTTTAAATAAACTTTGATGGATGTTTAAAACGGACTGTTTGGATAATGATCCTATTGTTTGACAATAACCTACAATAACATTAACCTCTCTGATCATCTGACTGCTCATGTCTTACATTGTCTGACTCTTCTAGTGATGTTCCACATCTCCGCAAATAACTTAAAGTCCAATGTTATTATTACTGATATAAAATAAGTTGCGAGTTGTAATAATTTGTTTAACAAACTTTTGTAGTAAACTTTTTCATATGGACTGATCAGTTATTTTCTTCATCCTTGACGATCAAAAGTAAATAGCATACCTCAACTGCTGTCTCATAGTCTGAGCCGTCGAGTAAATTCACTTTGACAGGGACAGTCTTGGGCCTTTTGTTGGTCTTCTGGGGGGATTTGGAGGCCTTGCTAGGGGTCTTCTCGGAGCTATCATCCATATCCCCATGATCTTCTGGAACCTGGTAGAGAGAAAATCCTTCCCTCTTAGCAAGTGAGCATCAAAACAATGTCTTTTGTCTCTGTTTAAACATCTGAATTCTGAGTCTCAAGAGGCATTGTGTACTTGCAAACTGATTTTAATCCATAATCTTTGATCATGTGAGGCAGTCATCAAATACATGATGTAGTGTGTGAGCTGCTACTCTAAGATGTTGAGATGTTAAGTTGCTGGCACAGGCAGAGGGGGCTAGATGCCTTGCATATCAAACAGGATGCTGGAAGGCCCCTGAGTGATTGAGAGGCCTGAGTAAAATGATCTACAGCTGCTGTGAGCTCCACAGCACTCCCACCTGATTGGTTCTCCTGGCGTCACCCTCCATTGCGCTCTTCATCTCCCCAGCCAAAGCCTTCTCTGTTGTCATAGAAATGGATTGCAGTCCTGCAACCACACACAAACATATTCAGTCAACATCAAATATTTTCCTGTTCTTAAAACTAGTGTGGAATACTTAATTTACTGGTGCTGAAAGTCTAAATTGCCTATGGACTCCTGAAGGATTTGACTCATGAGATCCGTAAGCAAAACACCTTCCCCACCTTGTATAAAACATACACTTAGACTGACTCGGGATGATATTTCTGTGTAATGACTTGGCCACAGAACAGAAACTTGTGATGACATCACATCCGATTTCTTTTGCAGCTGACAGCTACTACAGTATGTGGTGTTTTAATTGGCCTGTACGGCCATGCAGATTGAGTGTCTGGACGGCGAACAAGACAAAAAGGGTAGCTCAGCTAGTGCTGTCTCACAGCATCCCACAGGAGCACTCTGCATGAGGAGTGCTGGCTTCAGGACGCTCTCCTCTCACACTAGCAAAGGAGATAGCAAAAATTACATCAGCCAGAGAGCCCTGCGGGCACCGCACAAGACAGCAGACACACCGAGATAGAGTGTGAGAGAAAAAGAGAGAGAGAGGTGGAGACAACAAGGAGGGAGAGGGCACTGGGAACGTGACGACAATCTGAGAATGAGACAGGAGGAAGGAGAGAATAGTATCAAATAAAAGGCAGAGGTTATGAGGAGAGAGACACCTGGGAAGAGGAAGCGAGGGCGACTAGAGAGTGAGACATACAGTGCAACAATGCTGAGACAATATTCGTGTGAGACAGATGAGGCTTCTCATTTGAAGGTGACCAGTACTATGCTCGATCTGGACTTTTACACATTGCTCTTTTTCTCTGGGCGGCATGCAGTAAAAGCTGATATTCAGATTAGGTGGTACAGCAAAGAGAAACAAATTATCCGAGATAAAGCCTAGAGTCAATCTATAGCTTTATTATGAGAAGTGAGCACGGGGTCACGAGTTTAACATTCCTTCTATGTCAGCTGAAATTTTCCTAGATAACGCAAATTATTTTCATCAAATTACAGGGTGCATACTTTCTCAAATTTAAGCCATTTTTGTTGGTCTGATAGAAATATAGGGTAATAATTGCCAAACTCTTAGGTTATTCCTTTCCTCAAGTGTATTGTTTTTTCTTGGAATATCCCCAGGTTTTAGTCTCAAGAGAAAGGTTGTGAGCAAGAAATGCATATTCTAGCATAATTGAACAATTTCTTCCTAACAAAAATGAAGGAAAGCCTTGGGCTGACACATTTCCTTCATTTTTATATAGTTTAAGAACTGGAGAGCACTCACTACTTCATTAATGACTCCCTATGAAGTGTTGAATGGCCATAAAGCCATAAATAGAATGTGCTTTTCACTTCAAAGCCACAGCCATCAAATAGTATACTACAATTTATAACTGTTGAACATGAGAATATAACCTCCTCTCACAACATGTTTGTGACAACATTTGTAAAATAAACCTTGAATCTTGACTGTGAAAAATCTGAAGAGAAAAAAAAGAAATAAGGTATGAGGTTAATGAGAGGAAAGGATTAGCAAGGAGGGGACATGGGAAGCTCTGATAAAAAGCACAAAGCTTCCGGGGAAAGTCGTCATTAAGGAGGAGCGAAACACAAGCTTAATTTGGTGTAATAAGAGCCATTGAAGTGTTTGTAAACAAGTAAGTAAGATATGGTAGTATTTCCCAGCAAAGAAGAGGCCCTAATTAACCATTTTTCCCCTCAACCAGCTGTGTGAGAACATCTCTGTGTTTACAATTTGGGAGGCTGGAACACAGCTCGTCTCAGCTTTTATGATAGGTCGACCTCCCTCTGAAGCCAGATCAAAGAGGGGTGCAGACTTTCTCTGGCAAGGCTACAGATGTCACACTCACACTGTGCAATGCTTCTCCACAACTAGCCCTGCAGGTAACTTAATTAGTCAAATTAATGGATAATATTAATAATATTAATTTTAAACAATATTCTTACTTTTCATGCTGTAGTAAGAAGAAACTCGAAAAATGTATATGTGTAAATTTGCCTGATATGACTCATGTTTATGCAATGAGTCAATGTCAAATTCAGACCAGGGAAGCAGCCAATTTACATGAATGCATATACGTATATACGCTTCATGAGGAAGCAGCATTGCTGTCAAACTAAAACTCAACACTGCATGAAGTTTACAATGAGTGTACCTTATATCAATACATGTATCTCATCAATAATGCACCCGGTAGTCCAAGAACATCTCAAAGACACAGTGCAGATTCACAACTTCAATACTAATGATAATAAAACTTAATTTATATGGCACATTTTATTAGGGTTGAGAAATATTTGATGATAATATGTCATTCTGTTGTCCAAATGAATTATCCCATGCCAAATTAACACAATTAGTTATTAAGGTTTTACATCTGTGAAGATTCTTGTCTGATATTAAGCATACCACTGAAACACAATTGATTTTACTAAACTGTAGAGCCTGACTGATAAAACGGGACATATTAGCCAATTATTAGCCAATAAGCCAATAAGTAACAAGAAATTGCAGCACAGAAAAGCTGTTTCTGATTTTGAGTACAATGTTTTAACAACTGCACCATTATGAGGTCAAAATGAATTTGTCTGATACTTTGGTTTATGGCAAATAATGTATGATACTTCCATCAGCCACAAATGCACTTGTTGTTTGCTGATCAGCATAAGTTAGTGTGCTATCATGCTAAACTAAGATGATGAACATGGTAAATATTAAACCTGCTAAACAACAACACATATAATTTGGCTTTGTGAGGATGTTAGTGTAATGATGTTAGCATTTAGATCAAAGGGACGTCATTGTTGTATTGTTCATATAAAAGCACATTTCAAATAGTAACTGTTGTATCTTAAGGGGCACATGATTTAAATTCCAAGTAAATTCTTGACATGCATTTCTAACCTGATCTCATTCTGCTAGTAAATATCATTTTTTCTGAACACTCTCTCATGTGATCTGTCAATTGTAATACCCCCACTCATGTCAACCCCATGAAGCACCTTTGTCAGAACAACGTGTCAGTGAATAACACGCAAACTTGAGGAGAATCCTAATAGATCAGTGTCAAAGACTCAGGGCACTCATTTCACACACATCATGATTGCGAGGCCAATCAATTCTTTCATTTGGGTCACTTTGTGATTCAATCACTCTGGCTCTGCATCAGTTCTGGTCTCCGCACACCTAATCATCTGTGTGAGGGAGATGATGGAGACAAAGATGTGTGAGGAGCTGCGGTTTCTCAGACTCATAATTGTCTTCAAATACATTCCTATTACAGGTCTTTCTTTACAAAATCATCAGGGGTCCTTTGGTTCATGAACTTCAAAGAATGACAGTCAGGGAAAGTGAAGGATGACAGCATCAGTGTAGATGAAGTTCTGAAAATAACGTGTGGTATTAAAGGCCTCAAAATATCTAGTAAGTTTTCTTTTCCTTCCTAAATAAGACAGAAAAAACTTTTTTTGATTTACACTGCAGAATGTTTATTGATTTATTGACCAAATCACTGTCTGACTAGATTTGGAAAAGTGCTTGAATTCTATCTATTGCATATTATTATACAGAGACACTACTGTGAGGCTGTAGTACAGTCATAGGAGCCAAATATGTTGTTATAATAACCTAAATTTAATTGTAATATACTGTGTGTACATTGGGTGCCTCTGCGCTAGTATCTGGAGCTTAGGTACTGTAAGTAGGAAAGTCACTGTCACTGTGTTTTTGACCAGCCTGACTGACCTGATGAAAACCAATAACATCCACAACTAATTGAAGGTCAGTTAGCCCAAACCACATCAAGAGATAGAAGTCGATGTGATAATAATGAAAAAACGTTGGAAGCTTTTCAGTCCATTTTCAGTGGTTCACTGAAGAAGAACAATTTCTGTTAAAGCCCCTGAAAACAAAGAGAGTTAAGACAATCTTTGTTATTCCACATGAAATGTTTCTGTGTTTTCATCTGAGCTTTTCTCGCTAGTTTGAAGTGGGTGATGTGCTGTTGAAAAGAGGTGAGGGAATGTGTATGTATATATATGACAGTTGTGGGTTTTTTGCTTCAATTGCCTCTCAAGCTAAAGTGAGGCTTCAGCAGTCTGAGTTAGTCAAATCATGCAGATAGCTTCCAAAATAATAGTCTTTTTAGTAAAAGTGTCTTTGTGTTTCTATGGACAGAGTCCCTCTTGAGCTTCAGTGTAGGGATAGCAAAAGAAAGAGGGAATTGTATACTAAAAGACTGTAACTTTGGAAAACATCTATTTGATTAACTGGGACTGCCGAAGCCGAACCTGAGATAAACTTAGGAAAAACAACAGTTTGCACAGAAGGGTGCCTCCCGCCCCTTCCATTAAAAGCACATTAGGAAGGGATCTCTTAATGGCACATTTGATCAGTAGGAATGATTACAGCAAGAAAAACCTGGCTAAACCTGCCAATTGTTTAAGACAGACTTGAACAATTATGAATGTATCCTTTAAGACCCTGATGTGCATTGATGAGCACCTTGACCTGACCAGAAACTGCTACAACATTGTGATAATCGTATCACCTTAGATTAATTTGTATGAGGTGTAGAAACAACAACATGGGCATGTGCAAAATATAATGCAGTCAAATGTAACAACCGTGCAATGAATACTGTCTGAATACATACAACACGACCTCAGCTGTAGGTGCAGCCGTAGTTGCTGTATGTGGCAAATAATGCTCAAAATAAACATCTACATAATCATCTCTCTCAGCTGCTTGTGGCATTCAACATGAATCAACAGTAAGCAAATTTACCAGTGCAAATCCTGCAATTCATTCAGAGAGGAAGCCATGATTCATTTACACCTCCTTGGCTGACTGTCAAAACATGGAGATGGTCCAATACTGCGTTAAGATATGAGACATCTGTAAACTTGTATATTTCAGCAATCAAATATCTTTCTTCCACATTTTCAAACAGTTTTTTCACACTGCAGTTTTTTTCAAATATTTGCTGTATTTTTGAGTGAAAATTTAAGTCTAAGATCTATGATGTACGGTATCTCCAACTGGAACCAACCGTGTCTTCAAATCAAACGCTTTGTTTTCACGAGAAGTGTTGCCTGTTCAACTATGTGACAAAACACTGCAGGCATCAGTATGATAAGCTGTGTTCAGCTGATCAGTCACAGTTATTGAAAATCTTTTAAGACAAGACAGATAAGCAAAATTCAGTCTAGTTGCTTATCGTATCTCACACACTCTGGCGTAGTACACATACATTCACATACACACAGACTTTCCTTTTGCTCCTCTCATTTAGGACTATATCAGCCTAGCCATGTCAGTCTATCTCTGGGGATGACCTCCTCTCAGATCCACTTCAGAGTCAGTCCAGATACATAGTGATCATTATTGAGCATCACAGGCTCAGTATATATGGCTGTCCTCATGTAAGCTTGAATCAACTGCAAGACTTTGAGAACACAATCAGTGAAGTGGAAAGAAGTCTCAAAGGAAGCAAAACACAGACAATATGACACCCCCAAACAATCTGCAGCAGTGCGGTTCAGATAAATTGCCAGATAGTAACGGACATGATGGCTGATCATCTAGGGCAGAATGATGCCCATGATAGAGCGCTCACCGTGGCCTGCCTGTGCCCATTTGTCTTCATGCCGTCTTTCAAACAAAGAGTCTGTCAATTTAGAGGCCCAAAAATTGATGCGTCTTTAGACAGACATCAGTTGCCTACAGGCCCATCTTTCATCAGGAGGTGGGCAGAGAAATCTGTCAAAAATAGCATCTCAAAAATATGTCACTGTGGTGCAAGGGAAACACAGGGAAGACAGCTTG
Source organism: Scomber scombrus (assembly GCF_963691925.1). NCBI lineage: Eukaryota > Metazoa > Chordata > Actinopteri > Scombriformes > Scombridae > Scomber > Scomber scombrus. The sequence continues at coordinate 12,819,401 of NC_084979.1, read as the reverse complement.
TGGATTCCTCTCGCTCCTCAGACACAGTATGCTGCCAGCAATGTATGCATGTGCTAACAGTGTGAAGTGTTTTGGAGTATGTTTTAAAAAAAAAAAAAAAAAACAGAAGTCTAGTTAACAGTATGAGAGTATGAGTCATCACCACTTCACCTGCAAGACTTTGAGAACGCATTCAAAGTGGAAAATAGTATCAAAGCTTTGCAAGAGACGTGTGTGTTTTAGAATTATCTCACTATAAGATGTTATATAACAAGCTTTTGATTTCTAATAACAATCAATCAACCATTCTGTCATCTGAGGAAATGATGCTGTGCTGAGCTGTTTTGTGGTTGTAAACATAACAATGTAGCATAGGGAATCCTCGTTTTAACCCCGCCTTCGTTTAGATAGAATATCTGTCTTAATATCTGCCTGTCTCTCAAGTTTTGACCTCTTTAGACTTTCTTTCCCTTCTCCGTGCACCTTGTAAATAGGTGAAGTTGTGTCAGAAACACCTACTTTATATCTTAAAAAAAACAAAACATTGAGATTTTAAAAACACATCTCAGCATTTTGTTTCAGGTTTTAGAGCTTTTATCAGCACAACAGAGCTATTTCCCCCTCGCTATGTCGCTGATTGCTGTATTTTACTACTTTTAGAGCAGCAAGTGCAGCATTTAACTCTGCCGTTTCCTTTGTCCTGTGCTGCTGTTGTTGTAAGAAAAGAATAATCCTCTCAAGCATTTCTTACATCAAAGGTTTTAGCCCCCATGCTGACTTTTATTATGGTTTCCAATTGCAACTACAATATATTTCCATACAAACCAGTGATTCCAGCAGCTTACTCCATTGTCAAAGTGCTTTAATACAAGAATCAAAAACTTTAACCAAACATGCTTAAAGGATTATTAGCTTAATTACAAAAGTACACTCAGAGGCTAGTCGTAGAGTATGTATGGCTGCACAGATTTTAGATTTCTGGCACATCCCCAACAAAAAAAAAGAAAAAAAGAAAACCTCAACAGCCATGTGTCTTTCCAGAAACAGTGTACTCAGGATCATGTACAGACCTCACTGGAAACAGTGGCAGAATACAATTCAAACCATCTGGATGGCTAGATACCAAAAGGGGTGATGATAGAAAATGGAAAACAGTTTTTTGAATCGGTTGGTTTGGTTTTTTAAATTTGGGTTAAGTGACCCTCTAATAAAGATATTATGTTTAAGATATCATCATCCACCAATTTGACCATCACTATGTTCTTACTAAAGAATGTGACTATTGGCACTTTTGACATAATGTTACATAAGTTAAGCAATAGCCTCACTTACACTGACAGGCTTTAGGTACAGTATAATAAGAATACTTTTAACGCTCATTGTTACAGAATGGTAGTGGTGGTAGTGGCAGAAGATGAACTAGTGGTCATTATGCTGCAGGGAACAGATTATGTGCTTACTGTGATCTCCAGGCAGTTTTCTTCCTTTGCCAGAAAGTCTTTTGTGACAATTACAAAAATAAACACAGCATGCTTCAAACTGCGCTCCTGCTAATTGGGCTCTTCATTAATTTGTAGATTATTAGAGATATTACTTTTACTCAGATACAAAGACAACCCTTCTGAGAGAAAATATTGCACACTTATAAATATGGACACCATGCAAAACTGAAAACAAAATTGAGGTGTTCCATTATTGTGCCAAGTGTAAACGTATACTTATTTTCCAGTCAGTGAATTGGACAGCCATAATGGATTTTTGGAGGTTTATCCTACTCTATGGTGCCTTTGACAGCCATGAACAACAATCTGCGCTTATCCTCAAATGTCATCAGTGCAGAGAGAGTGATGATCTACTGTGGCTACAAGCCAGTATCTGATAACACAAAAAATCCTGGAAAATAATAATACTATTGTCATAGCCCAAAGTATTATTATATTATTTTCATTAAATTTCATTATTATTATGGAGTTATTTCAAGTATTGAAGAAAAAAATGGAGATGGTATTACGATATACTGTATGTTTTTGGGACTTCATATTTAAATGATCCCCTGTTAGCAGTCAAGCCATGAGAAAACCGAAGTCCAGACATCAGGAAGTTTGTCATGTATATTTGAAAACTCACACATGGTTTTCCAAAATGTATGTGAATACCCTCATTTCATTTTCATCTACTTAGTGTGTCAGGGTTGTCTGATTTGACCTTTCAGTAGAATAGAGGTTTGAAATTACATTTACAGTAGGATGATATGATTGCGTGCTCTTGCTAGGAACAAAGCAACTGAGTTATCTAACCACAGCCCTGAAAAGAGGTCAAAATATTTCATGACTCTTCAGAAAGGCCAAATGCCATTTTCACCATAACTGCATCACTGTTGTCATTGGAACTGAAGAACAGTTAGTTGTTGCATCATTTCAGATGCAAATTAACTCCACCAAAAATTGTATTTTAATGGTTATTTCCTTCAATGGAAGAAACTGCAGACCCTTACTCACTTTTTGCAGTCCAATTCTTACTGTTACAAATATTACCTATTATATTATACATTCCACATGTGCAATAATATCATGATTACCATTTGAGCTGCAGCAGCCAATTAATCGATTGACAGATAATATAATATAATAATAGTAAATATAATAATAATGTATAAAAAAATAATAATATAATATAAAAAATGTTTGGGACTATTGGTTGGACAAAAACATATCAACAATTCACCTTCGACTCTAGAAAATTATAACAGGCTTTATTAACTATTTTCAGACCTTTTACAGACATAACTAATTAAGAGTAAATATTCTGCTCCTAGTAATCAATAATGAAAATAATCGTTAGTTGCAGCCCTAGCTAGCACTTCTACAAGTACGAATGTCGATGTAATCGATGTGTATCCAGATGTGTCCAATGGAGATAGTTGCCAAAAGGCAGAATGTACACCACTGTCATATAAAAACACGCACTGTTTAATGCCATATGCTAACATTGACATCCACAGACACCACCCACTGTATTAGCCAACCACTGAACAGTCCTCAGTGAGCCTTGCCACTTTATCACGCAGTTCCATCCATATCTCAGCTTCACAATCAGTGCTTCGCTTCTAATAGCACAAACAGTCGGTCCATCAATCCTTGCTGGGCAGAGGCTAGCTCTGGGAAACCAGGTTCAGATGGTGGGGGTTGGGGAAAAGGGAGTGGCAAAATGTCCTTGTTCAGGGGAAACCACATACACACATACTCCAAACCTTTGGCACTCAGCAGTCTTGGAAGCAGATTGCATAGCGCAACTGTTAAGTCTACTGCAAATCATGTCACACTACAACAGAGATAAATGATACGACTTCCGAAGCAATGAGGCTGCAAGTTCATCCTCCCTATGAGAAAGCAAGCCCAGAGGGAGTCGAGCTACCTGGATCAAATACTATAAGTACTCTTTTGTGGGAAGGGCCTATGCTAAGTTCCCCTTTTTTGAGCTGATATGAAAAGACAGATTATGTGATTGCAAACTTATCTGTGTCTGCTTCATTATCACTTTGAGTAAAAGAAGGTGCCAAATGTGCATAGCAGAATTATTAGAGCAGAGGGGGTTCATTGTAAAGTTAATCCTAACTGATTAAAACAAATCAGGCAGTGAAATCTCTCAAAATGAGCTGTCATAATGCATTGTTTGATTTATGAGATGAATATCTTACATATTAATCAGTTTACGCGAATGGAAGAGCAAACCTATTCCATTCCACACTGCAAAGTAATATTACATCCATTTAGCGAGGGAGGTCATGTCAGGATATGTAACAGGAATATTACATTAAAGATCGAAAGCAATTTAAATTCCAAGGACATGATTGCAATACTAAAGACTCCTGATCTATTTGGATGTTTCTATCAAAAAACATCATTATTTTAGTAACCATTACAGAGGTAGAGTGTAGTCTGTACATACCATTTTTTATACAGCATTTCATAATGTGTGAACAGCATTTACTAGTGCAATTCAATACATTTATATCTGATATTTCAAAATGATAACCTTTGTAAAATAAATTGTTATATTATAATAATATTTATATAGATGGTGTTGTTATTGTGTCCACCTCCTGTATATTTAAGCAGCTCAGTGACCATCATGACTGCAGCTGGACAGAGTGATCTACCTCCAGTAGATGTACATTGTTCAGCATTTTGGTATTGTTTTTTTTTTAAATGTTTGTAATAATGAATTACCTAGAAAAATAAATATGTTCAGCATAATGTATCCATGAACATATAATCAATTCAACTCTATCACAATAGTGATACAGGAAATATGTACACAAAATGTAACATGAATTATTAAATATTATTATTAATTGAGGCTCCATTCCATTTAGGTTTAAGAGAGCCAGGTTCCTGCTATTGCTCAAGTGTAAGGGGAGGTCTGAACACATTCATACTTTAGCCTATAGAAGATTATTTTCTGTGTTTTAATACCGCTTGCACATTTCCTGTATTGTTTGGATGTATCTTAATTAAGAGACTGAGAAATACTATATATGGTCATTATCACATAAAATAGAAAAGAAAACAGCTTCTATTGGCTAAAGTGGAACCTTGCTCCCTTAAACCTAAATGGAAAGGAACCTTAATTAATAATAATATTTTATAATTAATGTTAAATTCTGTGTACATAATTCCTGTATTTTCTGTTTGTATGATGGTGGTGGCCTAAGACTTTTGCACACTACTATATATATATATATATATATATATATATATATATATATATATATATATATATATATATATATATATATATATATATATATATATATATATATATATATACATATATAATATATATATAGCTTCAATCTTCACCACAGTGACAGGAGAATGGCAGGCACCATGCTGTGTCTGAAGCACAGTTCAATTGTTTTCTATTTGACCAAAGATGAAACCATCGCCACTAACGACAGTTAACACAGAGACATCGGGCGTGCCTTTTTTAAAATGCAGTTACCATGGAAACCCTAGCCTAGCATCATCTGTCAAGCATATCAAAGAAGATAAAGAAAAAGAAAAGAAAAAAAGACAGAGAACAGCCTGTAGGCATTGTTTTGCTAGTTGGCACATACACACTGGTGAGACGCAAGAAGAGGTGAATCTTCACATGGCATTGTGCTGTAGAATGTGACAGCTCATGTAAAGGTGGGCACACTATGGTGGAGACAGTGGTGGTGGGTGGAAGAGGATGACCAACAGTTTGAAGAGTGACGTCAGCTTCTACTATGCATCAAAATGGTTTGTTATAAGTACAAAAGGTCAGTGAAGCGATATGTGTGTCACTGAGCAGGGACAAGATTATGTAAGATTTAACACTTACAAGAAAGCATCATGCGTATTAAGATTGTTGTTAGTTGTGTAAGCTTTAGGGAAGATGATATGTAGTTCACAACTCAGGTCAGACTATACAAGGCCAATATGCAAAAAGGGATGTAAAATATAGTTGTCAAAGTGAAAACAGTGGTGTACTGTAGTTGATTGTCTTTTATGAGATTATTCATAAAGGACAATCAGCACATTACGTTTAGCACATTATACATACAAATAGAACTATTCAGAATATGTACAGGTAAATCATGTCAAAAGTCTTCAAATGTAGAGCTTGTTGATGTCACAACTTTCTCATATGCTTATAACTAAAATGATATTGTCTAAATTCAGTTTGAAATCAATTACGTTTTACAGCTTCAATATAAAAACAATACACATGAGGTCCAGGTAATTAGGAAGTAATCAACTTTTGAACATCTTTATACATATTGAAATTTTTCACTATGTTTTACAACAGGAGTCTATGGGAGGAGGGTTTTTTATTTACTCTGAGTAATTTCACTGAGAGAAATGCCCTCTTTTTTTTAAGGACTGCCCTGATCACATTGACACAGTTAGATATTCACACCTGGGAACTGCCCAATACAACCACAGTTTGATCTGCTGGCCACTGAGAAGCTCGACTGGAGCAAGTAGGGTTAAGGACTTTGCTCAAAGGGATTGAAAATGTGTTCCGTCCAAACTGGGTTCAAAACTTTTCGTTTACCTTAACATACTTTCAGCTAGAGATTACATTCAAACAATGCAGGTCACCACATTTTCAGATTTTTTTTTTCATCTCATGAAAACTTTTAATCAACATCTTTTAGATAATACACTCAGTTTCCTCAGAATATGCACTAATTCAGGTGTAACTGAATCACAATTGTTACACTGTCAACCTAAGATTAGTTATTAATGACACCAGTGAATGAAACTTATGTCAAACTGTGTTACAATTCATAACTTTAATGTGGTGTTAGAGGAGGGATTGCCATAAAATGACATTTTTTGTTGAGTTCGCCATTGTATCCTGCAACACATCATTTGTGATGATAATGCAAAAAGTGACAGTTTATTACATATTGTTATCTTCAATATGCCTTTGAAAGCTCCTCTCTCTTCTAAGCGACGTGGGTTTATCTTGTGGAGAATTCCAATTTGGCTGTGAACAGACCGCTGGCCCTGGTTCAATGAGCTATTACAAATCGATCATAGAATGACTTGAAATAGGACTCGAGGGAGAAGTGTATCGAAGTGCGCTACTTTAAACAAGCATTCATGCTGAATTTACGTGCACAGAAACACACACACAAAAGTGCATCCTGTACAACATTAGACCTAACCTTTACCCTCATCACGTGTGCATTGGTGACAGATTGCACAGAGGTTACGCATTGACCGCAAGGTAATGGAGTCAGCGCCTGTGAACACCATGTGTACATCCGCCATATAACCTTGCTAGTCCCTCCCTATTTAAACTGAGGAATTTACTTGAATGTCTGTTACATGTTACCTGTCATAGGTAAGAGGAAATTGCTCTGAGGGAAATGTAATATGTAATCCGATTACTGTAATACCTGCAGTGAGACTCCTTGACTCACCTTGACAACACCCTAGATATTCATATTTTTTCCTGTAGGATTTTAAACACAACATGCATCCATAGAAAAAGGCTTTGCCCTTTAATGTTAACAAGCAAATGGGTGTAACAGAGGAGCACCACACTGCTCATAGTTGTACTATTGCAATGCACACTAGATAGGCTGCAAGTGGAGCAGGTGAAAAAAAGGAAAATTAGACCAAAGGATGCAAGGAACAGAGACATAGATGGACAGATGGATGGATTTTAGATCTAATTTGCCCCCTCCCTGACTCTGCCTCCACCAATTCCAGGTCTGGGAGTTACTGTAGCCTGTGGCGTGGCTACAGCCCACGACAGTCTGTGTGAGTAGGCAGAGGATGAGCAGAAGGATGCATTACCGACAATGGTAACATTTAGAGTCTGACTTGTCTGGAGGTGTCAATATAAACCTTGCTGAATGGTACCATTATGTAAATTTCAAGTCAGAAATAAACAGGATGTTTATTCTCATCCTACCAATGCATTTGACATACAAGGACTACCGACTAGATCTCTTGTGACCGCAAGAATAAACTACTGTAAGAAACAACCATCATAGCAAATTGCTAATTTATTTCTTCCCAAAACATTATCAATTATATAATTAATCTCATCTGAAAAAAACACAGATTATTATCATTTTAGGAAATGTACAGCCAATTTGCATATTGTGTAAAACAAAAGTACAATCTTTCTACAAAGCCTTCAAAATGACAGACAATGTGCCCCTACCCCACCCGATAGTGTGTGACACTTTAATTTAGGACCCATGGCGAACATGAACTCCATGAATAGTTCCATCTATTAAAGCTGCATAGGGGAATTGGGTGCTTTTGACTGGGGTCCTCCGGGACCCCAATACATTGGTATTAAAAAAACAAAACAAAAACAACAAAAAACACTTAAAACAGAAACAATTATGTGAAATCATTGGGGATAAATTGATTGACAAAGTCATGAAAATTTGGAATGACAGAATAAAACACCTGTGAGATATGATAAAAAAAAAAAGTATAGCCTACCTCTGGGGTCTGCGGGTACCCCAGTCAGTAGGATTAAGATAGTTAAATGATTAAGTTAAACTGGGACACTCTCTTGTATAACCCTCTCTTCTTCACCTCGGTTTCTGCCAAACTTTTACTGTGTTACCCACAATATGTATGAAAAAGTATACTGCAAACTAAAGTAAGTCAAACTCTCTGTGTCCTTTTCTACTGCTTTATAGTACAACCTAAACTTTTACATTTCTTGCAGATTGCTGTGTCTGTTTCATAATACAAAAACTAACATGGAAATGATTTTAGTTTACAGTTTATACAAACAACTGAATCCAAATTGTCTGATATTTTTGGGGTTGGACTACAGTTTGGATTTACAGCACTCAATATTAAAGATAATACCTGATTGCGGACATGACCAAAATAACGTTCCCCAACTAAATGTTTTCTTCAAAAATTAGGAATTGTATGCTCATAAAACCAACCTGACTGGTTGGAATTTTTTTCTTTTGCCTGTTTGCCCCTTTTATTTATTATATCTCCTACAGGCTACACGTGTTGGGATTTTCTTTAAAATTAACTGTTTACTTAACTTTCAGTGTATTTCTCCCTTTTAATGGTCCACTTTCACACTGTGCAGTTCACACATTTAGGAGACCTTCATGCCTGCCCCCATCTGCCACACCCGCGACAATACACACCGTGTTCAATTAGCTCTTTATCTTGAGCATCAGCTGTTAGCCTATAGCTCCAAAGAGAGAAATCACAATCCTTACACAAACTGGCATGGCTAAGAATAGATCTGAACAATTGCAGAGGGTTGGACGTATAGTGTCGGTGCTGATCAGGCGCTATGTGATTCAGGAGGCGATAAGAAAGGTGCACCTGCTGACTGCCTCTGCCTACTGGGCCTTGATATGCATGAAATAAAGGATGCCCTGATTCTATGCAGCTTATTAAACCAGCCTGCCGACCATATTGGTCCGATTAAAGCAATGTGGCAACACCCTCTCCATCCGTCCATTAACACTTGAGGCACAAAGCACTGTCTTTGCAGAGCATGCAGAGCACGGTTTTGTGCAAAGCTTGTCACCGGTATGAAGACGCTTCATGCCTACAATGTCATTTCATAACAACCGGCACACGCAGCATGCACCTGTTCCGCTGTCATCAGCGCGCTATCACACAAACGAATAAATGCATAAACTGTACCTGTCCTGTCAGGTCCGGGTGTCAAGCTTCAGTCCAGATTCCGATCATTGAGATTGAAGGAAACTGGAAGAAGGACGCCGCCACCGCCCCGGAGCGCCTTTCCTCTGTCACTGGAGATAAAGCCCTGCAGGCTGGGACAGCAGGCAGGCACAAGCCGGCAATGATGGTTTTTACGGTCGGAAAAGACAAGGAGGAGAGTGGAGGGGCGTTTTCACGGTGTATGCAAGGGAACTCCAAACGTCGTGCGTGATATGTGAGGACAGGAGCGCTCCGTTTGTGACACGCAGCGTCTCTTACCACTTGCTCAACTGATTTCAGGTCATCTTTTCCCGCTGTAAAGCTGCATGATTCTGACATGAAGAATGAAAAAAGATGATCAGTTGCCCAGAGATGCATTTCAATGTCAGAAATAAACTTAAACCCACTTGTAATTACTCCTATTACAATTCGAGTGCATTTGATTACCCTATTAGATATATTGTCCCTGAGGGGACATGTATGTGGGCAATAGTGCTACACACAGTTGGATTCAACCTAGACACAATATGGAACAGTACAGTGGTAGCCAACATCAAAGATACAATAATAAAGGAGGCCTACATACAACAAAATAAAAACGATATGAAAAATAGTGCACATGCCTTGTGAGATAAAATATAGCCTATGAAAAGCTTACATAAACATACCCTGTATGACTTATTATTATTATTATTATTATTATTATTATTATTATTATTATTATTATGGAGGATTTTTAATTGTCTAATCATACCAAATTCTAATAGGCTACCACACCTCCTTAAAAAGAAGAAAGCACCTGCTAAGCTGCTGCTCCAGAACAAAACTGCAGAGCGCCCTCAAATGTCACTTAAGCATATGTTCAAATAGGCTGTGATGTGCATTGTGCATCATTAATTGCAAATCAGTGCTCTTGGTTTCAAGACTAATGTTAACTGTTATTGACAGTTGTTGACATATGAATAGATTTTGGTCTAAAGGTCAAGTGCAGGGAGCTTGACAAGTTATTGTTTTCCATGCTTTGGTGATAGTTGTGATCAGCTGCATAGTTAAGTTAGTGATACACACTTGGTGAAGTCACTTATGGTATTTGTTCATTTATGTGCTTGAAAAGAGCAGACTTACATTTAATCACACGTCCAACAACCTACTCTTGACATACTTTTCATCCCCATGAAGAATCATCTTTAACTAATATTAACCAACATTTAGGGGGAAAAGTCATACTGTTCTGTGCATAGCAATCAGTGTGTTGAATGGATGAGGGCTAAGTGGGTGATGTATGCATTGATGACTCATAGGAACCCTGTGTGCTGAACGCCCTCTTTGGCTTTCATGCACAAGTGTTCTGTTCAAATGCAAATATGCATACAGAAAAATCAATTCCAGTCATGCTTCAGTTGGTCTCCTTCAGTTGCTTACAGAAAATGCAAAAATGAGCTGCGGAATGACTTCACTGCACTATGAGGAGGATTTCTGGAGAATAAACTGATGCTATAGAACATGCCTTAATTCATTATCCCTGTGTTGACTGAAGAAGAATCATGTATATATGACCACACATACCACTGCCACATATCTATGTTAAAATCATAAGGATATTAATTTTTTACTCACATTTTTTGCCTTCACAAATGATCAAAAAATAAAGCCAAAGCTGAAGTCACCTTTAAGCGTTATGAAGATATTTCTCCACATGGTGGCGGTCACATACCATCATAACACTCTTCAGCAGGCCAGTGAACTAAGTCATGTATGGCCTATACATACTTCACCCTTGATTAAGAACATATCAGTTTTCAGTCAGCCCCCTGAAAGCATCTAATTTGCTTTGCACATTCACATCGATATGTAATTACATGCATATCTAGTAGTAGTTTTACTGCATAACAAGAATCCATCACCAGGCTTCCATACATGAATAATGTTGCTCCAAGCCCTGTCTCACATATAAAGCATTATCATTTTTTGCTGTTATTACCTCTGCTGAGCTGCACCATAAATCTCCTAAGTACTGAAAAGGCTTACTTTATATTATTCACACTGTCATATGGTCATATTTCCAGACACAGAAAATTAAATATTTCTCTGAGGAATTGTCCTGTTACATGATTTATGTTTAGATTTCGACATCTCTGCTTTTTGCCAACAGGCAAAGAGTTATTTCTTTTTTCTTTTTTATATGTATATAGATAAGTATTATTATGTTTTCCTCTTAAGACATGAGGAGGACACCAATCCTAGGTGCAGAAAACTCATAACATGTTTGTAGTGGTTTCAACTGAGCAGATCCTAACTGCTTTTTTCTTCCATTATAAATCGCATATTATGAAATTAGAAAAAACTGACAATTACATTTTTAACCTGTTTTTGACACAGTTGTTTTGGATCAAGTCAAGTCTCAAGGCTTTAGAGACTTTGGTAAGTCCAAGTCAAGGGTCAACTTTGTAGTAGAAAGTTCCATGTCAAAAAGCCTCTTTATCTGTCAGTGTTAAACATGCCAATTACAATGGTTTACTTTTTAATAAACCCATTGCAAGTGATGAATTAGAGCATCACTTTGTGCCTCAGAACAGCGAGAGTGGAGGTTTTAATGGTTTAATGGTGCAAAAAGCCCCATGTGTATTCCTGTCTGTTTAGAAGTGTTTGAAGTATCTCTCACCTCATCCATCACAAGATAACATGCACATATCACAAGTCCAAAGAAAATTATTTAACCCTTCAACTTATGAGAATTTTCTGAAGAACAAACTAGGCTACTTTACACAGGACCTCGACCACACATGTCCATATGTGAGTACTTAGAAACTCAACCAGACTTATTACCTGAAGGGTCAGGGATCCTGTACAAATGTGACAGTTACTGATAAAGTTGGAGTCAAAAGCCAGCAGGATCAGAAGAAGGTAGTGGGGGCTGACCCGTTAAACAAACACATCAGTGCATTGTTATTAACTTTATTAATTATTTATTAACCTTTATTTTATCTGGAAAGACCATTGAGGAGGAGTCCTCATTTACAATGATGTCAAGAATAATAATGGGATGTCATGAATGAAGGGTAGTGTTGTGTGTGTGTGTGTGTGTGTGTGTGTGTGTGTGTGTGTGTGTGTGTGTGTGTGTGTGTGTGTGTGTGTGTGTGTGTGTGTGTGTGTGTGTGTGTGTGTGTGTGTGTGTGTGTGTGTGTGTGTGGTACCCTATTTTCACTGGGTGTGTTAAGACCCATTTGTCTTGACCTTACATCTGTGTAAATAAACATGCACACACAATATATAAACACTTGTTTTCCCTCTTTCAGACATGCTGCTTGCTTGACAAACGGTGTGTTACGTGACACTGCAGTATGTAGTCATTTCAAGACCACCAACCTGCGAACTGTCTCTGGCTGCTGCCATTCCCTCCCCACTCAAGCCTTGCTGAATTTAGTTCAGGCCAAAAACACAGCAAGCATCACAGTTACTTTCAATGGCCATATGTTTGAATGCATTTAACACCTGGATCTCAGTAATACAGTGAGCTCCTTATAGAGATGTGAGCACTAAAGTGCTTCTAGAAATCACCTTTTAGTGTGCATGAACTTGGCATGTAAATCTGAAAGATCTCAGTTCTCCAAAGTTTCTGACATTTCACCATAAACAAAGCTTAAAGGAAGAAAACAGGAAACATTTTTATACTGTTCCAGAATGCCTCATTTTAATTTTATGCAAGTCTGGTGGCTTTAGTTAATAAAGATCTTCTGTGGGCATATGCCAGACATGGAGGTGTGATTTAATATAACTTGTAGAATTACTAAATTAAAAAGGATTTTCTTTTCTACATGACTCAGTGAAGACACTTGAATCATAAGAATCTGGTAATAGAGTATGGGTTTCGCCTCAGTTGGATCAAACAGTGCTTACAACATCTGCTGGTCCTCCATTATTTTACTGAATACAACCTTGATGTAGAGAGAGCTGCACTGTCACTTCAAGTCCAACCCAAATGAGGATTTGATCAATAACTATACAGAAAAATGGAAAACAATGAATTCCAACTGCTTCATGTAATCCTGGGGCAGTCCTAAAATTCAGAAGCAATGATTGGGATTAACATATTTTGGCAGGGTTCACTGAAGCACTAAAAGAGAGTGTGTAATAGAGGTAGAGTCTTGGCATTTGTTGAAAACAATGAAATATGAATTACTTGTGATCACTGAGTTGGTTGGTGAATCAGAGCATATGGTTGAACCAGCAGTGTTGAGCTTAGCATAAAGTTTCACAGCTTCTTCTACTACTGCGATTGATCTCCTGGCCACCCCTGTTCCAACTGCTCCTCCAAACAAGGGTTCTGCTCAAGTTTGAGTACTTTTTCCTTCTGTCTGTGACCCAGAAACCGAGGGGCTTTCTTCATTTGCTTTTACGAAGAGACATGGAACAAAGGGTGAGGAGCCTTCCAGAGAAAATATAAACAAAATTAAGATGAGACCATGTAATCAAAATGAAAGTAAAAGGGGGATCTTCCAGATTTTAAGTTCAAAAATAGCACATCAGAAGCCCATGAGATTATTATTATCATCATCATTATTATTATTATTATAGTCTTTCCAGTAGATAGTTTCCAAAGAGCTTTGCTTTACTTTGGAACCTGGTAAACCACAGAGTTTTATTCATTCACATGCATGCAGATTGTATATTGTTTGTGGTATATAATTAACGTCATAACCAAGAAATATGAGTGAGTGACACCAAGCTAACTACCAAGCTAAAAATACTAAAAAAGTTTTCATTATGCCTAATATACTGCAGACATTGCCATTAAACATTTCATATTTAAGGACCATATGCATACAATTTTACAATTTTCAGACCGAATCAAGAGAAAGGTGAATAAAAAAGGTTTTAAAAATTATTTCCCTGTCAGTGTCATTAACAAGCACTTTTAGTGGATGTACACTGATGGAGCAATATTATCCCTCTCAATACTGGATCATTTTCAAAAACTGCAGACCCCATTAGTCACTTAGACACATAATGATGGGAAAATGGGTCCAGAAAATATAAGACAAACAGTCCAGCTTCTTGACTGGATTTAATCATCTGCTGTTCTGTGAGCATCTGAGTCACTGCACCTTTCACCGTTCTTTGAGAGGCACACCTCGCACACCAGCTTGGCCTCCAGATGTGTTTCTTGAGTGATGTCAAGCCAGACAACTCTCCAGGTAGCAGGTTGAATAAAAACAAATATGCTTGGTAACATGTTTGTTCTCCAAACAGGTTTCCAGACATTTCTTGAGTGTCTTCTTCTCTTGCTATTCTTTCCATCTCTTTCTGTTCCCTGTGAACCTGAAGTCTTGTTGCTAATGTCAACACTGCAGAGCACAGACATAAAAAAAAAAGAATTCCACCCACGTAAAGCTACAATCTTAATGCAGAATTAAAGACATATACAATGACCAAAAAATACCTTTGCTTTTTTCAGTTTTTCAGTTACAGAAACCTATTGTGTTAGAGTGTGACAACTGAAGTGATTTATAGTTTTATACTTTAGACAACTAGTTCGGAAGATACATGTTCCAATCTGTCATTAAACCTGACGTCAATAACTGTGAATTAATTTACTATGCACTGTGCTAATCACTTCATCAATCAAATATGTCATTGAGGCTCATCCAGAGGTGCCAATATAAATTCTGACATAAAATGCAGACAACAACTTCATCATCCTTGAATACTTCTCCACACCAATAAATGGACTGATCTGTTTTCACCTCCATTGTTTTTCTGTGTTTCGTAGAAAAGACTCCTGAATTCATGTAAGAATCAGGCTCCAGCACTGAGATAAATAGATGGACACACATAGATGGAAGTAACACATCCTAAAACCCCAAACGTGCTGAAAGTAGAAATAACAGCAGTAGGTATAAGAAAAATCCAAATAGTCTATACTGTTCCAAAGGTATTGCATATAACCACATAATGAGTTGTGTCCCATCACTGTCACTCATTAAAAAAACCCTGGCCTGCAACTATCTCACCACTTTTGGCTTCTATTCCAGGAAAAAACAGGAAAAAAGTATTTCTTGCCCATTATAACTGTCAACATCCTTCCACAAAAAAAAAAAACTTGACCACAGTGGAATGAAAATGGGGATCATGTATGTCATTTCTTCAAAATTGTAATTGGCCCCACTGAAGTAAAATGGAATTAAAGACACTTTTTTCTTTGAATGAATCTCTTGCATAGGTGTTAGGCCTAGAGCATGAAATATTGTGTTGCAGAAATAGAGATGTTGGAGGCAACCATTAATCAAGACCATGAGCCAAGAAGTTGTTAATTCATCCTATTAAATTCTTTTTGGAATCTTCACAGATAATTACACGTACCTGCAGCAGGTGTGATGCTACAACATGCAGAGATACACCACACTCCTTAGTTCCCTCTGGGCATGTTATAGAACTGGTCTCTGACAGACAAGCCTATTCAGATAAATGAGAATGTAATCATCATCCAAAACAGCCTGATTTATACAAGTACAAACATTAAACCTTTATACTGCAGCTAATAAACTTGGTTCTTGACACAAGGCTGTGTTTTGAGCTCTTATTTAGTGCTTTATCATGTATGTTCAGGGTTTTGCTTGCTTCTGTAAAGCAGTTTGGTATATAATACTATTGACGTGACGCAAATACATTTTACATACAACTTGCTACCACGTGTTTCATCCTGAACTAATGGGAGGATGACATTCTTTTCTTTACTTTTCTTTTCTTGTTTAAATTTGTTTGGTATTTATTTTTCCTCTTTCTAATGTGTGTTTTTTTCCTGTATACTTTGAACATATATTGGTACTAAACTAAACTTGCATCATTAACAAGCAAGGAAACATAGACAGAGGTTACAGAGAAGTGATTACTGTGGACCCCTGAAGAGTGTTTCTCTCTTGTGCAATTGTCTGCTACTGTTGAGCTACTGTATTCTGTTTTTAGACTTCATGCAAAACATGTTTTATAGATTTGCACAGTTTGTCCAAAGGCCTATGTAAAATAAATGTTTTATCAGTCTGTGTCATTTTGGAAATGAATTAATTGCCTTGATGGATAGAGTTAAACAAACACATAAACAGTCCCCCAAATGACAGGTGTTTCTATTTTGCTCACGTACTCTTATTAACATAATACATGAAAACAACATTAATCCAAAAGATGTTTGCTATCCAGAAAATTAGAAAACATTTGGTTGCTACTAAAGCTTATTCTGCATTTTAGCAGGTGGCGCTCCAGTTGGCAGTCACAAAGTTTGTGATTAGCTGATAGGGTATTTTAACTTATGCATGGAAAGTGGTGAGTGGCGGGGCAGCATCTGGGGGACCAGCTCCAGCTCTTTTTGCAGGTGGTTAGGGGAATTGACACAAGTTTTTACCCTAGCACACATCGTACATGTCTTTGATGGTGTAAGGAAGCCGGAGCACCTGGCGGAAAGCCACACAAACACGGGAGAACACGTAAGCTCCATACAGAGGGGATCTGGGATGTGGTTCGAGACCAGGACTTCCTTACTGTGCAACAGTGCTAACCACTGAGCCACCACCCCTCCACTAAGTGTGAACAACAGATCAAGTGGGAACACTCCTCACATTCCACACTTGAATAAACCAGTGATTGCATGTTGCTCTGTTCCTTGAGGTAAGATTCAACATTCGGCTGCTTAAGAAGTCTAATGAATATCAAAGACTTTTCACTGTATGATTTACCTTTGTGGTGAAGAATTCTACAGATTCATGCCTCAGAGGAACAGCAGTACGCTTTTCTGAAACTTTCTGAAACAAACTTCCTTCTAGGAAGTTGTTTATGCATGAGCATGTACCCTGTGGGTACAATAGGTTTTATATAAGTAGATACTGTATTGCAAATTCCCAGTGCAGTAAGTCATCAATTTTCACCTACCTTTTATAGAGGTCCTCATCACATCTCTAACCTACAGTATGAGATGAAAACAAATTGATTATGAATAAGTGATGATGCCACTTCAATGTTGGGGAGCCATGAGGAGATAAGAACAGCTGTGCTGCTTTTCTTTAGTTTAAGAGGTCAGGGCTGAATTGTTGTCAAGTGATGCCTGAGTTTCATACTCCAGAACAGCTCTGAGGGTAAATGATGACGTCATGATCTTTCAACGCTACCTTTTTAGCCTTTTTAGAGCAAAGATGAAGAACCTTTTTTTTTGTTCATTGGTCACCATTAGTTGAGTGGGGAGTACACAACATGGTGCTTGTTCAGTCACAGACAGCATGATACAGAAGGTGTATTTGTCATTTCACAATGGTCATGCAAGTAGTTTAATCTACTCTTAAATGTATGAATGCAGAAAACACACGGGCACAGACTCCAATTGTCTATAGTTCACATTACATTTCTTTACACACAAGACTTAAATCTGCAATATCTGATTTTTGCTGGCCTCTTGGGCAGAAACAAGCTGTGAATAATTTGGGATACAGATTTCAGTGTATTCATCTCTACAAGCAACCCCTTTCACATACAAGAGGTGATATGATCCATGGATGGTATAAAAATGTTGATTATGGCCACTTTAAAGCAACTGTGTGTAGAATTATTTATTTTTTATGTGATTATAGCATCTTTCAAATTAGTCTGATTGAATAAGTTTTAATTTGTAGAGAAATTAGACAATCCTGGTGGAAACTTATAAGTCAAGTGTATTGCGTTCAGCCAGAATTGTATGTTGTATATTGCTCTGTTGGATGTGTAAATAAGCAATTGTTTGCTAACATGTTAGCCATTAAGTTTCATTGGGTGATAATTTGTGAAGGATATATGCCTGTTGGCTTTAAATGGCCATGACAAAATTTGATGAATGCAGTTTTAAATTAGTATTTGGGGATTTTCTTTTAGTGAGGGTGAGCTGAAGTGTTGTAGGGGTTTTTAAATCTTTACTTTTTTTAACCAGTTATACAGCCAAGTAATTGCAAGAGATGTTTCAAGTCCAGCATAAATCTTTGTTGAAATTTATCTAAACATAGGGCAGAATGTTTATTAGGTATTATATGTTTCACTATGTTCAACACAAATGTCCACCTTTATACCAATGATACTGTGTTATACTGCGCTGCATCTACACCAAACAGCTACAACTTGCTTTTACAACTGTACAATGAGTTCTGTGTGATTTCGTGTGTTTAATGCTGACATAACAAATGTATGTTTTCAAATGCAAAATCAAAGCCACATAACCTTCAGATTGAGTCCGTATCTCAAAACAAATATCCAGGAAAAAACTGAAGTTAAAATTGGGGGGGGGGGGGGGTTTAGAAATGAGTCTTCCTTTTTCTTCAAGGCCAAAGGTAGATGTGTTGTTGCCAACTTAATTTTGTACTGGACTATGGAGATGTTATATACATGCATGCATCTTTGCAATGCCTACACACGCTGGATACTGTCTGCTATGTAGCACTGAGATTTATTACAAATCTCAAAGTCTTCATTGGGTGGTCTGCCTTGTCAACTTGTACACTTAACCATTGCCATATTCTTATTTTTAAGATTATTCTTGGACTATATCCTCCTTACTTAGACTTATTCCTACTAACTGTCCCTAAAGTCCGTAATGAACTGGGAAGAAGGGTGTTTTTGTATGCTGCTCCCTCTGCTTGTAATCAATTGTAAAATGACGAGTAACTGAAGTTTGATATTTCTTGTTACTAACTTAAAAGTACGCCAGTATGTAAAAGTACTGTTTTAATCTTTGCATGCCAGTAATTAGTCAAATCAACCTATTAAGGTATTCTGCAATTAATTCACTCTTTAATTATATATAATACTAAAATGATATAATTAAGTCAACTTTATCAATTGTTTATTGATGTTTATTTTATTTTTTCCTGTTTATATTTTTGTATTACCTCATTGTACATTGTTTTCATTTTAATCTTTAATTTGATTGTTTTATATGTATTTTATACTATGTTGAAAGCATCTCTGAAGATTTGTGTCATTATATGCATCCTATGACCTGCATGCATTTATTTACAAAAACTGTTTAAATCAACATGATTCTTTCCAACAGTATAGAGTGAAAAGATGAAAGCTGACTGACAAAAGGAAATGAAAAGCCCCATCTGTGTTTGTTCTTCCCTGCACATGTTATCAAAAAGGTTGGAGACGTGGAACAGTAATTCCTTAAAAGATAAAATCATTTTCACTGGCATCAGGACATATGAGAGATCATATATCACTTTTGATCTTCTCTAAATTGAAAGATTGGGGCTGAGAAAAATTAGAGACACATTTTGACCATATAGAGCAACTAGACAATGATGAAGTCTGATGTTGACACTGATCAAGAAGAATCTAAACTCTGAAGTTCATAAATCACCTCTGATTTCAACCTTTTTCATTTAACCCACCTGTGTTTTACAAGTAGATGATTTTCTCATTTGTCTTATTTGGACCTCACATATCAAATTACTAATTTCCAGACCCTTTTTGTAGCAAAGCGCTGCTAGATGGTGTTCGATGCAATACACTTCAACTTTGACATAGTTCTCAATAATGATTTATGAACTTGACTCAGTTATTTGGTCTGCTCTCTGTAGACAAATGTGCATAATTCAAAACACGTTCTAAAATGTCTGACTCAAAAACATCCCGGCAGGCCTTTTTAATCATCTATATCATCCACACATTCAGTAGAACGGTTTGTCATAAATCACAGGGTTGACAGGTTTCATTGCTGTAGGGCTTCAGTTTTGCTGCAGACGTGCAGACTTGAGGTTAGCTTGTGGTCGAGACTCTTACTGTTTACTAACATCAGCCCAGAGATTCAAGCGGACAACTGATAATTTATCATAAAACCAGAAAATGGAAAATATGTATATATTTTTTTTTTTTTTTTTTTTTAAATATGATCACCACATCAATGTGAAATTGTATTACATGATGCAGTTCTATGCTATTTCTGGAAAAGCAAAGACACAGAAGTCCAATAAAAAAAATGTAAAACTACTCAGATTGTGGTAATGTTGTAACTAAAAGATAAAAGACTGTAATGCATCTTGAAGAAGAAAATACACATTTAGATAGAACCTTGATCACTCTTGCCCCTGATGATCTCACCTTTAATCAAGTGATGTCTGAGAACCGCCATTTGATCATTCATGCCCACTGATGACTTTATCTTTTTCTATACCTCCTCCTGTTTGGTTCCTTGCAGTTAACATCGTCAACTGACCACCTGAGAACGACCCTTGATCTTGCCTTGTCACACTGTAAGGTCTGAATGCAAATGCCCTTCCTTCCAGCCTTTTGTTCATTACCACTTTGGCCCTACTGTATAAAATTATCCCATTTCATCTGCTCTGAGTTAGTCCACTGTCTCAGGCCCACTCTGTGTCAGTGTGCTCACAAATATTCCAGAATATGAATAAACAACAACATCACAGCAAACTTTGAACTATGACTTGAGTGATTTTATTCAACAATCTTCACATCCATGTATCTCTGCTAACAAAAACACTACTGCAAAATAGGGGTGCAACGATTAGTCAACATAGTAGACAAAATTGATCACAGAATTAGTTGTAGCTGTGCAGTTGAACAAACATTCTTTTTCTGAACTGAGTATCTAAGCTGAGAGAGCACATGCGCAATAGCAACCAGAAAGCCACAGGTAAACAGCAAAACCTGAGCTCAGTAAGATAGTTAACTTGTTAGCTAGGTCTATGCAGAGAGAGAGTTGTCTTGGCTTTTAACATTAATATACAGTGTTTTACCTGGCCATCTAACTCAAAGGTTGGCTGCCTTTGTGTTATTGGCTGCTGCCTTTGTTGAAAATTCCGACAGGTGATGCTGAGGGAACTAAAAGGCAGCACTCGGAGAGTCTGCAGGTGCACACATGCTAGTTAAAATGTAGTTTGTCTTCAAGAACGGTAGCAGTGGCAAGCAGTTTATAATTTAATGACTTAATTATTAATGAATAGTTATTAATCAATAATTACCTTTGCGAGATGAACATTGTAAACTTCCACACCGTCACTCAGACACTAATGTTAGCGGCGCTGTGAACTCCAGCAGTAATAAACAAGACAACATAAAACTCACACTGCAACATCAAACAATTTAAACCTACTCTGATCTGCACCTGCTCAGCGTGTTGGACACGTCTTTCCTACAGCTAACAGTGCAGCAGAGAGGCTGCTCCCCACTACTGGAGACAATAACCAGTGTTGGGAATAACACATTACAGAGAGACATGTAACAAATTAAATAACAGGTTTTGTGTTCTGCCTCCCCCTCAGTTTGTCGTTCTCACATCGTGATAGTAGTGAATGTGGTGATAAGTATATTGTACCAGGCCTATAAAATAAACAGTCATTTGTCACAACCTTTATTTTTCATGTTTTAGTTGCATTTTGGTATAGAAATTAAATCCCTATGGACACTTTTATCTGTCAAATCATGATTTATTTATTTTTTACTTAAGCACATGACACTCTAAAGGAGCATGACTGTGCACACAAACTGTATGCTGCACATTCTACAGCCTTTGCCACCTTTGTCTCAAAAATATTCAGGGAAAACCCTGATATAACACTGTAGTAGTGCTAGTGCTGCGGTAAGTGTGTGATTCATTATCCGATTAGTCGATTAATAGCTTTGATAATCAATGACTAGTCGACTATCAAAATAGTCATTAGTCACAGCCCTACTGCAAAATGTCTACATTATAGAAGCTGAACCAACCAATAACCTAAAAAATGTAAAGAACAAACAAAATACAGTTGTATGCATGTTCATATTACACACCACCATACACCAAATCCAGAATATAATGCACTTAAAGCCAAGCATAATAAAATGCCTTTAGGCTGCTTTACTGTAAATGCTGTATGCTTTATGCTCCAAATCAAAAACAGAAGACACAATATGCAAAATATCAACATGATATTCTGGAAATGTGTGGCAGAAGCTGTCATTATCTTTCAATTGTGAAAAGTTCACTGAATGGCACAAAAGGTCTATTCATTTGATGAACCAGAATACAAACAACAAACTGTAAGACATGGTAGGGGCCCTGAACCTGCCGTCGCATGGTCAGGATGTCTGCAGAGAAATATTTCCCAGGGTTTACTGTGGGAATAAGGCCTTACTCACTGAACGATATTATTGGTGCTCACTGCAGAAGGTTTATACTGAGGCTCCAGGGTAGGCTTATTTAGGGTAGACTTAGCGTAACATTCCAGGATGATAGGTGGTATTAGGGCCTCAAAGGGTCCAGTTGGTCTCATGTTCTGTCTCATGAAAGAAAAGGTGTCTGTAAGGCAGTATATGTAGCTCAGTGACATGAAATATATTCTCTGATTTACAACAAAATAACTTGTGTGTAATTTATGGAGAACAACAAACAATCAAATAATAATAATAAAAAGTTACAGAAGGCGACACTGGCCATGGTTGCAACTCTTTTAAAAAATATATCTCTACATCTCAGGAATACAAAGTTGTTTTCCTATAACAGGATAATGTTCTCCTTATCTTGGGAAAACAAAAGGTCTTTTCTCCAATTAATGAGTAAATTAACCCATTATCACTAAGAATTATATTTTGTTTTCTCCAGATAACAAGAAAATTATGTTGTTATCATGGAAAAAACAACAATTGTTACACCATTATTAACATGTGATTTTGTGATAACTGGAAAATCATCACAGCTGTTCTTGGTTACTGTGAATGGCTGTTGTCAGATATAGAAATGTCATACATCAGTTTCTGACAAATGCTGTGTGAATTTTCTCATCTGTAACAAGGTGAAAATAATTATTATTTAGTAACAGTTGAATATACAGATGCTTTATTGTGTCAATCAATTTGCCATTTGAGTTTTATTAAATATCATACAATGGGCTGGCCAACTTCAACAGATAAAATATGGTATAGGTGTAGGTAGCTGTGAGAATCAAGAGCAACCTTATGACTGGATATGGTGGCAGTTCATAGCTTAGTAAGGGAACGTGGGTTAGGTCTCAAGTGTCCACAATCATAAATTCATATGGCATTGAGTAAGCAATGCAGGCAAAACTAGGGTTGAAGCACTGCAGCTGACCTGTACACACCCTACAGACAATAAAACCGCAGACTACCCAGCTGTGCAGCACACTGTAATGACCCCCCACACACACACATACACACACACACACACACACACACACACACACACACACACACACACACACACAGACACACACACACACACACACACACACACACACACACACACACACACACACACACATTTTAGAAAAGCTGAAATAGTCCCATGAAAGAATTTTTCTTTACTCGGTCTGGGTACTTATTTTCACTGTATTTATTCTGGCTGAAATTACTTTACACCAGAGGGCTGTAAATTGCAGTCAAATATAATCTACACAACATGAAAGAATAAATATGATCATGCTATCTATGTAACGAACATAATATAAATACAGAGAGTGACAAATAACATTAAGAAGTAGGATTTACTTTATAGTTGGTGGTGAAAAAAAGAAAATTAAAACACATGACTGATTGATGCTCCCCAATACATCGCCTGCAACGGTAAATTAAGTCACAACCTTTTTAGTGATGAGTACATGAAATGACATAAAAATAGTCAGTGGTAACAAAAAAAAGGCTCTAACAAAACACATTAAATTGCAAGATGAAAGGAGAAAAAATAATTTCTCTTCAAAATAGAATCTATCATAGTGCATAGCAACTGTGAAAATTAATCATTATTAGCTGGTAACTGGCAGGAAAGTGACTGTTAACACAATATAAATACAAATGGTTAATTTTGAGAAGAGTTTTACCTTTAACAAAACATACACTTAAAGAATTCTGCCCTATATGTATTTTCCCTTTGTTATTTTTGTTAATGTATTCATTTGGCTCTGGACGTCACAGAACCTGGAAAGTTAAGATAGCATTTTTTTTTTAATTAGATTTTTTAAATGTACATTAATTCATACAAACCCTAACCCATATTATATACACAAACATACAAAGTGAGGAGGCAACCAATGCTGAAAGGTAATATGTTACTATGTTTTTTTTCATGTGTCCCATGTGTCAGATCATGATCATGATCATCATCGCCATATTTGAGTTCTTGAAGAGCCTTATCACTGGATGCTTTAACAAAACTATGAATACACCAGAAGTTCTCTAATGTTTCTTATATTATACTTATATAAAAAATAGCCTTTATATACAGGATTTGTTTTAATGTTATACACTTGTGTTAAGCATGTGCAATAAAGTTACAGGTTCTTGGCTCTGTCCCCTGTTTCACTCTCTCTCTCTCTCTCCCTCTCCCTCTCTCTCTCTCTCTCTCTCTCTCTCTCTCTCTCTCTCTCTCTCTCTCTCTCTCTCTCTCTCTCTATCTCTCTCTCTCACACACACACACAAACACGCAAATACACACATGCCAGTTATGGTACTAAATGTACTGCATTAATATTCTTTTTTATGTAATTTACATCCTCTCCATGTTATTTAAAGTAATAATTCCATTACACAAAAACTATTAAACTAATCCATATCTTGTGTATAATGTGGTCCAGAATTCAGTCTTTGGAAAATCATGTGTAATTTTCATCAATTCATCAGCTACTGAGCAGCAAAGGAACCTATTAGGGATAAGATTAGATTTGCTTGGACCAGAATGACTGAGTCACATTAGTATGAAGGCACATAATGGCATTGCAATTGACAGAAAGGAAGTACATTTTTTATGTCCAATTTGTGATCCAAGCTGCCGCGTGCACAAAAAAGTGACAATAACCAGCTATAATTCTCTTTGCGGTACTTTTATTAAACTGTTTAGCAACAATGAATGTGTTTCAACAAGTGATGACACATTGTTGGCAAAAAAAATGGGCAATTTTTTTATAAATACAGAAAGAAATGTAATCCTAGTACCAAAGTTAGAGTGTGTTGTCTTGAAATGCCTCCTCACATTAAACTCCCTTTTCATGAAAATGCTTTCACTGTAGATAAATCACATGGACCACAATGCAACAAGCACAAACAAATACCAGTTACAGCTGTGCTTTTTCACTTTCTAGAGTAGACCACATGATTTGGTGAGGTGAGACCAACAGAAAAAGGGATAGAATACAAAAGTTTGTCTGTAATACATGCCATCTGTAAATTTCTTGTGACAGGAGAACAATTTCTGCCATCAGTGGAAAATGATACAAGGTGCACTCATATTTTTTATAGCATAAATAAGTAAATATTGTTTGCCCAGTATCAGTCAAAGCAACTATTTGAAAAGCTGGACAGGGACACAGAGTAGCAAATGCACATGAGAAAGAAACTGGAAGGATTCAATTATTGGGCAATGGGAAGGAACATGTAGCCCCAGAAGCAAGGAACATACTTTAACCACTCAACTATGGTGAATCACTGCATGTTACTTTATCATTTTAAGTCTATTAGTGTCAACGCTTCATGGAATTTGACACACTTGAACCAAAGCTTGTTAAGGCCTTTAGGCAATTTAGTACTTTGCATTTTTTCTTCAGTACAAAGATTGACAGAATGAAAGATTCCATCTTGACTGAGGATCAAGTATTCTGTATTTTTTATTACTAATAAATCCCATGCCAAGATCTAAATGAGATCAATAGTACCCATTCAATTCTAATGAAAATGTAAATCTGTAAAAATTAGTTTTTAAAAATTCAAATCACTCAACTCATACATACATATGCATACATTTAGTGCACTGTTAAGTACTTGTGGCAGTAGGATTATGTATGTAGCGCCGACAGTTCTCATGTTTTTAATAGTTTTTGGTCAACAATGAATGAAATAGCATAATTGGCTAAGCATTGGTAGTATTTATCAATTCATTGTTGGTTTTGTTCGATGATCAGAAACAGATAGAAGATCACCAGGCATACATATTCTTTAACATATGAGTAATCCCCAGTTCAAAGTAATTAGTGACAGTAACAAGGTATATAACTTTCTCAGTTTCATTTCTCTGAGCCTGGTTCTGCCTGAGGTTTCTTCCTGTTAAAAGGGAGTTTTTTCTTGCCATTGTCGCTAAGTGCTTGCTCATGTGGGAATGTTGGGTCTCTTTAAAATTAAAACCTGAAGAGTTCGGTTTAGAACCTGCTCTATGTGTAAAGGGCCTTGAGATAACTTTGTTGTGATTTGGCGCTATACAAATAAAGATTGATTGATTGATTGATTCTCTTCAGTTCTCTTTGAGATGGACTAATTTGGGGCTGAACCTAACAATGGGTGGTGGTTCAGTTTTAAGTTTGTTCTATTTAAAGCCGTCATACAGTATGTACAGAGTCAATGCTAGTGGTAGTGAGGTAAAAACAAAAAACAAATATAACTGACAGTTCAATTGCAAAGAGCAAAAATGATATATTATGACTGAAAGAACTGATATGAACAAAATGTAAAACTTTCATGGTGTGAATGTGTTCCAGATTGACTGTAAATAGTTTCATTAATCAAAGCTCAATAATACACCTGATAACACAGGTGGTCATGAGAATGCTTTGTTTTTGTTTTTGTTTTTTTTGCTTTTTGGTTTGCATATTTCAATATTATAAGACAAAATATGACAATATCATGCCTTTCTCCTACTGTCCATGGCTCCTCATGGTGCTGTCTGCTCTGCAACATTTTCACAGGAAAGGTCTTTCTTGTCCTTTATATAGTGATATAGCTTATGTATTGTTTTAAAAGATAGAGTCAATTGTAGTCCACAACAGTCTGTTACCAGGTATGAATACAAAAGCTTTGTCTGATCAAGCTTGATAGAAGCAATGTCATTGGCTATAATATTATGGTGAAAGTAGTCCTCACGTGGCTCTCAGGAGGGAACGAAAAGGGGGATCGCCTCCAGGGATCTGTATTAAATTTGCTGGAGAGGTCTTGAAACCACCCGGCCTGATGGAACTTGCTCCAAGAGTTATGATGCAAAGGAATGTCGGCAGTGTCAAACTCCAAAGTTCTTTGCTTGAGTGTGAGTGTACCTGTGGAAGCAAGTGTGCCAAACAGTGAGTGAATGGTCCATCCCCCGAGGAGTAGAGGAGATGGAGAGGCGTCAAACTGTCATCCAGGGCCTGGGACTCTGTGAAGACTCCTGATGGGCAGTCTGTACGGGGCTTTGAAGAGAACATTACATATTAAATCAGTAAAATTGAAAAGGCAATCCAGTAAGTTACCATTGCATCAAATCATATAAGTTAAAAAAAAAATCGAAGCAGGAGAGGCTGAGACATCCTGGGCTATTTAGTCCCCAAGTATGGGTCAAGCTCCAAAAACAATGGACCCTGCATGTCCGTATTTGATAGACCCTCCCTCCCTGATGAATACCTATGTCAAACTCAATACCCCAGTTCGTAATGCAGGCTTTCTGTTAAAAAATTGTAGCCTCCAAGCCCATGTTTAGATAACCCTAATGACATCATCAAGCTTGTTTTCTTCAGACTTTGGACAGCTCCTCCCAGAGGCACAAACAAAAAACCAAACAACTGTTTTCCCATACTGAGTACAACTCCCCATGACAAATAAAGCTTAGAGCTGTGTAGAGCGCCTCTCTGAACATTGCAATATGACCACTGCATATTTCTTCTCAATAACTTGTTTTCTATCTAAAAGTTTCTATGAATATTATGATGTATAAAAATAGGAATGCTGAACGAATAGAAATCTTGCAATGTATTTAGAATTTAATTATATTTAGGTAGAATTTTTTTAAAGCAATGTTTTAAGATGGCGCTTTGTCCTCATGGCCTTGTCTAATAGATTTATCTTTTTTTAAGATAAGATATTCCTTTATTAGTCCCACAATGGGGATATTTGAAAGATACATTCTGATACTGTATAATAAATATAAATCATACAAAATAAGACTGATTTGTTCATTATCATTCCTCTTTTTTAAGAATCTGTGCACACATTATTTATCTGAAAAATAATGACAGGGCATAAACAGTTTTTACATTTTCTGTTTAGTTACTGTACTTGTTCTGACATGGAGAAAGCAGTCTGTCTTCTTGTGTAACAGCATGCAGACAATCTAACAATCTAACAACTAAACATGTTTTTTGTTTTATGTCAGACTATGTCCTTGAATGGAAGAGACAACTGACTCACGTCTCAACACACCTCAGTTTTATTACCTTAATTAAATAATGTTTGAGAACATCCTATTTTATAAACTGTTCTTTTTTTCCCACATTTTGTACACCAATTAACTAATGGTTTTCCATGTCAACTGCAAGTGTACAATTTAGTAAATAATAAAATATGAATCAGAAGAATAGAAGACCTCAATACCCTAAATTAACAGAGCAATCCAAACCTGGCATTGCTTAATGTGTGTTCACCATTTGCATCTCCATTTAACAGCAGCAGTCAAGACATTTCACTCAGTAATCTGCTTGATGTGTTGATGGAAATATACTAAATGAGAGCAGTTTCAGAGGGATCCAATATCATCTTTACAGAAAGAATGAGACAGACCTTGACAGACAAAAGTCATGGCACTCAGGGTCTGCGCCAAGCACAGCACACACACAGCGCTGAATCTTTGCCCCCTCATGCTCAGCTGATCGCCCACCGATAGCGCGTCTGATTCGCTGAGGTCCTCTGTAGCTCGACATTCCATAGGGTACCGTGCGTCTGAGAAATTTGAACAAACAGAAGACATTTTTTTCAGTATGATTGTCAAGAAACAGAAGAGTTTTCACTGTATCTGCCTTGTGTTTTTTATGTTCTGTTGGGGATGAAATGTTTTGCACATGAACATTTGTTTTTAGTTAAGTGACCACTGGGTTTGGGCAAGGATAAAACAAAGACAGCCAGAAAGGTCCATGAAATTGTACAATAAAATTGAAATACAACTTCCATAGATCATATTTACAAAGAGAGTCAGATCAGAGAGTCCATCACCGTATACTTGACTGTTCTAAACCAAATTCTCCCATCTGGATACCACTGTTGTACTGTATGCAGAGTGTCAGATTGGCACCCTGCTCTCTATTTTCTCTTTCCAGGCATCTGTTAATCTGTCATGCATGTTTTTGACCATCTGTGATGGATTTTTATCAAAAATACAAAGGTGTTTGTGGCTTTAGGAGCAATAAGTTCTGAAGGGACAAACAGGAAGGGGAATCTCTTCCAAAACCAATGTTCATATACCATTTTTAAACAGCTGAAAGTCTCAACTACCCTGAACCATCAAATCTGTTTTCATAAGACATTTTAAGTTGGCTTTGAACTAAATGTTCATCATCAGCAGGGCATAAAATGGTCCTGGACATTTGTCATATTTAGTCAGACTGCACTGCTGGTGTCCTGCCTGCCTGCTGGTTCCATTGTGTCTTGTTAACCTGATCATACTGCCTGACTGTTAAACAAATGTAAACCAGATTGACCTCAAAGTCAAAGGCATTTTAACCATTTATCTGTTCATCCCGAAATGGCAGCTTTGGGTCAGACTTCGGTCTTAATTTAACACAGAAGTGTCTGGAAATACTGACATCAGCTGTCAGGACTTTCTGCTGAAATGTGCCTTGTAAACAATACGACAAGCTGACTCAAAGCATTTTCAGTATAATTGTACTCTAGGGGAAAAGACACAACAGAAGAAGGGGCCATACATGCACACACTGGACACTTGGAAGATACCTATAACCACAGTCATTCAGAACATTTGGGGTCTTTCATTGTAGGAGGGATGTAGCTCCTTCTTGTTTACTTTCTCTACTAAGATTTCGTGAAATCATTTTTTGAGTTCATCTTCAGTCTTAGTTTAAATTAATGCTGCAGTATATGTCAATATCACCAACACAATACTCAGTCTTTAACTATGTCAATTTGTCCCAACTTGTTAAGCAGCAATAAAGTGCACTGTTTACCTGAAACAGCCAACAGCAGTCCTGGCACAAGAAGGAAGAGGAAGAAAGAATGCTTTCCTACTGTCTTGCCAAGGATTTTAATATGCAGTTAAGAGGTGGATGAACAAAGCACCATTCCTCAAAACAAGAAGGTGTTGGAACAACAAATATGTTGAAGGTTATATTTTAATCTAATCTCCGGTATGCTAGGCCACATGTTGAACATAATTTGTGTAGGTGCAAATTGTGGAAAAAATACTGTGTACTATGCTCACTTGTAAACTTCACTTTCCATGGTTCATCATTTGCAGAACTAACTTCCTGAGTCACTGTACGTCTGGCCAGGACCATCTATTGGCTTTTAGTGATCTGAACCTGACTGCATTGTCCGTCCCAGAACTTAACACATCCACTAAATTATGACCAATGAAAAATGCCTTCATTATGGTGGCTTTCTTAGTATTTGTCCATATACGACAGCATAAGATGTCCATGCTGCAGGCCAGTTCTACTTTTACCTAAAGGATAAATTAATTAATCTAAATTGTGAGCAATTCAAGCCATTTCCATCAATTGATTTACTTTTGTTTAAAAGGATACTCAAAGACCACAACAATAAATAAATAAATAAATTAATAAATACAATAATAAAAAAATTAAGACAAATTTGCACCACAATAACATGTTATGGTGCAATTTGAGTGAACTAAATCTAGCTCTAGTGAGTGATGAATACAGCATTATAATTTGGTCAGGCCCACCACTACAAAAATTAAGAACTGGCTTCACCAACCCTATGTCGACTACTGGCATTGCTTGACAGATTTCACGCTGATCTCTGTCCGATTAGCCTCACTACCTTCACACTGTAGATTAATAGTATTTTAACTGCTTGGGGGTCTTGGGAGAATTTGTCAGCTCAAGACAGGGGAGTCACAGTATAGCTCTATCTACTATCACATGTTCACTATTATTATTATTAGATTGATATGAGTAGTTTTTGATAGACCAAGCATTCTTATCATGGATTTTGGGTTTCATGACACAAATTCAAAGGAATATATGCAATCTCATTAATAAGATCATCCTCAGGCAATTAAATAACAGACTACAGATTATAGCTCACATAGGCCATTAAGGTGGTGACAAGGGAGTAAGGACAGAGGAAGAGAAGGGTGTGTGAAAGTTAGAAGGAACATATAACCTCCCCCTCTCTGATGCCGAACGTTGACCTTTCAGGACGGGTTTGTTTCTCTTGGGCTTGCCATCACTTGAACCATGACAGCGTCTGGCGCCTCAAGGAAGCAGTTACAGGGCGTGACTTGCAACAATGTATTGGCTTAAGTGCATAAGTCCCATATATACCCCGGACCTGGGGTGATCGGGCCTTCTCTGTTGCTGCCCCCACCCTATGGAATTCACTCCCCCCTCACATCAAAATCTCCCCAACCCTCTCCTCTTTCAAATCTGCACTAAAAACACACCTTTTCATACTAGCCTTCAACTCCTAGCTCCCACTGGACTCGTCATATTTTAACCTTTGTTTTTGTCTTCTTTTTTGTTTTTTTTAACCTTTTATAACTTATAAACATTTGTTTCATAGTTTTAAATAGGGAAATAGGGAAATTGTAAAGCGTCTTTGAGCACCGCATAAAGCGCTATATAAGTCTGATTTATTATTATTATTATTATTATTATTATTATTATTATTATTATTATTATTATAATGCGTTTAAAATGGACTTAATTGCCCGTCTTTATACCAGCAAACAAAAGACAAAATATTGTGCAAGTCGAGCCTTGTGCAACCTTAGCACTTTCTGCTGGATGCTTGGAAAATAAAGATATTTTACAGTATTTATCAAAGCATGTCTTACTCAGGAGTGTTGATCCAGATGATGTCCAAATGGCAGTAGTAGACGCACTCTTTATCCTTGTAGGAATAACAGGTGCAGCGCTTAGATCTGGACTTTGCCTCCGTTGCCTCAGACAGTAAATCCGCGGGTCCCCCGGGGCCAAACACCCTGCTGGTGTCTGGGATACCTCCAGCGTTGACCTCGGACATGACTGAGGCATTGGACGCCAAGACACCTTATATTGCACAAGAGACGTGATAGAAATATAGGCTAAGTAAGAAAATGATTAACCAAATATGTAAACAAATCATGGGGGAAAACTGATGCAAAAATGGGTTGCAACTTGCAGAACTGAAACGTACCTTGTAAGAGAATTAATGCCAGTATTTTACAAAGCATGATACTCGCGTGGATGGATAAAATCCTTGCCATGTCAGATATTCCCAAAATGAATCATAGCCTGATGTGAATGCAGCGCACTTGTCGTATTAATCCCGCACACGCATGGAGTGAAAATCCATTAATTTCTGTGTAGATGTCCATGTGCAGCTCATCTCATATGGTCCAGACGTCAAATAACGGTTCAGAGGATGTTTGTCGCACAGTTCCTGTCATATTCATGGCTTCATGTCATAAATCCTACCTGTAACTTGCACATGAGGAAGTGAGAGGAAACTGCGGTTTTCTTCGAATTAATTGCTCTCCGACCCGCAGCAAAGTGATCTTTGGAGGAAAGAGAGCAACGATGCTCGGCAAAGTCACTTCTCCTTCTAAAAGCCCAAATCAAAGATAAGGGGCTTTGGAGAGGCTTGGGTACACGCCCACACCTCCCCTAACACCCCTCTGGTCAAATGCAGAAACACCACAGTGTGTGTGCACTGGTACGAGTCACTCTGTGTTCCTGTTGATGCATGACATGAAAAATATAATACTTGTCTTGTTTTATTATAAAAATAAAGATATCATTGAGCAGCATTGCTTAGCATCGGCCATTGCACTAATACTATTATTACTATGGTGGTGTTTACTTTAATTACAATATGCTTGCAAAACAGAACCTCTGAATTAAAACCACAGACATACACAAAAACAAGTCACAATATCATCAGTCCAGACACTCCAAAAGTGTGGAAAAGAGGGGCTTAGTTAATTACCTATAACAAAGACGCACATTCCTGTATTATATAAGAGTCAGTATGGAACTGATCACAGCTTGTCTTAAGGTTAAGATGAGGTGCTGCCTCTCAAGTTCAATAACAAACCTTTTAACAAAATTGCCTTGACGGTGGAGCCAAAGGGGAGATGCCCCAGTCAGTGCTACTATGACCAAGAGGAAATGTTAACAAAACCTTTGAATACACACATCATCTCTGAGAATCATTTCATGTATCATATTCCAGAGGACCAATCCGTTATTACTTTCAGGCTTCTGTTTTGAAATGTAAAATCCAACTGATCTAGACAAACCCTCCTCAGACCATCTACACACCGTGCTACTGCCACCCAGGAGTATGTTTACCCTCCATACTGTATAACTTTGTTTTTAGATAGAACTATAGACTAAGTTCACTGTAGTTCAAATGACTGTATCTGTCTGTCAGTGTTTTCATTTATTTTGGTCAGACAATTTGCAAGCAATTAGAGTTAATGATTAAAGTTGGTATGTTTAGTTATTTTAGTAATTGTGTTCATTGTTAAAAAAGGTGTCATAAAACAAGCAAACAAAAAAAATTGAGTTGATATGGCAGAAATATCTACAGTTTATTATAGTTCTCTCGGTAGATGGTGGTCCTGTTTTGATAGTAAATGGCTCTTGTCTAAATGTTTTCTGAGTGACTAATGACTACAGTTAACGTACAGAAAGCTGTGTGGATGTGTGCAGCTGTGGTCTCTGCAAATATACATCTGTGTTTTGAGTTTACCTTGATGGGGGAACAGACTCAGGGGAAATATACTTCTCTCTCTCTCTCGTTTTGTACATAGTAGAGCCAAATGTGAATGATTGCTAAAATGCCTCCTCGGCAAGTGTGTTTTCCTGCTTCATGACATCTTGCACAAAGGAGTTAGCGAAAGGTCTGGAGGTGATTCGGGGGTTTGGCTTTTGGATTCTGTTAATGTATCTCAACATGAGGCCCAAAGCCCGGCCTTTAAAGCTGGCCATTGTGAGGCTGAAAAATCAACCAGACAGAATATTAAATGTGTCAAAATCAAGTGAGTATGATATAAAGTAAAGTATGGGGAGAAAAAAGAAAACCTGATAATTGAAGGCATACCACCTCATCTGTCAGACACAGAGGAGGCGGAGGTCATGCAGCAGGATGATGACCCTGAACATGCAGCCAAAGCATCCAGGGTGTTTTATGGTTCCAAACAGAGGAATGTTGTTGAACGGCTGAGTCAATCACCTGACTTCAGTCAACTTGAGCATGTGTTTCTTTTACTGAAGACCAGACTGAATGTATAAAGCTCACAAAACAAGCAAAAACTAATGATGGCTGCAGTTAAGGCCAGACAGAGCATCACCAGAAGAGGTATGGGTCGTAAATGTCAGGCATTTGTTGACTTAATAGCAACCAGATATAAAATACCAATCAAATTTCAGTAAGGACCACACCCTGCCCGCTCCTGGCAATGGGAGGGTTGTTGAACACTGACAGTTCTGTTAAAGTTAACTGTTCAAATGGGCAATCACAGTAGGGGCGATCAAATTATTGGTCAAATTAATTTTGAGTCTTGCTA
This sequence comes from Scomber scombrus, assembly GCF_963691925.1. Lineage (NCBI taxonomy): Eukaryota > Metazoa > Chordata > Actinopteri > Scombriformes > Scombridae > Scomber > Scomber scombrus. Next base: position 12,784,712 of record NC_084979.1, on the reverse strand, counting down.
AAATATTTTGTTTAATTGAATTCAGCTCAATTGAATTGATTATTTCTGTCTGTCAATCTTACTGTGGAATGTATGTGCATGTTTCTGAATTTCTGTGTTCATGCATAACACAATGTGCACTAAATGGGAACAGCTTTGAAAATTAAGTGCAGATAGGGGTGAAAAAAGGGCCAGCAGGAGAATTAATGAGGGGTTAACCTGCAGTTCACTCAGATCACTATTATAAAAACAAACCTGCTTCACTGAGCTTCCAACCTCAATTTCCTCTCACTTAGTGTTGCCTCCTGTGGAGTACTATCAAACGCTACACCACCATAGAAGACTGAAACAGAGGAAGACAAGATGATACCTGTTCATATGACTGTACTGTTTCTCCATCATTTGTGGAAATATTTGTCCAAAGATGGACTATCTTAAAGGCAAAAAAAAAAAATTTCTGCTGAAATTGAGGTATATATACTCACACCTGCACAGTTAAAACACTTAAAACTTAAAACACATTTACTTGAAACACATACATATGAATTGGAAATTTGAGCTTAGATCTTTTAGGACTATGATCAAAAGTCTCCCATACAATTTAATGTCTCACTCTCTGACTTATTTACAGTAAATGTCCTGGATTTGTACTTTCCTACAGAGGCACCCACTAAACCTAAATATGTCTGACTCATGACTGCCCTCTGGTTCCTTCCCAAATTCCCCAAGGCTAGGGGTTTGTGCCATACCCCAATTCTCTGGCACGTTCCACAAGCTGGGAAACAGAAAGAATTCCAGATAAATGAAGACCATATTCTGTTTTCTTTCTCCTTACCAGAGTTGTGGAGACAGAGCGCTATCACAAAGTTGACTGCGTGTGGTTTAGCAGTCAGATGATGCATACATGTTTTCAAGATATCATTTTGGGTTTTTCTGTGACAGACCTTTTACAACCTGACATGTGGTGTAACTTTAAATGAACATGGGTGCTTATTTACACAAAATAGGCACTTAAAATGGTCTCCTTGGTTTGGCATAGTTGATCAAGACAATAAAAATGGATTAATGGTGTGAAACATAATCATAAGCCTCATGAAATCGTTTTCACTTTATTCTCATCGCAATATGCCACACATTGTTAAAATTAATACTTATGGTTTGCCTCATACATTTGTTTTTGCCATGGCATTGTTTATAAGCACTGCAAAAATTATAAACCATCCCGGACCTACCAAGGTTTCCCAGATTGAAAATTCTTGTTGGTGTGATTTCTTCTTTAATGCCCATTTGCTGAATATCAGATTTTGATATTTTTCTACTTGCATTTACTTAAGTCAGACATATGGTTTCACATCACACCTAACATACTGTATGCTAATGTTTTTGCCTGCCAACATCTGTTTGTGAGGTGCTGATTGTAGCTGTGCTTGATCTAGTCAGCAGAGGGAAACTCAATGCAATGTACTCCAGGCTTAACTGTAAGGCATACAGGAATGTAATACATTTCAGAAGGTTTCCAGCTGCCACTTTGTCCTGTTTTTCTTGGCCTCCACTTCTGTTTTATTAGAAAACATTTTGGGTGTGCAAAGCCAGGGGATTTGCAGACTCATTACCCCTGGAGTACTGTGGGTCTACTGAGGTAGGGAGCCGCAAAACAATAAACAGGTGGCATTAACATCTCAGAAGCCTCAGATATGTAAGCTCGTTGAAATGAATCTGATGAACTGCCGTGTACAATGGTTCTATGCATCAGTAAAATCAAGTTCAAAAAGTAAGTGGCTGTGATGTAGAGCCACTGAAAACCTTTTTCAGTACAGACAAAAAGCCACACTACATGCTCCTCATTCCTGTCCTGCCATCTTGAAATTGTGATTGAAATGTTACTCTCTGTATCAGTTGGATAGAGTTATTTAGATATGATCTTTAACTGACAGTTCATAATCATATCTACACTTCAAACCCTGACAGCATTAGTGGAATACTCTTTGTAGTTTTGTAGTCTGTCATTTCACAATAGCAGGTCTGACCTCAAACTACTCTCTGGACACCTTATAGTGTACAGATGGCACAGCACACACGTTGCCCCTTTCACCACTTCATGCCTCAAAGCTTTACCCTAACTTGCCTTTTCTTCCTTATCCTAAATAATTAGCATACTGGAGGTGTTTCCTCTGCATGTGGAGAAGAGCTTGAACAGGCTACGACTCTGTAGAAAGATCTATGGCCGAGCTGAACTTTCCATCAAACAGAACATCATTCCAAGGAGAGGATTATCGCCCTTAAGTCAGCAAGATGCCTCCCTTATGAGTAACAGCTGATGCCCCTGGATCTCACAGATTTCCTGCTTTGTGGTCACTGTTGAGGAGCATATGGTTTACCAGGACTGATGACTATCACCCAGTGGAAAATGTGTAACCCGCAGGATGCTTCACAGTGAGTCGAGGTATTGAGATTTATGCAGAACCCACACCGTGGTTAAAATCAACGTTGTCAAACTAAGCCAGTAAAAGAGGGCCTTTCAAAGATAAACCTAGATTTAAAATGACAATCTAAATTGGACAATAAAGTTGGAATTCCACTTGAGATCCATAGAAAACACTGGCTACATGTTTAAAAGAGAGTATCCCATGGGTTGATCCTGACAAACAATTTCCACTCCAAAATACTGGTAATCATGGCATTGTTTTTTTCAAGTTGCATAAGGACAAAAACATGAGTGGTTAGCCAAACATTACGAACATAATAGGTAGAGCTACTACGAGACTGATAAAAATTCGCCGGAGGGGAGACTGCCCAAACCAAAAACTGTTGCACAGCCACAAATTCAGGAAATCTGCCTCAAAATAAAAACTTACTGAGAGTTTGACCCCTGGTTGGAACCTTTGGTTTAAAGGATTAAGAAATACCGTTTTGCAGAGGCAGGGTTTTGTAAGACATGGACTGAAAAATGCTTCAATAACCAAACTGTCACGAAACACAAAGCACCAAAGTTGAAAATGAGATTTGTAATGAACATGGAAACTCCTTGCAAAAGACTAATTCACAGCACTTTATATGAAGATAATGCAGTAAACTGACTATATTGTGTTAAAAACAAGGAAATTTATGGTTGGCTCAAATGTTTTTCCTGCAAATTTATAAATCTGAGTAACTGTGATCATTCGAGAAATTCAAACTTTTGGCTTGGATTTTCAGATCATCTTTAAACCTAGGACTTAAGGTCCTTTGCACCTTCAAACTCAGATATAATCCAAATTCTAAATGTTTTTTTCAATGAGTTAATGTGTTTCCATTATGTTTTTTCACAAATCTATTTGAAAAAATCTAATCAATTCTTTTTTCTTTTTTTCTTGGTTTTTGCCTGTTATCAATTATTTTTGATGGATTGGAGAGATTAAATATGACATGGACAGCTGATCTGGAGATGGGAAGTTTTATTGACAATTCTTTGGACATGAAATTAACACACATGCACATCTCCAATGAATCAAACATGATGAAAGAAAAGTGTATGGTTGTCTTATCTGAGGCCTGCCCAAACAGATGTTGTTGATAAAGTTTGAAAGAAAACTGATGCCATCTTATAGCCAGCTGTTTTGGACATGAACTATGACACTACCACAATTCTTTTTTTTAATTTTTATGTGTGTCTTTTTTGTCTTTTCTTCTTTTTCTCACTATTAGAAAAAATCCTATATGACAACACCTAGTAGAAAATCAGTTATTCCAACTATCTATCAACTATTATGTTTTGTAATAGCTGTAATTTCAATGAAATAGAATACAACCCCCCCTCCCCCAAAAGAACACACTTGATGCTAAAGCTTATCAGCATAGTCAAGGAGGTTTTGAGACTTGGTTTTGGCTCAGCTGGCCTATCCTATTACACACTGCTGAGAGGCCAGGCTTATTTATTTACTACTGTGGGCACTTGAGTGACTGGCAAAATCATACGTCAAAATTAATTTTAAGGCCCTCTTAATTCTTGCCTGTTCTGATTATTTGTGTCAGTCTAAAGTGTGGTTGATTGTTTGATTGGTGGTGGGTGGCTGAAAAAGAAAAAGTCACATGACGGGAGATGTTACCCATTTATTTAGATTTCACAGGAATCTGACTCAGGTATTGTACAGTATTGACAAAAAGATGTCTAAAACAATAAATGTAAATGTTTTTTTAGAACTGGGTATAAGATTGAGCCAGCAGTCAGAAATAGAGAATAACCTGGTACCCCAAACTACCAGGGTTTTATAACATAAACAACAACCAAAGGATAAACAATACGTTTACCAGTAATATTTGGAGGGAAAGTAAAGCATCTTGAAACAACATTATTCTCTGTCAGTAAGAAACCTAAAGAGATTGTATACAATCCACGAAGTATTAGCTGATGTGTGAGAGACTGAATTTGCAGGGAGTGTGCTTTCTCACTGAACCACACACAATGTTTCTTAAACTTCACAGCAAGAGGTCAAAGATCAAGTATGACCCAGCTCTCTCCACTCCAGGCTGTTTTCTTCATAATCCTCCTGTTATGGCAAATCACTGGGTGCACTTACCTTGCCCTGGGCATGTTTTGTAATCTTAAAATCACACAGAAAAGTGCTAAGTTTGCAATATGGCCACTGATTTTATCTTTGCTAAAAATATGCAAATGGTGTATGTTCTCTTATTGGTGGTTCACATTTGGTTGTGGATACTTAAAAATAGCTTGAGGAACAATATCAATCAATATTTTTATTTTGTTTATCTGACAATTTCCATAATAGGTTTGATATGATTAATTCAGAATATCACATAGACAAGTGGAAATAACGCATACAGTATAATAACAGAGAAATAGCAGTAGGCAGTGGAGAACAGATCTCATCTGCAGCTTACACTGTTTTATCTTCTTTGCATTTGCAAAGTTAAAACAAATGTTGCCTTGTTTTTTGCCTTTAAGCCTATTTAGCTTCCATTCACATATCCAAAAACACAGATTGTTAACATAGATAATACATATTAGTAAATAAGTATATGTAAAAAGTATATAGATACTACTATACTACTATACGATATGTTAATTACTTTTATTAAGAAATACATATTTAATACTGAGATATAATATAATAGCCTACCTATGTTTAAGGAAAAATATGCAATAAGTCAAGTTAACCTGCAATATAGGTTACAATGAGGCATCAATCTACTGTTAGATGAGGGTTTGGCGCCACTAAGTGGTGATTCTATAGTAAAGTCGAGGGTTCATACATTCATAGGGGCCATCAGTTTATTAAGGCAAGGCAAGGCAAGGCAAGGCAGTTTTATTTATATAGCACATTTCATACACAGTGGCAACTCAATGTGCTTTACATAAAAGAAACATTTAACAGAAAAAATTGGAAAAAAAACCATGGAATTTGAGAAATAAAAATACAACCCAATCATAGTAAACACATACATACCCCCCCCCCCACCCCCACCCCACACACACACACTAATAATAAAAACAAAGTACAGAAACATAGAAAGAGAGAGAAATAAAATACTATAATAGAGCATTAAAAATAAGATTGCAGCATAAAATAATGATTTGCTTTAAAATCATTAAAAGGACATAGAGTGCAAATGAAAGATTAAAATTTAAAGTGCTTTGAAAGAGCTCAATCATAAGCACAGGAGAAAAGAAGTGTTTTTAAAAATTAAAAATATTCACAGTTGGGGCTGATTTCAGTTCTGCCGGTAGTTTGTTCCAGTTGTGTGCAGCATAACAGCTAAAAGCTGCTTCACCATGTTTAGTCTGAACTCTGGGCTCCACTATCTGACCTGAGTCAGTAGATCTCAGAGCTCTACTGGGTTTATATTCTACTAACATGTCATTAATGTTTTCTGGACCTAAACCATTCAGTGATTTGTAGACCAGTAGCATAACTTTAAAATCTATTCTATAGCTGACTGGGAGCCAGTGTAAAGACTTTAGAACTGGAGTAATGTGATCTGATCTCTTTGTTCTGGTCAAAACTCGGGCTGCAGCGTTCTGAATGAGCTGCAGTTGTTTTAATTAATAATGCCGTTTGCTCATACTGCACTAATATTAACTTAAAACCTGATGGATTAAAACAAGCTGAATAAAAATAACTGTTTTAAAGTAGCTGTTTTAAAATGACGATACAATTTATACATGTTAAATAAATGGTAAATGACTGTACCATAGGGTTTTTATCCAAGGGCTTTATAATTTGCATATCATTCACCCATTCACACTCAGCAAACCTACAAAGCAAAAGAAAACTTGACCCCGTAATAATTTCCACTGGGGCCGTTTGAGCTCTCCTCATTTTCTTAATTTGCCACGGGACAGCAAATGTTTTAATGTACGTTCAGGTCAAAATACATTTGAATTTATTTCACGGTAATCAGACGTCCTATCCCATTTATAATGTCTCTGTTGTTTTACAGAACGTACGCTAGTACAATCTTCATTTGTCGATTGGTGGCGTGGTTACCATGACAACAGCTGTTGCCAAACACGGCTAAGAAGCGTTGTAGGTTTCGTGTTAACTCTGCAGGCTGTTGCTAACTAGAGTTACACAAAAATATAGATATATATATATAGTTACAGTTACAACTATAATTCCAGTGTGTGGTCACCCATGTCAAAATATAAGGTAAGTAGAAAGCACGATGTTTCAGTGTTGTCTAAAGGTTTTCGATTTAAATAAGCACTGATAAGAGTATACCAGTAGATATAAGTCTACACTTTTTATTTATTGATCTCTTCCAACTAACACACATTTGAAATAATTAGCAAAATAGGTTTTGCCTGTCATGTAACAATAAAGAAATACACGAGAAGCATAAAATGGGCCTATATTGAATAGCAGTCTAAGCTAGTAATTAGCTATGAGTAGTTGTTATTTTATGTGTAGCTTGTAGCACTTGTATTTGAGTTTAAATCTAGGTTTGCTTTCTTAATCTTTGAAGACATCTGGATACAAAGGTGCATATGACTATGGAAAAAGTGAGGAGCGGTGAGTGGTGTTTTTAAATTGTTTTTTAAGTGCTTTTAAGATGGTTACAAGTATTGTCTTACATTGACTATGTTCCAATGTATCCTCAGGGAAGGAAAGACTTGTGTGCATTACAAATGTGGCCTACTCAACACCATACAGGATGTCCTGCGGCAAAGACCAGGCTGGGTTGAAGTCAAAGAGTGAGTAGGATTGTGTGGTCATAGTCACATCAGCTTATCAGTTTTATTTGTGGTTTGCATGTGGTATCTGTTTGGTTTTTTTCTCACAGTGATGGAGAATGGGACTTCAACTGGTGTGATGTGGGCTGGCTAAGGGAGAATTTTGATCATTCCTACATGGAGGAACATGTAAAGATAAACCACTTCCGCAACCATTATGAGGTAAGGCAGCATTCGTCTAGCGTGCTATGAACTGTAGATTTCGTATTAAGCACATCGTTCAGTTCAAAAGTATTTTTCCTGTTTTTCTATGTTCTATGTTTCAGCTGACTCGCAAAAACCTCATGGTGAAAAACCTTAAAAGATACCGGAAGAATCTTGAGAGAGATGTAGGCCGCCTGGAGGCATCCAAATGTGATTTTTTCCCCTGCACCTTTGCACTGCCCAGCGAGTATCATCTCTTTGTAGAGGAATTTAAAAGAAGCCCTGGCAGCACCTGGATCATGAAGCCAGTAAGCCAAAGTTGACCACAGATGTTAAACAGTGCAATAATGTGACTTTATAAAGTGAGGCTGACTATTATGTTTTAAAACGTTGGTTAGTATTTCAATGTCCCCAACAAACTGCATTTGAATTATGGAAATTTACTAGTATGTTTATATAGGTAGCAAAATCTCAAGGGAAAGGCATCTTCCTGTTCAGGAAACTGAAAGACATCATGGATTGGAAGAAGGTAATGTGTACTGATATATCAATAGTTTGGTGTAAATGAAGTTACTAATAACAATGAATAAGCAGAAACACAGACAAACTACTTACACACCCACATATTCAGATTGATAATATTGTGCTTACACAGGATGGCACCCGCTCAGAGGAGCAAAAGGATGCAGCTCAAGTGGAAAGCTATGTGGCCCAGCGCTATATAGAGAACCCCTACCTAATTAATGGTAATGTAACAATACAGTTATTGTAAATCCCATTTAAAAAAAAAATTGGGAACAGGAGCATAAATTAGCATACAGAAATGTTACAATCCTTGTTTCAGTACTTTATATGCATTTTCTCCCCACAGGCAGGAAATTTGATCTGAGGGTCTATGTCCTAGTCACATCTGTATGTTATAAACTTTAAAAATGGCAATTCTTATACAAAGTGTAAATTTTGCACCATCTGTTAATCAGTGTGTGTGCATGTGTGTTCTTGTGTTTCAGTATGTTCCCTTGACAGCATGGCTGTATCGAGATGGCTTTGCCCGCTTCTCAAGCACCCGCTTCTCCCTTAGCAGTATTGATGACAAGTGTATCCTTTTTTGGTATTGTGGAATTTGAATGTTGATATGTTTATGTTTATTATGTCTGGTGCTTAGTTTTTAGTATGTGTGTCAGTCATTCCCTGAACAAGTTGAACCTTTGCCTAACGAAATATTCAAGCAAAGTCAGTTTTAAATAGGCTGGTGTGACCTAGTTTCTCAGGCTGTTGTTCCTAACTGTGTCGCCATGGAAGGCGTGATTACATCATTAAAGCCCCCAAATTCTTCCTTAGTGACTTTTTTCAGATATGCACCTCACCAATGTGGCTGTTCAAAAAACAGCACCCGACTATGATCCCGAAAAGGTGTGCAATTCAAAAACTACAAAGGATAGGTAATATATCATGTTATATTTATGTCAACGTTACTGAAATGCATCCACTTAAACCAATTCTTTGTACTTTTTATTCATATCTACATAGGGATGTAAATGGCAGATACAGCAGCTTCGAAGGTACCTAACTGCAAAGCATGGTAGAGAGACGGTAGAAACCCTATTTAAAGAGATGGATAACATCTTTGTCCGCAGCCTACAGAGTGTACAAAAAGTCATTATAAATGACAAACACTGCTTTGAACTCTATGGGTATGACATTCTATTGGATCAGAACCTCAAACCGTAAGTGCTCCAACTGTACACACACATTGTACGCATATCAACACAGTGCATCTTCACCCACACATATTTACTGTCAAACATCAAGCACTAAGTAAGACATGCATGCCCAGAAAAGCAGGCCAACAGACAAGTGAACATGGCTGACCACTTGCCTACCTAGATGCTTTAAAACAAAGCACTAAATCTCTGTGTTCAGCTCCACAAATAGCCATAGTCTGAATAACTCCATAAATCTGCAGAGCATACCTGAAAAATGGTCAGGTATGCAATATTTTTTTTGTCTTTTTTTTTTTGTATTTCAAATATAGGAAAATAAAAAAATAACATAACATAAAAACAAAAAAATAATGACAGTTAAATGAAATGAATAACAAACATATACAATAGCTCAATAAACATTCTGATAAACACAAATTAAATATGTTAAAAAAAAGTGTAGGAAGACGTATACACTTATTATTCCCACCCCTTTCTACTCATCCATAAATTCATATATACAATGTATAAACAAATATCCCAATTCTATGTATCCACCAGGTATCAATAAAATACAACTTTTAACAGTTACCACAACTTTTCCTTCCTTTCCATATACACACAAAGTCTTCATAGTGGTACAAACACAGAGTTTTTAAATTAAAATTTTCGTTTCAAATGATAAGCCCCTCTTTTACAAAGAACAGTTTTTGTATATTACCTGGCAGTATATTATTTTTGGCTTTATATATTATTTGTGCTGTGTTAAATTCTAGCAGATTCATGAACTTCAAGTTATTCCTGTTGTAGATAATAACACACACACACACACACTAATGACAGTGCCTCTCTTCAGGGCAAATATCATCACATTTATTAACTTGCATGTACTTTACTTAACAGTCTTCATTGAACTGTTTGCTGTTCATCGAGGATTGGTCAGATATTGCCTCAAAAGGCTAAATAAATGTCCTCCATCTCTTGCAGGTGGTTAATTGAGGTGAATGCCTCCCCGTCACACACACCCAGTAGTCAAGAGGATTATGAGATGAAGTGCAGACTGCTGGAAGACACTTTGAATGTTGTCGACATGGAGGGAAGGTAAAAGCCTTTTTGTTCAGAGACAGATTGTAATTTCTTTTTTCGTTATGAGGTGACAAGGTGCAGGGGCTTCCTGTTTCTACTTTTATTAACGACATCACATACTTTATTTTACTTTCTTTCTTTTTTTTTCTTAAACATTTTAAAGTAGAATCTTTTGAGCCCTGGGTTATGGCATATTTGAAAGTGAAGAACATAGGTGGTAAGAAACATCTTCAAAAAAACTGTGAAACAGACTGTGCCACAGTAACAATATACAACTTGCAGGGCGAATGCAGTATAACATAGGATGGATGCTGGAGCTGTGTTCTAGTTGACTGTGGTTTGTCTCATTAGGTTGACTGGCAAGGAGAAAAGGGTGGGTGGCTATGATCTTATGTGGAAGGATGGGCCTGTTTATCGAGAGGACGTCAACCTAGAAACATTTGGCAGTTCATGTTTCACTGCAAACACACACTTAGGTAACCAAAATTTGCTACTACTGCAAACTTTTTGAGTAGAATTTTTTTTTTAAAGTTTTGCGAGTAACGCACTCTTATGCGTGCAGATAAAACCTTGGTATTTGATTATTTGGACGTGAAAAGGCCTTGATCATTCCATGATTTTTAAATACTGCATATATGCATGTTCTTTGTTGCAGGGTGTGTGAATGACAGAGAAAAGCAGCTTCGCCAGCTACTAAAACCATTTCCAGGTCAGAGGAGGATTTAATCATAATCATTTTGATGTCTTGCCACTGTAGTACTTGGTATGGAAGACTGTCATCATGGTGGCATCTGTCTGTCTGGGACTAGACCAGCTCAGGTGAACACAAATAAGAGAAAAATGTTAGAAATACTTCATATGAAATGACTTCTCTGTGATCTGATCGGATTCTAAGCACCAAAGTTAAAATCTTAATATGCAAAATTTAAGTATAAACCACATTTTCTAACTACAATACACCTTGTAATACTTACATTTACAGTTCATATACATATGCTACTATGATTTGATTTTCTTATGATTGCAATAATTAGCATTTAATGACCAAATATGCATAATTGTTTGTTTGTGCTTTAGCAGTGTATTCAGTAATAAAGACAGTTGTGAACTGTGCATTATTTTTCATGTGTTCCAAAGAATGGCAAACAAACCAATGCCCTTTGAGTGCAAAACATTTATTTGCTATGCCTTACAAATACTTGCATTCAACATTGAGAAAATACATACAACAATCTTTCTGCGTGCTTGTCAACATAATGTACATTTATAATAACATTACCTCTCCTGGATGCTTATCTATGGCTTTGATACTACATGAATATTAAGTAAAGAGGTGCAATCTGAATGCATATCACGTCATTTACATTAATGTAGTGTTCCCATGAATCGAATGCACATGGTAAATCACAGGAGACAGATAAGACACTAATGTAAACACAGTGTTCTAGACTTCAAGTATGTAGTGGAATATGGAGGTGATATGTATAATTTTACTCATGTTACAGCCTAACAGCTATTGATGTGTTGAATTTCTACTGGATCACAGGACTGACCAATGGTACAGCACAGTAGACATAAGCTTACATTCAGCTCTTTTACTACATTTTTCTTTTTGTGCATGAAAATGTAAACATAATAATGACAATGATAGATACGAGTCAACTACAACACTTTTCATAAATATAACTATGGTATATAAAATCTGGAAAAATATGCATTTACATTCGTAGCAAACATTACACTGTCTTCAATGATAGAAAGAGCTCAGCTCTATGCAAAATACAGTATATTATCATAGACTACAATTCAAGCTGTTCAAACATGAAAAGCCCTTGTAACTAAAAATCTAAAACCATTGCACAAGAAACAAAGTACATAACTGCAGTATACCGCCATTTATTGCGCCTCCTTTCAGCCAAAGATGCTATAACTGAACATATTGTCTTAAAAAATTAGGCACAAAAGAAAAGATAAAAAGCAACATCAAGTAAAGTAAGAGCATTGAGAACAAATACATTCCAACATTAAAAACTACTAGGAATGGTTATGGTCATATTGGATGACTAAAATGTTATGATCCATGTCAAACTTCACTATGTATTACTGATACTGAAAGGTATTGTAGATGTCTATTTTAACATTAGTAGCATACTGAGAGATGACTGTGCAGTGCAACAGGCTTCAGTTAACATAAAAGCTATGTTTATTGAATCCAAGTGTTCACAGTCAAACATTATTGTATATATTTACTGTACATTTTGAATGAGATATAGTGTATAATTCTGCTCTATTGTCATACTACACTTTGAAGTCATTGTTGTTATATCTCTATTCTAGCTGCTCAACCTATTGGTGTTTTGACCTTTTGAAGGATGCAGACTGCTGACTGATTTAGACTGCTGCACAACAGTTATAACATGTTAGTATTACACAGAAAGCAAGCATAGGTTTAAGCTCCTATACCAAGCAACCAGTAAGTAAAGCACTAAAGGCCTATAGGGGTTACTTTGCAACAAAGTGCACATTTTTTGTTTTGCCATTCTGCTTACTACCAAGCGGTGCTTTGGAGAGAGACTGCGGCTCTTTAGCTGCTCTTTTCATGGCAGTTTTAGAGGCCTGACCTCCTGCCTCTGTCCTCTGCCACTCCTTCTCTACTCTCTTTGAGGTGATGACCTCTTTCTTACTAGCAGCAAAAACACGTTTCTCTGCACCTGCTGCTTTAACGCCACTGGGCTCCTTTTTCACATCTGTCTCAGAGTTGGCTCTGATGCGGCTTTTCCTCACCTGACCTCTGATGTTTGGGTTTGTTCCAAATTCCTGGGGTTGCTTACGGGCATTGCCCGCAGCCTGCATCTGCCTGAGATGACTCCTTCCTGCTGAGGGGCTAACTGGGGTCTGGGCTCCTCCGCCACCTCCACCTCCTCCTTGTCCTCCTGGGCTCCTACCTTCGGTGGAGGTTGCTCGGGTCTCACTGCTGCTCCTTTTTGCTGGCACCCCAGGTCGGGCTCTGCGCTCAAGCAGTGGGCTGAGCCGTGAGTGACGCTGGTAGGCATATGCAGAGCAGCTTCCATTGCAGAGTGGGTAACGAATGTGACAGTGGGGGCAAACTGGAAAGCGGGAGGGCTGGTGCTGGGCAGAGGCAGGTGATGGGGGATTGTTGACAGGTGCAAACGGAAAGGCCCGCTGTGTGTGCCGCAGCCCTTTAGGGGAGTTGAGTCGGGATGGTGGAGCTGTGTGAGGCCTGGGTGGGTGAGCAGTAGTGGCAGAGGGGAAGCCCTGTGGCCTTGGACGGCTCCCAGGCGGGCGGCTGCTCTCTGCTTGCACTGTTTGGATTTGGAGCCACTCCAGCTGCAGAAGCCTCTCCAGGTACTTCTCTAAGTGCCCTACAGGCTTGGGCCGAGGGGCACCGCGGCCCTCTGTGTGAAGAAACACTGCCAGCTGCCTCAGGCTCCAGCTGTTGAACGGAGGAGGCAGAAAGTCTGGGTAACTGTAGCTAGGCTTCTCACTCTCTTCTTCATCACCCAGATTCCCACGGGGTCCTGGGAAGTCTGGGAGAAAGTCATCAGTGTTGATGACCTCAGCCCGGAGGTTGAGGTGAGGAGGGGTGCAGGGGGTACAGGGGGAAGGCAGCACAGGCAGCCTCTCAGAGTCTGACAGATCACTGGCACTGTCAGTGTCATCATCCTTGTGGTTGTAGTGCTGGGGTAGTGTCTCTGGAGTGGGGGCTGGGGAGTGTGTTAGAGGGTATGTTGGCATGTGTCGCAGCCCTGATATTGGGGAGAGGGGTAGGGAAAGGTCTCGCCGATTTTTCCCCATCCCCCCGCGATTCGGCTGTAGCTCATTGCTGCATTGTGAAATTCGTTGATTTTCCTCTTTCCTTTGAGCAGATGAGTGTTTTCGGAGTTGAGGTCTTAAATCTCCCTCTTCTTCAGGGCTGTGGAGAGACAGAAGAGTTTAAGTAAAAGCTGCAGGGGATTTAGGGATTTACAGTACCAAAAGCAAAGCATTCAGTAAGAATGCAAACCCTGCTCCACACAGACCTGGATGGTTTGCTTTTATTCCATTTAGTGCCAGACTTGACCCTTGCACCTTTTGGCTGTGCACCCTGAAAAACAATCACAATTAAAGTTGTGTTATGGAGTAACACTGAAACACTATCTTCCCCTCCTCTCAAAAGGACAATACTGTTGAAACATTATCTTTCTTTTATTTAATAGGAGGCACTTTACTCACCCTCTGCGCTGTTGCCACTGTGTCCTTATCCTGACCTGGTCCTGGGAGGCCGTTTTTCAATTGGCCCGCAGCTTTCTTCATCTTGTTACCTTTCTTTGAACTGTGGAAACATGATAATGGCTTGTAAGGCTCGCCTCTAACTTGTGTCTGAGGCAAAACATGACGACATTACTTTTAGCTGAAATATGTCAATGTATAATGAGGCCTACCTGGTTGCTGGTCCACTATTTTCTGTATTTTTTACCCGAATCTTCTCTTTGGAGACGACGCGTTTCAGTGTCGTGGATGCCGTGCGTTCCTGCATGATGGGCCCCATGTTGCAGGTCGACAGAGAGGATATTCTTTTGAATCCAGCAAAATGAAATGACCCTATAGCTAAAGAACCCAGCCGACATCTCGGATCTGATCATCTATTCTGAAAATGAGGCTAAAAACACCCATTTTCTCAAAAGTGCTGCAATGCATCATGCGCTGATGTCGACAGTCAGTTCTCCTCTGCAATGTTAAACACGTCCTTCTGTGTTGTGGTCGGTTCGCCTCGCTGCGGAATAACAATACACTAATTAATTTAATGAAGTGGTGACAGCAGACGTGCGTATCTATTGACTGTCATCCTCCTCGCCATTAAAAATGCAAGACGGTCAAGCAGAGCATACGCTTTGTTTGGTTCGCCGTCCCTGCAGGTTTGTTTACTTGCTGCTAACTGGCTCGCCGCTTGCGTCGGAGCTGAGCATCACGGGACTTGAAGTTCTGGCGCCTTTAGTTCACTCTTTTACACTAAATATTGAAACCGTCTTCGATGAATGCGTACTGTGGATACACAATGGCGAATTCATGTGTGGAAACGCCGAGCACTGATTTTGAGGCAATTCACCAGAAACACTGCACACATATACAGTTCATATAAAGTTACTCAATCTCCCATGCAGCGTCGGTGACTTTGTGGTCCGCTTGTAGGCTCCTAGTAACTGCGCGCATGTTAGCAGATCGCCATCGAGAGCACGCTTCAGACATGTATGAGTGTTGGAGAGCTACGAAGTCAGTCAGCACGTATAAATCAGGTGTTGTGACTGCGACCAATAGCGGAGACTCTGTGACGCACGGAAACGCGCAGCTTTATCATACTTTAAATGGACGATCAAGCTGTCAGGCTGCACCCAGCAGCTTCGATTTAAATAACTCAAACAACATCTTTATTGGGTGAGGTGATGTCAATGTCTCATTTTATCGAACCATATTAAAGATATTTTAGTAATGCTGTAACTGTCAGAGAGGGGCAGAGAGTATGCAGTCTGGCACGTACTCCTAGAGTATACGCCCACTATCTCTTTCCTGTTGTGACTGTTAATGTATTATCACGTGCAGCAACAAAATAGTTGATCTTAACAATTTAGCCTCAAAAGATTACGCATTTTCGTGTAAAAGATGGGCAATGATATTACAGCTGGGTCAGTATGTTTTTGATGGGAGTGCATTTTGAAGATGGCATGTTACATAATGCTAATAAACTGTGTTTCAATTTTTCTTTACAGGTGAACAGGACACCATTTTCACAGAGGATGGATCAAGGGTGGTTTATTGGACGTGAGAGGATCTCCTCTTCAAACTCTGAACAGCAGATGTCTAGCTCTTGCAGCAGTTTCTCAAGACCCTGCAGGACTATCAACCTGACTGAGATGCTGCAAGCTAACAAACCTAATGTAGAAAAGAAGCCAGTTCCAATCCGCCCCCCAAACTCCAGAGTTTCTGTGTCAAGAGATCAAGGGCTCCGCCGCAGTCTCTCCTGTGAACCTACACCTAAACCCATAATCCGAGAAAGGTCTCACTCTCTGCCTCCCACCACAGTAAAGAAGAAGCAATGCAGACATGTTGGTGTAAGGTTTGTTGACTCTTTGGGGCTTGACCTGGAAGATATAAAGCATTTCAAATCTGGAGATGATCCATTTGTACCACATCATGTTACCTTTAGATTGTTAATGGCTGCAGAGTTGGCAGATGGAAGGCATTTGGAGATATCCTTGCCATACTTAAAGCCAGTTTTTGCCCTACAACCTGGCGACCATCCAGGGTTCCTGCAGCATCTCCATCAGCAAAAAGTGTGTTTGGAGAGAGTCTTGTGTTTTGAATTGGGTATCATTGGAATCACCCAGGTCCTCAATTTGGACTTTGAGAAAGATATCACAGTTCGCTATTCATTTACAGAGTGGAAGAACTGCACGGAAACAAAGGCCTCATGGGTTTCCACCATCACCAAGAACTGGGAAGGAGAAGGGGGCCAAATCAGTTATGATACATTTCGTTTCCACCTGCCTGTTCCTCCGTTCTTGCAGCCAGGAGCAGTGTTAGAGTTTGCTATCCAATACAAAGTTTGTGGGGCTGAATACTGGGACAACAATGATGGAAAAAATTATAAGTTGGTTTGCCATAACTATAAGCTCAATGTGCCCAAAGAGTGTGAGGAAAGCATGGTGCACTTCATTTAGGATGCTTACTAAGGGCAGAAAAACTGTTTAGAGCACTTTATGACTGTTGCCAGCAAGATCTAGTTAAAATATATATACTACACTCTAACTACACTGTAACTGTAGGATTTATTTGAATCAAGTTAGACTCAGGCTTAACAGTTAACTCTGGACAAACAAACAAACACTAGTGCACTTATATTTGATGCCAGCGTTATTGCCATTCTTTTATTTCTTTTGTAAAAATGCACAGTTTTGTTTGATTTAGGCTATTTCATAAAATGCACTTTAATATGGGATAATCCAGTGAAAATGACAACCACTGAGCATTACATAATTATACAGTGAACTGAAATTAATGCAGTTTAGTTTACTGTTTCCTCCAGCTGGGAATTTGACATAAAAAAATAATAGTGTGCAATGCAGGACTTTGGTCTGCTGGACTATTTTGCTCTGTGTTCAGTTCATTCTGGTAAAATGTTGTCAAACCAAATGTCTAAACCATGCAATAGATACAAATGTATTTTAATAAATCAGAAATTGATACACTGATTATTTACAATAAAACACAATTACACATATCAGTTTGTATTCTTGTGCAATAATAATGTTTTTTATTGATAGCAGAAGCTCCACCTGTCCTTCAAGATATCTACCACTTAGCCTACACTAGACCTCTTTTCTGGCCTCTCTGTAAACTAAATTGTATTTATAGCGACAATATACTCTGAAACACAGTAGGCCTATCTGTCGATATTTAAATTAAAAGATTAAAAAATAAAAATAAAATCTATTTATTGTAATCACAACATGTAGCTCTCATGGACAAGAGCTCCAAGTGCCCATGAACCTTATAGGAAATGTAGATTTCATCTTAGTAAAAGATGACTACTACAATCCAAAACAGCTGTATAAACCCATTCAGCTTTAAATATTGTACGAAACGAGACGTGTTCAACTTTTCAGAAAGACTGTTGAATGAATCACTCTGTGAGAAACCTCAATGGGTTTGACATAGACATATATAAACGTGTAGCCTATATGTCTGGTTTCACAAACAGGATCGGACGTTAGGGACCTGTGTTGCGCATGCGCGCTGAATTTAAATAATTCGCGCCCTCTGCATTGAAAGGCTGCCAAACTGTTAGAAAAACGGGTGCTGAGTTTTAGGGAGACTTCACAGTAAGTAACATTATGTTATAAGATCATGTAAATCTGATATTGTATCCCCGTACTATTTTACTCATTCAGTGGTTTGTCAAATTGGGTTTTCTATTTTCTCTTCGGTCAAATTAACTTAATAAATTATGGTCTGAAATTAGCTGAAGCGAGAGTCAATTTAATGGTAAAGTTAGCTAGCATGAACAGCAGGTAACATACTCCCCAAAATTAAGTCACACATTGGGCTAAATTACATGTCAAACATAACTTTTCTATAAATAATTTGATCTTATGTACAATACTACATGAAGCACTTAAGGTAGGTTTCGTTCATTTTTGACGGATAATGCTAACCACCTAACTTTAATGTTAACAAAATCGTTCCCACTAAAATTACATTAGTAAGTTAAGTGTAATGTCAAATGAACATTGACAGCCTAGTAACTAACAAAACACAAATGTGTTTACTTTCACCTATTAAATAAGTTAGTTTGTATTTGTGGGATGTGGTTAGCATTTTAATTTTTTAATAGGCTGGTTGATGTTTGCAATTCCCTTACGAAACAGTCACTCTGAGGACAGCAGACCCTGAGTGGCAGTGAGGCATGACGGGATCGGTAGGAGGAATGGCACCGAATCAGCACACACAGGTGGGAAGGAAAACTTTTAGCAACTGAGCATAATATCCATGTAGGTCATGCACGGACCCATGTAATATTTGTTGTTTAAGCACGGGTGAAAAGCACATTTTGATAAATCGTTTTCATGTGCAGTTGGAGAAAGTCATTGAGAGTGGGGATGTCCAAGCACTGGAAGTATTCTTGCAAAGGGACATATATGAAGGGACCCCTATAAAATGTTCTTCACAGTTTCTCACCAAACTGGATAAACTTATCAGCAAGGTAAGATGTAGCATAGCATGATCACTAATATGCATGCATTGTTTAGGTTTACTGAAACATTTTCTATATTGTTTATGCAGAGTTTGGACCAAAACGATCCCAAATCAGCTAGTTTGGGTCTCGCTATCATCTACAAGTATGGGACATATCTGAAAGTACCCAGTGGTGGTCAAGGGCTGCCAGAAATAATAGCTCAAGGCTTGATCAAAAAGATAAGTATATATTTAATGCACAGTAGATAAATACACGTTATCAGTTGTTGACTGAATCTGGCTTTGTACACATGGTACAGTGGTTTGGGAAATGCAGGCAACTGTGGATCCAGTGCGGCCCACGGTGGGATGAGACCTTGTTCAACCTTTCTGAGGACTTCTTTGAAGCCTTAATGGTGAGCTATTGTCCAACATTAAACCACACTGTAAAACATTGTACCACTCATGTCATAATGTAAAAACTTTTTTTTTCTTTCCTCTGTGTTACAGGTGGTTCACGAAGCATGCAAAGAGGGTATGCTTGAACATTTCTTGTATTATGTGTGGTTCACTCTTAATACGTGTTTCACATTCAATAAGCCCTTGTTAGTAACCAACTGGAAATTAAAACTATTAGTCATATATTCCGTCTTCAATGGCAACATTTTTTGAAACCTGTAATCTTGTAATCAAGTGTAAGCTCAAAACTACAGCATCTCTTGAATCTCCTTGTTATTCCACAGACAGGGATAGTGTTAATTCTCACTACACTAGTGTCAACATTTATAATTTTGATCTCACTATACCACTTTTTGAAGGTACTATCCAATTAGTGATTGTTAACATTGTTTTGAAGAAACTATCCCTTACAAAGTGAGAGATCATAGTAGCAGATTTAAATGGAAGATAGTTAAAACATGTTTCTTAGTTTCAACACTTTCATGTGAAACTTGGTATAGTATATAAGAAAAAGCTTTGTCTTAGTTCATAGTATTGCCTCAATATGCTTTTTACAGGAACATATGAAATTACCGAGTGTTTCCTGTATCCCGTTGGTCAGTTGGTAGTAGACCCCAGAATCTACATCCTCATACAAAAAGAGGTTTGAGATAGCTTTAGTAACTCATTTTTTGGAGGAGCATTAAAAAAATTGTCAGGCAGGTGTTTACTCACAAATTAACCTCTGTTGATTTTATAATGTCTCATAGGCGATTCGTAAATTTAACATAATTCTGGACAAAATCCCAGTGGAGCTTAAGAAAGAGAGGAAGATCCGAACATCACAGGAGACCTCAGAGATCATGTATGTTATCGTAGTTTCCTCATAGTGAAGATCAACATTACTAATTTTTTACAGTATCAACACATTCTTCAATTCTCTTAACTCTTGTTTGTTTTATTTCTACAGGATCAAGCTGGCTGGTCAGATATTAGAGAGTGGAGGTAAACTTTTTATAAATAATGCAGTCTCTTTTTACCCAGAACCATATAAAGACACATAAAATGTACAGCACAGTCTGTTTGTGCCAGATTACGACTTTCAGACAGCCCTGATGGAGGCACTGTGCCGAATGGCCAGTCCTGACCAAAGGAAGGAGCTGGCAGATCGTTGGTTCAGCATGCAGCACGTGGCCAATGCCTTTGTCAAGATCCATGATTCTGAGTTTGAGACGGTAAAAACATAGTATTTATCCCATATGCATGCACATTTTGTTGCACTACAATGGTTATGTAGTGTAATAATATTGCAACTTTAGCATAGTTATTTAGAATTTAATGTAAATGTATTTTACTTCAGGATTGCCGCAAGTTTCTGAACTTGGTGAATGGGATGCAGGGAGACAAGAGGAGGTACACACATGCCATAGCCCAGTGCTTCTTTGTGCATGGTCTGAGGAACTTGGGGGGGTCACAACACAAGAGCAATCTTTCAATTTAACTGTTAACTGTTACTATCACATTTTTGACTCTGGCACAATGAAAGAAAGAATAAGAAATATAATAATAGTCATACTTGCCTAATGATAACATGCTCACAAAATTAACAGTGACGTAATTCTTTGCCAAATAATTTGCAATATTGCCTTTACATTAAATCCTAATATATAATTGGGTCTTTGATATGATAAGGGTTGGGAACATAAACCATAACTGACTCAACAACACTTTATGTTGTTTATTGTAATGCTGATGACAGATGCAAATAACTGAACAGAAATGTCCTTTCTGTACTGCAGAGTGTGTTCCTACCCTTGTTTGGAGGCTTATCTGGACAAGCATGAGGTCAGTATAAACATGATTACTAAGTCTGACAGTACATTCAAGGAAATGATACAGAAGTTACCAGGAAGCTCCTGTCTTGATGCAGTTAGTTTAATTGTTAACTTAGTTTATATGTAAGATGGAATGTCACAATCCAGAATGTACTCCTAAGTGCATTAGTAGGTGTGTTGAAAGGATTGTGGTTATATTGTCAGCTGCTGATGCCAACTGATGAGAAACTGGATGAATTCTGGATTGATTTCAACCTTGGCAGCCACAGCATCTCCTTTTACTTTTCTGTGGCTGACGAACAGGCACAGGTACCGCTAGATTAACAGTCAATCCATAAAGTTTGGTTTTAATTTACATTTACATAGCCAAAAGTATGTACATCAGAGCCTAACGGAGTGATTTCCCCTTCATGTAGGAGGGCCAGTGGGAAACGATATGTATAAATGAGAATGAAGTCCAAAGCTACACTGTTACAGGTAATCAGCGTACAAAGAACACTGTATTTACGTTCTCTTAGCCATTTAGCTGCAAATGTGACCGACACAGCCAACACAATTATGTATAGTGTACTATGACATTATAGCATCCATCTGTGAATGCATGCATGATAAATGAATGGACTTGATAATTGATCATGTGTGTCTTTTGCTTTTAATCAAGAAAAGAGCATAAGAGATGAAACAAGAGCGATAAGCTTGAAAATACTAAATAAAAATAAAATACTATAATATCCACTGTTGATATGTGTGTGATAGATTTTTTTTTGTGTGTTGCGTAATTATATAGTGTTCTTTTATCTCCAGAGAAGGGCAAGAGACAAGTCTTGCAGTTAAACCTGTCAGAGGTGGTGGTCGTGGGTGCGGTTGAAGGATCAAGTCTCACCATCTACTTCAGCTCCTCCTTGGACATCCTGCAGGCTGCTTGCAGCGTCTATGGACAGAGCAAAAACAAAGTAGAGAGGGCTTGCCTTTTTCACTATCCTTCTTGGGCATGATGCTTATAGTGATATTTGTTCTTTTTTCTTGTTAAACCAACATATATATGTATAACTATGACTATTAAATTTCAGATATACAATAGTGATATTGAGAACTATATTACATTTGCACTTGGTTTTATTGTTATTTATTTTTTCAATCTTAGAGGTCATTGTCAATAAACACTTACTAGCTTGCATAAGTTGTAACTGCCACATACTTGCTTTGGTTCGAAGCAGTCTTACTCTAAGTGTGATTATAAGGAATTTGTTAATTTGCATTAACAAGCATCTCTTCCTGTCAGGGCTTTGTAGGAAAAACCAGCAAATCTATAGTGAAGACTACAGTCAAAATTATAATGGACGAGAACAGCTCCCAGGTAAACAATGGTCTGTCAACAGTATGGAGCTATGAAGCGGTCAGTGTCGGTTGTAACGAATGCTAAAATGTATTAATCTGGCGAAAGTTGGGGCAGGTGCCCATTTACAGATAGGAATGGCTGAAGTAAGGTTTGAGATCTTCTCTGATGAAATTGTCAGAATACAAGTTGTAAGTTGCCTACCTGCAGAAAGAAAAAGTATGGTGTGTGTTTGGCTACAGAAATGAAGTTTATATTAATGGGAAAATCTTTTGAACAATTTGATAATACTGTATAATAAATACAAACCAGAATTATAGCTGTGAGGTGTTTGTGCATGTTTTTTACTGCATGACACTCCATGCAGGTTGTTCCAGAAAGCCAGGTGTCCCTTGGTGAAAGTGAGAAAAATACTGCCCCCTACCTTTTACCTACCCCATCTGCACTTGTCCAGGTGAAGGTTTTGTATTGTCTGTTAAATCAAAGTTAAGGGTAATATACACTCACATTTTTATCCCTATTGACTGCTGAATTTCTGTCTTTCTATTCTGTATGTGTATTGTATGTGTATGTGTATGTATGTATGATCATGTGCTGTTAATTTAATGTATGAATAACATGAAATATTTTTTTAGATTCTTTGAGTACACTATTTAAATTGATCATTGTAGGAGGACATTATAGATTCACAGACAGTCATTCTGATTGTCCATCCAGATCCAGACTCCAGCCAGGATGAGGTTTTCAGAGTCCACCACCTTCATCAGCAGCTGCAGTGCTGGAGGAAGTGTGCATGGTGCCAGTTCACTCTCTGCTGTCATGCAGTCAAGTAGGCTATAAATTATTAAGAAGAGTTGTCACACCATGTCCAGTATTATTTTATTGTCTCTTTGGTATCATCAGTCCTTCAAAAGTCTTTAAAAACCCAAACATTTGAAATAAATTGATTTAAAAATGCACTACTACAGTTATTAATCTTAGCTGTTTTTGCAGTGGATTCACATATATGTGTGTACTGCATATCCAGGCTTTAATTAATAATATAAATAATTTTTATATTCCCAAACAGATACAGTAAACAATGGATTCCTGTTGATAAAAGTTTGTTTGTTTTTTTGTATAACTGGGCCCTGTAGTCTGGGAGGAAACAGTCACATCTAGTGAGATAACTAAACTGGTTACATTACAGTAAACACATTTTTTACTTGGTTGCTTTGTTGACACATAAAATAGAGAGAAGTGCATTTTTGAAAGTCTTTTGGGATTTAGTTAAGAGTTTGTACGTGAGTTAATGCGTCTAACTGACAAATCCATCCTTAACAGCTTGTCTACTTAACATTTATCAAGATAGTTTTTATATTCATATTCACAACTATATTGTTTTTAATTTCATATTCACAACTATATTGTTACCCAGATCATTCTATACAATTTAGTTTAGTTTTTCATACTTTCTTTATGTGAGTGACCATATAATGGCAACTCTCCCGAAACCACGGCCGTGCCACCGAGCACTTGCTCTTACCACGTTCACCGCAGCACTACAGGGAAAAAAACAAACTCGCCGAACCCAAAGGGTTCACGCCGCTATACCTAGCAGGGGATTATACACTCAAAAACTTCAGCACCAGCTGACACTCACCCGAACCCCTCAGCACCACGCCTAACGGAGAGAGAGAAGAAAGGGAAAAAAAACACTATCAAAACTAATCAACTTACTAATTACTGTATCTCCAAACAACCACTCAAGGCTTCCAACTTACGCACTGCTAACAACACAACTCCGTAGTAACTTTGATGACGTCAGCCCATTCACAAAACGACTGAATGACGGACAGAGCCGGCCTACCTGGTTGCGCACACCAGGACAAACTCAACCACTTAGCGTGTACTCAAACACACCAGCAACCAAGACACGTGTGACCACTTCACACACTGTCAAATTAACCTATCCAAAGTTACTTTTAAAAATCCAGGCACGCACAAGCCCCCACTTTGTCATGACCCGGCTCGTGAGCCATGACAAAAAAGTGGAGATACACAGAAACGTAAAAACTTAAGGAATGTATTTATAACAAAACAAGATAAATAATAACAATCAAGTAAAATAACTAAGAATTAGGCCGAAGCCAACCAAGTCAAAAAGGGGTGCCGTCAGGATGGAGCCGTGTGAGAGCTGACAGCCAGATCTTAAATAGGCCACCCACTGGAAGACTGGCCAGGTGCTCCCAGTTGGCATAACTAGGCTCCGCCTACCAGCCAGGTACCTGAAAGAAAAACAAAGAAAACACACCAAACAGGCCCTGCTAGGCAGGGGGCCGTCACAATAAATAAAAGAAAATCATGTAGATTTCACTCTCAACTATACTACTGTTCTATTTTCCCTGTTAGACACTCCAGCTATTGGTAAAGGGAAACCATCTCTGGAGATGGTTCGTTCAAGTGACAGGCAGAGCAAAGTTAACCTGGGAGAGCTAAGGACAACTGCTAAGACCTGCAATCATAGCGCAACACCTGGCAGCACAAAAGCAGGTGGCATGACAGAGCAGGTATGACACATTCTGAATATATACTGCACTTAACATTACAACATAGTATGTGTAATTTTTCAAAGTACTAATCACTGTTTAAAACCGAGCCAAAATGTGACCCCACTTTTAATTAATGGTTTCTGTCCCAGTCTGATGTGTCTTCACAGAGCAAAGCGTCCAAACAGGCCATCAAGAATAAGGTTGATATGAAGAAAAAGGTATAATCATCAAATTATTATGTTTATAAAACTGATACAACTGAACTATGAACACAGTAGGATTGCTTTTGTTCTAGTAACGACATGTATTAACTATTAAGATGGAGGCCCATGTAATGTTTGAAACCATTGTACCTAACCATTTTGTCAATCAGGATGTCTCTTGCAGCTCTTGCATTTGTTTTATTTTTTAATAACAATGGAAGGAAAGTTGTACAAAATATGTTATGCATTTGCATTTGTTGTGTGTGTGCTTGTTTCACAGAACATACCACTGACAAAAGCTGTAGATATGGTTCTAGCTGGACGAGGGGAGGACCAGTCTCTAGGTATTGTATTGCTACACTGTTTGACTTAAATGTATTCCTTCAGTGACTTTTAAACCCATCACTGATCTTTTTACTTACAGAGAATGGTTTTGTGCCTGACAGCCAACCCAGAACTGGGAGAAGCATGTAAGCACTAAAAGGAAACTCCATACTGTTTTCAAATATTCTGTCATCAGAGTAGCCTTCTTCTGATAGGTAATGTTGTTTGTGTATTTTGTACATAAACTGTATATCTAAACAAGCTTATGTGTTCAACTTGTAGATTTTCTAGCTGGAACAAACTGTCAGTTTCTGAAATGCTAATGATGCCGACACAGAAAATAAACTATCTGCCAGTAACTGGTAAGCAAAAAAGTCCTAAAATACCTCACTGTCTCTAGGACTTCACTAAATGTCATGCATATGAAAAGCTAGTAACAACAACTAGGTAGTTAATAAGAAATGTCACCAAATCTTTTCTCTCTGTAGATTCTTGTTCAAGTTTGACACAACAGCCAGAACATCTGGCTTCTGGCCAGAAATCGTCTGCTCAAGGCTCAGGCCCAATCAAACAAAAGGAGCTCCATGTCCAACTCACCCAGCGCCTGCAAGAGGTCCTCAATGACAGGAGCCAAAAACCTGCCTTTCAGAGGCCAGCTGCAGCCCAGAGGAAAGTGTGTGATATCAGAGAGGACTCGAAAGGCAGAAGCTCTGCAGACCAGCGTGGCTCCACATCGTGTACTTCCAAAGAGCAGCAGGCCAAGAGAAATGGCCCGGCCAGAGGGAAGAGCAAAGGCCAGATGTCATTAGAGGCAGATGCTACTGCAGTCAAGGCTCCAGTCAAGGCCTCCACAACCAAAGCTCTGCAGGAAAAAACACCAAATGTTAAAGTTAAAACTAACAGGGCCCTCTCGAGGAAAGAGACGGTAGGAGCTATATAAGCTTTTAAGCAGCTGTAATCAATATCTATATAATAATGTATAAAATGACAAATTGTAAAGTGAGAAGCCTTATCGTAGTGATGAACCTACAGAGAAATATCAGCTAACTCTTCAGTTCCCCCAAGTCTATGGAGCTTTAGAGTGGGTTTCAGCTCATCTATAAGCTGTCTGGCTGGAAGCTTGACTGTTTTAATTCACTCTCATACTATCATTTTTGGCTGCAGCAGGCAGCTGTTTTCAGAGAACCTGCTGTATACTACCTGTTCAGCACCAAATGGCAAGCAGACACAGTTAGCGAATTGCTGGTGGAGCATTTAGCAGCTAAAGAGTCAGATATTTCCCTCTCTTGATAGAGACCAAAAACAGCTCCAAAAGACAGAATATATTGCACTTACATTCACCAGGCGGCTAGAAACACAACTCTAAATGAATGATGAAGTTGCTCCAGAACTGCTGAATGTCTACATAAGCCATCTGTTTTCTTTGCTCTCAAGTGGCCAAAAAAATGAGTGATTGCAAGATTTGGAAAGATGAGATCTGGAGCACATGGTAACAGTAAGAGCTTTTATTAAGCTGCTGTACCTTAAAGATCTTACTTTGGCTGTGTACTCCAGAGCTCAGCTTTCGAAATCCTGACCCAGTTGTCCTGTTTGTTGAGACACAAGTTTGAGCTACAAATTGACTGATGCACTGATGCCTTCACCATTAGTTACAGCTTAATCTCCATTCTGAGGCTCTTAATGTTGTATTAGCATCTATTAGGATTGTCACATCTTCTTCTGTATCCCATCAGAGAGATGCAGAAGTTGCAGGCAGCATGGTGAAGCTCATATCTAGCCGTTATGAGATTAACATGAAATCCATAGCAAAACCTACAGTAGAAAATATCTCTCAGTGCTGGATCCCTCCACTTGTCAGCAGGTATACACACTGATGATTATGGGCTACATTGTGTTTTACTGTAGTAAATGAACAAATGCAAATGCTGGCAGAACAGTGCCACTCATTGACTGTTTGTGTTCTTGTAACAGGCCCATCTTCAATATGAGTTGGCAAACAAACGCTAAAGTAAGTGATCACTACTCAGTTTATACTGAGGAATAACTTTAACTTGATTTACTTAATATTATTTTTATCTGCTGTAGAGAGAAGATTTTGGAGCTGTAAGCTTAATGAAATCTCACAGCAAAACCACAACAAAGTCCACAAGGCAGAGGTAATATTGTATTATGAAGCTAAAAGATTTGAGGAACATTTTGACATTTCAGCACATGAATGTAATGCCTTTTCTCTTTTGTACAGACAAGATATATTTGCATTCAACATTGATGCACCATTGAGTATTGGGGTACATATTACTGTTTGTTATTTTATATCTTTGAATACATTACACCTGAGTACTTGGTATGCCACTATAGTGTATGTTTTTATTGCTCTTTAGGGAAAGGACAAAACCTTCACTAGCACCTCTGCATTATCAAGCAGGTAGGTCTGACATTTGAGAATGGACCATTTAGAAATATAAATGTTGAAACATAAACATTTTTCAAAATTTTGTAATCAAATCTAATTATTATTACCCATGTTGTTTGGCAGTGACATCCATGAATCTTCAGTAGCCCTCACCACAACCAAGACAAGACAACAACCTATGGCAAAAGTATACTTTCATTGTAGTATAGGTTTTAGAGACTCTGTCACACTGTCTCTGTCTCTTTATATTTATTTAATAATCTGTACAACTATTTATTATTATCTATTTATTCATTGCTTTTTCTTTCTCTTTCTCCCGTGTGCCACTTTGTTGTAGGAGAAGAGGTATGTGAAGAAACACCTGTTTAGTGACACAGACACAGACTATGCCATGACAGAGGTCAGCTGGTTGAGGGAGTCAAGTAGGAAACCCAAACCCAAAGTTACCAAATACTCCAAGTCGGTGCCCGTCAAGCCTAAAGCTCTGTCAACTCATACTTCATGTAGGTTATTTAAACCACTAAAATATGCTGCTCACAATTTTAAAGTTATCATATTGAGACTGAATGTTGATGTAATGGTTTGAGTTAATTGATATTTCCATAAACAGTATGTGCTTTCCTTCATGGCAGTTGAATCCCCAGATTTACCCCTGGCCTCTCCAAAACCTGTAAAGGGCAATGTCAAATCCAAAAAGGTAAGGCAGTGTTTTTTGTAAATAATGTGCTATAAGCCTGTGATGTACTATCCCAGTCAGCCACAGTGTGTCATTGTTGTTTAATCAGAAGAAGCCCGATGTAAAGAAAGCCGTGGAACAGCCAAAGAAGACAGTGAAGCCAGCAGCAGCACCCGACAGACAACATGCAGGAGGCAGGAGGCCCCAGAGAGCTGCAGCCACCACATCCAAGAGCTATAAAGAGCCAGACACTGATGACAGCCAGTCAGAATCAGAGAAGCATCTGGCTTCCAAGGCAAGAGACTTCCTTTGCTTGTCTTTTAAAAAGAACATTAAGTACTGTGAATCTGCCCATATCAATTTGTGATTTGGTGTTTTGTTCATTTAAGTAATGCAACAGTGTGGTCAGTATTACAGTGATGTTGAAATAGTCAAATGTGATGTTGAAATAGTCAAACAAATAATAATATTTAGTCACAAATAATGATGCCCAAGGTGTTGCATACCTTGTTACACAGTTGTACAGACTACAGTACAAACATGATGTCAAAAAGGCGCATTCAAGCATTCATTTGAATCAAGTCATAGACACTTGTGGGACTCACTCCATGCTGTTTGGAGTACTCACAGTTGATTACTGTAATTTCAAATTATGGTAGTTGTAGTGCTGTTTCAGTTGACCAAAATCATACTGTCTTTGTCCCCCTATAATAGTACTCCTCTACTGATCAGCTGGCGAAAACTGAGAAAAACAATGAGACTGCTAAGATGAGGAAGAAAAAGACTGGCTGTAAACAACCAACAAAAAGCTGCTTGAAGCTAGAGAACAACTATCATAGCAGCCAGTCAGAGTCAGAATCTGTGTCAGAGCAGCCACCAATTTCCAAGGTAGGGGCCATTGAGTTTATATTTAATGTTATCCTGATCAAGTTATTAATTACATCATAAAACATGTATCCTGTCCAACATATATCACTACATTCTCATAAAGTGATCAACTGGGTTAGCAATTTGCTAACTTGCTATTATGATTTATAGTCAGCAGCAGAAAGCTGTGATTGCATGTGAATTGTGGGACTGTAAAACTAAAATGTTCCAAACATTTATTTTATGTGGCTTTGGTAATTACATGAATAATGTTACATTATTTTAATGAAGTAACAAACATTGAAAAAGTAGCTTGGTATTTTTCATTAGGTAGCATCCATCAAAAATCAACCAAATGTGTCTATACCACTACATTGGAGCTTTGCAGTGAACTCCACATAGGGATGTGGTTAAACACCCAGCATAATAGGTGTTGTTAGAGCTGTTTAAAAAAAATCACATTGCCTGGAAAACAACAAAGGGTGAATTCAAAACGACTTTTGGCAGACAGTGAAAAGTTCCTGAGCTGTGTAGAATATACAAGAATGCTGGCAGTATACTGGTAACTATGTTTGCAGTGTGAATACAGAATAGCATAATGTTTTTAATTTGTTTACTCTGTCATTTTAACATCATAGTTCTGTTAATATTTGATTGTTTCATTCCTTTTTGCTTTGCCTCCAACAGAAATATTTTGCAGGTCAGCAGGGCAAGAGTGAGAAGACTTGTCCAGAGGTTCTAGAGGTAAAGAAGAGAAAAAACACCTCTGAGCAATCTGTAAATAGGAGACAAGACTGCAACAACCAGTCACATTTGAAAAAGCCATCTGGTGTCAAGGTGGGAGCCAGTTTTCTATTTAGGTCATTCCAGCTTAACTTTTGGAAAGTATTACGTTATGTGAAGTAAACACTCCCGATGATATTTGTTTATTGTGATCATTTACTGTTAACAGTCCGTTTGGAAAATACTTGATAAATTCTGCAGAAAAAGTTATATAGAAAATAATATAAGAATTCTCACCTTATCAGACAACTGACAGATGTTCATTTTAGCAGATTTTAGAGGTTTATATGTATATTATATTTACAAAACATGGACAGGGAATGAAAATTAGCACGATTGGCTTTTTGCATAAAACTGACAAAGCAGATATGTTAGGAGGCATGTTAAAACAGGTGCAAGAATATACGTAATCTTAATAAAATGAATGGAAATGTGATTTTGTTGGTTTGTGCAAAATGATAGCATTTATAGATACAATATAATATATATAATTTCTCATCAAAAGATGTCAAAATATCAAGATGTTACCGTGTCTAGAGTGGGTTTTACACTTGTTAGCCATCATATATAACAGAAATGCTCATTCTTTCAGCAGCAGAGGCCTGAGAATGTTCTTCAAGAAACAACAAAGTTAAATAAGACAAATGTCATTCCTGCCCAAGAACAGACGAATGCATTGGAAGAGTCCTGGGCTGACCGGCAGGCCCTGTTCTCTCCCTGCCCTCCTTTTATCGAGAGGATGAGATGTAAGACTCTGTGGAAAGCCACACATCCGGACCAGTTAGATAACTTTCATTTGACTTCTTTGACATGTTTCATGGTGGATCAAATGGTTTATTCATTTCATAACAGTGGCCACATATTTTACTCAATAGGCCTTTTGACACTTGTTGGTTTGGTGGCTGACACTGTTTCCTATCCAAATAGTTAGATAGATAGTGTTTTCACTGACTTTCTATAGTGAAGTGTATTATTTATAACTTTACAAAAAAATTGTCTATGAATAACGTGGGGTTTTATTTTTGATTATTTATGTGTTGCAGTTTGGTGACTCTACAGGCAGACTATTTTCTTTATTTTATTTTGGCTTGTAAAGTAAAGCCCTGTTCAAAAAAATAACTTTCACTTTTGAATGTATCATACCTGAAATGGACATATGTATAAAAGACAGTTCTTCCTCTAAAACCCACATTTTTGCATCTATTGTATGCAAAGCATTTACTTTACCTGCTTAGTCGTCAGATATTTTGTATTCACTTGTAAACATGTAAAACATTCTGTGTATGAATCTACGTTTGCACAGGCTGCATTTTCATTCTGAACACCTTTATGGAGAAATGTTTTAACTGTTATATAAATGACCCTATTGCTCTCCAACCTCTTAACTGTAAATTGATATGTAGAAAAGCATGTATATATTGACCTTCTACTCTGTGTTCAACTTCTGAGGCCAGCTGTTTGAACATCTGTGCTTATTTTGGACCTTCACAGCTGGTGAGAGGTCAGCCCCAACCTTGGGTTTGACCTTCTCCCCTATCCTCACCCCGCGGGGATCCCCACTCCCTGCCTCCCCCAATCCTCCCTGCCAGGACACCCCCTCGCCAGTCCTGCTGCTACCCAAGCCTCGCTCAACAGTCAGCAGTAAAGGACACTTTAAGCCCTCCTCGTTCTACAGTGCAAGAAAGAAGCGTAGCACATCCAAGACTCAGTCAATCCAGTCTGTGTCCCTTCTCCCTTCACTGACCTCCAGAGATCAAACCCCTGCAGCCGGACCTCCCACTGGACCAAGAGCAACAGAGGTAAAACAGCACCTTGTTTTTGTCCATGATGTAGCTCTCATGGATCTGTGTTAGAGGTTAGAATTGCATTCAGAGATGTTTAATGTAGCATATTCTACATGCTCTCTTTTACCCTGATATTATACAGTCAGTCAGTGGCATCTGGTATCATCTTAGAGGTGTTTAACAGCACATCTCAGAGTACAATTCTAATGGCTGACAGGGAATTTGCTGGTATTTATCATCTTTGAATGATTCACACAACTTTACACTACATGGAAATCTTTTACGTCACTTTACAGTCACATGAGAATCACTGGAGTGACATGAAAGGAGGTGCAAGTTATTAGACAACTGCAGGCCTTTGAAGACAGTAACTTAGTTGTTGTTTTTTTAAGTAGGTATGTGACCTGATCATTAATATATGAAATTCCCAAACCTGCTGAGAAAATGTAAGTAGTTAACATGAAGAAGTAATTCTTGCCTCCCTCAACAACCATTTTTTAGGGTTCTCTCTTTAAGCAATTAGGCTACATTGAATCATTTGGTTACATTGAATCAAAATTGAATTGTCAAACTGCTCAACTCTCAACTGCTAAATGGCCATTTGAGAAATTTGGCTTTCCGTGATTAATACATCATGTAATTATGTGGATGATGTTGGAATTCCACATGACGATCTGATCGATTAAGTAGCATGATTGAAATGACCTATTTAACTCCAGGCAGGCCAAATAATAGTTCAGCAACTCTCCATCTACGCCTCTTAATGTATGGTGAAAAAATGTCTTTTTCATTAACTGTCACTAATCTATGACATGCACAGTGATTAGATAACCACTAAATGAGTTGCCATATTTCTTCTTGTCCATCATTTTCTCATCACTATCTGTCCCTCTCCTCTCCTCCATTCCTTTATTTTGTTTCCAGACAAGTCCAGTCCAGCAGTGCCTATTCTCAGCACCTCGACCTACTTTGTCTCTGTCCACTTCTCCCCTGTTAACGTCCACATTCCTTGAGCTGGACAAGCCATCCATGCCCTCTCCTCCTCAGTCATCGTTCCATGAAGACACCGTCACCCATGGCCACATTTATGGCTTCAATAAAGTGTCTCCAGTATCTCGGCTGTCACTGAGCCAGTCATCAGTACTCAGTATTAGAGTTACAGACAGCCCTGCTGTGAGCCTGGCAGTGTCTCATAAAACAGAGGTAGGAAAGGCTTAAGACACTTTCATAACTTTATGATTATGATTGGATGGATGGACGGATGGGAGCACTGAAAGTACACTAAAGAGTAAATTAGTTTTTGTAATATCTGAATAGCAGTAGCCATTTAATAAATGATTGATTGTTCTCCATCCTGCCAGAAAACGCCATCTTCAGAACGAGACCTAACGTCTGCACAGCTTCATATCTCTGGTAAAAAGCCCTTTTGTGTCCTAATTTCCCAATTGTTACAATCTGACCCCAGAGCCCCTCTACAACTGAACGAGGTTGCAATTGAGAATAAATTATATCCAATCAAATAGTGATTGTAGTTACAAATTCCCTAAAATGTGGCTTCAATGCGGTGAGAGCACATATCTGTTTGAGAGGAAAACCTCTTTGTCAAGGAACAGTTGTACTGTAGGAAATGTATTATAATGTGTGGTTTTGGTACAGGACCCATTCGAAAGCGCCGCATCTCTTTGTCCAGTAACTCTGATGAAGATGAGAGTGAAGAGATGAAGAAAAGCAAGATGAGAGGGCAGCGTTCTCCTCGGATGAGGCCAAGGAAGTTGTTCAAGTCATGTAAGACATATCACTTTTACATAGTAAAATAGTGGCAAATTCAGTAGCAATAGCATCTCCTAATGTCCTGGTGAAATAACATCCGGGACATCAGTGCCAAAATGCACATGCAAACCTGAAAAACGTGCATTACTCATATAAATTAAAATTAATATCATCTTGTTTGTTTTTTTAGAATATGACTGCCATTGTTCTAATAAACCAATAAACTATTGTTTTAAATTTTCTGTTTTAATATTTAGGGTTATCTGGACCCCATAATGCATCTTGGTGATAACAACTACCAATCATTCAGAAATGCTTTTAGATTATTTACACACTATTTGCTACTCAAAACAGTATACTAATATACCTAAATGCAGCATTAGGTGTTAAAACATGATTCTAAGTACCCTTTTCCCTAGTTTTCACCAGACTTCACAGTCAGTGAGGGGGCAAGGAAGAGATTAAAAAAGGAATCTTATCTTCAAATCCAGTTTTCCAGAACTGTTCTGTTCACTGTTACAAAAGCCACAAACAACAAAGGTTACATTGGCTTAGATTTAAAAGCGGTAATTATGTGTGAAATGCAATTTAGGTAAATACATTATGTTGGTTTATTTTTTATAACAGGCCCTCTGAGGATATCCCTGCCACAGAGATGTTGTTTTGTTTTTTGTTTTTAATGCCTGCTTTTTCAGTTTTATAAGAAAACAATATTTGCAACCTGTAGAATTTAGAGAATATTTTACTTTTACACTTGAGATAGTCCTCCCAGTTTATCAGCAGATCTGTTATTCTTAGTTGCTGAGGTGCCTGCTGAAGTTGGGGTGAGCCGAGTGATGTCTTCTTCTCACACGGTGAGCTCCAGTCACTGGGAGGCTGAAGTGGCATCGGCAGACATGGACATGGATGAGGATTTTGACTTGCCAGACGTGGCTGTAAACCCAAGTAACCTGTGCCAGCAATTCAGCTCTGAGCTGAAGAAGAAGTTCCAGGTTGGACACACACAGTAACGCACATTTGTCTAGTCAGTGGGGCGAGAGAATATGCAGCAGCAAAAGGATGTAGATCCTCAGTTTCTGAAGCTCCAAGGACAGTTAACAACTCGGAAAATGTGTTATGTGTGACAAAGCAGTAACTTGCTTAATGTACTTAAATACTTAAAGACTTGACATCATAAATGTTTGTGTGCTCTATTTTCTTAATTCTGAGCCACTGAAATTTTAAATGATGGCCTTACTGAACCACTAACTATTTAATGTCTTTGTATTCAGAGCCGTTCTAAGATGATGGAGGTTTACAACAAGCAGTCTTTGAAGACTGTCCAGCAACATGTCTCCACCCTCAACATGCAAGTTACTGAATGCAGGTCAGTTAGTATGTATTTGGTGTTGCAAACAAAACACAAAGCTAATTTTTTTCCACAAGAGATTAGAAAAAGTATCATGCAAATTGTACTATCAAAGTTTGCCAACAAAAATAGTTTGTAGCTTAGTTTTTACCTTGGATTGGTGGCTGGTTGCTCGAGTATTTTGCAATCTAGGGAAAAAATATTTTAAGTTTCTTTTCATTTTTCATTTCCACTTCACTGGTTTATTTTCCGTCCTCTGTACAGGACTCAGAGGCTTGAAAAGGTTCAGAAGGTCCTCTTGGAAGAGATCCACAAACTGGAGCAGGATGACACTGTACTGAAAAACATGGAGAAAGACTTGACTGTAGGTCACCCTGTCCTTTTCTCTCTATTTCTTTCACTTTCTCTCTCTCTCTCACACACACACACACACACACACTCTCAATTTGTTACAATTTGAAGGAGAATGCTGAAAGTAATATTTAAAAAACAAAACAAATATGTCACCATACAATATTCTGTCATATGCGACTGTTATTAAATATGACATATTGATGTGATCAGTGTTTGCTCTGTGTTCTCTCAGATGAACTGGAAAAAGCAGGTTGTGGCGTTCCATTCTTTCCAGGAGCAGGATACCAGGAGGTGAATAAAAGGCCTAGTGTTTGTGTTTGTTGAAAGAGCCATGTTGTTAGATTCCCTCCACACTTTGATCATTGCAGTCACCACAGGCTTAAACTCAAATACCCTGTAAACGATTGAATAACACTCTTGTTTGCTATGTGGAACACAGATTAAAAAGCTTGACTGAAAAATGCATTTTTTACCTCGGGCATATCATCATAAACTAGATATGCACCCAACAGCACAAGCTATTTTTTGGAGGCATGTGGCCAGTGCGTCTTCTTTTGAATAAGCTGAGTTCACTGATGTTTAGAAAGATTTCCCCTCCCATTATCCAGCCAGGCACTCTGATTGCAAAAGGCCATCTGGTATAACCGAGGTCATGATGGCTTTTTAAAATAAATGGATGACCATGAAGTATTTAGATTTTTGTGAGCACCCATTCTCTACTGCAGAGGATGTTGGCTATCATTCAGATAGATAGATAGATAGATAGATAGATAGATAGATAGACAGATATGTAGTCATTTATTTTATGTTTGATGTGATTCCTTTTAGTGACTCGTGTCTTCCTGGCAAGGTCTTTCACCATATTTTGTCAATAGTTGTTTGTCATCTGGCCGTGTAGTTCCATCTTTCCGTCTTGACTGACTGCTGTAACATGAATGGTCCAATCTGTGCGTCCTTGATAGGCTTTCCACTTTAACAGGCACTGTTAGACATGTGTTTGATGTTAAATCACTGAATGAATTATATGTACCATGAATATAATTAAATTAAGCCACATTTTATATAAACTATTTGACTTCACAATAATTGTAATTGTGTCAAGTAAACCAGGAATCCTTTTCCACACCAAGTACACTTTTTAAGAGATAGAGCTTTCAATGTTTATCAGTGTAGCCTTGTTCCCCCCTTATTTATTATTTTTATTTTAAATGTATTTATCTGACAGGAACAATGCTCATTAACGGAAAACAGAACTGTAAGCTAGCCAGGGTTCACTTAAAATAAAAAAATGATCTGTTGCCTTTGGCCAGATGTTAAAAAGGCAACCTAAAATTAGTATAAAATGATATTTTTCCTTTACCTTTAACTTATGTGTTCTCTCAGCTTCTTCACCTATTCTTCATTCCGTTGCATGACTGTCTTTCTCCTTCCCTCCAGAAACGAGACCCTGAAGAATGCTCTCCAGAGTAACGTGTGTCACAGCTTGGAGTACGAGGAAAGAATATTCACATCCCAGGTCTGAGTCTCAAGCCTAAACTTCACAGCTAACATCTACTATGTGCTTTATTGTTTTGCTCAAGTGTTAGACACAGCCGTGTAAATGCAGAGCTCAGGTAGTTTTGAGTGTAGAGTTCATCAGTTTTTAGAAATAGAGCATGTCACCTCTGACTGTCAAGCTGTCTGTCTAGTCATTTTTTGCTGAGTGGCCTTTATAACATTTTGCTTATCTGAAGTTGTCCCCTGCTTGTCCTGATAATGTTGTATTCTGTTTCCACGACTAAAACACTGCTGCTCTGCCTGATGTTTTCAGATGTGCCTGATAAGAAAAGACATGAAGTCGGTTCAGGACAGACTCCTCGGAGAGATGGTGAGTAGACACGACTCAGTTGATCTTTCAGCATGGATTAAATCAAAACAATTAGGCTGGCACCCTCTCTCTCTCTTTCATTTGGTGTCCTTCACTCTGTCAGCAGAACAATGCTCATTTGAATACAGTCTTGAGAGGATTTATGACTCATGTAATGTTGTGTAAGGTTTTCAATGAAGTGTCATTCTTGAATTTTTCTTATGCTTTTGTACCTCTTGTAGCAAGATGGAGAGATCAAGAGTGTGAAGAGAGGTCTGCATTCTCTGTTTTTCCCTGATGGAGGCAGGTTTTGAGTTGACACAGTCCTGCCAAAGGTCCCTACACAATAAATAAGGTGTAATACACCACAACATACACACTGTCCTGTGTACTTCAGCAGTGCTAATTTAATTTACCAGCGTTTCCCTGAGGTGTTGATATTTCCAGGTTCTGCTTTTATAGTATCTGTATGTGTTTGTTTTTTTCTGCCTGGATGTGTTACTGTTACATGTTTATTTTAATGAGTAATGTTATGATTTTAGTGTTCTAAAAAGTACAGTACATTTTTAATACAAATTGCTGAATTATTTATATAGGTTAGTAGGATAGTAGTTAGGAAAATGTTAACTTCATGACCTCTTCAACCTGATTCTTAATTGAAAATAAAATTGTTTTAAAAAAACCGGATAAGTCATTCTTAAAAAAAGGCCTTGTATTTTGAAGACAAGAGTGCTTACAAAGGTATTTCTCTTTTCAGTGAAGACATTGACGGTCCCATTCAGATTGACATACTGTATGTACAGTTGATATCAAATTCATCCCCCATTCCACCATACAACCCCAGACTGCACAGTCTTTACACAGTCCAAGTGACACATTATTCATGAGTTAAGAAAAGGTGAAGCTGGTCACATGCACAACTTCTTCCTACTACATGGATTCATACTGCCTTGTCAAAGGAGTCCATGAAATAGTACAAAAAAAACCCAACACGGACTGAATGACAAGATTGTTTTTTTCCTCCACTCTCATCCTGAGAGTCAGAGGCTCCACCAAAGTCCTCTTCCACCAGCCAGCTTCCACGTGGCGAAGTCCAGTAGTCTCCAGGACACACTGTTGCAAACATTACCGTCATCTTCTCTCCCACACCCGTACCCTCATATTGATGATATGATCGTCAAGGGTGCTGGAAGAATGTTAAAGACACGCTGAAGGCAAAAAAGCTCCAGGCTCTTTGAACTGTCACCATTGAGCAGCTTCTAGCAGCCTCAGAAAATGTCTAAGCTCAGCATTTCTTCACAGAAGAAACTCCCTGCTTTCATGGCCGGTGGAACCTGGGGAGACAAATGTAAGAGAAATGTATGTAAGCAGAGAATAAGAAATTAGAGCTGAGGGTACCTTTGTCATCATACTCGGCTTTGATTACAACTATTAATCAGTCCTGTCGGTTTATTAGCACGATCATTAAATGTGCTGAGGGGCTGGACATGTACTGTCTTCCCATCCTCCTTATAGGTCACTGTTACAACTCGCAATAAAGAGCCCTGTTTCCCAAAGAAGCCAAGGACACTGGCATTTTGTCATTTTGCCTGGCAGGTGGAGGTCTCCAGAGGACAACCCCTCCCTTACCAGCTATATAGAGGCAGCCGCATCTATCTTTGGCTCCTCGATTTTCTCTGGATGAGCAAGGAGAGCTAAATTTAGACCGCTGCAGCCCAGAATAGACGACGCATGCATTCCCAAATACATACTATACACTTGTTGTACACTTCAACAGACTGACCTTGTTAGGTGTTTGCTTGAGGCATGTACTTCCATCTCGGTGCTTTTGAACTCATTCAGCTCTTTTCGGATTGCAGCCTGTGGGGGGAAAAAAGGAAAAGCAGCATTAGTGCGTCCTTAAGTGCATCCTGAGCCACTGGGGTGCTGCAACCTTTGAACAGCAAAGTGACAACAGGAGGAAGAGAAAATGCAATCATCCTTTTAAAAAAATAAAAACTAAAGGGAACAGGGGATTTTGTGAGAAAGGCTGGTAACATCAACATGTGATAATGAGCAGTAGGTCACGCTGTAGAATTTGGGTAAATCTGTTATCAGACTGGCCTAAATAGTGAACTTGTTTTGTTGATAAGTACAAGGGATAAAGTAGCACGTCATAAAGGCTGACATTTGTGGCTACTATTTTGAAAAAGTCAAGTTTCTTCTCTCCCATTTTATTCATCTTTTCTGTGTCCCTCACTAACATACACACCTTGTCTGCTGCTGAGAGCCGAGTCCAGGGCTTGTCTGCTCTCCTGTCATAGTCCTGAGCTTTGGCCACCTCCACATAGTCACTGAAGCGGATCAGAATCTTTCTGTCTCGCAGCTCATCTACTGTGGGCCGCTGGTTGAGCTGGAACACACAAGAAATGGGACAAACATTTATAGCCAGTCCTCATGCCTACAAGGGTCATTTGGTATTATTTATATTCGTTTCAATTACCAGAGAGAGATCCCTCTAAATAAATGGAAAATCACTCAATTCAAACACAGCATCAAACACAGTTCTGTACCTTTCTGTTTAGCCGCTGTTTGATCTCCCTCCTCTCCTCCTGCTCTGTCTGGTCGTTTCTCTCTAGAAAAAGAAAACAGTCAAGTCAGACATGCATTTTCGAAATGCACGTTTTAAATGTTTCCTGCAATTCTATACATTGATCTATTAAATTGATCTAAATGTCTGTAAACATATATATGGAGGCAAATATGCTATAACACGTTTGTCATGTCGGGAATCCCTTTCAAATTCAATCCCAACCTCCAACAGGTTTTACAGGGAAGAGAAGAAATGTGCACTCATGCGTTATCTGCGCCTGAATAATGTAAAATTACTACACTGTGCCATCATTAATGCATCATTTTGCCCTCCTTTAATGTTTGTTTGTTTTTTTGATCAGGGCTTTTACAAATGCATTTTTTAATTGTAAATATTAATAATCAATTGAAGAGGCGATAGTTTGGCTGCAGAAATCTAACTTACGTTTTAGGATGTTCCGACTCTCCAGCTCTTCCACATTCGGTCTCTGGCTCAGCCTCCTGCGGAGAAACACCAAAACCACGTTTTGAACCATTTTGACTTCAACTGTCCCGATCCTATCTTCTTTAAACCGGCTGTAGTTTCTTCACTGTGCGCGTTCTCGAGAGGAATCCCCTATGTTTCCATCTCGCATCCAAACCGCGACTGTGATACTTGGGCAGAGGCGCTCCCCACATCTGGAATAGTGAAAGAAACGCAATTCTCCTGTTTGAGAATCCTCCACCAAATTATATCTCGATTTCAAAATGATGCATCTCAGGTACAGCTGCCGTTTTGGGTTAACTCTACACCGCTGCAGCCTCCTCTACTATCCGCCACTGACTACAGCCGCTTTTGAAGTGAGTCGTGATGGGCTGCTGGGGCGCGACTCCCCCAGTCTCCCTGGTTACTGCATGCATAATTTGAAGGAGGCGGAGCCTCACAGGCTCCCACTCACGGCATCCCCAACCTCCTGATCCACTGGCACAGTCATTTTACCCTCGTTGTTGCACCAGATTATTTATAGTCACGTAAAGGATCAAAGTGAGGGGGAAATCAGTTTTAAAAAGGGAATTAAGTATATAATTCATTCAAAATTCTTCATGTTAAGACCTAAGGAATTTATATCCTCTCTGCTCTTTTGACTAAATGTACATTCATACACTCTTAGTATATTTATTTCCCGCTTTCATGTTTCCTCACCATCAAAGCATCAAAAGGTCTCCTAAATCCAATGTTTTCCCGGAGTATCCTTTGCATGTGAACTATTCATACTTTGTATAAATAATAGATTTGAGATGCACAACAGAGCTCAGCTCCAGACAGCATGTGGCACACCCCACAGAAACACCACCAGAGTTGGAAGGGACAGAGAGGACAAAATGCCACCTCACAGCAGGAGTCTCTTTATCCCCTCACCCAATCTAACCTTGGATACTTTATAGATCTGTCCTGAAAAAAAATCAAAGTTAGGTCACTCATACTTTGACCTGGACAACACACAAAGTCCTGGTGGCTTAAAGTGTGTGTGTGTTTTACTGGGTAGACAGGAGCTGAATAGCTAATAAAATCATTTTAGTCTTCTAAACTCTGCACAGTAGGACTTGAACAAACTGAACAAACAGACATCAGTACTGAGTATTACGTAATAAAAATTTCCCTTCGGTTTGTTTTCTCCATGTCACCTACATCAATGAAACAACACTGACAGAGTAAAGAAAGCAGTTTCTTCTAGATATCTACAGCATGTTGTTTCATCCCCTCCCAAACACAGTTTCTACTCAATACTGTACGTTGTAATGAGTACAGGCAAGCAATTAGGTTTCTGTAATTAACACATGCGTGACTAGACATCCAGGAATAACATGAGTATTTATTCAACAGTTTGACTCCCCTTGCAAACTCTCTTCTGGGAAATAAAATAAAGCACAAACACCAAGAAGGTTGTCTTGAGAAATTTAAACATTTTGTACATTATCAGTACACATTAATTTAATCAATTAATCAATTCCTTCCTATTTGCAGATTTACTTTAATGAAATTCATAAAATCTGCTTCCTTTGTTTTTGTTATTTTTAGTTTATGTCCTCTGTGAGGTTCCCCTCCTGGTTAAAGTGTTTTTTGATCAAATCAGACATGTTTCAATGATACTATCTTTGGGTGGGGACTAATCTCTTTTGCTTCACGACTGTTCAACAAACAAACTGTTCCCACAGCTCTGCCAGTATTACATTTTAAATAGATGAAACAGAAAATCACTTCCAAAGCCCCAGCGAATACGACCATCCACTGTATTATTGACCGGGCCGCTGAGTTGCTTAGCAACAACACTTGGTATCTTTGAGACAATAGTCCTCCTGCGGAAATTCT
Organism: Scomber scombrus; assembly: GCF_963691925.1. Classification (NCBI taxonomy): domain Eukaryota; kingdom Metazoa; phylum Chordata; class Actinopteri; order Scombriformes; family Scombridae; genus Scomber; species Scomber scombrus. The sequence goes on along the minus strand of NC_084979.1, from coordinate 12,742,410 downwards.
CTCTTCTCCCTAGCAACACAGTAATCGAGATTTCACTATTACACACAGAGCTGTATGTGCTTTACAGAGCATCTGATGCTATTTTTAGAAGCGGACCACTTTCTTTTTTCGTCCTTCTCGATAGGCTGAATAAATCAGAGATTGCTGTTCATATTAAATACTATTTTGGTTACAAAGTTGGAGTTTCTTCTTTATGAGCCAAATTACTCACAAAACCTTATTAATCTGTGCCTCTCTCAGGTGACATAAAATGGTTTATTTGGGAATATCCCTACACTGACTCACTGCACTTCTCACTCACCCACTGCTTTCTACGTCCGGATTGAGGATATCATTTTAGGAACTAAGATTTTGAAAGGTGTCCCCAGAATACTATGATGACGCATAAACGCCTATTGGCATAAGGGTTTCCATTTGTCACTCAGGAGGTACTGCAATAAAATGAGTTAGAATAGAAAATCTAACTATGCCAGCCAAGGGAGGGATGAAAAATATAAACAAATGAATAAAAAAACAATGCGTGGGTGGTAGAGGCTTTCAGTCTTATGTCTACTGCCAATTGGACGAAGAGACAAGCTTTCTTCCTTTTTCAAGTACAGTAGCCAGCCCACACCTACTCATCCCCTCATCCCCTATTATTTCTGCTGATATAACTCCCCAACAACACATTTGTGGAGAGAGGGGAGTACATGGGGAGATGCATTATTGAACAGTGTCAGAAGCTAAGATTAGAAACAGTGGAGTGTGGCTGCAGCACAAGTGCCAGGCTGGGAGTCTCTAAAGATAGAAAGGTCATCCATCACTGACACAATGGATAGACAAGGTGTCATTATCCACCATAAGTCCTAGAAGACATTTTCTGCTTGATCTGTAGCAAATGTAACAGTAGGTTTTCATGGTGAGCTGTAGATAGGATGGAGATGAGAGCTGACTGAGTGCAAACTGGGAGTCATCCGGAGAAATCCAGAGGTGTGTGTGATGGATTGTTTTGTCATTCAGTGTGAATTCCCAGGGGAAATGAGTTTTTTTCCACTGATAGGTTAGTCCTTCTCTTCACCATTCAGAGCTATATTTAGCCTGGATTTCCCTCCAAAATGGTGCAGTATGCCACCAATTTATGAATATACTGTAGGATGAAAACTCATTTGCTTGCATATGCTTGATACTATAGATGAGGTTCTAATTTAACTTATTTGGAATAATAATTTCAGACAAACCCAAGCAGCAAACTGGAACAGATGGCTTGTTTTTTTCCAGCCAAGTCAGCACCAAGCGCATAAATGAAGCTGCTTTAAGAATCCTTGTTGAGCCTCCTGAGATCATTAATGAATTCAGTACTTGTAGAGAAATTTAAATGGCTCAAAAAAGAACCAATCAATTGAACCCAATGCTGTCTAGAAGTGGGTTTTTCATATAACTAGAAGCTTCTCTCACTCAAACAGTGGAGCCCCTCTGTTTTACACCACTGACCCTGCAAGCTTTTATGTAAGCCACAGTTGTGCACCATCCTCAACACTATGTAAGCTGTGTGCTTGTAAACGTCAATACACCTTTTCTCAAATAACAATAAAATATTTCTCCGAGTGTATCCAAGAATAGATGAGGGAGGCAATATTCTTAGTTGTCTCAGAGATAGACGATAGATCTTGTTCCCTAGAAAGTGTGGGAGGTACTCTGTGCTTGGCTGTGAGTTATTGCACAGCAGGTTATGTAACGCTGTGGTGTGCCCCTGTTTGATATGCTGGTGCTAAAGAACCTGGGCCTTGTGGTACATTCGCACACGAGATGGCTGTTGTTAGGCTATGGATGTTAAGTTTCTCAGTTGTATTAGAAAAAACAGTTGTTCTATTAATGTCCTGGTAGGGGAACACAGATAAAAACATCAGCGGTGCGTCTTGTACAAAGAGATTTCCTGGAAGCCGCATCTGTTCGTACTTGTTGCACACCAAAAACCATGAGGATGGTTGCTCTTTGTTTTTAAAAGTGCCCAGCAATTAACTGAACACACACATGCTTCTTATGCCAAATGATTTCTGTTTATTGCATTCAGCCTTCTCACCAGTTTGATACCGTTTTCTACCCTTGGGGAGTCTTCTCAGTTTTACTTAAAATGATTAAGTGCTAGGCTGGAATATAATAGAGAAGCTTCACAGGATGAGGATTGGCCTTGAGCACTACACCCAAACAGTCTGCTCTGAGCAGTGGCAGATTACACAACATAAATCAAGTCCATGCAAAACAATCAGATAATCCGCTTAGATCATTCAGATTTTTTTTTTATCTCATCCCCACCTACTGCTGGGTGTTATGCAACTGAAACAATTAAGCATATAAGTTTACCATGCTAAAGCATTAGCCAGCCAGGTGTGCACCATCAACACTGAATCATTATTCAACTGCTGAGTGACGTTAGGGGATTGTGCAGTAGCTTGAAAGATATTTCAGCTAAGACAAAGAAAAGCTCTTAACATATTTGATATTTCTAAAATAAAATACATGGTCCTAATACTGTTATTTACCATGATTGTTATAAATAAATCACTAATACCCACACAGATAGATCAATATGAAATATTTCAATGCTTACTTGGCAAGTTTCATTTCAATCTGCTGGCGAATTTCCTGGCGCTCCTGGTCACTCCTTACTGGGAAGATATTCCGGTCCTCTAACTCCTGCTTGCTGGGCCTGTTTCGTAGTTTAACTGCCAGCAGCTCCTTCCTTAGCCTGCGAGGAAGTGTGCCTACAACCATGCATACATGAATTAACAAACTGGAAACCCAAACTTATCAACCTTTGTGGACTTGTACAGTGACCACTAAATCTCAACACACATTTGCATCAAGTGATCATTATTTACAACACAGTTGGAAGTATTTGGATACTTTTTAGGTTTTTTCGGTGTATGTTGTACTTGATGGGTACTTGACTGGAGGGAAAAAGGGTTCAATAGTGGCCCTCGGTTTATTTTTGATGGGGCCCTTTCAGGTTTAATCAAGCTATCCTTCGCATTTTTTGGAAAGAACAGTGAAACAATGACAAGGCAACAATTTTTACACTGTTCACTAAGCATAAATGTTAACACATTAAAAATGAAAGCAAACACCAGCCCTTTAACCTCATAGTCAATGTTTCATTTTGAATCCAACATACAGAAAGTACAGAGCCAAGACAAGAAAAAATGGGTGATAGTTCAAATACATTTCACTGCACTTTGAATCATACTTTTAAACTGTTGACCCACCAGAGATGACGGAATCATTCCAGCCTTCCAAGTCGTTGGGGAGGCCTGAGGTATTGGAGAAGCACTGGTCCAGCCGCACATTCTCCTTGTTCTCCTCTGCCTCCTTTTTGGGCCAGTCAGACCCTCCTCCTCCCACACAGCCACCCACCAGAGATGATGTGTGTTGGTTCTCAGAGCTGCAGGAGCGAGAGAGCCGCCCGTCAGAGCACCACAGCCGTGGGGGTGAGCCCTGCTCACACCCTTCATGGACACTGAGGGGACAGACGGAAGAGGGAAATGTTGTCATTGAGCAAATGTAAAGGTTATGACAGGAGGAGTTAAAGAAAACATCTGGATTTTAGGTACAACATCTTTGAATTATGTTTCAGGAACACTTGAAAATAATTACAAATAATTGATTTGACTCACCTCTCCTGTCTGTTCTTGGACGCGAAGGCTCTCTGCAGTTCCTCCATGATGCAGCTAGGGGGCATGGGAGGGTGCATCATATTGCCTATATGTGGGGACCCTGAGGGGTTGGCCAGGGGCCCTCTTAGTGCCAGGGTCATTGAAGCCAAGCTTTCTGTGGCCCTGGGTGGAGGATCCTTGGGGAGGTAGGAGTTGGGCAGGTGAGCAGGGAGTGACATGGGGCCTGAATCTGAAAGGGAGTGATGAACAGATAAATAATGGAGGATAAATAACAGCATCTACTTTTTCTACATTTTACAGACATATCTGTGTTTTCATATGCAGGATCACATTAGATATCTAATACTGAACTGAAGGCTTGGAAACACATTTACAATTTTATTAATGGGGATTTAGACTCTACAAGCCTCATGACTGGCACATCTGTGTACACATCTGTACAAAATTGTTGCCAATTAATTTTCCATCAATTGGCTAAGTGACTAATTGTTGCAGCTGTAGTTACCTTTCTCCAGTAATTCAGTTGTTTTTTATGTCTCACCTGTCTGTGATACATACTGAATGACATATTGGTTTTACAGCCACTCTGAAAGCACATTTACTATATGAGGGATACAAAAGCACTTACCATCCTCAGGACTCAGCTGGGGCAAATGTTTCGGAGGTACTTGTGGTGGGGAAGTTCCTGGAGGAATCTCCTCCTCTGGTCTTTCTTCCATCTGCTCTCCCACATCCTGCAGCCCCTCAGGTAAATCACCGTCAGGGTGCACCTCTTCGTCTCCCTCCTCATCTGTAAGGGGTATGTTCTCCTCCACTCGTTCACAATCTTGGAGAGGGGCAGCTACTGGAGGACATTAAAAAGAAGAAACATTTTGAACTGTAAATGAGGTAAGCTTTGTCGTACACAATGGAAATATTATGTCACCATTAGGATGTCAAAGGATGGCAGCTGGGAACTTATATAAAGGGATGTTCAGTGTGGTTACGCATCATTTACATAGAGTTGTTTTTTTAACCTGATAAAGTTTGTGCATCAGAATGTAACTAGTAACTGGTAAAAAAAACAAAAAAACCCACCAGACTAAACTGAAATAGAGACATTTGGGCAGTACTAAATGAAATTAAAAAGGTCAGAGTGATTGTTGAAAATGTATTTACAGTTATCTTTTTCTAAATGACAAAAATGAATTTATTCTAAAATTTGAAAAAAGAGTAATACAATATAATTTTGTCAAGCTGCACCAGTTCTCCAAATGACAATGTTCTATACAATAATGGACTATTCTGTACTTATTTGGCAGTTATAGAACCACATCCACTGTGAGCATATTAAAGGATTATGTATAAAATGATTGTGTATTTGACAGCGATCTAGATTTCAAGCAAATATACTTATTGTATGTATTTGTAGACATCTAACGTAAATGAGAGCAGAGGCAAAGAACGTCATTTGACTGTCTTTGCTGCCCTCTAATGGTGAATGTGAAGTAACTGATTGAAATGCAAACTCCTCTGCATCTGCCAAAGAAATAGCTTTATTAATAGCATAAAATAATTAAATGCAAAATGAACACATATATTACTTGACTTATGATTCATATTGTACATGTAGCAATAATGACATTATTTCATGACAACAACAGGTCTTTTTCTTTGACGCAAAATGTAAGATTATTTTGAAGCATTTTATCATATTGATCATCTTACACACTCTCACATTGATCTGATATAAAGTTTGGAGCAAAAATACTGCCACATAATGCCACATAACAAATCAATTGTTCCCTTCGTCTGTTGCTTTTGCAGGTGCATAATGTCCAATGATTGGTTGACTCTGAGTACAGTGAGGGATTGTCCTACCTGGAGGGGGGTACTCCTCCTCAGGACCAAGATATTCCACGCTGCTGACAGTGAGGTTTGGGCTCAACGGTCCCCCGAATCCTCCAAGCAGGAGTGTACCATCTGAGCAGCAGCCCTGTGTGGGGGAACTTGGGTCGTGGCATAGAAGACTGCTGGATAATGCTACATCTGTGAAAGGAGAGAAATATGTGTAGCTGACTGATTGTGGATCAACTAAATTACATTTGAATTATCTCCAGTTATAGAGAGTCATTTCTAGATTATGCTTCCTGTTGCTTAATCTCTTCTATTTCTCTCTTTTCAAACAGGTGATTCAATACAGTCGATTCAATTTCAATTCATTTTACAGTCACAAAAAAACAACATTTTGAGGGAATCTTGCTTCCTTGAATGTAAGTTTTTCCTGTTAATTTAGATAGGAATGATTAAACAGTTTAAACCAATTGGATGTCATTAATAAGTAGAGAGAGTTTTCACTACAATATAGAACTGAAAATATAAAATCTAGGTATCGGTTTGTGATTTTAACATGGAAAAGGCATGGTTGGCATTGGCAAATATTTTTAAGTGAATGTATATAATTTGATGGCAAAATAAGCTAATGAAAAACTTAGTATGGTTAAATTAGATCCATGTGTACTGCTCAATCAATCAGCATGCAACCTTTCAACAGATCAGGTGTGTAGAGTGAGTAGAGTGAATTAGAGTTAGAGTGGCTACTGCAAGGACAGAATCAGACACACATCAACAGACCTCTGATATGACCAACGGTGTTTTAGCTAAATGACATTCACTCCTTAAATCACCTTGATTCAATAACATTCTCCCTCACAGCAAGAGGATCACGTTTAGCTCTGTGTTCAGCAAATAACATGACAAGACATTCTGTAGATAAACTTGCTAAGATTGCGTTTAAAAGCAGGCACAAGGTGACTGAGTGATGATTCCAACATTACTGTTCATCAGCTTTCAGTGAAATTGTATCGTGACAATATGATCATATTGTGTTGACATATCTGTTTGTATAATATAACATTAACCTATCTTCAAACATTTTACTTTCACTTATATTTGTCTTAATGTTGCTTTCAGTTATTTTATATTTTAATATACAATTAAAACAGCAAGGACATTATGCCATGCCATTATGCCTTTCCCTGCTACCATCTTTGTTTAGATTAGGAAACAGAGATGCAACAGACAGAATATATTTTTTAACCAGATGTTTAGAAGAAGTTTTGATGGTTATGGAAATACCTTCAGAACAGTTTTTCAAATATCAATGTGTATTCATTTGTCTGAAAATTAAATTCTTGGCGTTTTTAACGTTTTTGATATGTGATTTTTGTTTTTTATGCATTTGCCATATTGTGGCACATTTTCATATTGACATCATATATATATTTTTAATTTATCAAATAAATCAAATACACACCCAAATTTAAAGAAGGTATGTGTAAGCATTAAACCAACAAGCAGTGACTTTTTCTTTGCAGTTTTTAAAAAAATATACACAATATTGTGCTGTACATCTCAGTGACTTTAAAATAGCAAGAATGCATTAAAGTCTTATCTGGTGTCATTAGAAATTGATAAGGACTGACTTCATCAAACGTTAAAGGCAAATCTTTTCACCCACACCCTCTCATTATTTCTTCCTAGCCTAATTCATTAGTGGAGATGAGGAGCATGAGTGCATCATTTTGTCTCCCTAAGACATTGTTTCCCCTCCATCACTGTACCTGTGGAACTCTGCTTGAGCTTCTCATTTTTCTTTTTCCTCCACTTCCAGGGCTTAAATAGGCGCCCCAGGGTTGCCAGTTTGCTGTTGCGGCGAATGGGTGGAGTGTGGACCCCCGTCACCAGGCAACCTGTCCTCAGCACCCTCTGCTGTTCCAGCACTTCTACTACAGTGACAGTGGAGATGGAGAAGAAGCCCAGAGAAGGGTTGAGAGTTGAAATGAAGCAAGGAAAGAGTGGGCGGGGGTGGAAACAGAAGAGAGGAGAAGGAGTGTGTTGCAGTATACAGGTGGGGATACAGAGGATGAAAGAAAATCCCCACATATGTGCAGAAGTAAGTGAAAGGAGAAAGAAAGTGGGGGAGAGAGAAACCAGAGCACAATTAGTATCCTCACCTTACTGAATAAACCATGATGGACTCCAAGTGCTGTGAGCAGATTGAATTAGAAAGACTAATTTGATCGAGGTACACTCCCTCACGGTTGTTATTTCCCTGCAAATCCCCTCCCCTCCGGCCATACGTCACATATCAAAATAAATATCTTTCACAGGCCAAATTTGGAGGGAAAACAAGAGCACACAGACACAAAGAGCCTCATAGGCTTACAAAAGATGCATTTCCCTGGAGACCAACAGGTGTGCCAGCCTCACTGCTTTCCCAGAAACAGCATTAGACTGGGCTGCCTGCTAAAGAAGGGCTGGTATTTATTGTGTATTGTGTCGTTTCTCCAATGTACTGCTCCTGCATATGTTGTCTGTCCTAGCACAGGAAATATATCTCCCAAGTTATCATTGTTTTCAGGTGGCACAAATATCTCAGCAATATTTTCTATAATGCCACAAAACAGGAACAAAACATGCAGTGTGGTTTTGTTATTTTATCCCAAGAAGCCACGATGTTCATGTCTGTCTGTTGATGTTGCTTATGTCTGATGATGATTGAATCATATATGCACATGTTCATGCTGTGTTCTGCATGAAGGCTTTAGCACCCTAAAAGTAATACAAACCATACACGAACATCAGAAATTCAGAGTGATTTCCTAATCATTTATATTTTAGATAAAAGAAAAGTATGCAACAATCTACACTGCACACTCTATGACTTTAATTTATCCAAAAATTACTGTGCTGCTATTCCTGCACCATGCAAAGACAGCCCTTTTCTCTCTTCAACGTAAACTTGGATTTCAATGGCTGATGAGTGTGACTCATATCAAGAAAAGTGTGGGTCTACAGATCCATGTGCGCACATTGCTGCTGGTTGTGCCCGCATCTAGTCACACAACGATCCAGGAAAGAGGAAATGCGCAATAAATGTGATGTATTTAAGAGCTACATATGTCAATGTGACAAAAACGGAGCATATCTGCCTTCAGGAGACTGATATCTTTGTTCAAATATTCAGCTGAGGAGGCAAGGATTTGTGATGGGGGGTTGGTGTGTGAGGGGGGTGGGGGTGGGGGGTTGCAGAGTGGATCAGGGTGTGATGTGGAGTACAGTGATGGAGGGCGGGTACAGCTGATTCCTTTTCACGCTTTTTTCCCCCCGCAGCCCCTTGCCTCTTCCCTGAAGCACATGGGTAGGGAGTAGAAAGAGGGTGGTGGTAGTGATTGGGGGAGGAGAGGTGAGAGAAAAGGAAGATGACTGCAAGACAGAAAACAGAGACACAAATAAAGGAGAATAGATAAGATGAAAGGAGTTAATATCCAATTTAGTATTTGATCCTAAAAGTTCCTCAAAACAGGTCAGTGCGCACCCGTCTCACCATGTCATCATCACTACTGTCACACATGCAGCATGGCAGACTAGGCACCGGATGCAGAATCCAGGTCAAGCTTGAAGGAAACGCACCCAGTCGAGAGAAAAAAAAGCTTAAGAGACGGAGAGGGGGAGAGGGGGAGCAGGAGGGGTAGAGGCGCTATGTCTGTGTGAGATGGAGAGTGAGAGAGAGCGAGAGAGAGAGAGAGAGAGAGAGAGAGAGAGAGTGAGTGAGTGAGTGAGTGAGTGAGTGAGTGAGTGAGTGAGTTAGTGAGTGAGTGAGTGAGTGAGTGAGTGAGTGAGTGAGTGAGTGTGTGTGTGTATGTGTGTGTGTGTGTGTGTGTGTGTGTGTGTGTGTGTGTGTGGAGAGGAGGGAAAGGGAGAGGAGGTGGGGTCTGGCCCGCTGCTGTTGCCATGGCGACCACATCCAGATGCTGCCGCAGCAGTGGGAGCCAGCGGGAGGAGCGAGTCAGTCTGTCGTTTAGAGGAGGGGAGGAGAGAAGATAGGAGAAGAGAGAAGCCCCCTACACAGATACTGCCACATCTAAAGCCAGTGTCAGCACCCAATGCATTGTGGGTAGAGGTTGAAGCCACATGGAGAACAAGATCTGTCTGCATTTTGAAAGAGGGAAGGAGGTGGGGGTGGGGGGCAGAAGGGGGATTCCAGTGAGAAGAGGCGAAAAAGGAGAGATGGGAGGGGGCTGTTGCTATACGGAAGAGCTTGCAGGAGAATGTGGGCTCACCCAATCACAGAGCAGCTATTTATAATGCATATCAAGTAACTCTTCATTTTTCATACAAGTGGTGGTTGTTGACAGAAAATGACAGTAGTCGGGGTAGAGCACAGGAATTAGGTGAAAACACATGCACGCACATGGAGATTTCTTTTATCCGCCAGATGAAGAGGCATTGAAATGTGTGTCAGATAAACATGAATGGACTACATGCACCATGTGGCGATAATATGCAATTCTAATTAATATGCTGGTGCAAATAGGATTTATTAAATCCATGTGTCATGCTAATACAGTGGACCAATAGTCTGCATCAAACACACAAGCTTGTGCACACTGTAATTCCAATCCGGCCGTGGCATCACAGCTTTACACAGGATACAAAATCCTCAACAGAAAACATAACATAATTCGTAAACAACCTCAGAAATACAAGCAAATATAAGCTCCAAATGCTACACTCTATACTGCATTAGTGCAGTGTGTGAACTTAAACATGATTTACTGTAAGAGTGGAGTAAAGTAGGCAATATGATAATGTGTCTTGGCAAGAAAAGTAAAACAGAGTATGTTTGTGTGCCACCAGGGACCACACCCCACTTAACCAGCTTGTCAGCACATTCAAGAGCATTAGGTCTCTCCCCATATGTAGAAACTGAGCTCAGCCTCCCTCCCAAATATCCAAGGTGAGCTAAGCTACAGGTATATGTTCTTTATTCAAATATATCTAAAAAAAATGCATTATTATATGGAGTCTAAAAATCAAAGGTAACTTTTGAAAAAGACCTTTGTCAACAACGAAGTGCCAAACACCCACATTTTTGGGAGTCTGCTGCTCTGTGGTGACACTGATCACAAAGCCAAAGAATATGAGTCAGCAGTGAATAGAACTCTAAATCTGTTTGTGACCTTTTTTCAGATTTTACAATTCATACCGAGCGGACGGATAATATCAAATGCCATGAGGTTGTATAAGGCAAAGCCTTGCTTTGCTGAATCACCTACTAGAACGATCTAATGAGTGGGTTTGTGTTTTTAGAGCTCACTGTGTTATTAAAATACAAATAAAACAGCACCCAGATGTCAATAATCATTTGAACCATATTGACTGCATTACAAACACATGAAACATTCAAGTATTTATCAGCAGATCACTGGAATAGCAATGCTAAAAAAGACTTGGAGGGCTGTCAAGTGATTAAGAAAATACTCTCTGTCCTTCAAGTTGGAGTGCAACATTTACAGCTTAAAATGACTACAGCCAAGCGCACTTGCACGGTTATGTGGATTTTGTCAACCGGGTAGCTGACTCGACCGAATTTAAGGAAATTATCCAGATCTGTTAACCATAGTTTAATTTCTTTTGCAATATAGCAGATTGGCTCCAAGGATTTAAGTTAGTCCACTACTTTGGTTCAGATTAAAATATCAACAACTAGTGCCCTGATGTTTTTTTTAAATTTTTTTTTACAGACATTCATGTTTCTCAGGTGATGAATCGTAATGACCAAATAACATTCCACATTCTCATCAGCCTTAACTGCACAGTGTATTTAGTGATCATTGGTGTTAGCATGCTAATTTGCTGAACTAAGATGGTGAACATGGTAAAAATTATACCTGCTAAACATTTGAACATTGTACCTGCTCAACATTTAAACTTTGTACCTGCTAAACATTAGCATGTTGCCATGCTACATTTTATCGTTGGGAAATTACAGTTATTGGACACTACACCTGTCAATGATAACACAAAATGACAATGATTAATAGGTGTCAAAATCTCAATTTACTGCTCACTACAGAGTGAACTACTAAGTCTATATTATATAGTGCAGGGGAATGAGGGAATGAGGGAGTGATTTCAGGCACAGAGTTAGTCTTGTACTATATTGTACCTGCTACAAGAACCTCCAAACCAAACCTGGGGCTAATAACAAATATGCAACACAACCGTTCCTGCTAAATACTGTATTTGTGCTTCAAGTGGTCTCATCACAGCTATAAATAGCATTAGACTGACAACCCCTCTCTGCAGGCCCAACAGGGCCTCGGCTCCTAGCTCCAGCCACTCCGCTCCTTCCTCCTAAGCAACAGACAATGTGCCTTTGAATGGACCACCTCCTTATTCGCTGCCACGCCAACTAACCTCCTCACTTTACCCCCCTGGCTTTACAACTGTGCTGCCATCTGTCTGTAGCCCCGTTGCCTCGGGGGCCTGGCCACAGTCAGGGCACACAGCTAACGACTACACGAAGAGAGTGAAGAGCAGAGGGGCCGAAGCAAAGTAACATGAAGAGTATGAATGAGAAAGAAAGACTGAGATCAAGAATGTTGCCAACTATAGAGGGATTTATTAAAGGAAAAGCTGAGAGAATAATGAATGTATTCACTCAATTACTCTATTCAGGCTCTAAAAAAGAAGAAGCAAGTACACTCAGCATGGACATGTATCATATTTGAAAGCCATGTTTTATAATGCTTTCTTTCTTCTTGAAAGATGTATTTAATCATTTGAAATCTAACCCATTTAAAGATTTGCATATCCAATTACCAATATTCATTCCATCAACAATATAAATAATAAAATACTAATGAGCAAAAGATTTTTCTTCTCTTCAGGACATTTTCATTATGAAATGAATTTTTGACAATTGCATATAAATGGTATTAACACACTGAGGTCATGTCTTTGTTTTTCTATTCTTTCATGTTTGTCCATTTCCATTTTTTATATAATGATATAGTTATGGCCTTCTCTTCAAATGAAAGCAAATTCTATAGAACACAGTACACACACACAATATATCCTGAATTAAATTATTAAATTAAAGGGAAAAAAACACATTGTGTACCCTACTGAGCGTATTAAATTTGATAAATCAATTCTGTCCCAAACAAACCCAAGCCATCTGTGTTCCATAGATGTGTGTTAAGATGAGTCATCCTAACATGAATGATGTACACTGTAACTTGTTTGGGAACAAAACTAATTTCTGGGAAAACAGGTGTAAGGCCACATGAGTCAGCAAAGGTCAGGCCTCTAGATCATCAAAGTGATTACAGCCCAAGTGTGCCCAACTCCAGCGTGTGGGCTACTGGCATCAAGTGAGTGAAATGATGTCAGTGAGGTCAGCATCCAATAGGAAATGCCTGAGGCCCTTGTTTGTTACCATATGTTGGTGTTAAGAATGAGGACTAGTGGGTGGTTTCATGTGTAAGCCTTGCTGCAGCATCAACAGGGAGGACTAAGAATCTAGTTCATTCTCAGCTTCTTATGGTGGGCTGGTTTTCACTTGTCAGTTTAGATTTTCATAAACCTTTGTGGACAGATCAGGTTGTGGCAAGCAAAAATGACTACATATTGATAGCGGTTGCTATCAAAACTGAATTTGTTAGTCATTAGCAAGCACATATTAAGTCTTTAATATTAAGGGACATTCATCTGATTTTACACATCACCATAAGTTTACTCAAAGTTGCCTGTGAAAAAAAGTTGTATAAAATGTCCTGTGACTCTAGAAGGATCTTTGCCAAGTCTGACAAAAAAGTACCCCATGTGAAGTCATCAGGGTAATATGGTTTGGTTTGATCATTCTTTAACGGAAAGCCTTTGTTACAAACTGTGTGTGTGAAGTTTGAAAGAGTTTTGCCTCATACTGGGGATCTCATCTTCAGTTTGATTTGGTTTTTGACCAGTTATTTTTCAATCTGCCTCTGGCATTGACAGGATGGGATTTTTTTTTTTACATTAGTCCTGACGTGCATTTTCCTCTTAAGTCGTATTCGCTTTTTTTATTTTTGATACAACTTTTTGATGAATTCAAATAGTTATAACATCATCCATTTTATTCAAATGATTCTGAAACTTTAGAGCTCAAGATATTAAAACTATTAAGAGATTTGCCCAAAACTGGTGAAAGTTTACACTTTTGATTGTTGTCGGCCTGGACAATAATCGAGCAATACTGTTGAAAAAGGTCTACTTACAGTGCTGCATAAAACATGGATGGTAATTTCTTCACACAGACAAGCATATTCATACATGACATATTTACACACACATACAGATTGCATTGCATTTCACCCATAAGAAGGCAGGCTATCTTTGACCAACTGTGAAAGCCTCACTGCAGCCATCACATCCACCCAGTGGGCTGAAAATGTTCCTGCTAAAAGTGAATGAATGAATGAATGTGTCCAGGAAGGTTTCCAGTCCAGTTTCAAGTTTTGGGCTACGTTCCCATTATAAGAAATCTCTTCTTATTCCATCAAAAAGCTCCCTTCAATCAGGTAATGGAAGTCTTGGTTCACCCTTCAGTGCATCACATTAATCTAACAAACTGCAAGATTCATATTGACTCATTCAGCTCCTTTTATATCTTTCAAAAGTGCTGCTTGTTAAAGATTCACCTCTTCACAGACATGGTTTAATTATAAAATTACACTTTTAGACTCTGCTGACTAATAAGTGGCAGGCGGCCTTGTGTTAACAGCGTAACAAAAAGGTCACTGCTTAAATCCAATGTGTCTATCAACAATTGTAAATGTTTCCTTGAACAATATCCTGATCTCCTACTTACTCAATATTTTTTAATTCCTTGAAATGACAGTACAAGTAAATATGAGCTGTCATGGCTTCAGCCGGAACCTGCCAGCACCAGTTTATGTACAGGTGAGTTATCTGTGGGTTTGCAATGAGGCATGGGCGTTTTCAGTTAGTGAAGCTAGTCACAGACTCCAGTAGCATAGTCAGGTAAGTGAGCGATGGTGTGTAATTTATTCCTGTTATTTCCACTGATTTAGGTCAATGCCTGAAAAATGTATATAAAGCATGCTAAGTGTGTGCATGAGAGGAGACATAGAGGGAGTGATAGAGCATGTGTAAATACTCCCTGCAACCCACGAAATGTGCAGGCACATGAGTGTTTGAGTACATGTTTTTATCTCTACATTTAATACAGAAGCTGATGGCTCAGTTCCACTGGGTCCCCATCTCTCTACAGGGAGGAGAGCGCATCATGGTCTCCAGGCAGGAGAGACAATGGGAGGTGCACAGAGGAACAGCACAAATCCCAACTGTTAGCACTGTAATCTCCAGACAAGTTCCCACAACCAAGATGCCATTCACATTTTGATTCCCTCAAGTGTGCAGCAAGCGTAGGATGGTTTGGGCCAATTAAAAACAGAGCCCAAGGAGCTTGAACTAGAACAGGAAGAGCCATAGTGTACAGTAGTATGTACAAAGTCACTACGCACAACTTAAGCAAGTTAAATATAGCATGACATTTTTCACCATGTTATTGTCCAAAAAGCTGCATTCATACCATGTGCTGGACATCAAATAGATCAAGTCCAGCAGGATGAACAGTGGCCTACTGCTCATTTTGTGACGCCAGATGCATACAGACACAAGTCTGTGGGCTAACTGTAACAGTAACAGTAACCTCGTTTGTCATGGATATATGGATATACTTTTAACAGGCAAGGACATTACATGCATGGTCGTATTTGTCATTATGCCGTGTAATAACCATGTCAATAGCCATGTCATGCATGCCATGCAAGACATACTGAGTACATGGGGTCAAACAAACACACTGCCTGTTGGTTCTGTTGAGAGATGGAGGTTGCAAATGTTATGTGTTATAACTATATTACAGTCATCACAGCAGCTCCAGTAAAGTTATGGCCTCAGCAAGAATAAAGATAGGGTAAAGATAAAGATAAGTTTCTGTTCCCACTTTGATTTTAGACTAGATTGGATAAACGTGCATCCAGCTAAATTAAAAAACAGCTACAAGTAGATGCAGAAAATGAAAAGTTCCTTGCTTGTGAATGAAACAAGATAGTATTGCTGTCTTGAGTTTTTCTTTTTTGTCTTTTTATGATTTTGATTTGTAGCAAAATGAGTCAGTCCTACAGTAAACTCTGGTGAGAGCTGTCTGGGGCTGATGGCAGACAAGAAAACTGTCCACAAAAGAGTTTGCCCACTTACAGACATACATTCCCTTGTATGACCACACAATCTTCCCCTGCAGTCGCCATGTGCCAGAGGGATGTGGCTGTGGTGAAAAAGACATTATCTGGTAGTCAAACAGGTTTAGGCCATATGATGAATCAGTGTTGATGAAGAAATTTCTAGAGACCACTCACTCAACAATAATGACCACAAACTCTGTACTACAGACTTGGCCACAGTTCTAACAGCAGTTTTAATAGGATTGGATTGGAGCTTTTGGCTTACATGGATGTATGGGTTGATTAAATTAAATGGAATTTGTGCCTGGATCGGCACATTGTGCTTCCTTCATTAATGTGCCATTGGTATACAAAAAAGAGCATTGCCCAGCCTCTTCCCCAACAGATTAAGAGCCTGGCTGAGTCAATGCATCTGTGATCTGGGACAGACTTATCAGCACACAGAACACGGCTCTGCTCGGTTCAGCAGCCTGCTGCAATGCAAAGGCTGGTGCTGTCCATGGTGCTGAAACTCACTCTGCTATAATTCTGACTGAATACAATATCACTGCACATTTGCAACCTAGAGCACTACATTTCTTTACCAAAAAGAAAATTTGTCTCCACTGTTCCACAGACTCATTGCCCAGAGGAGTTTCCTCTCTTAGCTCTTTACCCCTCGCAGCATAGTGCATGCAACTTCCTGAACTCAATTTAACCTCAGCCTTTAAAGGCTAAATAGCCCCATTACATACTGCCTTTATGCCGGGGTCTCTGACAGGTGTTCAGTGCTACTGGGGCCCTATTCTCTGTTCTCCAAGGGCTGTCTGTTCAACTGCCTGATTGCCTTGTTCTGGCATATTTCGGCTGCAATTTTGGATATTTGTTTTTTTATTGCACACGTTTGCACAGACCTGCCTGTTCTCCTGCAGATCAGTGCACACATGGATACACATGCCAAAAACATGCAGGTGCACACACACAAACAACAGCCGCAGCAACACATGGCTCAAACATTGTCGAATGCCTAATCTGCTCCGGCATCCACAGGGACCCGGCATGATGTAGAGCTTTTGTTGTTTGTATCATTTTTGTACTCCATTTTCATGGGCAGCTGAAAGACAGTGAAGGCGTCCACAGAGAGCTGAGCTCAACAAGGCATCCAGATGCAGCTTATCCCCTTTCACTACTCAGTGGCTATAGATCCACAATGTGACAGTACTGTTAGTACAACATCCAGTTATGTTACAGACACAGAGGATGAATAAGAGATTTTTTTAGGGAGGCACAGAAAAACAATTAGCTGATGACTCAGTGGTGTTCGTGTTTTTATGAATGATGTATCATCTTAGTGTCTTTCTTTATATGGACACAGGAATCTATGACAAGCCTCAAGATCCATGGAGGGAATATGACAACATTTACCAGGTGTATATCTGACATGGTTCAACCTATCAGTTATTAATTTGGGACAATTTATAATATCGATTAATGAAGTGAGTAATTTATTCAGCAAACATGGCTCCAGCTTCATAAATGTGAGTATTTGCTGCTTTTTTCCCCTTATTCTTGTCATTGTAAATTGAAAAAACAAGATATCTGAAGACTTTTTGTGTTTTTTGTGGGGTTTTTTTCAGTTTTATACACTAAACAATAAATAAGAGATTACTGACAAATTCAAAAACAATCATATAATAGTAAACTGCAGCTCTAACCACACTTTAACTTAGGTTTGATTTATACCATATATAGTCATGGCCTGATAGGTATCACTTTCTCGGCTTTAACAATGTATAGTCATCCCTTTTGCAAGATTTACTTCCCACAGTCCCAACTACATCAATTAATAATAAACAGTAAAAAATGAATGATGGTAAGAGTAGATATTTTGTCAAGAAACCAGGAAGTCACTACCAGAGTTACCACTCTAGATGGCTAAGTGTTTCTTCTCGGCCTCTTTGGGGACCTCTGTGCATCATGGAGGGGAGAAATGAATAGCTCTCCAGTGGCTACTACTAACAGGTGGCCTTGACTGAATCACAGTCCCTTAAGGCTGACCATGACGAATGAGTCATGACTCTGGAGTGAATAGCAGCTCCGCAACTGAACATAGGAAGTAAGAACTTAATAAGGCTGGGCTTGATTTATATGCAGGGGTTTCTTTTGAAGACTAAATCTGACTATCGTGTATTATATCGTGACTCTTTATCCAGATACTCTATGTAGCTTAACGTATAGCGATAGATAGATAGATAGATAGATAGATAGATAGATAGATAGATAGATAGATAGATAGATAGATAGATAGATAGATAGATAGATAGACAGACAGACAGACAGACAGATAGACAGACAGACAGACAGACAGACAGACAGACAGACAGACAGACAGACAGACAGACAGACAGACAGACAGACAGACAGACAGACAAGAATATTCTTTTTATGGTTGAGTAGGGATGGTTGCTAGAATAGGCCTGAATGTATACGCTTAAGTCGTTAGTATTGTTTCATGCCACAGCTCCTACTCATTCAAATCTCAAAACTGACTTACATTTTTATACTCTTAGGCAAAGAATTCCTGCGGCACTAATACCATTTTCTGTACATTATTGCTTCTTCATTTTAAACAAAGCCTTCTTAAATGGGGAGCACATTATATGAAGCCTGCTGACTCACAATTTCCCACATTTACTCATCGCCTGAGCATAAGGGAGGTATTATGTACAAGACATTGCTCTGGTTTGGGGTGAGTCATCGTCACTGCTCAACATTAGCTCTCACGGGGTTTGATATGTCTTCTTGTTCATTATGGGGGCTGCACCTATACCTGAAATCCTCAAAGATTCTACTGATGTCAGATCTGAAAGGATTATTCAGGTATCAGTAAAACCAATGAAGGTGGAGGATGTGACCTAAAAAACACTGGTCAGTGGGTGCTGGTAGTTATAGGTCCAAACATTTAAAGCTGACAGGTGAGCAAGGATCCACCATGCTTGTTTCCTTAAACAAGATGGCATTTTTTTTAATTGTTAAGATCATTCCTTTGAGAACCTGTTTTCACAAAATGAAAAGTTGGTTATCTGCACCTAGCGCTGAAATGATTAGTCTATATATAAAATTGACATTTTGGGAAGTGATCACTTTCTACCAAAGAGCTACAGAAGATAAAAAGATTGATACCACTCTCACATCTGTAAAGTAAATATGAAGCTACTGCAAGCAGCTGGTCAACTTAGCTTAGCACAAAGACAAGAAATGAGGGATAGAGCTAGTTTGGCAATATCGAATGGTAGCAATATGGATGCATTAAAAAAAGACAGACAGATAAATTGATGATAAAAATTATTGTTAGTTGCAGCCCCATGTGCACCAGCCTTCAGAAGAAGAGTTTGTGTGTTCACATTGAATTATTACTGATATTCCTGTTCTGTTTGTCTCTGTAAATGTCCTACCTCATCATGCAGCTGTGTGCATCTTTCTATAGCGCAGAGAGATTACTATATGGATTGGAGCCACAGGGACTGCCCTGCCTTAAAGCAATCCACAAAGCTTCAAGGTGTCCTCTCCACATCATTACCTGGGTTGAAACTCTGCAATGACTAAGTGGGACTTTGAGGGAAAGTGACATTTTATTAGCAGGACAATCTGAAGGATCAATGCCTGAACAAACTGACTAAACAAGTTTGTATACTGCTGCTCTGGATTAACGCTCCTAAATAGCTTCAAATATACTTGCAAATCAGGAGCTCAAAGCAACCATCTCCATTCAGTTTCCAGCTGACAGACTCAAAATAAAAAGTTTTTATCAACAGTAAGATAAACCATCATCTGAGTCAGACAGGAACAATATGAACAGCAGTGTGCTACAGCTGGATTGAGACCTACACTGACTGGTGACTTGAGAGTATGACTGCTGCAACCTTCACTCAAGACAAAACATTGCTCTGATTCTCTGTGATGGTCAGCTATAACTTCCATCTCTATTGATTCTTCTCTTCAGTGTTGAGTAAGTTGATGAATACAGTGTCAGCCTCTGCAGCTGCAAGGGCCACTGTGTTGGGGGAAAGAGGCAGCCAAAGCAAATCTTTTGGCAAAGACTGTTGTCCCAGATGCTAGCGCAGTGATGATCCACACAGAGAGAGACGGGCAATGTGTACTTTGGGTCACCAGACACTGACATTGTCCTTGCAATGACAACTGTATTTACTATGTCTTTCATTTGCACAGTAGGCTATATTCACATCTCAGTAATGCAGTTGTGCATTTTCCAACGTTAGAGGCTGATATTGAGTGTTCCCTGATGCCTTTAGCTCTCATCACTAGCTTGGCGATTTTGCCAAGCGTCTGTGTTGTTTATTCAGGTGTGTAAAAGACCCAGTGTGACATTATCACATCCACGTATGTGTGAATTAAATCATCCATAGGAGGTTTGAATTCAGCAAGGGTCCATTAAAAATGTGCCATGATAGCAGACAGGTGTGATTTCAGGGATGTGAAAAACACGGACCTCATTAGTGAACAGTTGAAAGGTGAATGGCAGTCTTTTTTTCTGAATCATTCAGTCAAGCATTGTTCATGAGCGTAAAACTCACCATGTGTGGGAGTAAGCAATGACTCTTTTCCAAGCCCACACAATATGACCATAAATAGCCTGGCTTATGTAAAAAAAAAAAAAAAAATCAAACCATGTATTTTGCACTGAAGGTAGGCTATATTGGTGATTCAAGAGTGAGGAGCATTCACTGTACACCACACATAACAAGAACCACATGAAGTTTATTTGCAGGAGTTCATCAGAGAAATGCAGAACATGACTGCTCCCTGGTGTTCTCCTCTTATTAATGAAAGATCAATTCTTTATTCCATATGCAGCTGGATGACTAACACTGACTGGGAGATAAACAGGGACTCCATGTTGAGAAGCACACCTGCAGGATCCATGAATTGGTGAATCGATCTCTTGCTGAATACGTGTCTGTGCTGAATTGGTAGTATTTCCACCTATAGCCCATATCACGTGGACGGCCGGTCTTCGATCATAACAGTGATCGGCTCAGTATGGGGGAAGAGGGGAGGGGGGGGGGGGGGGGGGTGTCAGGGCTGTCAATAGCAAGGACAGAGCTATAGGCATATATAATAAGATGCTACATGTGCCTTTTTCTTTCTTTTTAAATTTTTTTTTTTTATTTAGAAATGCAATCTAAAGCATGAATCAATGTGCCTCTTGAATAGGGAGGTTAATGGTGACTCAGATAAGACAACAAATACGTTTAGCCTGGCATCATGGAGCATCCATGGATGCGGATTTGGAGATGATAGATAAATGCGCTAAATAGTGAGATTTGCATCATGCAGAGGGCAATAGGTAGTGTAAATATTGCTTGCGTTAAAAATAATTTTAAACGGCCTACACGCTGATTCCTAAATACTACTTGCAGCCATAACAACCCAATGGGCTACAGGCGTCCTTTTAACGCACAAATCTGGAGGGGCATGCACCCATTCATAGACGCTGATATGGCACATTAATTTTCAATTTGCAGCACCACAATTCAATGTTACAGCCTGTGTTCAACATCCAAGGTTGGAAGCTTACGTGCTAATTATCCCTTGGTGTCCGATGTCCAACTGTGCAAATAAGGATGCCTTTTGGAAAAGTCTGCACCGTCAAAGGAAAAAAAAAACATGTAGGAAATAAATATCCAGACGCGTCTTTCTTACCTGTGCCGTGAGATAAATCGATGCCCGGTTCGGTGAGTATGTTCGGGTCACTTTGAGATCTGCCTCGTTGCAGACAGCCGTCTAGTCCATCCGATGTAGCCATGGGGAGACAGCGCAGGAATCCTGAATAAAATATTGAAAAGCCCAACCAGAGGCAGGCAAGGTCAGGAGGAAAAGCAGCGAGCGAGTGCAGATTTAATTCGCTCTGACAACAGCCGCTCTGAGCAACTACCAGGGAGCCATAGCTGAGCAGAAATTCCGTGTGTGTGTGTGTGTGTGTGTGTGTGAGTGTGTGTGTGTGTGTGTGTGTGTGTCCGAGATGATGTGTGGATGTGGGAGGGGTGATATGCCCCCGATGATGCCCGTTCCTGTCCAGCAACAGAGACAATATTCCACACAAGCATGCTGTATTATGGATCTTGTACTGAAATTTTATTTTATGGCTCTTATTTGGAGCAATTACTATGATTATATTTGGATATCTATATCTCTTGCATTGTGTATTTTGGGTATATTATACGCTTTATTATGGTTTTAAGCAGCCCAGGTAAGCTTAGAAATACCAGATTAACTCATCCAAGCATTGCAATTAATTAATGGAGAATTTTAAAGATATTGCCCAATTGGTTAATCAGATAGAATGAACAAAGGACTATGACACAGACCGACTGACGAAGTGCATTTACCATCCATACAATTAATACAGAAATAAATTAAAGATGGAGGGTATGGACCATCATGTTATAATTACAGGCTACTGCATATTTAATTTATTACTTCCATTCATGCCTCTGTAACGCACAGTAGTCCTAAAACAAACAACATTATGTGCATAAACGCGGCGAACGTACTGCAAAAAACACTGTGAAAAAAACCCCAAACACAAAATCCAGGCAGTGAATGGAAAGCATCACTAAGAACTGTATAGTATTGCGTGTACATTAAAAAATAATTTTAAAATGTGCATTTAGAATATTTGTTTTAAATAAAGCAGATAGTGCTTCTATATTAGCCTTTATCCGTAAAATATCATTAAAATGTGAGTATTTTGCTCAAAACAAAGCAGAATCACCTCAGTGCCACAGGATTTCACACATACGCAGCCCATTGGTCAGTTTGATGTATGATGCATAAACGCGGAAGTGAATCGCCACCGACGTCCGCCCTATTTTTCCTCCACCCGCATTATGTGAAGACCCGCCCTCCTTAGCCTCTGATTGGCTCTAATCTTCTAAACCGTCTGTGACCTTATCAAACTAAGGAGAGGCTCGGAACCTAACCAACGAAAGCAGCCAATCACAAGCACAGTAGGGCGGGTCTTTACGGAATGCAGGTGGGAGAAATAAAGCCCATCACTCAGTTAGAGAAGAAAAATGGCAGCTTACAGGTGCAACTACCCGGCTGTGCTGCTTATTCTATGTAGTTTTTCAGTGTTTGTTGTCGCAGACACTGAAGACGCGACATTAATTAATGGCCAAGATGTCACAGCTCTCAATAGTCCTCAAACAGCCTCCAAAACAGCGGCGCAAACGGCCGAGCAGCCCGCAGTGGAGGAGAGGCAATGGGAAGCGACTGCGAGTGCTGCAGCAGCCGACGACCAGGACAGAACACCGGACACTCCTGCACCTGGAGCCGAGGTACAGCCGGTGGTTCCTCCGGTGCTGCCAGAGCCGAAAGATAGTTTTCAGGAGGAACTGGTCTTCAGGCCGCTGCATTCCGGAGATATTTACGCCAGCTTCCAGTTCCGCACCCTGTGGGAGACAGATTTCATGAGAGGAAACAAAGGTAGCCTACGCTAATTCATAGTAGTGAGGAAATATCCTTCAGAAATACTCTGCTGCACCCTCTAACTTTTCTTACGGTTGTACAGTGTACCTTGACATTAATATCTGTCATATAAAGTCAAATATATCTGTAATTATTTGTATGCTAACTCCCAAGAACATGAATGTAGTATTTCAAGTAAAACTCTGATTCTTTTTTAAATTAATTGTATTATTTCTTCATAATACCAACATACATTAAGGCTAAACAACATAACTGCAACAACAACAAAAAGAACACCACCAACACACACTTCAGTGCCCCTTCTCAGAGGCTTTCATTCTTGAGAGCATTATGCTTTCATCATTATATTGTACGATCCAACAGAGAGCTAATCCAAGAAAGGCCTCCACACGTTTATGGGCTCCTGAACATTTACTTTGAGTTCACAGTTGGTGTTTTCATGCAGAAAGACATTAAAACATGTTATACCCAATGCTGGCAGTGGGAGGAGTATCCTTAATCCATTTCAACAGAGCACATTTTCCTGCCAAAAGTAGCAGTTAATCAAGTAGTTTATGATATAAACAAAAATCCACTTCTGTAAGTGGTTGAAGCGCAGCTGATCCAGTAAGAAATTGCATTTTATATTTCTTACATATCACTCTTATTTCAATGTTACAGAAACAGATCTCAGTATAGCAACAGAGCAATTCAACAGCAAATTACAACAAATTACATCAAGTACAAGTGAAAGTTGATTCAACACTTGAACACCCCTAATCCTAAATATATGTTAAAGGTTCATTACACAGCATTAAATATAGGTGTACCTGTTAATGTATCTAGTTATTAAATAAAATATAGCTTTAGTGACATTGAACAGTTCTAAAAAAAAATCTTAGATATTTACTTGAAGGCATCTGTGATAGAAATAGCCATAATTTCCACAAATATATATATTTTCTGTTGTAATCAAGTACCCATCATTTATCACTTTTTTCAACCCTAACATGTGTGATATTTTATTTCTCAGTGTCCCACTACCGGCTGTTCCCCAAGTCTCTGGGCCAAGTTATCTCCAAATTCTCAGTGCGAGAGCTGCACATCTCCTTCACGCAGGGATACTGGAGGACCATGCAGTGGGGGCAGCCCTTTCTGCCATCTCCCCCTGGGGCCGAGCTCTGGGTCTGGTTCCAGGACTCTGTGACAGAGTGAGTACAGTCCTCTGCTGGCTGTAGAACATCAGAGGCGAAATGAAAGTTGGGGCAAAGTTTATTTTGAAACAAACACAATGTCCCTTATTACTGACCCACATTATTGTTGCAACATCACCATATTACAGTTATGATAGAACAGAACATTTTAATCGTTTTAAACGTTTAGATTTTTAAAATAATTATTTTTATTTAATTTCATGCTTTCTACCTTGAAGTTTTGCTTACAGTCTCTTACTAACTAAGATATATAATAATACCTGGATATATAAGATATACTATCCTACAATGGGAACAGGCTAACATGAAACATACATAAGACATAAGAGACATGTACAAGTATAAGTATTATCACAATCATTCATCTTACACTTAACACATACACCTCACATCTCGACCCCTTACACTCTGCAAACACTCTACTGTATTATATTGTTGTCATCAATTTGTGTTAATCATAGATTTTCATTAGTGGTTATGCTGTTAATGATATTGAAAACTTTTATCTATAATGTGTATCAGTTGTGAACATGAGGGTTTGATGTCAGTCCCACAGGAAGATCAAAGCTTTTCTAGATTATGCCTGATGATGATGTCTTGACAGTAGGCTCAATAGAATACAAAGGAGCTATAAAACTATTTGTGTTTGGAGAATGAAACCTTGCAGCTGTTATCAGGAAGTAATCGGCTGGCTTATGAATTATTTTATATCTACTCCATATCTACCTCTGGCTAAAAGCAAGTCCTCTGGAAGTTGGTAAAAGTCAAAAGAACTGGGAAACAGGTAAATGTACTTTTAAAAAACAGAACCAGAAATACTGTAATGCTGCATGCTGTGTGAAACTGGCACACCAAGAATTAAGTAACACCCAAATCCAACAAGAAAATCAAAGGATACAGACCTTGAAAGCCAAGGTCTGTATCCTTTGCCAAGTCAGAAAGCCACTCTCTGCATACAAGTAATAGTTGGCTGGAGAAAGTCTCACAGCATGTGTTGAATTTTGAATATCATCATTGTGTTTGGCACAAGAAAATGTTAGTTTTATCAGTTGTTGGAATGAGGACAGACGCTCAATATATTAAGATATCATTAAAATCCAAATGATTATGCTAAACATAAACTGAAGAAATCCAAAGAATATAGGGAAGGTGAAGATTCATATTTATGATTTAATATTTAACAGGAATAAAGTTGTGTAACTGTCTTGTATGTGCTATGTCAGCCCTTTCACTGTTTTCATTCCATTTTTCTTGCCTTTTTAGTGTGGATGGCACATGGAAGGAGCTGACGAATGTTTTGTCGGGGATCTTCTGCGCCTCGCTGAACTTCATTGACTCCACCAACACTGTTGAGCCCAGTGCCTCCTTCAAACCGCTGGGAATAGGCAATGGTACAGTGAGGCCTTTTCAGCTCCATTCAGCACTGCCATATCACAATCTCTCATCTGTATTTTGTAAGACTCTTAACAGTGTGATCAGCTGCTCTAGCTCATCCAGGTGCTACAGATGTTGCTATTCACAATGCTTTGCATTACTTATGAACTGATTTTTCTTTTTTGTGTTGAATTTGAAGAGACAGACCCCCG
Source organism: Scomber scombrus (assembly GCF_963691925.1). Classification (NCBI taxonomy): domain Eukaryota; kingdom Metazoa; phylum Chordata; class Actinopteri; order Scombriformes; family Scombridae; genus Scomber; species Scomber scombrus. The sequence goes on along the minus strand of NC_084979.1, from coordinate 12,716,413 downwards.
CTTCCTTCGCTATGCCACCCTCCCACGAGAGATTGTTTGCACTGAAAATTTGACACCCTGGAAGAAACTCTTGCCATGTGGCTCAAAGGTGTGTGTCCCTTTGCCATTTGTGTTCTTCTGAATGATACACATGCTATCATTCATAAAGTGTGTTTAAATGGCAGTCATTGCAGCTAACAGTTTCGTCTTGTGTTCCTCTATGTGGCCATGTTGCACTTACAGGCTGGTCTCGCTGTCCTGTTGAAGTCAGAGAAACTATTCCACAGTAGTTTTCATTCCCAGACAGTACACATCCGACCAGTGTGTCAGGACTGGCAATGCAAAACCACGTCATGGGAGCTGAGGCAGACACTGAATGTCGTCTTTGACCTGCACACCTCTGGACAGAGCAAACGAGGTGAGCAATAGCACCAGAGAACATCCCCCTGCATTAATCCACAATCAAGTTCAGAGTTTCGGTGGTTTGTTGTTTGGTAGTAGGAGAAAAAAAACTATTACAAAAACTATTACATCTTCATTAACTCAGTTAACTTAAGCTGTTTGTTCCTTCAGAGTGGTCTCTGTTCAAGATGTTCTCTCGGACCCTGACAGAAGCTTGTCCACTGGCCTCCTCCAGTAAAATCTATATTGACATCACAGACAACCCTCAGGTTTGATTTAGTCAGAGTATTCTTTCATCCCATAAAGTATAATCCGATTTCCCCACAGTTTTGTCTAAGACAAATTTGGTGTCTTTTTGCAGGGGGAGCAGTTTGAACTAACCCCGGCCACTACCCTGCTCAGCCAGGCAGTGGTGCTGGGGGACAGACGAACCTTCTCTGTCTACGATCTGACACAACAAGCTACTTTTGGCAACACACGCTCCCTCAATCTGCTGATTCGCTGGAAATCCAGTGAAGGTGAGTGAGAACAGCAGAGCATCGCACAGCTTTGGTTGCCAAGCTGAACATACTTTTAATTATGTATGATGCAATAGAAAGACTGTAAACAAGTTCACAAAAGGTGTCAATTTGCATTTGTTTCTTTTATAAAGTATATAACAAATCTGAGTGCACTCCTATGGAATATCACTGTTATGTTAAATTATTCAAAAGTAATGAAGTGTAGGGTATTGAGTCTTATTATAATTAAAAATACAGGCCTCAAAGTACAACCTCAATGCAACAAAAGTAAGTTGACATGTGACTTTTGGCATGTGACAATTGAGACTAATTGCCTGAACAATGTTATAAAAGAACCTGTGAATACCACAACGTTCTCAAGTTTGGGTTGTGTGTCATGCAACATGGCTCCACATGGTGAAGAATTACCTGAACAAATAAGAAACCTGAGTGTGAGACTTCATAAGGATGAGAGAGGGTACCAGATCATCAGTAGACTACTGAACAGAAGCCAAAGCATAGTTGCAGCAGTGGTTAGGAGATACTACCAATAACACAAGGTGCATTGGCTGTCCTCGAAAAGTGCAGCATGCACAATTTGCTATTTACACTACCTCGCATTCAAAAACAGACGGATGCAAAGGACATTGCATGAACTCAACATCTATGGACGACATCAAAGAAGAAAACCATTCATCAAAAAACTGCCATATTAAACTTTGCCAAAGAACATGAAAAGAAAACATGAAAAATTTGGGATGTGAATTTTTGAAAATTTGGATCAGATAGGGTCCAACATGTCTGGTATAGACCTGACCTGACCAGGCCTACCACAGCATAGTGCTGACCATGAAACATGGAGGTAAGAGTTCGCTAATACAGGGCTGCATGAGTGCAATAGGTAAAGAGGAGATGACATTTATAGTTGGCACAATGAATGCAAGTTTTTATACTGAATGAAAAGATGTCTACGCTCAAGAGGTTTGGCAGGAGAGGAATTTTCCAACATCACAGAAGTTTCAGAAGAAGAAAGAAGTGAAAACTATAACCTGGCATAGTATCTCCCCTGACCTGAATCTAACAGAACACCTTTACAGTATTTTAAAGAGGAAGAAAGATCAGCTGAAAACAATCATCTATGAAGAATGACAAGGATCTCTCCACAGATTTGCTCTAGATTGGTATCATCCCTGCCCAGGAGGATCCAATCTGTCATCAAAAACCAATGCAGGCGTACAAAATATAACAAATAAAAATAACAGATTCTCACTAGTGAAGTGTTTGGGGACTTTCTTAAATATGAATCTTTCATTATAGTTTAATTAGTCAAACATTCTTTTTTCCAAGTGAATTGGCTTAAATCTTCTTGGGCTTTCATTTTAGTAGTATTGACCAACGATGTACTCAGTTTTGTTATATCTCTCGCCACCACTCGCCACTGTTTTATTGTAATTTATGTCTTAGTGTCTTTACTGTTTGCTTACATGGACAGTCATTAAAGCACCTTGTCTTCTGCTTCCCACCTGCAGGTGACATGCTGCGTCCTCTGCTCCACGCTGAGCGTTATGTTGCTGGCTACGGGCTGCAGACAGGAGAGATTCACACACTGATGTACAACAACCACCCTTACAGGTCATTCCCTGTTCTGCTGCTGGACTCAGTGCCCTGGTACCTTCGTCTCTACATCCACACTCTCACTGTCACCAGCAAGGGAAAGGACAACAATCCGAGTGAGTCACTTATGAAAGCAGAAATGGATGTGCGCGCACTGAAACATGTAATCACAGTCTGAAATTAACAATTGTAAAAGTGCCAAATCCTGGATCGTGCAACTGGTTTTCTATTTGACATTACAGAGTCAAATACGCCTTTTTTAGTAAGTAATTTAACTTCACTTAACCAGTGCTTTGTTATCTGATGCAAAATATAGTTTCAGAGTTATATGCATAAAGAACTGATACTTTTATTGAAGGTGAGCTATTATCAGGAGAAATGTTTTTTATTTGGAATATCTTTCACACTTAAGTTAGGTTTCATTGTCATGCCTGTAGATAACAGAAACACGATTGTTTCTGCACAAAATTTTAATTTTAAGTGCAATGAAAGGGTCAACAGTTTCACAATGAGTAATTGTCCTGCAAACTATTTTATCAGTGACTACAACACGTACATCTTTCTTGTCCAGATGCAAGCCTGAAAAAAATACTTCTGTACTTAATGAAGTGTCGATTTGGACTCAACACATTATACTTTTTCTAAATATGATAAAGAGAAATATTTCCATGGAAAGCAGAAATGACTTGCAAACTATTTTAACCAGTCAAATGCTTCCTTAAGGATGATTTGGGACTGACCTAACGTATCGAATTACAAAATGTGTATATTTCATGAGTCCAGGTAGAGCTGCTGCGATATTGATTTTTTTTTTCTTTACCGCACAAATTAGCAAACCCATTCAAACTATCACAATAACGGCCACAAAAAAAATAAAAATAATAAAATAATTAAATTAAATTTGATGAAATAATTGGTTCCTAAATTCCATATTGGCCCGAATAAATGGTCACTCTGATTTGAAGACAAACCCCCTTTCCCAATAGCTGTTTGTTTTGTTACATATTCACACAGTACACAAGCCTGAGAAAATAACTAATATCCCATCACTTTATCTGCTCACTAAGTGTTGAAGCAGTGATTAGCTTGCCTCTGTGATGGGCCTGATGTGATTGTGTTACCACAGTAATGCGGTAACGCAGCAGCTTTAAGTCCAGTGTAAGATACAAGACATTCCCAGTGTCCTAACAGGAATCATTTTTCATTTAATCCTGTGCAGATGCTTCTTTTCACCACAAGGAGGCGAACACCAGTTACATTTTCTGTTCTAAAAGCAGCAGGGGAAAATAGATTATTGTGGTCTTGGTTCTTGGTTCTGGCTCAACTATTTGCATAAGTGTAATTCGTTTTGGAATATTGTCACATTATATCATATTTTCATATTGCTTTTGCAAGTCATAAATGGCTGATAAATGTTTAAACAGTGAATCACAGATATGTGAGTTCAGTTATGTTCCTCCTTCTCCGTTAGGCTTCATCCACTACCAGCCATCTAAGGACCGTGTGAGGCCCCACCTGCTGGAGATGCTGGTCCAGCTTCCCCCCAACTCTGTCACTGAGGTCACTGTGCAGTTTGAGAGGGCTCTGCTCAAGTGGACTGAATACACCCCCGATCCCAACCATGGCTTCTATGTCGGGTATGTATGTAGATCTGTTTTCAAAACTGTTTATCTCCAGAAGTTGCTGATAGAAGAGTCACACATGAATATGAGCAGATGGTTTGAAAATACGTTAAAAAAGAAAAATCTGTTTGACTGAAATCAGTTTCTTCAACATTTAGATCTTCAGTCATCAGTTCTCTTGTACCAAGCATTGTCGCTATGGATACAAACAGCACGCGGGAACGCCCGCTTTTTAGCAGCTTGTAAGTATTCCGTTTACTTACTCTAGAAGAAAATACCTGTTGTTTCTATTTATTTAAGAGTTCCTGTTGGGAAACGCATTTCTCTGGAAATAAAAACAAATTTCCCATTTCCCTGCAGTTTTCCGTGTAAAGAAGAGTCCAGCTACTTTGTGCGTGTCTACACAGAGCCTTTGCTGGTCAACCTGCCAACCCCAGACTTCAGTATGCCTTATAATGTCATCTGCCTGACCTGCACTGTTGTGGCCGTGGGTTATGGATCCCTCTACAACCTGCTGACCCGGAGTTTCCAGATAGAGGAGCCTAGCCCAGGACTGGCCAAACGGATAGCCAACGTCATCCGCAAAATGAGAGGTGTGCCGCCACTCTGAGGCTGGACACAACTGTCAACTGGCTCCGATTTGAGAAAGGAAGTTTTCTTTTGGTGAAACCACTGGTTAATATGTGATATTCAGGGAAGTTCTGAATCAAGCACTGGTACGAATGTTTTGGAAATGGTCAACTTTTTGGTTTCCAAATAGATGAAGACAAAAAATGATTATCTTTGTTAATGTATTCAGGATAATTTCCTATCGGCTAAGGACAAGCAAATGTAGACTTTGGATCTGGAGGGAACAAAAAAGCTTTGTTATTGTTTCATGAGCAGAAAGAAGCAAGTCTGTGCAGTATGCTGCTGTGGTCACTGCACCAGAGTGCTTTAGTTTGGTTGTTTTTGTTTTGTGAATGTTTGAAGCCATAACTGTGCTGCGTCATTATATAGCCAGAATGTTTTTGAGGTCATTTTTTATCAAAGTGAGGAAACTTTGTTAAAATTGACTTTCTACAAATATGAGATTAATTTGGATTTACAGTGATATGAAGGCGCAAAGCTCAGATAGAAAAAGACAACCACACTTAGTCTCACTCAGAATGTAACATTTTCCCAAACCTCAGTTCATGACAGGACATCTAATAACACAGAAATAGTTTCCTGTGTCCAACTACCAAAATACACAGTAGACTGAAGTGTGAAACTATAAGACATGTCCTCGGTAAAAGGTTCCTGATCTAGATGTGTTATTTAACAAGTTCTTCAATAGTCATAATAAGAAAATACTCATAAAAATATTGATGCCGAATTCTTACCAAAATGCACAGCTATTTTTTTTTTTTAAACGTTTTTTAAAAAAAAAATGTATATGTATAATGGTTGTCTCTGCACAGTCACATTATTTTCTAGAATTACATGTTTTGTAAAAACCTTTTTTTTTTTTTTTTTGCAAGGCCATAAATTCCACTGGAGATTAAAGTCCTATACAGTGTTTGTCACCATTTTACAACTTTAGTTCATCAGTCACTTAAATTTAATGAAATCTGTATTATCTTATGGTCCAGCTATTGAAATCCAGATGAGACAAAAGAGAAAGTGATAAAAATGTAGATTTGCCCATCGGAGTTGCCTTCAGTTATTATCATGCACTCTCACAACAATAAGCAAGTGGTGAGGAATTTTGACTTTTTTGCCCTGTGTTTCGCCTGTCAGGCTACATGCAGGTTACTGTCCGACACCTTGATATGTGGAGGTTGACTGCAGGCACTGTTCAGGGCTAAAAGGATATAGTACTTCAAATGCCTCTGCATGTTTAAAAAAAAAAAAAAAATGTATTAGTCAATATTATATCTAAAAGTGATAAAAAAATTTAACATAAATCAAATTAAATATTAGATATGTCAGTAAAGACATTGCTCTTACACATGCGCATGTATCAACAAAAGGTAAGTTTGCTGAAAATACAGCAGTTTACACAGCTGTTCTACTTACTACTTACTACCATTCATTTGGAAAGCATATGATGACTTTCATGATGTTGTTTTTTAGATTTATATGAATATTTAAATTGCCAGAAATAACATTTACTTTGAGGAACCTTTTGTGTCCTTCTTCCTCACTTCTGAAACCTAACCTTGTGGAATGTTAAATGCAATTGTCTGCCAGCCTTTATTTATTTGGGTTAAATTGTTCACTCAATGCAGTTTAAATTTGCTATAGAGTAAATTTAAGTAAGTTGGAAATGGACAGATTTTTTAAAAATACGACCAGATGTTTTCTTGGCTTTTATGTTTTACATTTTATTAAGAACAACACTACGTTCTGTTGTGTCTGTCTGCCTAAAAGTTGATTCTGTTTCACATGCTGTAAAAAAGTAAGCAAAATGTGAATGTTTGGAGCGGTTCTTTGTGTGTGTGTGTGTGTGTGTGTGTGTGTGTGTGTGTGTGTGTGTGCAAAACTTCATGCCCTTTATTGCTTTTACAAATAAACTGACCAAATATCTTTCATTGAAATGACTAGCTTTGAAAGAAGGTACACTGTTTTTAACTGCACCAGAGCCGGCGCTATATTACTTCCCACTGAGTGCCCACATTTTTGTGTCAACATACTTGGCCCCACTTCTGGCACACTCAGTGAGAACAAACACAGACGTCTCTGTATTTAGCCGGTCACAGATTCTCACCCCTGCACGTTTGGCAACAGCATGGAACATAAACAAAGGAAAAAGCAGCATTCCACACAAGTGATGCTCATATCTGGTCAGCTGCAAAATCTGTTTTCTCTCCAAGCAAGTAGGTATAGAGCCAGAGAACATACTGAACGTCTGCTGGCTCAGCCCTCAGAGTTTGTTTTTCAAGGATGCATACCTTCAGTGATGAGTGGCTTGTCACAGCTCTCAATGGCATAGCCTTCAGTTCAAGCACACTTTCTAGTCATACATGTGGGGGGGGGGGGGGGGGGGGGGGGGGGGGGGACTTGGCTATTCATAAATTCAAAAAAGATGCATTGTGATGTGGTGCAGCAATGTTGAAACCTTGGGCAGCAGATGTTCTTGGCCACATCTTTAAATAGTCGTGTTTTCTGCCAGCAAGCACTTTCCATTCTTGGCATATTTCATCATTTGTTTGTGCAGCCAAGCTCTTGCCTTAAAAAGTCCATAAAGAGAGGCCGATGAAACTCAAGACCTACAACCAGGGAAATGATAAATGCACAACACATTTGTAGTTTCTGGAAACATGTTTTATTAGCTGAAATACAAAGAATTTCTAGTACAGTACATTTCTCAGCCATTTAAACAGCAGTGGAAAGAGATTGTAGTAGAATATACAGTGCTACTACTAAAACAGAAGAACTTACTGTGACCTAAATGCTATCAACATTAAAATAAGTTGTAAACTAATCAAGGCAAAAGTATATATAGGTCTTTTGAAGACAATGATTGACAATTGATTACTGTATGTGGCCAGTGTAACACACACCACCAACAAGATCAGGGGTATTCCCCAAGTTGGTCATCAGAAGGGTTCATAGTAAATATTAATGGTTCATCCTCCTGATTGTTTTATTACAGCAAAACATTTGGTTATTCTATCATTCTTGCTTCCCTATAAAGTGGAGAGCATAGACTTAAAAGACCAAAACAAATTTGTTGTTTGTTTGTTTGTGTCTTGTTTGTGCAATTAATGCTCAAAAGTTGTGACAAAATGTGATATAGTGAACATGATTTCTCATTGCTGAACACATTTTCTTGTTGCATTAAAGAAACCAAATAAGTGCACACATGCAGCTGGCTGTCCAATCAGCAGGGCTCACTGCAGGCGTGGCCACAGGTTGTCCTGCAGCACTTCTGCTCTCCTGGACACTGACCATCATGATAGCAGTACTCAGCACACATGGGAGTCCCTTGGGGCAGAGCGCAGCGACCCTTCTTCACTGAACCACCAAAGACAAAAACAGTCAGTTACAAAGTGTTCAGGAAATGTCAAGCAAATGTCACAAACACTGCAAGAAGAGTAAAATGTTCTAACTAACCTATGTATGGTGCAATGCACTCATGTCCACATCCATTGTGGCAGCATTTCTCATCATTTGGGCAGTCACTGTCATTAGAGCAAAACTCTGCACACATCCCTGAGCCCCAACGCCTGCGAGGACACACTCCTGGCTTGGCTGAAGGGGGAAAAAAAGTCAATTTATCACAGTAAGAGAAAGTCTGGAAAATATGGTGTTTGAGTGGAAGGGAAGGTCCATGATTGATTTCCATGTCAGTTCATCCACTGAGCATTAACAAAAGATTTTAACAGCTGTCAGCTTGAGAAAAAGTTAAACATTGTGGCTCGTACTGAAAGCAGGAGGGACACAGACAGCTCCACAGTCAAAAACACAGCATTTGTGTTCTGCAGGACAGTCTTCATCACACACACACCCCTTATGTGATGGAACAACATTAAGGAGACGTGGGCAGTGGCCTGGTTTTGGAAGAATAGCTGAGAGAAAGAAGCAGTGAAGCAGAAAAGGAAAACATCAGCTTAGGTACAGTAAATTAAACAAGGTGTCTGGTTGTCAAACAACTTTGTGTTGTGGAATGAAGCAGAAAAACATGTATTTTTACTAAGGAATCTGTAAACTCGTAGATTATAAAACACTCACACAAACATACACACACAAATTACCATCTCAGCCAAAACAAACATAGCATACCTGTTAAATTTCCATCAGCTGCTGCAGCAAAAACCAATTGAAAGTGCAAAAATGCACAAAGAGTTAAAATCAATGCACTAACTGCAGACCAGTGTTTCTCCATGTTAACTTCGTGCACACAAGAATGTACTCCTGGTTGGACAAATATCCCAGTATACAACCTGTAGGCTGGGCAGCCCAGTCACAGGATGCTGGGTCCTTGTGCCTGTAGAGTTAATTCCCATCGCTGCACTTCATGGGTGCTGAGATTTTTAATGAGGTTTGACAACAGACACATTTTTTTCCCAAATGAGTTGCTTCTAATGGCTTTATTTAGAACTTTAAGGTGGAGAGTGTTTTACCTTTTTAACAAAAATGTGTGTATCATTATAGTGTTCCCCCCCCCCCCCCCCCACACACACACACACACACACACACACACACACACTTAATCCAATTAGGTTGTAAGTACACAGTTTGTAACAATGTGATAAATGATGTTCCTCTAAGAATAGTATACACTGTGTTTTGTCTTTTCAAACAATCCTCCAATGCTCAGTGTTGCCATCTTCTGGCATAATCAGGAACTACATGTAAACTACAGTGTTTTTTTTAGTCCTTACCAAGACAACACAGCTGTTTTCATAACACATTCAGTATTATATTCAGTATAGATGGGGAACAATAGGTTCTGTTATTATCCAGATATTTTCACTGCAGTTGTAATAATAACGTCATAGGCTTGCAGGGAACTGTTAATCTGTATCTTTATCTTATATTACTATCAAGGACAACTAACTCAAAGGGTGCCATTAAAGTGTTCCTCATGCTTGTTATGGCCATTTCTTAAGGAAAAGAAGTTTGTGGACTCTCGCCATTTGGGTTAATGTACAATTAAACTACAGCTCATTACAAGAGAACTGTTCCAGCTTTAACTTATAACTTATATACTTTCTTTTATCATGAGCTATATTTACAAATCAAATGTCTGTACTTATGTATGTTTTATTTCTTATATTGAGAGATTTATGAGCATAAAGAACAGCAATGTGTCCATAAGCCATGATAATTGGGATAGGGACAAATAAAAGGAAAAGTGTGTACAGTTACTACATTTTCTCCCCTCTGCATTAGACAGTGTGCAGTTTTGTTAGATTCCAGATGAGTCTGGCCGAGCTCCCTCTGATTAAGCATAATAGTCATCCAGACAATAGTATATCCAGTTAATTTCAACTTGGACCTTTCCGGATAAAAAAGAAGCCCATTCTGTGATTATATGGTTTGCTTTAAATTGAGCTATTAAAGAATTTTGGGGATTTTTTTTCTTGTTTTGTTTTTATGTAATGGTCAGAGTGCTCTTTACTTCAAGTCAGCTGTCTTCATATGTTGGTATTAACAGCTAAATATTCTGTTTCAGCTGCAGTAACATTCAACTGCCTCTGGGTGGGTGTCTCCACTTGAAGATCAAAGCAGCCTGGACCTTTTTTGTTTGTTTGTTTGTTTTTTAATTATTTTCGCCAATCTTTATATTATTACTCGTGTCAAAGAAGTTTTATAATGAAGCATGATTTCACCTGAACCATTACCACTCCCTAACAATACACAATTCACCCTTCAGTGTAATTGCATGTGTGTTTGGGTCAAAATGAGAAAATCTGATTAATCTAAGTAACACTTTGGTGGTCCAAATGTGATCTTTTTGTGAAATACATCTTTGCAGCATCTCTCAGATGTTGCAATGTAGTGTAACTATGGAAATGTATTCTGTCTGGCTTTGATTTGATTGACAGGTATGCCCCAAACCCTCAAATAGGGGGAATCCAGAGGGTTATTATACAGGGTGCAGTGAGCAGTGAGGAGTAATTTTACCCCCAGGAGTAGAAAGGCCATGCAATTTACATGTCCAACTGCATTGCTTATTGCAAGCTCAGTAGCCTATGGGATCTTAGCTCTGTGCTTTTTAATCCAAGATCTGTTGTTATTCTCATTTACTCTCTCTGACATATCTGACACTTGTGAGCGTATCTGCTGCATGTGTTTGCGTGTACATGTAAACAAGGTTATAGTATTTTTATGATTTTCAGCTTTTTATTTATATTTTATGTTGTATTCTCACCACACCAAAACTCAGAAGCACCTCATTTGTGCTCTCTCCCCTCCTTTTCCATTTCCCCAATGTTTTTTTTCTCCTTCCTCTTGTCCTTGGGAATTCAATCATGGAAAAGAGTAGCTGGAAACCTTTCCTCTATGTATTCATGTAACAAGGCTCGGCTAGTGGGTGTTATTGTATGTCCTTGAAATGATATAGATGCCATCAGTTTCACTGCCGGCTGTGAATGTTGAACATGTGAATAAGGTAGAAAAACGATGGTTCAGTATGACTCTAAGTGGAATTTAGAGCAGGTGATGACTGGATTTGTGTGAAATGTTGATTGAGTTTAAAATTAAGTGATCAGGCTATTCTTTGGCATGTAGGCTCACAAATGGAAGATGGAGATGAACAATAGCAGTGATATGCTTGCATAATATAACCATGGAAATGTAGAATATGGTTGACTTAAAGCAAAAGGACGATGTGTCAGCAGATATTTGCATTTACGCTTTTAAATGTCCAAGTTGACTGCAGTTTTCAACATGACTGCCTCTTAAACATGTAGCATCTATCTATCTGACAAAAATAGTTTTTGAGAATATGAATAATATGAGAAAATCAATAAATAGATTTCAGATTAGATCTTACAAATACTTCAAGATATGTCATGTAAAACAACAGTTTTTCAAAAGTGGATGTAATGTTTTGGAAACAAACACACATTCTAGTTTGTATACTATTCTTGTGCAATGTGAACAGACATCTTTTGGGCCAAAGTCATATGACAGACATGATAAATGGACATAATTCCCCACCTCGTGCTCATATTGTTTCCAGACTGACCCAAAACAAGTCTGAATGCCACCCTTTGACCTCAGTGCCCATCCCCCTGGGCTCCCATAGTCAATCATGTATTACATTGCGCATTAACCTGCCATTGACCTCTGTATGCTAAACCCAATTGCCATATTATCTCTGCCGTAATGTTCCACTCTCAGTTATCTTCCTGGGACTGAATCAGATTCTGTGTTCCACTTTTACCCTCAGGCATAAAAAAATGTCTCAAATGAGGGGGGGGGGGGGGGGGGGGGGGGGGGGGGGGGGGGGAGTTGTCTCATCTAAATCACAAAAAATCTGAGGTAGAAGCTGCATTAATAAAGAGGAAAGAGCACATTTTATTCTGGAGTTGAAAAGAAAAGTTTTAAGCTTGAGCTGAAAGACTGAGAGCTTATATTTTTCAATTAGAAACTGTACCTTTTTATTTTGCTCTTTAAAAAAGTCCCTTCTGACACCTGACACTTTTAATGTCCCCAATTATCATTTAGTGGATTGAGCAATTATTACTTTTGTTATTATGGTCAATACGCTTGACCGATGCTCTCTCAAATGTGTCTACTTATCCAGCTAATACAGAGAATAATGATAATCCTGGCTGTGATAATGTTTTGAAGTCAAAATAATGCTAATGCCTCTAATGATGAAGCATGCTCAGAAATCCCTCCCCGTCATCCCATTGTCTCCCGTGGCGGAGAACGCTGGCCCTGCAGCCCCATGGGAAATCTGTAATGTATTCAGCCAGGCCTTGGGAGTAAAATGAAAACAAATGTGGTGTAATAAAGGAGAGAAGATGAAGCGATTCTGTGATGATGCTCTCCACCAGCCTTATAAATCAAAATAAAAGTGGAGCAGGTCATATGTGCCCCCACCCTCACTGGATATACGCACGGTGAGGTGGGGGCATACATATACATATATATATATATATATATATATATATATATATATATATATATATATATATATATATATATATATATATATATATATATATATATATATATATATATATGTGTGTATATATATAAAACCTGTATACTATCTGTTTGAAGCTAAATGTGTTTTATCCTCTCAAATAAAAGATTGTTTCATGTTGCTTTGAGTTTTATACATTTGATTGCACATGAGTCACTGCTGGTAAAATGTTTTTTATTCTCTATACATGTACAGTTAGATTTAACCCAAATATGATCACATTTGTTAATGACATCTTGGGTTTAAACTTCATAGTATTCGGACTCTCAAAAATGTCTAAATGTTCGTAAATGTTTGTATGCAGCTACAACATCAGAAAATGTTTGGAGCAGCAAGTCATTTTTGCCTTGTAGCCCCCTTAAAATTAAGCACTTTCTACCGATTTATCGTCAAGTTTGCATATGTCCATGGATTATAATCAGGTCAACCACAGGGGTGTGTGATTGTGTCCTTATTGTATTTGAATCATTTTTAGAGGTCTGAAGAGGTTAAACTATCTAGTAATTCAAAAGAAATAGCAAAGATTAGAACGTTTAAAAAAAATGTTAAACAATTTTAATTTTTTTCTGCTCTCCCATCCTGTTAATTGCCTCATGATGCCTCAGATTTATCTTGTGACCCCTCTGGCAGTCTAGCCCCCCATTTTGGGAACCACTGCTGTAATTACAGTAAAACAACGCTGAAGCAGATGGCAGTGGTAGTACTGGAATCCCCCTGTAGGGGCTGCTGTGGTGTCAATATACATCCTGCATAAAGCTGAAGGTCCCAAACAAGAGAGAGACTGGAGGCTTGATTATAGAACAGTCAGTGGTAGCAGCACTCATTATACAGGAAACAAAAAAAAAAAATGGAAAAAAAATCTTACAAACAGCTGGTTATCTTGGCCCAGATTTTAAGCAGGCAGTTGAAGCCTCAACAACAGGAGAATTAGGGTTGATTTGAAAATTGTCACCCTCATACAGGACCCGTGGCTCTGTGCGTCAGGTTTTAGGGTCAATAACGAGATTTCTTCAGGGTTCTTCTGTATTGTGAAATACATTAGAAGCCTTTTCGGTCCCTTTCAAACCTGCAAACTTTGAAGACGGATTTGAGACTTTCTCTGACAAGATGGCTGCTTATTACACAGATAAAGAATTGTAAACAGAGTACAATAAATAATTGATGCCTAATAAGTTGAGGGAGAGCACACCAGGGCTCCTTTTTTATTTTCGGGCCAAGAATAGAGAAAGCATCCTGAGTTGTTTATTTCCTCCCTCCTTTCTTTCTTTTCATGTCCTTCTCATTTTACGAGCCATGAGTCAACACAGCACACGTAAATGATATTTTGACACAGAGAGCCATGAATAATGCATTTGAATTTACTTTTATGCCAGCGTTAGACCCCTCTCAGCACCCTTTTTCTCCCTCCTACTTCTCCTTTTTCTCCTTTTGTCCCCCTCCCCTTTCCCCTCCTCTCAGCACCCCCTCCTATTTTTCCTCTTCCTCTCTCCACTATTCATCCTCATCCTCATCAGAGCTCAACCTCATTTCTCCTCTCCATGCCCCTCCCTCCTTCTCTCTCCTCTTCTTCCTGCTCTCTCCTTCTCCTACACCTCCATCAGACAGTAGAGAGGAAACCGGACAGGGATCAGACTCCAGCTTTCCAACCTGAAGCTCTACTGTATCAGTATTTCTTATCCTGGTCCTGTTCAGGTGGCTGCTCACTGACACATTTTTATAATCATGAGATCAGGAATTGGTACAGACACAGGCGAGATATTTTTTTGCAAAAGTTATTGAGTACAAAGATTGACCCAGTGCCTTACTTATTGATTTACTACAGACCAGTGATCTGAAATAAGGTAAATAAAGTAAAAGTTAAAAAAATGTGAAGCAAGACTGGTTCAACCTCAGCATAAAGGACTTTTTTTTTTATTCTAAGAAGTGATGATATTGAGTGAGACATTTAATTTATAGTCTAGTCAAGCATTTCAGAGAGGGGAAGCCTTCCACATATGTTGCTTTACTCTACCTAATGCAGGCGTCTGAGGTCAGGGAGGCCCTGATGAAGCCAACGGCGCACATTGACTCAGTGTCTAAATTAATCATCCATAACTCGATCTGTTCCGATAAACTCATCAGCAGCCAGCATACTGCATGATCAGTAGCAATCATTCTTCCCTGCCACATTGCTGATATTTAGCCTGGGGCCCATAAACTGCCAGAAACAGACGTGTTTTAAAATAAATTCAAACATTTATTCTGCTGCTAAATAGCTTGCTTGTGGTGATGAAAAAACAAAGGAAGTGAGGATGAAGGAAGTCATGCTGAAGTTCAGGCTGCTCTATACACGTAATCATTATCATCTCCATCGTCATCCACCAACACAACATCAGTATCGTCATCTTTAAGCCAGAGTCCATTTTACCTTCTTCTGTGCTAATTTTTCCAGAAAGTCTTTAGAGATATAGGAGACAGCTTTATTTCATAATTTATTTTTCTCTCTTAGAATTTCCGCAGCTAAACATGTTTTTATCAATATGTTATCTGTACTGAACTCTAATCATCTGTCATGGTATTTCGTCCTTTAGTCCTTTTGATTTTGCATTTTTCTGGTTTGTACTGTGTGCTCTGTTAAATTGTGTTATTTTCTGTAAACTGTGCTGCTTTTTTTTGGCAGGACTCTTTCAGAAAAACAAAAAAACAACAGATCTCAGAGACTATCCAGATAAGATAATGGTTAGATTTAAACGTCAACACTTACCACACAAAAAAAAGAACAAAAAAAAAAATAAAACCTTATCATACAGCAGCCTGTGGCCGAATGCTTATCATTGTGGAAGTCTTTAACATTAAAAAGTTTGGGAACCCCTTGAACCAGACCATAATCCAGATTGTGATACCAGTCTCTTGCTGCGGCCTGTAACCTACTTACTTTACACTTTTTGAGTAATACAGTCTTCATCCCTCTGGTGTGAAATCCCTCTTCTGAGACGTGGCACTGAAGGAAGCAGGGATGAATAATCTGCATCATCCTCATCGTCCACAGAGTGGTTCTTCATTCATAATTTACCACCTCGCCCCTCCACCCCACCATTACGTCTGATGAAAGCCACTGACCTGAAAGTACAGAGGGAATGAGCTCCTTCAAGTATAGAGTTAACATTGTGTATGTCCATCCTGTACATGTTGCCAGCAAACATGAATAAATGAGTCCAGTGTCAACACTAGTATCATATGCCTTTTCTATCTGTTCACATGAGAATACAACACTGACTAGGTCTCCATACTGATAAATTACATTTGAATTTTATTACATCAAATTTTGTATAATGCTCATTTATAGCTCATATTAAAGGGATACATAGAGTGTAATTGGGTGTTTAATAGAAAGATATGCAATTATTAAACCCAAAGGTTGTGATCAAATGTTTTAATAATCCAATAAATTGAGACTAAAGACCACATGTGGTGCTGTTCTATAAATGAGAGGACATCAAAGAGTGCATTTTCCATTAAAAAGGAGTTTTGTGCATCATCGTACATCATATGCAGCACAGTATGCGTGTGTTCATGCACTATTGGAAAGTAAAATGAATTTAATGCATTTCTCAGAGGCTCTTTTTCCCCCTGCTATGACCCAGAAACTGCATTTTCCCAGTGGTATTTGAAAAGTGCAAAGATACACAACAACTGCAGCACACATTAATGGTATGTTTTCTTATGGCCTAACATTTTTCTGAGATGAAATCTTTAGTTATCCTTTGATCTGATTGGATTGCGACAAATAATTGAAAAGGTGTATCTGGCAATAACAGTAAACAGTAAATAAGTGCATCATCCTTTTCTCCTGTACTGAAAACACAAGAAAAAGATCAACTTGAATGGTATTAATTATTTTAAAAACTTTAAAGAAGACTTTTTTGGGGGGTGGGGTGGGGGGGTCTGTTAAAATATTGTTATATAACCAGCGTCTCGGCCAAAACAAGTTCAGTGCTCCCCCTTTTCTTTCTTGTAAAACATGACCAGTTTTCACATTAAATATATAGGCTGTTTAATCGCCGCTTAATGCATTAGTCACTGTGTTGGCCTGAGGCAAGGACTGTGTTCACAGCACATCATTTACTGTGATATCTAAAGCTACCATATCCCTTTAAGCTAGTTTCACTGAGTGTATTTTTTGTTGCAGTTAAGTGCATATTTAACAGACTTTCTAGTTTCTCCTAGTTATTCATATCAAGCTTTTCAGAGATAAGCCAGTCTCAGAGCACAGTTTAAGAACTTCCAACCCCCACCACCACCAAAAAAGTGTTAAAAAGTGGAACAAAACAGAGGAAGCTCACAGTACTTATTCTGTATCAGCATGAAAATCAGGGTATATTGAAAACTTCAGTGCAACTTCAACGTGCCACATGAGTCATCTGGGATTATGAGTCATATTCTACCTCAATACAACAAGAGCACTAGCTTTACCACACACCTACAGACTGGGAAACTTTTCACAGAGTGAAGTTACCACCTCAGCACGTCTGCTGTCAATGACACTAAAACTGGGACAATTGCTGTTTTGCAGAGCAGACCAAATGTTCAACAGCTGTGATTAGATCAAGTTTAAACTGACTATAGAGCGTAAACAATCTCTGCCATAGTGAGAAAACTGTCAATTTAAACTTTCAAACTTTGCATTGCAAAGTCTAGTGAGGAGCACAGTTGTATTAATGTCATACAGTGTCATACTGTAAACTGCAATGCAATCTGGGAGAAAAAAACATGATTACAGCACTTTAAGAGAATGCCATTATTTACAATAATTTACTGTAAACAGCTGAGCATCTTGGGAAGGTACATTTTAAAATTAACTTATTACCAGCATTTCTATGTTGCCACAAGGGTACAGCCACACCACAGCCTGCTCAGCCTTTTCTCACAGATGTCCAGAGCTGCATTGAAAAGGAAACCTCCATTGAGTAATGTTAAGTCAACATTTTTATTCTATGCTTTCCAGTCAGCAGCCCTGAAGCTTTGGAATAGTCTCCCAATCAGCTTGAGGTCCTTGGATACTGTGGACTCTTTTAAAAAGCAGCCAAAAATCTGTTCAGACAAGCATTTAGGTAGTATGGTGTTTTTATGTTTTAACTTGTCACTCACTCGTCTGTTCCCCTTGTATATTTTATCTGGTGTTTTTATTTATTTTGATTTGATCTGATTATATCTGCGCTTTGTGACTGTTGTCTTTGAGATGTCCTATATTAATAAGCTTTGCTTTCTTGCTTAACTAATGTGGTGAGGTAGTAAGTCTAACCTATTGCTTTGTGTTTTCCACATTGGCAAAAAGAACCTAATCTAACCTGTCTTGTTTTTTTCAGGTCTAATGACACAGGTTCAATATTTTGCACCACTACTTTGTACTGAACAGGCGCTCGGTTGTCTTGTTTGTATGTCACATTCATAGATTTATGTCACACGAAAAAATCATATTTTTGTCATTCTACATTAGTTTTCAGAACCTGCATTCACATAAATCCTGAGAGAGGCACAAAAGCCATGAGAGGATGAAAAGTAGGAAGAGTGGAAAGTTGGTCAAAAAGACACATCATCATCATTGTCTGTACAATCATCAAGAAGCACATTGACTTCAAGTGGGACACACACAGGCACACAATCACACGCGCACAACCACCAACACTATCTCACCCAGCCACTCATTCAGACATGCGTTCACTTAGGGGCTAAAACCTCAGTCTTTTCTTGTTCAAACTGTTGAAACTCAAGTATTACATTCTTCAGAAAAACAGTTTCATAACTGTTTTGTGTTCACTTGACTGTAGCACACTTGTGCACACTAGACTGCTGCTGTTCTGCAGCAGGTTAATTAATAACAGTTAGTTTAATGCTCTCACAAAAATGAAATCGTCACACCAAATATTTTATGCACTGTGACTTACTCTAAATTAAAAATTGTCAGTCTTTTGAAAGAATGAAACACAGAAAAGTAATTAGGCAGGGAGTTAAGCTTTATTCAGATAAGTTTTGCTAGTTTTGCACTGGTGACATGTTTTTATTTTAATAGTTAAAAAAGAACTACATAATGAATATTGTCCCTTTGTCAAGTTTTTATCATCATCATCATCATCATCATCATCATCATCATCATCATCATCATCATCGTTGTCGTTATCTTTATTATTATTATTATTACTGTAGTAGTATAAGTAGTAGTATTTGAGTAACTACGTTTAATTATCATTAAATACAGGATACATACAGTTTACATTCTGTAAATACACAGTACTTGACAGTGACCAGCACTGTTGTAAATTTCCAAGATTACAGGAATTAAATGCACATTTATTTCTGGTAATACACTGTAATTATAAAATACAGTAAGAAACTGTATTAAAAAAATACAGTAATCTGCAGGCGAAGCTGCTGCCAGTTAATTACTAAAAATGAATAGTGAAAAGTTTTAAGAAAGTTTGATAGAAAGGTTTTTGATCGATAGATACCTTGAATAGAGTAAATCTTATAAACAGAACATGAATTCATAAAATTGAAATTGTTGCATGCACAATCACAAATACATAGATATTCAAATGTAAACATGCAAGAACAAAGACTCTCAACTCAGGCTTAATCAAGTAAACTTCATCTGAAGTTGCAACCTCTCTTTGAAATGGATGCATCTGTGCCATTATAGGGAAATAATTGTGGCCACTTTCATCCCCCGCGCAATTAGTCTCTCTTCTGTGAAGTCGTCAGTCAGATAAAGGACAAGAGCAGACAGAACCTTTGTCACTTTAATCATTCCTGTGTTTTTTTCCACACTGCAATGAAATGAGTTCCCTACAGTTGAATGTCAACAACTCAACATGTCCTTCAGGCCTATTTCACATCATTAGTGCTCTTCTTTGAGGTGATACTGTGACACTACCAACCTGTGCTGTGCGTTTAGGCGCATCAGCAGGAGTGTGCACTACCGTCATGTTACTTCCAACAGGGATCCTACTTAAGACAACAATTACATTTCAGCAACAACAACACACAAAAAAAATCACTATGTAGTGTTGAATTATATAGTTATATCATTATACATATATATATATATATATATATATATATATATATATATATATATATATATATATATATATATATATATATATATATATATATATTTATACATATACATATACTGTATACATACAGCAGATTCCGAATCATTGATACTACCATAATTACATGCTCAATGTAATAATAATTAAACTCTTTTTACTCTAATACATTTATTTGACAGATGCACAAGTTACACAAAAAGATTTTACATACAAAACATGATTACCTTAAGAAAGTATCACTACTCAAATACGACTTACATTTTAAGATAGGAATAAAAGTAATACAATAGTAGTTGTTTTGCATATTATGTACTTTTTATTTTTAAATGTGTTTTTTTTCATGTTGTCATAATGGCGCCTTTACATAAAGTAAAACATCTGAATGTTTCCTCCACCATTCCCTGACGTTCCACTCTTTATTCTACAGCTAATCATAGATAAAGGTGACTTATGGCCTTGTTTGGAGCACACAGTCACCCTCATTGGGGCTGCGGTGAAGCCCCACCAACTCCCCACCCTGAAACCTCCTGATAAAACTGATTTGCTCTGGCATGTATTGTTTTGGAAAATAAATCAGTCGACTCTTTCCACTTCATGCACTCGTGACATCATTTGTTTCCCCTCTTAACTCAATTATTGTCACTTAGTTCATCTGTGGGGCAACAATGACCTGTAGCTACAGTATACAGGGCCCTTCCCTTTCTCTGCAGCATGACAAAGAGAGAACTAGGAAACGGTTACGCCTTGAGCCTGTAAGTTTGTCAAAGTTAAATACAAGACAGCATATTATCCGCCTTATTTTTCTGTCACCCAATCCTCTTTTCCCGCCTTGAAAATAAGCTTTAAGGTAATTGTGTCATTGTGTCATAAGGCACAGGAAAATGGTAATCCATTAAATTGTATTCTGTGTTCTCTGTTGCTTTTGTAGTACTGAGCGACACCACAGGATTTTGGAAAGGTGAATTATGAATAATTGCCTTTGATCCAGAATGCCTGACGAGTAATAACATTTAATGCTATAGCTGATCAATGAAAGTGAGGCCGATGAGACAGTTTGTCAGAAAGATCCAGCTTGTTTCTTTTATCATATTTCCAAGAGAAATTGTGATTTACGCAGACACAAAGTTGCTTAGTTTACTTTAATTTAACCTTTAACCTTTGCAGCTGTTCATCATCTGCTGAGATGTTACGTTACAGCTAGTTTGGATGCAAAAAGTCATCCCGGTGAATAATTTAGTATTAAACATGATAGGGCCAGATGTTATTGAACACACACACACATTTGAAAAGGTCTTTGTTGTGTCAATTAGTTGATTAAGTATCATCTATTTCCCCGTTGCCATCGGAAACCTGATCTGTTTTTAAACGGATTCATATTACAGGGGCAGTGGAGAGCAAGAGAAAGGGGACATTTTCAATTACATGTCAGCATATTTGACTGACAGTCAGCAACCATTTGATCAGGCTTTTACTTTAATTGCTTGCATTTCATTAAGTATAATCATTTATGGTGGAATTTAATCAGTGGGGATTCAGCGACACACTGTGTGTACCCAGAAAAGCAAACAGACGGAATACATTCAATTAAAGTGTGAAAGGTTTTAGACAAGTAGGGTATACTTGCAGCTTCACCATCAGGGTTAATATAACTCAAAAATTAACAATATGTTGGTGTTTAATTAATCCACAACACTTCATTTAACATTTAAAAATGTATTTATGCAGGCCAAAGCTATGTCAGCCCAGTGTGGACAAAAGCTGTGCAATGAAGACTTGTTAAATGAAATTTGATACAAACCTAAATGATGCAAATGAACAACATGGCTCCCACCTCTAACATTTCAAATGGTTTAAAGGACATGTTAAATCATTTCTGAGAGCTAAAAGCCTTTGTTTTTAGAAACTATTTATTCCACCATAAAATACTTCCTCTACTATTAATTCTACTACAAACACTACAGTTGGCCTCTCTTGGATGCTTGCTGTAGATGTGATCATTCGCTGAAAACAGAACGACAGAGAAACACAAAGACAGAATAGAGACAGAGAGTAAGCATGAGTGAGTATGAAAGAAAAAATGAGTAAGATGCAGACTTTAAAAAATGGAGACAGACACAGAAAAGAAGCCATGAGCTGAGCCTATGATGAGTGCCTCAGCCCAGCAGGACTGCTTCATCCTCCTAAATATTTAGCAAGCACCTGATTCTCAGCTGATGGTCCAGACCCAGCCATATTAGGTCAGGAACATCACAAGACCTGATCCTCTGCCACCTGCCAGAAAAGACACACTTTACCAGCTTGACTCTTCCTCTGGTTCACCTACAGGTAGAGGAATCATTTAGCAGAGAACCAGATTATCCCTACAGCTGATGGAAGATATCTCAGCTGTGGATTTGTAAAAAATCTTTGGTTTTGCTTATCAACTAAATTTGTAATCCAAAATATGAATGCAGATAATAACTGTTATGTCTGTCAGCAAAAGAGTGAAGCACTCAGACTTAATTGCGTGCACACAGCAGCTAATAAACCTTGTTTTTCTTTGAAAATGAAGGGATATATTTTTTTTAAAAGAAGAAAAAAAGGTAGCTGTATGAAAAAAGATAATTGGATTTTAAAGGGCCGTGTTACACCCCAAAAATCCCAAACAAACACACTTTTCCTTTTACCCCTCGTAGGATCTGAACATGCAAATAGTTTTGGCTTTGTTTGCTCAGGTTTTCAGATTTCTGTGTCTGAGTTTTGAGCTGAACTTTTTTCTACCAGACAAATCGTCGAGCGTGCTCTGTGGGTTACTGTTACTGGAAAGGCAACTTGCTGTTTTTGCTGTATTTGTACACTGATGTAACATTTCTTTAATGTACATTTTTCAATGCTTTAAACACCACAACAATATACATTCACCTCCATTTTACTGGGGTGGATGAAGAAATCTCAGAGACGGATTTTTGTGCAAAACTGAGCAAATTAAACCAAAATGATATGCATAGCTCGATAGCACTCTGTGTATTTCAGAAAATGTTTTTTCTTTTTTTTTTTGTGTGTGTGTGGTGAACTGACCCTTTAATCATGTCATTATTGTGACCATGTTAATTACAGTCCTGAGTGACCCTCTGCTTTGGCTTGCTAAGGTTTGCACACTCAAAAACATTGTGCAGCCTCGTGTCATTCTCACCCTGTTTCATTGCAGTGCAAATCCATTCAGCTTAATAGAAATAGAAGGCAAACTCAAAACTCACTGACATCGTTTCTTTGTGAGAAATGGGGAAAACCACGACACTGTTTCATTTATCCTATATGCATGGTGGATGAGTGGGTGTTCACCTAGCAGATGGACATCCTGATCTAAATTATATTCAGGTTATCCAATGAGAAGAGGGACAGCTCATCACTGATGGGCATGTCATTTGCATAAAAGTACTGTGAAAACCCCCTATTGCCTGTGACATATGCCTTCTCTTTATTCAGAAATCACAGAGTGACAAGACAACAGGTATTTAAAAAAACAGAAATGATTCACTTCACCCCTCTTGTGCCATTTCTGTTTTTGTTTTTTTTATTATTTTTTTATAAATACCACAGCTCTGGGTGCTGTTAATACTTTGTGTACCAGTTTGTTCGTGTTTGCCAGACAGTGTTCAGAAGCAGCCTCTGGGGCTTGTCTACAGTCAAACAGGCTTTCTCTTTATCTTTCTCTGTTTTCTGTCAGTTTTAAGTGATAGAAGACAAGAGTGAGGAATGTCTGCAACAAGCAGCTGTACAGGAGTGTGTCATCAGTTGATACTGGTCTCTCCTGGCATATGCAAGAGCTGTCACTTTTCCTCTCAATCACAAAATCACAAGTGTCAAAACACAGAGGCAGAAATTATATTTCAAAGTTGGACCACAGTCCTCACAAATCTTATTCTGTAGATATTCTTTTAAACATGAAAAATGAAAGGATTCATAACAGTACTTTTTTACTGATTAGTTTCATTAAAATCATGTTTTAGAATAAAACAGTGAAATTAGTGAAAAAACCCCATTTTGCTGTGTTTATTTTCTCCGTTTCCTGTGCTTACTCTTTTGTATCGTAATGGCAATATTTTCACAATGTTCTCCACCATCTGTGGGAATGTGATACCTTTCTATAGCTGAGTGAAAGAGGGGTGGGGGGAGGAAGTGGTGTTCTCTAATCCCAGAATCCCTCACATCGAATCATGCAAATTTGGTGCACTTTGAAGCGAATCCAGCTCCTACCATATGCAGAGTGAAAACAACAATCTATTATGCATGCATTGCACCAAGCTTATGGTAATGTTATTTCACTGCTATTCCTATAAAGTCAAATTTGCAGATGCACAACATATCTAAAGTTTCTTTTAAAATAATATTTGTCTCATTGTGGTGTGTATTTGTGAATAACAAGCAAAGCATTTGGAGGTAGCTGCTGAGATGTGTTCGTGTCTCACTATGGAAGTGATGCTTGAAAATTGGATGGGTGATATTTTCTTCTTCCAATCTGTTTCTGAGAGGTTGCGTTTTTCTCGTATTCACACTGAGTATGTTCTCATGATTCAAGTTCTGCTCTTCAAAGACAACAACACAATTGAAAACTTCCTGCAATGCCACACTGTTTGTTTTTTCACTGTGTTTGTCACTCCCATTTCCCCGACAAGCTTAGCATCCCATGTCTTTGTCGTGTTATTCGTCAGTAACAGACTGTATTATCCTGTCAGTACAACATGATAGAGTTAGGGATATACGTGAGCCACAAATAAACTTTTAATGACCAGGTATGTGTTTAAAAGCTCCCAGGCTGCTCATCACAACAAACTGTTGGGCACTCTCACTTTATATTCTACAAGCCAAAAAGCTGTCAGTGCGCTTTGTTGCTCTCTGTCTACGGGTGGATTAAGAACATAACATCAATGATATTTCCATTTGTTCAATGGATAATTAGGGCCCACGACATGCCAAGAATCATTTTCCATCTTGGCTCATCCTAATTTGGGGGAGGAATCATGCAAAGTGTAATTGGCAAGACGAGATGTGACTGGTGTCTCCCAAGCGGATCCGTGCTTTGTTACAACATGCAGTTCTTAATGAAGAGACCGGCAGCTTGCTTGATTATGTTGTGTTGTAATATAAATACATGCATAAGCCTTCCAACACTGCACAAGTAAACTAAATTAAAACTTAAGTCATTACCTGACATCTTTGTCAAGGGTGGTATCTATCTATCTATCTATCTATCTATCTATCTATCTATCTATCTATCTATCTATCTATCTATCTATCTATCTATCTATCTATCTATCTATCTATCTATCTATCTATCTATCTATCTATCTATCTATCTATCTATCTATCTATCTATCTATCTATCTATCTATCTATCTATATATCTATCTATCTATCTATCTATCTATCTATCTATCTATCTATCTATCTATCTATCTATCTATCTATCTATCTATCTATCTATCTATCTATCTATCTATCTATCTATCTATCTATCTATCTACTTTACTTATTTGCTTACTTTGCACATGCTTGTATCTTCAGGATTGAAGTTGTGTTTCATCTTTCTTTTTCCCCTTTGAGCAGATCTGAAAGAAGTTACTTGACTGAAAGCAACATCAGCAGGTTTGAGGCTGTCTGGGTCAGTGTGGGTGGTGTTGAAGAAGGGATGGCATACCAACGGAAGGGACACACACACACACACAGACATGCACAGAGACACACACACATGCAGATAAGCACACTTTGCGGTGTACCTGTGACAGTACTGTTATGAAAGATGACAGTGTGTCAACCAGTTTCTTGTTGATTATGAAACTTATTTCACATACTGATGCACTGTTTTCTTACAATGCTGCATGTGACCAAACCATGCACATACCCAGTGCTTACTTGTGGAGTGACAAATAAGTACAACAGGTGCAGACGGTGGCTTCTGGGTTGGTTTGAGTAAGAATCCTTTTAAGCACTTTAACCCTCAACATCTTGTTTGTCTTCTTTATTTCCCTTTATGTAGCTTTAGAGTTGAAAAAAACTATTACCCTATTCTGTATCGGCTACTACTCAATAAGGCTACATAATATGTTGTTCATACTGATTGAAATATTTTAACCTAAAAAAGGTTGTTGTTTTTTCAAAGCTGCACCATTCCTTCAAAATTGAAATATTTGAAATATGTTGTGCATCATTAAACAATTCATCAAAATTCTGCCTGACACATTTGGTATCTTCGGAAACTTGAGGTCTCCTTTATAATTTGGGTTTGAACATGTATGGCTATACGAGATTATTTGTAGGTTCAGAGGGGTTTACATGCTGGATATTTTTTCCCCTTTACATGCAGTCCTATATTGGACACAAAGTGCATACAGTATATACACAACACTAACACATACATTAACACAGCCACACTCACACACCCATTAAACACATAAAGCGTCAAAGCACAAGCATACACCTTAAAAAATCCACAGGATTTGGGGAATAAAACTGTTAACCTACTGTTGAGAGTGAGTGTGGCTCGGCAGGGGCGGCTGCATATCATGCAGGATAAGAGATGGAACGTGGGGTGGCTTTATCACTGAAACTGGCCTCGTAGAGCCCAGTGCTCTCTGCCAGCCAGACTCCAAGTTATTCTATGCCAGTGGAGCATTGATTTTCCACACTGTTAGCTCACATTATTCCCCCTTTCCTCAGAGGAAAATTGCCAGGATGAAAAAAAGGACTCCCTGTGATCGATTGGTCCACTGCGCTACTGAATTCAGGTTACAAGCTGAGGGAGATGAGGAGCGAGGGAGAACAGGGAGGGGAGAGAGAGTAAGGATGAAGACAGTGCACAGTGGGGGGTTTGCATGTTAGTCTCATTGAGGGGAATATGGACTTGTAAAACTAGGGCTGAGAAGGAATAGGCGCACTTTAGGCACTTTTGTTCGTGATAAGTGACTTGTTGCTGACTGTTTTGTCACATTATTTGCAGAATCCTCACACAGAAGTAGAATTATGCATTCTATCAATTAATACACATCAAGAGCCCCTTGCTAGCTCTTTTTTAAATGTTAAATCCTCAAAAAAAGTTTTTATTTGAATTTGGCTTATTGAGGCCAGTGTTGGCTGGGTATTCACATAAAGATTCAAAAATATTTGTGCAGTATATATCTGTGAATCTGTAAGGAATGTAGTGCATTGTTTTGACCATATGCTTTTCTTTATGTAACAGCATTCTATAGTCAATTTTTCACACATTTAAGCCTTTCTAAAAAAGCCAGTAATTATCCAAAAGTACTGGATACAAAGCCAACAACTCCAGTAGCAACAGAGCACAATATTATATTCATTTTCCTAGAGGGAAAACTTGACAACAAGGAGATAAGATTGAGTGTATAGAGGCAGTATTGACAGAGCATGCCATCAACAGCCAGTCACTTAGCCATTTACTATTAATAAATAATACATTTTCATTAATGTCAATGGGTTTTTCTTTATTGTGCCATCCTGCATGTTTGGTGAGCCTTTCTCACAGCCTCTTAAGACCATTATGTTATCAGTGACGCATATGAGCTCATTTTCACATGATGGATGTGAAGGATGCAGAGAGGCACAATGGATAGAGGATTTTATCTATGCTAACAGTATGGCTCTGGGGATGTCTATTTGTTGGTCAATCAGTCGGTGCACCACTTTGGTCCAGACTGACAACCACTGGATGGGTCGCCAAGAAATTTTGTACAGACATCTGTGATGCCCAGACAATGAATCCTACTGACTTTGGAAAAACACTACACTGACATTTCTGTGCTTACTGAAGACAAGTATTGGGTAAATTGCCATGATTTGATACATGCATTTGAAAGTCCCCAGAGGACAAATAGTGATACATTTGATGACGCCTGACTTTTCATTTAGCGCCATCATCAGGACCAAATTTTAAATGTGTCCAATAGTTTGGTTTATGACCAAATACCTGCTCAACTATTAACCTCACCTGTACTTCATGCTTTGTGCTAAACTAAGTGAAATGTAAGCTTGTTAGCATTTTGCTCGTGATCATATTAGCATGCTAGTGTTAGCATTTGGCTTTAAATACCAATATGCCAAAATACAGCCGTACAGAGCTGTTAGCATGGCTGTAGACTGATTGACTCATAGGGCATTTTCAAACCAGTGAAGTTTTTTTTAGTCCAGTGGGCCTATTATATGGGTCTTTGAGGGGGGTTCAGGGAGTCCCAAGCAAAAAGTAAAATCATTTATTTTCACTATACTTCCATCCATAAGTAACACAATGGCAGAATGTATGACTATTCTGTTCATGGGTTTCATACACTTTTTGTAATAAATCATCTAAAAGCAATTTAGATGGAGGTCTATTTTGTGTCAGTTTTGGGGTTCTTGATGTGAAAAAAGTGTGAGCAATGAAGTACTGCCATCATGATATTTGGGCAGATATGATTTTTTCTGGACCCTCTTCCTAAGATTACATTCTCACTAGACACATATTACCAATTAAACTATTGAACTTGGCTTTTAGTGATGCTTTTTTTGTCTGTTTGAATTTTTCCCCCTGTGACAGCAAACCAAGTTTATGAACTCATCCACTGATTCAGCCTCTGATTTGGTTTTGTTTGTCCAGGTTTTAAGATAAGATATCTGTCTATGAGATTTCTGACCCACCACAGATATCTGAAAAACAAATAAAACCAAAACTCTCTACATAGTTTGATAGCACTATGGGTAAACTGTGTGGATTTTTTGTAATTTGGGTGATTCAAATCTGAGTTTAGCTCTGTAAAATGTTTTTGTTTTTTTTAATGAATATTGGACCTAGAGGAATGTTTTCACACACTGGAGTCCTGAGTAGCCCAGCAGGTAGCCCTTCTCCCATGAGGAAAACCCATATCTAAAGTGTACACTCATGCAACAGAAGAGGCCTTTAAATGAAAATGTGTCCACTGTGTTTCTTATTTTACTGTAATATTATGCAGATCATAAGATGAAGCGGCCATGCTCTGCTTGGGGTCTTGTTTGGGTTAAAAGACTTCCATAAAGCTTTGATGTTGAGTTTCTCTGTTGCGATGAATAAATCAAATCACACTATTTCTGTCAATGACAAGGCAGCTACTCCATATTTGACGTAGCAGGAGTCTGTGATGATAAAAGCTGTAATATAAAATACTGCTTATATTTTCCTGATGTCGAAAATACATGATGTACTGTGACACTTTGCATTAATTTGACTTCATAGATGCAGGTATGTTCACGTACATTATGAAAGACTTTGAGTGTAAAACGAGCATTTTCTTTGTTTTTCCACAGATCATTGAAACTCTAGGTTTAATTCATATTTAACTTTTACAAGCATTACTGGTTTAAACAAACCTTTAAGAACAATATATTTTTTATTGAATTGGTGTGTGTACTGACAGACTTATAAATCAGCTGGAAGTGATAGCACATTTCAAAGCTGTGTTTTTTCACTTTTAGTGTTGAGGTGACCCTCTTGTTTATGTTTGGTTTACAGATTGTACCTTCAACAGAGACAGCTGTGACAGAAAACTATGAAAACAGCTTCTTAATCATGTTTCTCATAATTAAGAAGAAAAAAAGGTGAGAATTATTCAATTTACTGATTACGGTATGTGGTTTACATCTGTCAGTGCAAAATGAGGTTAAGTAGGTAGGTTTCTAAACAGGTTGTTTACTTTACCTGCTGTAAATAACCTTGTTAGAAACTAATTCTCAGTTCAAAATCTGTATCTACTGTATCATAACACTGTTCCAATTATTACTTCTGCCAAATTTACATGTCATCTAGATCTAAATAGCTAACAATCCTTGTTTTCATATGTATATAAACAGGGCAATTACTTCTTTTTGGGGACAGAATGGGTGATAAGCATTGTCACTTTAATTACATCAAAGTAAATATTTCATATTGGCCAAATCAGATCTTGTGGCTGCAACATTCTTGTAAATGGAATTTTATCTGTAGCTCGGGACCATTAGTGGCACTGAGTTCTGAGGCAGCCTAGAGGACGGTAATTAAGTCCACTCAGCCGTGACTAAACATTTTTGACATTTTTCCTAGTCCGGAATGAACTGTCAGTGTGCAGAGAGAGTAACCATCTTGTCACTTTGTGTTTGTATAAGAATAGCAGAGAGCTGGGTGCTGCGCTGCGAGTCCAGAGTTTCATATCAGACATTTTTCATTATCCAAAAAAAAAGAATGAAATGCAGAAAAAGAGAAAATGGTGGTGCCTTAAACACGAGTTTGTCTATCTGTGCAGCGTGTGTGTGTGTGTGTGTGTGTGTGTGTGTGTGTATGTGTGTGTGTGTGTGTGTGTGTGTGTGTGTGTGTGTGTGTGTGTGTGTGTGTGTGTGAGAGAGAGGAAGAAAGACACAGACTGTAACCCATTTCTAATTCTAAGTTATTTCATTTCACAACCGTACTGAGAGGAGAACTGCCTAAAATACAGTAAGAGAAAGATATTCAGAAAATGTTTCGAGCTCAGTTGATGCAAAGAAAACTAGGCCACATTTGACTTTGCTTTGTATCATCGTTTGCTGATGGATCAAATCTGTCAGAATAGCCCAGTTTCTCATATTTATTTGGACCTTCAGCCAAGGTGTGTGTGTGTTTGTCTATGTGTGTGTCTAAGCACATTCATTAGCAGAAACTGAGGGTGATCTCAAAAAGTTATTGCATAGTGTGACACATTTTGCATCTCATTTCGGGTAAGGTACCAGGGTACTAATATGTTTCTCCTCTTGTGTATGCAGATATAATGAGTTACAGTGGTATCGAAGACAAAATCCAGAGATAACAAGGTGACTTTGAACTTGCCTCTCAGGGTATTCCACTAGCATCCTTAAGAAGAAGAAAACAACCAATGCCTTAATAGCCAATACAAGCGTTCCATCAACTTTGGTATGCTTGAGTAAATTGAATACCCCTGCTTTGCCTTTTGTTCTAGAAAATGCATCAAATTGATTGAAAGAAGCAATTATGGTACCAGGGAGCGGTATTGATTTTATGAAAGTGTGCAATTACTTTAATTGGAATAACCGTGTCTCGATTAGATGTTCGTAGTAAACTATGTTCAAAAAATGTCTGCATTTTACATAGTTGTTTTGATTTTGAGCAAATTCCATTTCCAGTGCAGCCCAACCTTTGTACCTGATTAGCCTGTTCATTTTCCTCTGTAGCCATTTTCTCTGGGGATTCAAAAGACATTCAATCAACATGGGTTCAATGATAATGAAAAAAGTCAATGGGAACATTAGTGAAAATTCTTTCCAATGTCACATGTTTGAACGATTCTTCTGCACAATACTGATTTGATTTGTTAGTTGCCGTAGAGTCACACAGCGATGTGTGCCTGTGTTTTATCTCTGAATGTGTTGGTTGCCAGGTACGATTGAAATGCATCTTCTCTTCCAGAATTACTGAGTTACACCCAGTAAAAAGGGGGAAAAATGAACAGTGAAGTCAAGCCTTAAATCTGGCTGCATACCATGTGACTTGACATGGAGCAACCAAATGAGAGAGAGAGATAGAAAGAGAGAAAAAGAGTGAGAGAGAGAGAGAGGAAAGAGAGAGAGAGAGAGAGAGGAAAGAGAGAGAGAGAGAGAGAGAGAGAGAGAGAGAGAGAGAGAGAGAGAGAGGAAAGAGAGAGAGAGAGAGGAAAGAGAGAGAGAGAGAGAGAGAGAGAGAGAGAGAGAGAGAGAGAGAGAGAGAGAGAGAGAGAGAGAGCAATACCCTCATAAAACCATCTCTGCTTTCAGTTCAAATAGGTCCTATCATCTCCATGACAACAGTCGTAATGGTAACATGGAAATATATTAATGTAAAACCATGGCAACGTTCTCCAATTGAATTAAGCAGCACCTGTGCACATTACAGAAGAAGATAAAAGACAAAAGGAGCCAGCTTCTGCTTGCCAAGCAGCTGTGGCTTTCAGACCTTAAAAACCCATCTACATTTCCTGAACGCATTTGTTTTCCAATGTTTTCTGTGCTGCAAATTACCGTAGCGTTGAGCGTTTTTTGAGGGGTTTTCTGTCGTATTTGTGCAAACAGATGAGAAACTGGATAATTATGTTCTTTTTCCGCTGACTGCAAGCCGGCACCTCTGCCAGAACTGTGTAGCTGGATTAAGAGTATGTATGTTTTATCATTAAATCACATAATGGCGGGACAATCATTCTGATAGGTAAAAGGACACAGTGTTTGTGTACAAAGAGACATGTTAGACACACAAACTCAGTACATTGTGCTCCCTTTCATTCAAAACAGGGTGTGAGAGAGTGAAAGTGGTTGTGGTCTGCCTTCTTTTCTCTGAGCTGAGCTGAAAAGAGAAAACATTATCTACATCACCATGCCATCAAACCTGATGGATTTTATCCCATCCCACCCCCTTCAACCCCCCCCTTCTTTCTTCTCTCTCGCACTAGCCTCTGTGTTCACTGGTAATGGCAATGTAGCATTCTCTCTCCCTTGAAAATGTGAGTCTGTGTGTGTGTGTGTGTGTGTGTGTGTGTGTGTGTGTGTGTGTGTGTGTGTGTGTTTGTTTGTTTGTTTGTGTCTGTAAAAGAGGAAGAAAGAAGGGGTAAGGCTGGCGAGGACACATCGCATAAATGAAATTACTCTTAAAAGGATATTGTTG
The DNA here is from genome assembly GCF_963691925.1 of Scomber scombrus. NCBI lineage: Eukaryota > Metazoa > Chordata > Actinopteri > Scombriformes > Scombridae > Scomber > Scomber scombrus. The sequence continues at coordinate 12,683,912 of NC_084979.1, read as the reverse complement.
TCCCCAAAGTGTGTTGAACAGCATGTTCAAAGGCCATATTTTATTCATGGGGCAGTCATGTCCAACACAGAGACCCATACAGTACATCTACTTGGGCTCAACTCTGTTGCAAGGTAGCATCGATAAAACTCTAATCTCCGATCTCTCAAGGGATCTGATGATAAACTATTTTCTCCATCCTGCTTTCCATTGTGCAACAATGCCACTCTTTCCAGACAGATAAAGGTCCAAACCTTCAGCGCTAAGTGTGCTTATACATTATAAGGCACTTAGGTCTCCCTATAGGCACCTACTCTGCAATAGGTCAAAATTGCATAACCATCCCTTTCAAATCCTCCAGCTGTTTAATACTGAGAAGAAACACAGAAGGAGGGATGGTGGAAATTTACCAGAAATCAACACTGAGTGAAATATACAGTAAATGAGGGTGCTGTACAGAAAGAGTGTGCACCTTAAATCAAACCTTGGATGGTTTGATTTCAGCCAAATTGATGCATAATTAGTGGAAAATTGCAATCATTTGCCTGATATTACAAGCATAAAAAACATTTTTTCATAGGAATTTGACTATGTAAAATCCTTACCACATATCTTGTAATCACAGATATTTCTCACGATGAATCCACTTGTAGAGACTGATTGTAATATGACTGGTCCCTTTATAAAGCCACACTGAGAAGCAAATAGGAACGTGACTTTGAATTATTAGTTAAAAACTAAATTCATTCTGTATTAAGCTGCTATATATATATATATATATATACTGTACATATACATACATATATCAGTATATATATAGCAGTGTATATATCTGTGTGTGTGTGTGTGTGTGTGTGTGTGTGTGTATATGTATATATGTATATATATATATATGTGTGTTTATATATATACATACATAATTATAATCAATTGTAATTGATTTTGTAGTCACATACCTTTATGGAGGTACAAACATTTCAGTCTAGTTAATCACAAAAAAAACATTTTAAGAAACATTTTAAATTTATCAAAATATATTTTTAAAAATTCAGTTAATCTACTCAATCAACATGTTCACTATGATCGTTTTCTCAGCTTTCTCAGTCTAAGAAGCTTTTATGGACATACTGTAAGAGTTTTGCTCATAGTGAAGTGACTCTAAAGTTGCTAACACATTAGAAGAAAAGGGAAGTAAGAGAAAAAAACATATTCATCCTGTATTCCAGTAGGAAAAAAAACTTGTTTATTAGATTGAATTAGATTTATTTAATAATGGTGAAATGTTTCTTTAACTTCCATTATGTTTGATGGTTGATCATATTTGGGAGAATATCTCCTGGTAAAAAATGTAACTTTTTCATGACATATTCCTTTAAGATCTGGTATACCTGTACTAAATAAAACATAATAAATGTGTGGAGTGCATCCACATTTGAGGCCATACAAAAATGTCAGTGTCTCTAATAAATGTATCTGGTTTGTCTTCTAATTTCACAGCTTACAGGACCTGGATAGAGGCCATTGAAGGCACCATCCTTCAGCCCAGATAAAGATCAAGTATGCTTCATTTAATCAGTGGATGGAACATGAGAAGCAAAAGCATTGTTTCACCACCATGCATGATAGAGATTATGTAGGATCTGCATGTGTTGACTTCTCAACAGGGAGTGAAAATGGATGGGCTGTTTACAGAAAATGATGTTGGTATCATATCTACAGATCTGCATAAATAGAGGATTTTAGCATCAGTTTACTGCAAGGCTGCAAAGGTTAATGGCTGCTGGAAAAGGATAATACAAATGTAAAATGTTGACTTCTGACCAAATAAATTCCAAAAATGTACAGTCACTGGAAAATAAAAATGTTTTTAATGGTTGTTATTGCTGTTAGGTCACATAAAAAGATGCCTGGATTCAAATTAGCCTACCACCCCACCCCCACTCACCCCCACCCCCCCACTCGGTAAAAAACATCTATAATTTGAGCTACTCAAAAAGAATCTAATTGCTCATCTGAAAGGGATTATGATTGGATCCTTGAATTTCTTTATGTAGGAATGACTCAATTCATCCGCTTGAATGACAAACAATTTTCACTGGCAAATGATGCCATGTGCCTCATGGGGTAGACATAAGAATAGGCCCTGTTTTCCTACATGTGCACAAACATGCACTCAGTTATATGCATCTTACAAATTGTGTCCAAAATGCAACAATTCCTGAGCAAATGTCACCGTTTTGTTTTGATCGTGCACATCAAACACTGACAATCTAAACAACACATCTTTCTCCTCCCTCTGGTTTTTATACAATATTTATTTCTTAAAGAAACTTTAACTCACTTGACATTATGGCCATGTGCAAATGTTGGTCTTTTTAATGATATGAATACACTGAGCTAAGCTCCTGCAGACTGCAAACCCCCCCCCCCCCCCCCCCCCCCCCCCCCCCCCCCCCTCCCCAATTGAGAGCCGAAATGCTATAGGCAATTAGAAGAGTCTCTTGAATTTCCTTGAAATGAAGTGCTAAATGAAACGTGGTCAGACTGACAAGTCTGCTCTCTTTTTCACTGAGCTTCTCTGTCTTCCTGCAGCCCGTCATGCGGAGGGGAAAGGTATACACGTCTCTTTCACCAAATCAAGAGTCAATGCATGTAAGCCCTGTGGTGATTTTCCTTAATTATGCTTCAGGGTGATTTGCAAGGTGGATGACACAATGAGGACATGATGTCACTCAAATAATATCCAAATACTTTTCTTTGCTGCAAGCTCATATTTATAGGCATACTGTACTTCTGGGAGTCAGCATTTTCCATTTATGAAATAAACGAAGAAAAAACACATATGGACATAATCTTTAAGTGGTTCAGATGTCAGGGGCTTAAAGTCCTGCAACAGGCTATAGGAGCTGACCTCTAGGGAAACTAGGTCATGACCTATATATATATATATATATATGACCTATATATATATATATATATATATATATATATATATATATATATATATATATATATATATATATATATATATATATATATATACCTATCTGATTCTTGGAAAAGGAAAAGGCTTGTTTATGTTTCAGATTGAATTTTCACAGTTATAATGATGTTTGAGATAGATATACAATTCTTTTGTCCCTCAGTAAATGAATGATTCCAGAAACTTTATCTTGAGTGTTGTTTGTCCTCTTAGAACATACTGTTGACACACTCAGGACATGCTGTTGGTTCCCATGCCCTGCTGAATCAACCAGGGTCAGTGTGACCTGGCACAGGGGTTAAAGGTCAGCAAACCAGGCCTCAGCAAGACTGCCCCTATGTAGGTTTCACTCAGGTAGTCATGAAATGCAAAATGTTTTATTTTTTAAATGATTTTCCAAGTACCCTTTTGCATCATCCTCTAAATATTTCGTATAAAGTAACCTATAATTTAAAATAAGTACAGCAATA